>NC_084811.1:1834802-2537302 GCF_963583255.1 Pyrus communis | reverse complement strand
CGGTGGTTCATCTGAAATGTTGGACAAGAGCAGACGCAGACTCTCAACATATTCAGTCACATTCACACTCGAGTTAATCCCAAAGAGCGTATATTGCCCGCTAAAAACCACATCCTCGTCAAGATTGTCTGCATCCCTGCACCCGAAAAGCTCCCCTCGACACCATGGGTAATGTGGGAGGGACTTTAATCCTTTTCCAAGAGCAAGCTCTCAACGAAAAGACCTCAACCGGGTCTTCGGTTCCATCCTCATTCAATTCAGTAGCCACAACAACTTTGTTTTCTGCTCACACGCTACTTTGAGCTGGGATTTAGTGGTTCACACGTGGAGATCCACATATCGATAATTGAAATTCAGAGGTCGACTCATGTTTTGGCTCACTTGGGCCCACTTGTTTTTAATGGAACTCAGCGGTCGTTTCTATATTAAGAGTTCAGACTTATTTCTTTATGGGTGACAAACTCATTGGCTTGCACATAAGCTTCTGCCCCACTCTAACAACATCGATACTGTCTCAAACTTAACCACATTCCGTCCCCAACTTAACCACATGCCCAATCCGTCCGATGTGGAGTTTTACCATAAAATATCTTGGTATTAGTTAAAGCACTAGCAAAAGTGCCCGCGCGATGTTGCGGGTTTTAAAATTGTATAAAATATGTAGAAAGTTATAATGTGTACATATACTATTTACATACATATGAAATCTATTTACAACCCTAAAAAAAGGTTTCAACTTCGACATAACAAAAACAGTTTGCACAAATCTTAGCAAGAACTAACTAATATATATGAAGCGATCCCCTACAAATGAATAGTTTGCACAACCCAAGATAATATAGCAAGAAATAAAGAATGAAAAACCTTTTCTTCTGTAAAAATGAAAGTAGTAATACTGTAATAGTAACATCAGTTCTAGACATATTTTAAGTGTCGAATATAGGAGCATACTTATTAGCTATTGGATTATATCTCGTCAATAACAAACAGCCAATTTCCGCACCATTTTTCTATAGCTTCATAGTTGGCATCGTCTGAGCTAATAAGAAATCTCTCCACTTCTTTGAGATAGTTTCGAGTAATCTGTGGTTCCCATGAGACACCTTTGCCTAACATCTCAATGCTAAATCATCAGGAAATCCAGGAATAAGACATTGGTGCAAAAATTCTCTATATTCCAAAAGATTGTTAAATAAAATCAACCAAATACTCGAGACCAAAAAAGAGAAAAACTACATGCGTAAAGAGCTATAGATAAGACAGAGGTCAGTTCTTCGCGAAACCAACATTGCATTTTACCAAAAAAAATAAAACCCAACAAAATAAAAGATGAGTATATGCAGTGGCAGTCATATAAGAGTTCATTCATCAGCTGAAATTTGTTACTTCAGATTGGCCCATTCATCATTTCTATAAAATTTATATTATGGCATTCCCACTTAGCAAAACTAACATGTTAGCATTAATAAACTGAAAAGCTATATCATTGTAACCCGAGTCAACTTATCCAATCAGAAAAGTAGTGTAATATCTTTAGTAGAACATAACCTGGTCTATCCAGCAAGTTTTGTGCGAAACTCATTGAAATTTCTTATCATTGAGGTAAACTTGGAGCTCATTTTCTGCACATTGATGAAGCCGTTCCAACCCAGACTCAACTTCACCTGCAGAAACACAAATTAATTAGGACAAAGCAACACGATGCATTGTCTCTCTTCAAGCTTGAGAAAATGACATACCTTGCAAGTACTCAAAGAACTTGGCATGTTCATGCTCCGGCAAATAATATCAATTAGCATATGTCCATGTTAGTACTCGCCTATATTCAACTATTTGAAAATAAAGAAAATTTAATAAGAAAAAGCAATAGACTCTTGGTAGAAAAGTGTGGTCATTTGTGGTGCACCTGTAGTCAGGCCTCTGTAATGAACTTCAACTGTGACTCAGGCTGGCACTACATATCGCTCTGCTTCTCAAGCTACAATAACAACATCGATGGTATACATAACTCAAAAAAATGAAAAATAGTAGAAACTGAAGGAGAAAATTGTACATATAGAAAATACATTGCACTAAGCATAAACCCAGGAACACAAACCACACAATTGACATTCACATTCATCAGCTATACCAAAATCACTAACCAAGAAAGACATGACAGTAAAATGTTTTACTTACGTGCATAGTGCATCTGCAAGTCTGCAAGTGCTTTTCACCGGGACTGCAGTGCAGTGAAGGGAAAGGAAAAAAAAATTACTCTAACATGAATTATTTTATAAATACCATAGATTGTCATGAAGAACATGTATTTTGAAATTATAGATATGATTTATACCCCAAAAAGTAGATAATAGAAACTGCTAAAGCATCAATTGAAAAAATAAAAAGAAGATTCATGCACATCGAGCCTATGATAAATGTCAATTAATTGACATTAAGTTAAAGAAAGCATCTGCTAAAGCATAATTAACCCAACCTACTTTAATCCATGAAATCAATTCAGTTATCCCTTCCTATTCTGATAACTGTCCGAACCATGAATGAGATACAATTGGATCATCATCCAAGAACCGATACAGGTGGTTCCCATCCTCAAATAGAATTTTCCTGGTGCAACATAAAAGCACTGTTGAAAACAACGGAAGAATACATGTCAACAATGGCATAATATATGTGAAGCAAGTTGGTTTGACATGAAAACAAAAATTGTAATTGTCCACATATTTCACGCCTTCATTGTATAAGAAAAATGTCAGTCCAACCACTTGTAGATCAAATGTAATTTTGATTGAGTATTATTCTTTCCACCCAGAATTTCCTAACAATAAAACAAAGTGAATGAGAATATAAAGACACTTCCAAGGCAAACTTCAAAGGCTCACTGAAGAACATTATGCAAAATAGAGTTTGCATGCAAACTTTCTCCAAATTCAATAGCCTGCATCGTAACAGAAATCGAAAGGTAAAAGGGAAGAGTTAATAAGAATAAGATTAGCTAGCAATCTGTTTTGCATATATAGTAGATACAACATACTTGATGAAATCATTTCTTGCATATGAAATACAACATCGTCATTTAACTGCATACACAGTGCAAAAACCTCTCCATTTGCTTTTAAGACAGGCATCCCAAGAAGTTCAAGTAGTTCCTATAAAACCACCTTTAGTAAATAACTGATAAGCACTCATAATGCCTCACCAACAAACCAAAAGGTATCTATGTTGAACACATGTTGCCAAAAAAATGATTAAAGTATGTATAAGCATGGATACTCGGTCGACTACTAAATCATGAGCAAACGAAAGGTCTGCAATTAGGTACAAAAGAATCCATTGCACCAAAATGCCAAAATAATACTAAAAAAATACAAACCACAGTTTTTAAATTGATAACAAAATCGTAACATCAGAAAGAACCGACCATGCATTCTTGAATATACTTTGTAAATGTCTTGTTCCTCGCAACTGAAACACCATTTTCAGTTTATTTTTCTCTCTTTTCTAAATGTATGTTTCGTGTTTATTTTTCTCATACAAAAGTAACACAACATCACGCATATGGTATGATGTTAACACGAAATAATTTTCACATTATGGAGCAAGTCATGCACGATAAAAGCCAATTCAAATCTCCTGCTTCGCAATTTAGATTGGTTTAAGGCAAAATAACTCTGGTATAAAAGATGGAGGAATTTGAATTTAGAAATTTCTTAAAAACTTTCACTAAGGAAACTCTACACAAACCGGCGACTTTAGGCCTTTTTCGATTTCTCGATTCCCTTCTCTTTGGCTTGAGATTGAGGGGAAGTTTGTTCTTGAAAGGGAGGAATGTGTTTCCATACATGTACGGCCGTAAAAACTTCTGGTATCTCCACACCATCTTCCCTCTGGTAGTTCTGGAGAATGCAGCACTGCTGTAAGAGTTGAGTTCAACAAGTGAACGTGTTGCTTTGTTTCTTCGTTGTTCTGCAACACAACAAAGTTTTCTCATCACTGTTTTCTAACCCGATTGAATATTTGATTGCCTGCAAAATTAGAGAAATGTAAGTGCATGTCACATTACTTAATTAGTACCTTTTTGGCGCCCGTATCGAATTTCTGATCTTCAGGTAGTCTCTGCGATGACACCAGCTCTCTGTATGTCTGAGAAGTCGGAAACCATCCTTCTAGATCATACTTCTTCTCCGCGGCATCATTCAGAGCATTCGAAACTATGGACATGGCTTGGTAGGGGATCCTTAGCTGAACGTCACAAAATTCGGATTAAACAAGCTTAGAAAAAGTCACTTGGTCACTAATCATATATTTCCAACCACAATGATCTTTCAAGAAATGCAACGGTTACGACACTCATACAGAAGTCCTCGGAGCTTTTGATCATTTCCTCTTGCATGTTCCAAGAGTCGTTATCATTCGGGCTGGTGATACAGAATTGTTTAACTTGCACAAACTGATGGACACGAAAAATACCCAAGTGTCTCGCCCATGTGCGCCAGCTTCCTTGAGGAAACAGAACGAGTCTCCATCATATCTGAGAAAAATGATCCGATTAATTCATGAGTAAAAAGCGAAAACCATTATTTTGTAGCTAGAATTTCCAACGGGAATTTACAACCTTATCGGTAGCTGGGACGGATGGATCCAATCCACTTCGTGATATGCAGAAAGAGGCTGTTCAGCTGTAGCAACGAGATACTTGTGTCTCCTTCAGTGCTTACCTGTTCGATACCTATTGAACTTATGTCAGTTGCTGACATTAGGAGACAAAACGCAAAAAACTGATACGAAAACAAATCCCGTCCAGTAAATGAACACAAACTAGTGGCTGCATAGCGAAAAATCAGCAATAGCTACCAACATTACCTTGTAAACTTCCTCGTCGAATTGTGCTAATTGAGCACACCTTTGCATCAGATTTTTTTCTCATAAGAAATGGCGTCTGCATTACCTTATATTTCGCATTTCCTTAAGAAAATGAATATCGAAATTGGTCGGACCTTTTTGAAGGAATGCACCATCCTCTGTCAGGTACCGACCTCTACCTGCTCCCACCTTACCACCTACATATCTTAAACAGACTGAGTTGGAAACAGGTTAACGTGATACGAGCCAGATTAAGAAAAGATACACGCCGTACCATAAAATTTCCAGGCTTGTTTGAACCTCATAAGCTTGAAATCAATGCGGACTCAATACCTTTCTCAAACTCTGCAACCCCGAGAAGCTGAACAAGATTTTACAGATTTCGCTCTGATTGCAGGGGCGGAGCAATGTACTTATGTACAGGCCTCAAGTGTCCATGGTCCCCCTAAGACTTCTTATCACTCTTTTCAAAATTTTCAACAATTAAACAGGTGCACCAATTAGTTTAAGAAAATTTGGTGATCTAATACACGGACACGATTTTTTTTCTATTTGTCATGAAGCACTGAGAAACACTTACAGTCAACTTGCCTTCACTGGCCTTCAAGTCACGAACAAAAACCAGAGCTAATGGTTTGCTGATACAAATTATCAAACGGGCGCTCAGATTAGACATTCGTGTCAACTGTAACAATTCCGATAGCTACTGCACCATAACAGAAGATGCCCAAACCCTTAAGAATCACCGAAGCGCAAACTTAATCCTACGTACCAAACAAGATAGTTATCGCTTTCTATGTCTGAAGAGGCTAAATAATTTTGCATTGTAATCAAAATGGATTCATACCGTCCTCATTGTTCATCGATTCCTTAGGTAACCAACTCCTAGTCTTCAGAAACCCACATTATCAAAAGCTTTAAATAAATCGTGTAAAAACGTACTGTTTTGGGTCAATTGAACTAAAGTAAATTTGTCGCATAACAAAGAGAATTCGGTAAATACTGCAGTAACCACACATTATCAACAACATTAAATTGTACTAAATCGTAGACGTATAAATCCTTACTGCACAACAGACTCAGTTGTAAAACTAAATTACAAAACTATCAACCTACCATGTCATTGATCCTACACTACGTACCCTACTCCCAGCCGTTGGTATGCTGGATGCACTTCCTCGTATGAATTCTCATGTAATACTTCTTCATTGTTAAGAATTCGAGAAAGACATCCGGTTAAGTGGCCGTGTCTTTTGTCCACAGAGGGAGGATCAGTTTGTGCCTCAATCGAAATGAAAACGAGAAACATAGACAAAACCTTTCTCCATGATCATCCAAAGTGTGGGATATAGGTCTTGTTATCGAACAGAAAAACAGGTGGAAAGATCGCAGTTCTGTCTCTCAACCCTTGTACTCTTTAATTTCTTGAGGACCGAACGAAAAAGTGATTTCGATAGAGTGAATTTAGTGCGAGCGGCTTTCACAGGAACCTGTTCGACAGTGACCAGATGTGTGACAGGCGTTGCTACTGGAGGCGGTGGTTCATCTGAAATGTTGGACAAGAGCGGACGCAGACTCTCAACAAATTCAGTCACATTCACACTCGAGTTAATCCCAAAGAGCGTATATTGCCCGCTAAAAACCACATCCTCGTCAAGATTGTCTGCATCCCTGCACCCGAAGAGCTCCCCTCGACACCATGGGTAATGTGGGAGGGGCTTCAATCCTTTTCCAAGAGCAAGCTCTCAACGAAAAGACCTCAACCGGGTCTTCGGTTCCATCCTCATTCAATTCAGTAGCCACAACAACTTTGTTTTCTGCTCACACGCTACTTTGAGCTGGGATTTAGTGGTTCACACGTGGAGATCCACATATTGATAATTGAAATTTAGAGGTCGACTCATATTTCGGCTCACGTTGGGCCCATTTGTTTTTAATGAAACTCAGCGGTCGTTTCTATATTAAGAGTTCAGACTTATTTCTTTATGGGTGACAAACTCATTGGCTTGCACATAAGCTTCTGCCCCACTTTAACAACATCGATACTGTCTCAAACTTAACCACATTCCGTCCCCAACTTAACCACATGCCCAATCCGTCCGATGTGGAGTTTTACCACAAAATACCTCGGTATTAGTTAAAGCATTTCCAACCAGATGGTCAAATTCTCCAACCATTTCATTTTGGAATAACAATCTTACGTCACGTGTTTTAGGTTTTTTGCGTTACCCTGGTTGGTTTATAAATTTTCTGCGTAACATTGTTTGGTTATTTTTAAGTTTTAGTTTAAAATACGGCAAGTTCTTATGTACGACTGCTTGCATTTGACGTTTTTTTTTTTCACAGGACCGTGAGGTAGTAGTTATTACTTTACAGGTTTATTTAGCTGTCTTTTGGAATTGATTTTTAGTCTCATTCTATCTCTTTAAACATGATTTATCTCGCTTATTCCACTGAAATTGTCAAAATTGAGTCACCTTACCCTATTTTTGTCAATTGTACCTCATGAAAATTAAATGAAAAGACAGTTTGGACATTTTGTACCATGCTGGCAAAGATGAGCCAACGTGAACGTTAATGTAGTGAAATGACACAATTTTGACAGATTCAGATAACAAAGTGAGACTAAATGGTAATTTCGTAGGACAAATCAATAAACAAGCCTCACTTTATATTGGGGATCAATTTGTGTGTGCATAAGGCCTCTCTTCGACCCTTAAAAAAATTGTTATGTGGTGTTACAGTTTCACTCATGCATACGTGTTTATATATTAATTATATATATATTTTAAGTTGAGGATGTATCAACCTTGTAGCTCATCCATGTTATAAACACAGTACAAAGTATATAACCTTGTAGCTCATCCATGTTATAAACACAGGAAAAGGATCATCGCCGAACCCTTTTCCTTGGGATCCGAAGGATCCTATGATCATAACCGTTCATCTTACATCATGCGGTCAAAATTCATTTTAAATTTTAAATTTTAAATTAAATATAAATAGTACTTAACAAAAACTGATCGCACGATGTACGATAAACGATCACATGAGGATCCTTTTCCATAAACCCAATACAAAGTATATTATTAAGTACTACACCACAAAAAAGTTCTATTTCCATTATGCACCAACATGTGTAACATCCTATTTTTCTTCCTCGTTTCAAAATTCTAAAACCGGGCTTTAGGATGCTTTCCTCATTCACCCGGTTTTACCTTCGGAAACACAAGTACACAGATACAAAACAATTTCTACATCGAATCACTATCGTACAATAGCTACACAAAAATGAATGGCAAGCTTGAAACACAAGAATCAGATAACGGTTTGGTTGGATCAAACTGAGCAGCCTACTGTCTTTCGGTTCAGATTTCTTCCTAATCGTGTTGTTGGGAAGCCACTACCGTTCTTTCTGAATGATCATCATGCTTTTTCAGTCCGGCAAGGCCACATTCTAGAGAGAACAGAGTGATGTAGCGGCTATTTTCAGCCACAGAATGTCAAAAGTCCTCATATTCCTCCAGCATGATTTTGCGATCAGCTATAACTCAAGTGGGGCAATTCTGGAGGATTAGGACTAATTAAATTTGCCCACAAGTTCGCAAGCGTCAATAAGTAGTTTTCCCCTTTCCACATCACCATTTTAATACCTGAAACATACAAACCAACTAATACATTAAAAGAGCAGAAACACAAAACATATATGTTAAAAGGGCAGAAACACAAAACATATACATTAAAAGAGTAGAAACACAAAACATAGGTTCAAGATGAATATGAAAATATAGGGAGGATTTCAGATGTGAAGATGTAATATGTTGCTTGCACATTTACTTGTGAGCGGATGTGCCTATACTGCTAATAGTGTTATGACACTTTTCTTGAGAGAAGGACCGAGTCTACTAGGTGACGTAAATCAAGTATGCATCTCAGGTATCCTAGTTTATCACCCAAAAGAGTAAAGACCAAACTACCAACAGTTTCAACATACTAACGCTGCACAAAAGGTAAGCTGAAAAGGGACTACTTCAAACTCACTAAAGTATCTCTAAATATTTAGAAATTTTCCACAATGTTACTAGTTTGACTCAAATAATCAAATCTTAATGAGAGCAACAAAGAATTTAGTGTTGTGTGATGTCTGGTAAGGATCGTTAAACTGGACAAAAGTTTCCCGGACATGTACGATGCAAGCACCAAAAGAGTTGAGAGAGATTCATCACATGGCCAGGTGTAATGAAATGACATTGGTGATTAAAATCAACTTCAGCATACCTGGCACGGTTCCTGCAGTTAATAGTGACAGCGAGCAAATAGGTTCTTGGCCATTAACAACAACTTGGTTTTGGAGAGCAAATGCATCCAGATGATGAATGTATGTCATGGAATCTAGTAGTGCAGCAACGGTCTCATCATATTTAAAATCAATCGCATCCGAAATGCTCTTGAGAGCTTCATCAAGTCCCGAACTTGACCATAAAGTAGAGCACTCGTTTAGAAGAGAAAAAAAGGTAAAACAGTTTGAAGAATGTAATAGAATCCATGACTCGTAAAGTTTGGCAGATGCTTCAAGAACTAAAACTACTCTGTAAATTTCTCCAAGGGCAACGATATACTGCTTGCCTGTGTTTCCACAAAAGATAAAAACAAAAAATTAATCAGAAAATTTAAGAAGTAACATAAACTATGAAATCCATCAACAACAATTTTTTATGGGGTACCTTGAGGTTCAGATAGTATTTGATTCTGAACATTCGCTTCTAATGATTGCCTCCAAATTAGAGAACCATGTTTCAACTCTTCAGCGCAAAAGGAGACTATTCGAGACCAGGTGGAAATGTAGTTAGATTGTTGCTCAGTTGATCCCAATCTAAGAATCCTTAACGTGGATGCTGCATGTCTTGAAAGTTCAACGGCAGATCTCAAATCATTCTCTGCCTATCAAAGCCAAAGTATAAGCAGTGTCAAGCAAAGTCCACGTTATAACAAAAGTTTTCATTACGTCATATCAATGCAAAGATACATACCAATGACAACCTTTGTGACAACTGGTATTCGGATTCAAGAACTTGGAACTTTGGATCCTGTAGAAGTTTACGAACTTCTTGAATGTGTGTATTTCTTGATGAAAGACTCCCAGACTGGAATTGATCGGAGATCATATTGTGTTGATGCAGTTCATTGTACAATTTCTATAACAAGAGACCATAAGAAGTTAGGAAAAACTAACTTACAAAGTGTTAAGCCCCACAAAACTACTGACTTAAGCACCATCTTATACTCATATCATTTGGTCTCTGTAAGAATGTTTCAAATCTCAAACAAAAAATAATTGAGTTAATTATTAAGCCGAACATTCAATTATTTAACAGAAATATGAAATCCACCAACGTTAGTTCCTGATTTTCACACTTAATGCTATTCACACATGATGATTCTCAAGATAGTCCAAACACGAAAGAAGTATTATAAAGCCATACAAGAAGTTAAAAAGTCCATGTAATCCTCTAATGAAACTTATTATACAAAAGCTACAACAAGAAGTTATTACAAAATTACAAACATAACAAACCTGGATTTCCTCTTCCATAGTCTTTATTGTTGTATCTTCACCAGAAAGAGTAGCACCACTTTGAGCTTTCTAAAAAAATGCACATTTCATATACTTAATACTGTTAAAATTTCGTAACAGAAAGTTTGTCTGAGTAAATTACTAACCTTTTTATTTTCAAGATGGTAGAGTGCAAGAGCGTATGTTTCATCCTTCAATTTGCTATATAAATCCACATAATTATCTAGATGGACTTTAGTAGAAGAATCGTGAGGTGAATCTTCAAGAGTAGCAATAGAGGTTTGGTTTTGATCACTTGTAACAGCATCCTTAAATTCCCAAGAATCTTCATCAAAATCATCACCACCAAAATTGGATTCCAAAAAGGTTGGGGCAGGATCCATAATATTTTCAGTTGGTTTCGGCGCATGGATTGTGTTAGTGTTCTGGTCCACTTGACTGTATAAGCTTGATATTAGATCTGTGATGGATAGATTGGACGCAGGGCTTTTGTTGGTATTTACTTGGTGGGATGCAGTGGTAAGAGAAGAAATATTTTGTTGAATTGAGGAATCATCAGTCTCTAGTTCATCATCTCCAAAAATGGACAAGGGCAAGGCTCGTCGATGATTTTCCAATGTTACCTCATTATGCTGTAAAATAGAAGGGAAAACAATTGAAAATTAGCATGAAGCATTTGCTCACAGAGCATAAATGAACAAAAAACTTCAACACCACAAGCACAATTGTCAATTTGTTAATGAGAGCTTAAGCATTGATGAGGCAAAATCGAGCTAGACCGAGGAATTATAGAGTATACTAATTCAACGACATTAACACCAAGATGGTAAAGTTGCTAACTTAGATGATTCAAGAACATGTGACAGTTGAATTTTTCTGTCTCCAAATTATTTAAAGTGAACAACGACAGATGATAAGCAAAACAAAATAAATATCTCAAAAACATATAGGATTGTGTCAATAAAAGAAAGATCAGGAGTGACGTGAGTACCTGGATTTCAAAACCCATGACAGATGGTTTTATATTGGCAGGAGGATTACCGCCAACCACTAACTCCCCCTACACCCAAAATTAATATAAGTCAATTCCAGTTCCTCAAAAGTTTCTAATGTAAAAGAAAAAACATGCATATAAATACAAATCAATGTCAGACTGAATCATCTACCTCAATCTTTGATCCAGATTCGGAAAATGCATTGTTCAATTCCCAAAAATTGTCATCAGACCTAACATCAGGAGAACTACTCAACTCTTTTTCAATGTCCTCTTTCTTGCCACTGGAATGTGAATCTGAGATTACACCATGTTTCATGCTAGAAGTCGGTATAAAAGGAAATGCAAAGTTTTCTCCAGACTTGTGGGAATCCCCTTGAAATGTAGCAAAAAAATCATTATGAGCACGGGCGCCAAAACCAGCAGGATTGGCAGCCTTTGCCTCTTCCTACAACCAAAATTTAAGTCACTCTTTGATAGTCAACATTTCAGTCAACCAGATCAGAAATACCAAAAAAAAAAAAAAAAAAAAAAAAATGACTCACCAACTTATGTTTTGCTCCAGTTTCTGAAAATGCACCCTTTAACTCCCACAGATTTCCATTAACTGGAGTAGAATTGGGTATATCTGCAGCACTGTTCTGCTTGCTTTTCGAAAGTGGGTCGAAGAAAAAATTATGCTGAGTAACAGGCTTTGGGTTGAAATCAAATGAAAACCCTTCACTAAATCCACTTCCTCCAGTATTTGCTTGCCACTTCTCATCAACCTTCAAAATGAGAAATGTCAGACTCGGTGGACCAAATGAACAGGCTTTTTTTTTTAAAAAGTCCAATGGCATGCTATAGTATTCGATTTAGATAGAAAATCTAAGTCCCCCATTTGAGTGTGCAAATGAAAAATCACAACAGGGAAACAGAGGGTGATTGAAATAGTAAGTTCTGCTTTTCAAAGAGAAGTTCCATGGTGGGACACAAAAACTACACCTAAACAAGACAATGAAGACATGCAACAATAAACAATACCCGCCTGGATTCCTGGTCGTGCGTGTGCATTTGATTCTGCTTTCGATCCTGCTACTTCCACAACCCCTTGTTCCTGATATGAAGAATACAATTAAAGCAATGAGTAAAATAAACAAACAGTACCAAATGCAAAGATCATAGTTTTTCCAATGCTCCATGTAATCTTCATCAAAGCTTATAAGAAAACTAAAAATCCAGTCGAATTGTTCCTCACTAATCCGCCTAGAATTCAGTACGCATTTCAAACCAGAGAGAGGGAAGTTCTAATTTTTTTCTCACTTCAGTTTTCTCAGCAACCAAACAGAGTCCAGACTTAATAAACAAGATCATCAAATCACCAAAGAAAACAACTTTTACCTTCAAATCCGCAGCTTTGAATTCCCAACCATCATCATCCTCCTCATCCAAGTCGCCATTTCCTTCCACCAAATTCAACTTCAACCCATGTGTATTTGAATTCGAATCTACTCCATCAAATTTCAAATCAAAACGATTCGAATCCAAATTCAAGCCACCCAATGTCCCATTTT
The DNA here is from genome assembly GCF_963583255.1 of Pyrus communis. Classification (NCBI taxonomy): domain Eukaryota; kingdom Viridiplantae; phylum Streptophyta; class Magnoliopsida; order Rosales; family Rosaceae; genus Pyrus; species Pyrus communis. Next base: position 2,524,317 of record NC_084811.1, on the reverse strand, counting down.
CTTTCGGAACCAGAGCATCAAGCTTCAAATCCAATGCATCTGCACTGAAATTCAATCCGTTTTTTACCGTATGAGGACCACCAGAACCCGAATTTGACACACTTGCATTTGAATTCGAACCCACATCATCAAACTTCAAATCAAAACTATTCGAACCAAAATTCAAACCACCAAATTTCCCATTTCCGTTCGGAATGGGAGCATCAAACTTCAAATCCATCCCATTTGCACTGAAATCCAACCCCTTTTTTGTTGAATTGGGACCTCCGGGACCGAAATTCGAATCCGACCCATTTCGAACCACGACTTTTGGATTATGACCGTACAAGTTTGAAATCAAATCATCGATCCCAACACTTCTCACATTCAAAATCGACTCCTTTTTCGCAAATCCTTCGTTTGCAACGTCCCCAACCTTGGACTCGCCCGCACCGGAGTCCTCTTCCTGCTCTTCCCCAAATAACGATAACGGCAAAGCTCCCTGCGGCTTTACCCACCGAGTCTTATCAACCTTCGCGGGCTCAGTCTCAACTCGGATTGGCTCTGATTCCGTTCGGGTCGGCGCCGACCCATTAGGAACGCAAAACCCCAAAGGGTCGACGGGTATTTGGGAGGGAGGTGACTGGGAGTACGTGATTCCATTGGAAGGCACGGCCTGAGCTTTGATCTGACTCGTGCTGTCCGTTACGAAGTCGCCCCAATCGTCGTCCAAGACGGTCGAATCTCGTCCGTTGATCTTGGGCTTGGGATCGACGGCGGTGAAGAACTTGAAGTCTCCGAAGCCCCCGGCGTCGTCGACCTCCGCCATGGCTATGAGGGCTTTGAAGCTCTGTGTGTGGGCCTCTCTCTGTGCTTCTGTGCGTCTATGGAGGGATGTTCCGTTTTGCGCTGGTTCAGATCTCGTTGTTGCATGTGGGAGTATGACGTGGATCAGGACCCAATCCAGCTAAGCTCAGCTCGATTTGTTTGGAAAAAGATCATTTTTTGATTTATTTCACCAAGATCACCAGATCAAGTCATCGAACTTTTAAAATTTGATCCAACAGCTAAAAATAAGAATTATTTAAAAGTTATAATAACTTTAACCGTTAAATCAAATTTTAAGAATCCAAATTATTTGATCCGGTGATCTTAATAAAAGAGATCCAGAATTTGTTTTATCGGTGAATTACCTCATTGAATTTTGATTTACAGCTAAATTCTCTCTTGCTGCTAAATTTATCTACATTTCATCCAAAACTCCATTAACTTAGGGGCACTTAAAATAAAAAATAAATAAAATAAGATTAGAAAAATAAAAATTCAAATTAAAAATAAGTAAATAAATACCACCCAACCCATAACCCAGTCAACCCACAACTCACACCCAATGTTAAAATATCGTTATCAATGAATATATTGATATGTAAATTTGTGAAAATATTGACGAATATATCGAATAACGTTGTTAATGATATCGGTTGCTTTCAATGGAAATGATGAAACTTGAAAATGAAACTTTAGGATTTGTCAAACACGTGTCAGAAATATCGACAATCTGAGGTAAAGTTTAAACTTCATCCCTTTTTCATATCTATCTTGATTTTTTGAATTCACGAGAATATCAACAATATCGGGAAAAAAATTTAAAGACTGAACCCACCCATCCCACAACGATCACCCTTCTCTAGTCCCAGCTGACCCACCTTCTCGAAGCTAGAGTATGATTATTTCCCTCTTAATCTCCTCCACTTTTCTTCCCTTCTCTCGCACTTTTCTCATTGTCTTTTTCTATTTGTAAAAGTCAACACAAAATATTAATATGACGTAATCTTAACTGTTCAAATAGGAAAGAGAAAAAGAACTAGGAATTAGGGAGGAATAGAATCTTACTTCATGTAACCCACTTACCTCTCTACTCCGTCGGCGTCGTCACTATTTTTCATCACGCAGTTATGGTTTCTGAAATGTTTGGGCATGGATAGTTTTGCACTACCATATATTCATTCTCTTTAATATCAGACTTTATTTAAGGATGACAAAAATCAAATTTAATTGAGAAATTGAAACTATCACAAGGAAAGCATAGAATGGTAAATTACAGTAGTTGAGAATTGAACACCAGTCTTGTAAAATTATAGAAACTTTAAAGGCAAATAAAAAAAAAACTCTGTCTCAATGGATTAACAAGTATAAGATCAAGCTTTGCGTTTTGTTCCTTTGAGAGTCATTTTCACCCATTAAAAGTTTGAAAATTGAGAAATAAATGGCACCAACAAATAATTTAAACGAAATAAATAGGAGTTGTTGCACATGATACGTTGTGAATTAAATTTTTGAAGCTCGTGAATTATACGATGATGAATGGAAGGTGGTTGAAATGCCTTTATAAATTTTTTCGACTACAAAAAAGATAGAACGTGTCGACGAAGCCACTACTTAATCATTTAAAGAAGAAAAAAAAACAGAGAGGAGGTGTAGCACATTATTATTAAGATATTATGTGTAAAGATCAAAGGGAAAAAAATAATCACATTACTTTTTCCAACACAACAAAATAGAAAATAGAATACCAATTCAGCACATTAAAACCAAGAACAACCCCAACAAAACAGCCGTCATGTATTGAAACATGCCGATTGCACCCAAAGAAGCAGCGCCTCCAGAAAAGCTTCCACTTTCTGCGTCGGTGGTCAACACAGCAACTATCCAATCATCCTCAGAACCAATCCCAACTCCTGAATACTTGGAATCATTCAGATATTTTGAGGAATGGGAGTGAGTGTAGTTGTTGAGCACAAGATCCTCGTCCAAATCCGGCACGCAAACAGGCCAAATGATGGCGGCTGTTGTCGTGTTGATGTCGATATGGCACTTTTTAACGAGCTTCTCGAAGCTCGGGAACCTGGGTAAGTTGCCTGGCTCGATGATGTAGTGTGCGCTAGAACACGGTTGGTCTTCTAGCTCGTCGGCGAGTTCATCAGCTAGACAAGCTGCATCGTCGTTCTTCTTAAATTCCGGCAGGTTTGCGGATTTCCTGAAGCTGTTGAGGCCTTGGAAAAGATCGTCTTCTTCATCTGCAAAAAAAATAAGATGTTAGAGAAATGATTACGCTCGAACGAATTAAGAAGAAAATATAGCGGAAGTTTTGAGACGCGAGAAAGATGATAGTGTACCGTTCGAAAATACTGGATGAGAAAGAAAGAGTAAGCCAAGAACAAGAACAAAGAGAAAGAAGCTTAGTTTGGAGGAGGCCATTGTTTTAGTGCTAGGACGATGGCTGTGTGACAAGAAGAGGGTGCATAAAAATATACACCGGGGGAAGGAATAAAAAGATGGCTTGTGGGTTCAAATATTCTTTTAGGGTTTCCTCATTTGCTTTTTTGAAAGGTTCCTTGGCTGCCAAGGTATTCTCATTCTCCTTAAATTTGTTGAAGTGGATAGAGATGTTTCTGCAGTTCTCTTTTCCTTTTGGTTCATCAATTTCTTTGCTAGAGAATTCTGGTTGACAAATCTTATACACTACAACGAACGTTCTGGTTAACTTCTATTACCTTTTTACCCGAGATGAGATGAAAATGGTTTTTACCTGAGATGAAAAAGGTTGGAGGGATCCATGCGAACAGAGTGACCCGATTCTTTTTCAATGTTCCTAAATTAACTTTCTAATGTGAGGTAGTAATTGTATACTGGTAACGTGGAGAAAGCGTGCTAACACATATTATTCAATGGGGTCCCGAAATCCTTATAAACCCCTGCAAAATTTCTTAACTTTTCAATATGAAAACCACAAAGTACAAAGCTACAAGGATACTCTCCATTTGGTAAATTATTGTTTTAAATGAAAGGATGGTAATAAATTAAGTGAATCGAACTACACATAAAAGCCTGTTGATCGTCGAACTACAATAGTAGCCTTTACTCTCTTAACCCAAAAGGCAGGTCAAAAGAACTGAGACCCTGAGATCAGCCATCAACTACAAAGAAGGCTCAATTGCATAACATATGTAATGCAAATAACATTGCATGAAATGAAAGCATAAAGTTCATTAGTTCAGGCATTACGTACAATCGAAATCCCTAGTTAACAACTACAAAAGTCACATATTTTGGTACAACATAACAACAGAGAGAGGGGGCAGTAAAAACTTTCAACTACCGATTCAGCTGACCAAAATAACACACAACCCTACCAAGATGGAGACCAAGAAATGACCAAAACCAACGGCTGAAACTAAAGAGCTTGCTGCATTAGCAAAGCTTCCAGTTGGGGTATTTGAGGCCAAAACCACCACCATCCAATCATCCTCGGATCCAAGTCCAACTCCCGTGAACTTCGTATCGTTCAGATACTTTGCGAATTGCGGTTGGTGAGTGTAATTGGTAAGTACCAGAGTTGGGACCAACTTAGGCACACAAACAGGGAGAATAACTCCATCTGATGCGCTGTTGGCGTCGATTTTGCATTTTCCCAAGTGCTTGGGAAGATTGGCGAGCGGAGTCTGCGAGGTTGCCAGAATGTTGGCTCCATTGGTGGGGCTGCTGCAAGGCTGGTCTTCCATGTCATCAGCAATTTTATCTGCTAGGCAACCTGCGTTACCGTTCTTGATGAGGGCCGGCAGGTTTAGTGAGGTTCTGTAACTGTTTATGCCTTGGAGAAGGCTATCCTCATCCTTATCTGCAGGCAAATAGGTATGGTAAGTTTGAAAATGGTTAATTAGCCACTGAAATTCCAAAATCATACCAAATGCTACAACCATGGTCCTATCACTAACTTAATTGCTAAACATGCATGCATGCCATCTCCAAGGATATATGTGAATCATAGATTCACAATCTAACGCCCAGTCTAGAATTTTTATCAGAATTAGGTTATTAATTGTTAATAATTTATATTAATTTGTTGCTATTTTCTAATACACATAGGTCTGAGTGATTAAGCTAGGATAATATCGGTGCATATGTAATTTGGACTCGATACACTCACATAGTCCGCGACGCAACAACATTAATACTTTTTTATAACAATCTTGACAGATTAAGTTCATCAGTTGTACTAGAAAATAGCAAGTAATCAAATGCAAGGAGAAAAAGAAAAACACACCTTAAAACTGAAAAATTGCATTGATACCAAGAACAAAAATTGCATTCATATATATCTTAAATTAGATAAACTAGAGACCCTGTTTATAGTAATGCTATGCCTAACATGTCTGCATGCAAAAGAACACAGATGAGAGAGAGAGCATACCAGAACTCTGCACCAATGGAGAAAGCAAGACAAAGGCATGTGCAATCACAAAGAAGAAGAAGATGCTAAGTTTGATCAGGGAGGCCATAGTTTCAATTAATGCTACGGCTGAATGCCTTTTCTGGAAGTTAAATAAGGTTTGTAGATTGGAACACACCAGGGAGAGAGAGGGAGGGAGGGAGAGAGAGAGAGAGAGAGAGAGAGAGAGAGTTGAGAGATTGTTATATGAGTTGCCAAAGCCTCACATATTTGTTCTTGAAGGCAATTTTCCAGGTGTTCGAGTATTGATCGATTACACAATGCCAAACTTGGTGCCTAATTGACATGTATCGGTTGCTTGGCCTGTCGGCCTGGCACGTGTACTACATGCAAGGCATGGCTCGAGACCCTTTTTCAACGGCTCTCTTACGGATCAAATATGCCGACAATTTCAACTTCTGTTCGGGATGCAAATCATCTTTTGTTTTTATCTGACATCATCTTAGCTATTACTTTTTATAAGTACTTAGCTTCTTACTCTCGGAGGGGTTAATTATGGCAGTTAAACTGAGTGCATAAAGATAATCCCCACATACGATGAGCCAAATAGTGCTTCTCTACCTATCACTTTCAGAAAATCCTCTCGAATATCTTCAGGCATGGCCATGTCAACAAACCGATTAAAACAATGAAACATACAAAAATTATGCTATGTTTTGATGTATTTTATACATTTCGATTAACAACTAGATCATTATATCTTGACCAAGAACTTAACGAATACAATTTCATATAGTAGCACTCCGGAGCATACGAGAAAACATCTAAACATATCAAAGCATATATATATATATATATATTACTTTGGACGTACTAGAGAGTTCTTTTCTAGTAAACTTTGGGATATTCGAGCTCATAGAACCCTAATATGACAGATGAAAACTTGAAGTACGTAAACAACTCTTGATTTCGAGAGATTTTACGCTCGAAATAAAAGGGATTACGTTACGGTACAATCGGATAGACACTTGAAAAAAAATGTCCCCTTCAAAAAGTGGCGGATTCAAAAAATATAAGGAGCCACAAAATTTTTTAGGACGGTATGGCATGAAAATCGGCATTCGTCTAGTTTTGGTATGCAGAAGTTATTTGCGAAGTCATATTGCAGCCTGTCAATAGATGCCAGCAACTTTCGAAAGAGCATGTCGACTGATGTCAATAGATATTAAGTGGGCATGAAGCCAGATGCCAACATATGTTAAGTGCGCCTATCTAAACATGCTCATAGCAAAGCGTACAAAGTCATAAGGCTAGCAGCTACCCTACCCAATACCTACAGAGCCTATTCATTATGGGCAACTTCTTAGGCATCTCAGATTTTAAAAAGGCAGCATCCTGTTCTTTCATAGAGAATTTCTGAGTTTTAGGAGATGGCTGATCCACCTTGTTCTAAGATGAATCTGCCTCTACTTCCAATTGTATAATAACATACCGATCACATTCAAAAATCTCTCCTTAATTTCAGGCTGGGCCATGTCAACACTACTGTCCGCTTCAACAGATGTTCACGCTGCATGCGACTGTCAGGACACGTACAGATACCTTCCCTGCCACGTGCTCCCCCACGTGTCAACTCAAATCTCCTATTTAACCTCCTTGTCAAACTCTTATACAACCATTGCATATGTGCTTTCCCGTTTAGCTTCCTCCTCATCAACAACCCTAAAGCAGATCTTCACCAGCATTTTATTTGTGTCTTCCCAAACCCTAAATCCAAAGTTACTGTCCAGCAACTTCTTTGAAGAGTCCTCTGAGAGTTTTGAGAAGAACAATGGCTTCTGGTGGAAAGCAGCAGTTCCCTCCTCAGAAACAAGGAGCTCAGCCTGGCAAAGAACATGCCATGGACCCCACCCCTCAGTTCACCAACCCTGATTACAAACCCTCCAACAAGCTCCAAGTATTACATCTTACAATAAAATTTCACTAAGTTTCCATGTGATCCAATAAAAGTTCATTAGTTTTCATTTGATCCATGATGACACTGGCGGTATTACAAGTGAAGTAGGAAAATTTTTAAGTGAGAAAGTTATAAAGCATGCAAGTGTGTGATTGATTTACACTTAGCAGTTGGCTACCGTCACAGTGATATCTTGTGTAGGATATAAGTTTTTCTTGCATAAGTGATAAATATATATATATATATATATATATATATATATATATGTATGTATGTATGTATGTATGTATGTATAGTTATGTTTCAAGTGTTGCAGGGGAAAGTAGCGCTAGTGACGGGTGGGGACTCTGGGATAGGGAGATCTGTGTGCCATCTCTTTTCTCAAGAGGGTGCAACCGTGGCCTTCACATATGTGAAGGAACAAGAGGACAAGGACGCACAAGACACAATCCAAATGATCAAACAGGCCAAGACTTCTGATGCCAAGGAACCCATGGCCCTTGCAGCCGATCTCGGATACGATGAAAATTGCAAGAATGTTGTTGAGAAAGTCGCAGCTGCATACGGCCGCATTGATATTCTGGTTAACAATGCGGCTGAGCAGTACAAAGCAAGCTCCGTGGAAGAGATTGATGAGCCCCGTTTGGAGAGGGTCTTTAGAACCAACATATTTTCTTACTTCTTCACGACCAGGTAATTTAAAGAAAATAACCGAAATTGTTACCAAACGATCTCTAATCCATCTTCGTGCAATCATAAGCATATTATAACACATGTACTCGAAGTTTCTTCTCTAAAAACCTTTTAGTTTTGATGATGATGTGAAATTGTGAACTTAAGGCATGCGTTGAAGCACATGAAAGAAGGAAGCTCCATAATCTGCACGACATCAGTCAATGCATACAAAGGAAATGCCGAGCTGCTTGATTATACTTCCACCAAGGGGGCCATTGTGGCATTCATAAGAGGACTGGCATTGCAGCTGGTAAACCGAGGCATTCGAGTCAACGGTGTAGCTCCGGGACCAATATGGACCCCATTGATTCCGGCATCTTTTGATGAGGTGGAGGTTTCACAATTCGGCAACCAAGTGCCAATGCAGCGAGCCGGGCAGCCATGTGAGGTCGGACCAAGCTACGTCTTCCTCGCTTCCAATGCCTTCTCTTCTTACTACACCGGCCAAGTCCTCCATCCTAATGGTAACGATTTCTTACTAATCAAATGTATTTTGGGCGGTGTTTACGCTACGTTTTTATGTACGAGAACACTTTTTTTTTTATTTTAACGATCTGTGCAATTTTGCAGGTGGAACTGTTGTAAATGCTTGATTGGGTTTTGTGGAGGATTCTTTTGGCTGGTGGTTTTTTTTTTTTTTTTTGGGTGTGTTTTGGGTCATGAAATGGTTTGTGTACGTCTGCTGTATGCAACAGCTGAGGAAGAGCACTTCTAAGAGTTTCAGATGTCCAATATTGTGTGAAGTTCATAAATAAATGAGCATGTCTTTTTGCTAATAAAAGCATGGAACAAATTCTGTACCGTTTTATGATGAGTTGGGTTGAGTTGGAGCGATCCTAAACAATCCCACATCACCGATATACAACCCGTTACAAGGTAGAATCCCATTAGAATGGGTTGGATTCGGAGAATGGGTTGGATTCTCAGAATCCGCGTTTAATCGTTCCAAACTCTCCGGAGCATGGCTCCAATATACAACAGGTTATATAACAGAATCCAGCCCAATATACAACTGGTTATATAACAGAAAGAGGTGACGCGAAAGAAGAGATGGCGAAAGAAGAGATGGACACGAGGATATACAATCGTTTACAAGATAGATTATTATCCTACATTATCCTGCTAACATGCTGTGTGTTTGCAATGTTAAAACAGTGCTAAGCTGTGATTTAAGAGGATTAAGATAAAATTAATTCCATAGCAACAATCTTGTTTACGCCACAAGAAATCTGCGAGTGACAAGAAGTTACAAGACCTAGCACAGATTGCCATTTTTTCAATTATTTTCGCCAAGAAATTGGAAGACGAAAATTTATCGGATAAAAATTCAGAATACAAGAAAATAATTTACAGACAGCAGATAGAGCTCGAGTCCTGCCAGTCAGCAATGGGGGTTTAAGATCTTACACTCAGCGCTTCGGAGGGAAGGTTACAACGAACCGCCGAAGCGAATTTCGACTCCGTTTCCACCAATGGCGGCCGTCAAACAATGGAATCCACAAGACTCCAGTTCAGCAGTTACTTTATCAACAACAGTTCCTGACAGCACTGATTCATGTGGTTAAGGAAACATTGTACAAGGTATTGGAAATAAGCACCAACAGAACTAGGTGAACGCTAAACAGAGAATAAAGGGACACTACGAACTCGTTTGAGACTGCTTATGTGGGAAGCACTTACGCTCATAAATACTTTTGGTAGAAATGCTTTTATTATAAACATTTAGAAAACTTTATTGAAAATTCAAGTATTTCCTGGAAATGCACTTGGAAGAGGTTCTTGAAGAAGCACATAGCAAGTGCTTCTCCATAAAACACTTTTACAACTCAGAAGCAATCTTAAGTTTTTCTGCTAAATGTAATTAGAAGTGCTTTTAGTTGTCAAAAAGCAATTTTATCCCTTCTATAAGCAAATTCTAAACAGACCCTAAACCATGTTTATGTGCAGCTAACTATCAGTTCATTGTTCTCCACTATTAGAGAAGGAAAATAAGAAGACATGAGATAATGTACTGAAGAACCAAAAATAAAGGGAATCGTGAAAAGGATACAGGTTGGCAGTAGTGTGAGAACACAACCTCCACCCCCAGCTCCGGTCAACTTGGAAGCTAACTTGTATTTCAGCGTTGTTCGAAGAACGGTTTCAATTGAAGCATGGCTGACCCCCATACATTGGAGCAAACCTTGATTCATTTCCATTAACTCTTCTATTTTCGCTTCCTTCTCAGTAATGGAGAGCTCATCGGGGGCGGGCGATTGGATGATGTTAGCCACTTCCGTGCTGATAGAATCCACTGCATTAAACACAGAAGCCATGGCCTCCGGATGCCTTAAAGTTCTCTCAGAAACACCAGCAACTAAGGCCTTCGTATTCCTACCAACTTTTGTGTTGGTAATAAGCATTTTGAGTGTCATGTTTGATTTGATGCGAGTCAGACTACCTGATCTGAACTTGATCATATTGCCTGTTGCACAAGAGATTCGTATTAAGATATCATCAAAAGCAGTAAATCAATTGCGTCAAACAAGATAAAGAAACTACAATACTCCATAGCTCTAACGTTTGAACTCCAACAAATATGCCAAAAGATGATGTGGAGAGCTATGTCTAAAACCAGATACCATTACGCATATTCGAATACCTCATAATTACTGAGATATCAGATCCAAATGCCTAATTTTTGGTGATTCAAAAACAATAGTTTCTAGATTAATCACGATGAGCCAGTATGAACAGTTCCTCACTGAATCACAACAGGATGATGGAACCAACAGTAGGCTTGGCTTACAAAAGAATAAAAGAGGTGGCAGAAGAAAATAATGGATTAAGCAAATCAACCTCAAGAGAGTTCCTATCTTATCGAAGAAAAGTCCTAAGCGGAACTTCAAGATACAATGTGGATCTGGTACGACTATTTTTGGGGTACTAGTAAGCACCAATAAAGTAGATGCATAGAGATAAATGAATCTCTTCATGAAAGAAAAAATGTAGCTTCGAGTAAATTGAAAATTTTCCTTTTCACCAGTAGCTGTTTGACATCATAACACTTTTCGTACTAATCCAGACAAACTATTTATCTAACTGATTCCAAGAACTTTAACTCGAAGATCCAAGGCAAGAAGATAAGCAAAAGAAGAAGAAATGAGATAATGATGAAGGAAGATAATGAGTTGGGCACAGGACACAAAATAACATACCGTATGTGCTAACTGTATTGTCGATTCCAGACGGCTTTCCGTGGATGATCTTCTCACCTTCAAAAGCCCATTTGTTCAGCAATTCAAGTTCACTTTCCCCAAAAGTAGTCCACTCTTTGTTGCCCAAATCCAGACTTAGACAATCTGAGAAAGAAAGAAGAGCACCCGAGAGTGCAACGCATAATGCAGCAGATGATCCCAGGCCTGAGCCCAACGGAAGTTCTGAAGTGATAACAACAGTAGCAGGCTTAAATCTGAGCCATAAAGAGAAGAAATCAGAGAATGAGAAAATAAGAATAAATCGACAAGAACAGAAAGTAGTCGATTATTCAAACAAATAACAGTCGAGTACCCTTGGATAGATGCATATAGCCAAAGAAAAGCCACCACTCCAGCACCAAGTCCAATTTTTGCCTCTGGAATGTTCAGTTCATCAACCAAAGCAGCAAGTGATTTAATCGACTCCGTTGAACATGAGGTTGGCACTGATGAGTTGGGAATATCTAATTCTGATAGGACTTCTTTTATCCTACCAATAGGCCATGAAAACTCTAATCCAATATCCTTGAGCTGGAGTCTTAGTGCATCATCATTATCTATGAATAATAGCGAAAGACGGTCAGTGAGAGATTCATATAGAATTAACCTGGACTTGAACATATGAACTTTATACCATGTTCATATCAGAAACGTTTACATGTTCTCATTCTCGAAATTAAGACCCTGAAAACAGTCAGATTTCTAATATAACTTAACCCCTATAAATTCAACTAGGCCAACAGTCAGGGTCGTCCGAAAACAGATTCCAGAATCTAGAAAGGGTTTCTTTAAAATCCTGATATCAAGTAATCCAGTTGCTGAATAGATTTCTAAACATAACTTAAAACCTACAGGTTTAACCATTCAGATTCATCCACAAAAACAACCAAAGTTAAGCTTAGCTCAGAAAAAAGATACAAACTTTTCGCTTTGGTAACACGGTCACAAAGTTAAATCAAACCCCATGAAACCTAAACAGAACAGAAGTTTCAGAAACACTATCATCTCACCCAATGGAAATTCCCAGAATCTGAAAAGGGTTTCTATAAACCCTGATTTCAGGCAACCCAAAAGCTGAATTCTTATCTTACAAAAAGACGCAAACTTTTGCTTTTGGATTGGAAATGCTATCACTTTGAAAGCTTAATCAAAACCATGAATCCAAGATGCAAACTTTTGCATTGGCAAACCATTCACAACCCAAAAATGATCTCCTAAGCAAAACCCATGAATCCAACTCAAATATAATATCTTCCAAATAACATCCCAAATCAAGCGCACCAAATGTCTCATCGAAGAATAAATCATATAAATTGACAGATGAAAAGAAACCCAGTAGAGATTAGAGATTAGAGAGAGAGGGTGAGTACCAGAGGGAGTGGGAAAGCGAAGAGAGACGTAGGTGTAGAGGTCAATGGAGGAAGCCACCGCCGTTGATCCATGAACGACAGCATGTTCTCCTGAGAGTATGATTTTTCCAGGAGCTCTTGCTTTCACTTCCATTTTCTTTCCTTCTTTTATTTTTATTTTTATTTTTTTTGTAATTGCTGGAATTAGCTGAATGATTCCAATCGGGGCGACCAAATATTTTGGTGCCAATATTGAGAACCCCAGAGAGTCAGTGTGGTGGTTGGAAGTTCGCAACTTGGAACTTGGTGAGTTAAATCTGTTCAATGTGGGGATAATTTATACAGTCCATTTGATTTATTAATGTGGGAAAGTCGTAATTGGGTTGCAGCCAACCACAGTTGGCCTTCTGATTCGTTTATTTGGCTTCTTGTTTTTCATGTTTCTTTGACTCCATGACAGTGGCGGCGCGTGGATCATCTGCGGGGATCATGGTGTAGGGATCATTTCCGCTCGAAGCCAATTAGTCGGTGGTTGGTGCCCAGTGTTGGAAAGGGTTGTTGAACAGATTGAATCGGGAGTCTGTTTGGAAGTTTTTCTCTGGTAACTTTAACCAAAAACTTCTGGTAATTTTAACGAAAAATTTCTGATATTGTTCATTTTAATGAAAAATTAATTTTTTATACTAAAAATCAATCCTGATTCTATTCACTTTACCTTTTATTTTATCCTTGTATCGTTCAAATTTAAAATTTTCATATTATTTTCATTAGTTTTTTTTTTTTTTCAATAATTAACATCGCTTTCAGATTATCAAAAACACTTTTGATAGTATTGGGCAAAAAAAATTTAAAAGTGGTTTTGAGGTTGAAAAATATAGTTGCAATGCTTTCTAAGACAGTCTCTAATCTTTAAGTTAAAAACTTAAAATTTTCAACTTAGAAAAAGTTTTCCACTTCAACTTTTATGGTTAAATTTAATACCCGCTATTATAAAAAAATCACAAATCTCGGATTGAAATGAATAATTTTCTCATCTCTTTTTCTAACATATCATGAATATTATCTATTCCCATCCAATCAAGAAAACCAAATTACGAATCTCGGATTTTGAGGTCGGAATAAGTCTTCTTAGTCTACCATCTATCAAGATTAGTATATCACAACAATGTAAATAATGAGACTGGAGCAGGGTTAACTTATATACTTCAATCCATATCAATTTTTGTGCACCAAACATAAATATTAAAGAGAGTTTTAACGAAAAATCATATTTTTACATTTAAAAGTTAAATCTGGTATTATTCATTTTATCTTTTATTTTTTTCTTATTATTAAAACTAAATATTTTCGAATATTTTTCATTAATTTTCCTAATATTAAACCAACCGTAAATGGATTTTGACTGATGGACGAGTACAAGAGCCAGCTTTTGAGACTGCACCGCGTGCTTTACACTAGCATAAGCAGGGCGCTTGGGTTTTGGTTGGAAACTACGCCGCTCGCACTACAACACAGTTGTCAGTAGAGACCGCTTCCAATGGCGAAGCAGCGCCCACTCTTCTTTACCTTACCAACCTTCATCGTTGACCATTGCTTGTTAGTGGGCTCTCTACTAATTTTTAATAAAATATTTTATAATGTTAGTATGAAAATTTGATTAAAAAAAAAGAAGATGATAGAGAATCTTACTTTTGAAGGATAAAGATCTTCTTCAAATCCTCTTTACAGAGATCTAGAGGATTAATTTATTATGTTCGTTTATTACACATAGTGCAATCAGTTTTTATTCGATATTGTTTATATAATTTTAAATAAAATAATTTAAAATAATTTATGACCGCACGATGTACCATAAACGGATATAATTGATTAATCATCCAGATCCCCACAAAAATGATTTGGCTAGGATCCTAATTCACTTTCAACAAAATCTCCTTAATATTTCTCATCCATCAAATCGAATTACTAACCTACGACAAGCGGACTTATAAATCAATCACTCATAGCTTTAGATGTCAACTTAATCTCTCTCCTCCTAACCATTTAAAAAACTGTTGTCAATGGCAACAGAAAAGCATAGAAAAGCACAAGCAATGTCTATTATGCTTCTAAAAATTTCTAAGCATAGTGAACAATGGGCATTTAATGAATTTTTCAAATGGCAAGTATAACCATACATATTTTACAAAAGAACAATGTTTGCCCGTGCAATATTCTCTTTGACAATTATTATATTATATTAAATGCCATATCATTTTTAGTATTTAATATATTCACATTAATTTTATATAAAAGTTTACAAAACATTTGGATGCTGTTATATATATATTTTTACAAGCACTTTTACAATAAAAATTTATCAAATGCTTAACAATTTTATTTTACAGCTGTTTATTCTCAAAACCTAGCAGAAGCAGTTTTTTTTTTTTTTTTTTTTAACATAACAATACCAAACTAGCAGAACTTACAAGCACATATATCAGGAAAAGATTATAAGAATCTGCAACTCAAAATCTTGTAGTCAACATTCACAACTTCCCGACGTGTTCTTTGAGAGTGTCGTAAAGAGTCTCGACAAGATTGAGCAAGAACCCATCCGAGCCATGCTTTGCCAGCAAGGAAACTGAAACAGGTAGGTTATCATGCATCCCTAGAGGTATACTCACCTGCAAATACGTAGAAATAAGTTACAAACTTTCGCAAGAAACTTGCAGTCAATGACGAAGAAGAAAATCGTAATGTGTTGTATACAAACATGGAGAGGGGGAGGGAGAGGTAGAGATAGATAAAGGGCTTAAAAACCTGGCAGAATCCGGAAACTACGGCAATGGATAGGAAGCTGAAAGCCCTGGCATGAAAAGCGTCGAGTGTAGTAGGATCTGTTCGCAGCTTTGGTGGATCCCTTGGAACTGTAGGCATTCCGAGGACACCAAAATCCTGATGAGTAATTAAATCAAAGAGATTGTGTTACGTATTTATTAGAGACAGTATGTATCATCCATTTCTTCTGCTAAAAGTTTCGTTTTAAGAGCAAAAGGAAGGAAGATGCTAACAAATAACAGTTTGTCAGTCTCTCTACTCTAACAAAATGAACTCATTTCATATGAAGCGACGGATTCCGAAAATGAACTCTGGCGTGTGCAAAGATGAGAGAGAGAGAGAGAGAGTACCCCGAGAAGGTCAGTAAGAGCAGTGCACAATTCAGTCATCACGGAGTGACAAACATCGACATTTTCATCTGTTGACCGAACAGCTGCCCATACACGTTCTGCTATCCCAGGACCTAAGTCAGGTCTGACTGTACTAACCCATTCACCATGGTTGCTCTTGAATTCATACCTATTCTATCAACCAAATAATAAATTTGGAATTCATTATGAACGACAAATTTATTTTTTGTTAATCAAGATGAAGATGCAGAAATTATCACTCATATTCAAGTCCACCAAATCAGCACCTTACGAGAAGACGATTGGCGGTTGATAGGGCTGCCAATGACGGTATAATGTACTCTTCACTTGGATTTCCTTTATCCAAGAAAGAGTTCAAGCTTGGAACTTTGTCCTTGACAACGTCCCCGATGTTAGCATGTTTTATAACATGACCTGTATTTGCAGATATAACGAGTGAGCTTCTTCTTTCCATGTTATGAGCTTGTCCCTATCTCAGCAAGAGACCCAATTTAATTAAATGAATGATGATTTTCAGGTAATAATCTGTCTACTGAATTTAATGGTCTATTTGTGTCTTAAAACGCGGGGAATTATAAATTGGACTCGATTCATGCCAATCAAAATACTTACAGCGAGAGATGAAACAGAACAATACGGTCAAATCACTTACCCCCAAATAACTTCTCAACTGAGTCAACAAGTACTTGTTTCACTCGACTGCTTGGAACGGTTGAAAGCTGGAAACAGTCTTCTGCGATGATTAACTGAGTGGGTATGACAGGACCCGTATCAGGCAATTGGAGTAACACTCGTCCAACTCTATTCAAAATCGCAGGATTCCTTGCAAACCATCCTATATCAGAAGTTAGTGTTTCTGATTGCTTAATGCTTTCGAAGTACTATATTTCCAATTGCAGAAAAACTTAAACACAGAAGTGTCACAAGTAATAATCAACAAAAATGCAGAATGCATGGATGGCATATGAATCATTAAAGCGGAAGAAGTTAGCTACTTTCTAGAAACAGAAATAGAGATTTCCTGTTATATAAAATCGAGGGAAAACCGAAACATGACTTTTTTTTGTCACAACCAGAAATCAATTTCCTAAGCCAGTCTGCAATATAAAATGTCATTGATTTCTCACCCACTGTATCGAAACTCTGTGCCAGAGGAGTAACTCCAGAAGTAGAAATGACACCATGAGATGGCCGAAACCCAAAAATTCCACAATATGAAGCAGGAACTCTTACACTTGCTCCAGTATCGGTTCCTGAAAAAGTGAGGGTCTTGTGCTTCAACTTAAAGAAGCAAGAAAACAACAAAAGCACACAAGGAATAACTTACCTAAGGAAAAATCTGCGAGGCCTGCAGCTACGGCAACAGCAGAACCGCTAGAAGAGCCTCCAGGCACCCTATCTGGTGCGCACGGATTTCTGGGTGTGCCATAATGCTTGTTCTCTCCATTCATACTGCCAACAACACAAAGCAAAATTCAAGGGCGTTTTCTGTTGAGTGATTTTTGGATGTCCAAAATCATTATATGAATACTTTTACCACGAAAAGAGACTTATAGCGATCAATCATTTGTCAAAATTTTTGCAAACAAAACAGTAATGCAAGTTTAAGCATGTGAAGTAAGACATGGCCTCTTCGCACTAACCAGTATGCCATTTCATCCATGACAGTTATACCAATACTTGTGGCACCTCCACTCAATATTGCCGAAACAGCCGGAGCTGTTGATTCAGCAGCCGGATGAGTCCTCGCCCAATCAGGATTCCCAAACCCAGTCACACGTCCAGCCACATCAAATCTGCCTCCAAGTTCAAATTTCACTGAATACAAAAATGTTTTGGCTTTTACACGGAAAAAAAAAATTGCACAATTCAACACCCTGAAGTTCGTCATCATGGTTCCACAAGCACGCATAAAACCACACAAAGCAGGAAGATTTATTAAAACGCTACTCTGAAAAAGCACTTCTCATCATAAGTGCTTTTGTTGGAAGTATTTTAACTTTAGTAGAAGCAAATCCACCACAAAGTTTCATTAAAAATTCTAGTGCTTCAGGTTAAAAAAAAAAAAAACATTTGAACTTTTTTCTTTCTTTCTGAAAGTGCTTTTAGTCATTCTCAAATGAAGAAACGCCCAATCACAGAAACAACACACAAAATTCGGTTCTTGGAGAAAACTGATTGAACCCAAATCCGAAATTCGCAAATAAGCACAAAAGCATATGAATTTTAAATGTAACACTACAAAATTTGAAGCATCCACCAAATAGAAGAGTGATATAATTGAGGAAAATTTAAGAGAGTAGCTCTCACATGTCTTTAACAGCAAAGGTGAGGCCGCTCAGAGGAAGGTCATGTGACGAAGACGGCGGTCGGAGAAGGAATTTCTCCACGAAAGCTCCATGATCTGAGTCTATCGCCATCTCTCTCTGCCACTGCTGTCTCAAACAATATCAGCCTCAGCAGCAGCTCCACATTTGACGACAGAAGTGAATAGCTCTCCACTCATCAATCATACGATGATCCTATTCAAATGCAAGGACATATATTATTCCTTAAAAATATCACATATATTATTCCTTAAAAATATCTGTTGTTGATAAGGTGGTCATTTCAGTCAGTGAGGGCAAAGTGGAAATTCTGGAGTTTGCTTAAGTCCTCACTGTGGTCCTCAGACATTGAGGATCGATACAAGCGGTCATTGAATTTGTCGTAAATTATTTTGTTCATTTTGTAACAAATCTTTCAATATTCTTGTTAAGTTGAGGGGTTGATTTGACAAAATACTCTTGAAAATAAGGACAATTCAAGAACCACTTAGGTCCTCACTATGGAGACTTTGAGAATCTATACACGTTCACTATTAATTATTTTGCTTATTCCTTAAAAAATATGTCAATATCTTCGTTAAATAGAATGATTGATTTGACAAAATACTCTTAAAAAGAAGGACAATTCAAGGACCATTTTTATCGATTTTCATTGTCAGAATCAAAGTGAGGAGTTTTGCCGAACTCAGGGACTATTTTAGTCAAAATCCTAAGAGAAAAACATATTCTATGAGAATATTGTGAATTTCTTAGCTTATGGATTCAACGCAAGTACACGATGTATTATCACTGGAAACAAAATTTCAAGTGGCAGTTCCATACACATGTAGACGAACTTTCATTCGCTGC
This sequence comes from Pyrus communis, assembly GCF_963583255.1. Taxonomy (NCBI): domain Eukaryota; kingdom Viridiplantae; phylum Streptophyta; class Magnoliopsida; order Rosales; family Rosaceae; genus Pyrus; species Pyrus communis. The sequence goes on along the minus strand of NC_084811.1, from coordinate 2,505,464 downwards.
AGTCGGAATCATAAAATATGTACAAATAAGGGATCACAGGTCTGTGCTCGGCGAGTTCCCCCTCTGCTGGCTCTGCAGTCACTCGCGGAGCACTCCAACCTAAGCGTTGCATGCACACAGCATCGTATGCTTCAATGTTCAAACCGATTGGTTCTTGCTGCCAGGAAAGGCCCTGCTGCATCAGGGGTTGATTCTTGAAATTCTCTTTGTTTTTCTTCAGGTGCTGTCGTTCAACCTTTTTGTTCATCCCTTGAAAATGCATGGTTCAGGTAAAAGTTCAGACAAAGAGTACATTGAAATTTGGCACGTTTTCAAGCACTTCAATGTTGTTCTTTCTCATTTATTGTCCTAAAGAACTCAAAAGATGGGAACTAAACTTTGGAACGTTATTCGATTTTTCAATTGAAGATCTAGGGAGTAACACATATCACCTCGTCAGGGATGAATTAATCATGCCATGTATGTGCATGACGATGTCAACATCTACCTCCTACAAGCGGCAAAAGAAGAAAGTTAGCTATAAAGATTCACCCGGTTAACTATAAAGAAAGACCACATGCACAATTTTATGATTTAGCTAATTGGACCTGCATTAGAGCTTGGATTTCCCTTGTCAACCAACTTTGGAGCCAACGGTTTGGCTGAAGATACTTGCGGACTTCCAAAACCTTGGCACGTCAAATATGTCACTTAAGAAACCTAATTAAGAAACAAAGTTAACCAACTGGAAGGCATGAAAACAGTGACGGCGTTTCTGAGGGATATAAACTGAGAAACAACACAACCAATAAAATGACCAGAAGCACCAAAACCTGGTTCAGTGTAATAACACTGCAATCTATACTTGTGCTCCTTTGATAAGAAAAGCTGCAGATACCATTAACGAAAAACGATTTATAGCGAGGGGTTACACATTTTCGAAAATGATTTATAAAACTTTAATTTTCAGGCCCACTTACTCTTGTTTTTCCTCCCTTCAGGAATTTTAGTGGCAGAAATTTCCTGATGACGAGGATGTTAGACGAAGTCAACGTTAAGCTGTTAGCACCGCATCTTCAGGAATTTGATTCAGACTCTTATCCTTTCAGCCATTCCTAGTTTATAGGATTTGTTTTCAAATATCTGATGTAATCTAACCTGCGCATGTAATCCTTATAGCTTTCTTTTTGTATTTTTAAACTTTCAAAACTTCCTTGTATCTAGGGTTTTCAAACCCATGCTGTAACCTTTAGATGATTATAAATACATGCATCCCAGTTTTGATGGGTATGCAATTGAAGTGAAACTCTCAGCCTTCTTAAGTTTTACAGAGGATTGTTGGTAAAAGTTGTTATGAAGGAGACTTCTTCTTTTGGTATAAATGTCATTACTCTTCTTTTACTGCAATTTATCTATGCTTTGACATCACTTGATATGAGTTCAATCCCGCTCACTGCGCAGTCTAAATTGATCAATTTTAGGTTTTAATTTATTCATATTTTCCATATCATTACACATTATATCTTCGTCACCTTTTGAGTGTTGGCTAGCACATCGCGATTCGGGTGTCTACGTGGATATTCTGAGTCGGGGTGTGTCAAAAAGGTACCATATAAAGGCTACCAAATTTTTGTATGTAAAATGTCATTAATATAAGTAATGACAAATCGTGGGTTTTATTTAAATATAGTTTATCTTAATGACAAATCATGTCATTAAGATAAATTATACTTTTTTATATAAGTATAATTTTTTTTTTTTTTAAATTTTCAATCCCACAAATCATGGATTTTATTTAAAATCTCATTAATATAAGTAATTATAATAACCTACATAGAAATGAATTATTGTATTAATTTCAGGACTTCAATCAAAAACTGAAAACCAACAGGTTTCAATTAAAGAACATTCATAAATAGGGACCACATTCAAAGTCACCCTTATACTATTCAAGTATATGGAGTGGGTATTTTCTCCTCATAAGATAGATAGTATACGAAAAGCGGTGGAGTGATTTCTACTCTCATTTGGACATATGCAATCTCTTTACTTTCTAGCCGTTGTATTGATAATTTAAGAAAATATAGGAGGTGAAAAGGAGAGTACGGAAACCACATTTTTGTTAGAATGCGACAATGAAGAATAAATTGTAGCAATGGTCTTTCAACCTTAACCAAATTAGAGCAATATTCCTTCAACCAAAAATCTATTCACATTGGTCTCTCAACTCATCAAAACGTGTAGCTATGGTCATTTTCATCAACTTCTATCAGAACTCTGTCAAAATGAGTTATGTTGGAACCATTGCGTTAAAATTGAGGAACCATTGCTCTAATTGAATTAAAGCTAAGGGACCGTTTCCATGGTTGGATTAAAGTTGAGGGACCATTGATACAACTTTTCTTATTTGATTTTTATATTTACTCCTTAATTTAGCCTCACGTGCATGACACATGACTCATTTTGACTAAAGTTCTAACGGAGTTGACAAAAAAGACCATATATGCACGTTTTGATGAGTTTAGGGATCAATGGTAATGAATTTTTAGTTGAGGGACCATTGCTCCAATTAGGTTAAAGTTGAGAAACCATTGCTGCAATTTCCTCCACAATGAAAGCTAATATATAAGCTTGATAGCTTGCCCATGTACCATACACAAGGATAAAAGCACGAAAATTCCTGTCTATTTTAAACCTTATGAGTGATTTGGCAGTTGTGGTGCTTTTATAAAAACGAGCTTATGAAAAAAATTTGGAACATCAAATGTATTTGGTAAAAAAAAAAAAAAAATTTAAAAACTGTTGTCAATGACAACAAAAAAGCAAAGAAAAGCAAGGTCTACTATGCTTCTAAAAATTTCTAAGCATAGTGAACAGTGGGCATTTAATAAAATTTTCAAATTACGAAGTATCCCCCTGCATATTTTACAAAATAACAATCGTTGCCCGTGTAGTATTCCTTTTGATAATTATTATATCACATTAAATGTCATATCTAATATTTAACATATTCACATCAATTTTATATAAAAGTTTACAAAACACTCAGATACAGTTTTTTATTTTTTTTACAAGCACTTTTACAATAAAAGTTTATCAAACGCTCAACAACTTTATTTTACAGCTGTTTATTCTCAAGCAGAAACCGTTTTTTTTTTTTTTTTTTTTAAACATAACAATACCAAACTAGCAGAACTTACAAGCACATATATTAGTAAAAAGATTATCAGAATCTGCAACTCAAAATCTTGTAGTCAACATTCACAGCTTCCCGACGTGTTCTTTGAGAGTGTCGTAAAGAGTCTCGACAAGATTGAGCAGGAACCCATCTGAACCATGCTTTGCCAACAAGGAAACTGAAACAGGTAGGTTATCGCACATCCCTAGTGGTATACTCACCTGCAAATACGTAGAATTAAGTTACAAACTTTTTTTTTTTTTTGAAGAAGAACTGGCATTCATAAAACCAGGGCCGAAGCCACACCAAACAGAAGCTCACCGAGAGCAAGCAACAAAGGAAGCAAAAACAGCAAGCAGAGGAGGAGGGCCAACACAACTGACGCAGCACCAAGGCCACGGCCTCCCCCTCCCCAACTAAACCAAAAAATTAACTTACAAACTTTCACAAGAAAAAGATCGTAACATGTCGTATACAAACATGGAGAGGTAGAGATAGATGAGGGCTTAAAAACCTGGCAGAATCCGGAAACTACAGCAATGGATAGGAAGCTGAAAGCCCTAGCACGAAAACCGTCCAGTGTAGTAGGATCTGTTTGCAGCTTTGGTGGATCCCCTGGAACTGTAGGCATTGCGAGGACACCGAAATCCTGATGAGTAAATCAAAGAGATTGTGTTACGTATTCATTAGAGACAGTATGTATCATCCATTTCCTCTGCTAAAAGTTTCGTTTTAAGAGCAAAAGGAAGGAAGATGCTAACAAATAACAGTTTGTCAGTCTCTCTACTCTAACAAAATGAACTCATTTCATATGAAGTGACGGATTCCTAAAATGTACTTTGGCGTGTGCAAAGATGAGAGGGAGAGAGAGAGAGAGAGTACCCTGAGAAGGTCAGTAAGAGCAGCATGCAGTTCAGTCATCACAGAGTGACAAACATCGACATTTTCATCTGTTGACCGAACAATTGCCCATACACGTTCTGCTATCCCGGGACCTAAGTCAGGTCTGACTGTACTAACCCATTCACCATGGTTGCTCTTGAATTCATACCTATTCAATCAACCAAATAATAAATTTGGAATTCATTATGAACGACAAATTTAATTTTTGTTAATCAAGATGAAGATGCAGAAATTATTACACTCATATTCAAGTTCACCAAATCAGCACCTTGCGAGAAGATGAAAGGCGGTTGATAGGGCTGCCAATGACGGTATAATGTACTCTTCACTTGGATTTCCTTTATCCAAGAAAGAGTTCAAGCTTGGAACTTTGTCCTTGACAACGTCCCCGAGGTTAGCATGTTTTATAACATGACCTGCATTTGCAGATATAACGAGTGAGTTTCTTCTTTTCATGTTATGAGCTTGTCCCCATCTCAGCAGGAGACCTAATTTAATTAAGTGAATGATTTTCAGGTAATAATTAATCTGTCTATTGAACTTAATGGCCCATTTGTGTCTTAAAACGCGGGGGAATTATAAATTGGACTTGATTCATGTCAATCAAAATACTTACAGCGACATATGAAACAGATGAGTACGGTCAAATCACTTACCCCCAAATAACTTCTCAACTGAGTCAACAAGTGCTTGTTTCACTCGACTGCTTGGAACACTTGAAATCTGGAAACAGTCTTCTGCGATGATTAACTGAGTGGGTACGACAGGACCCGTATCAGGTAATTGGAGTAGCACTCGTCCAACTCTATTCAAAATCGCAGGATTCCTTGCAAACCATCCTATATCAGAAGTTAGTGTCAAAAGGATGGTTTCCGATTGCTTAGAGTGCTAGATAGATCATTCGCATAGGGAAATCTTTCGAAGTACTATATGTCCAAGTGCAGAAAAACTTAAACACAGAAGTGCCACGAGTAATAATCAACAAAGATGCAGAATGCATGGATGGCATATGAATCATTGAAGCGGAAGAAGTTAGCTACTTTCCAGAAGTAAAGAGAGATGTTTCCTGTTACATAAAATCAAGGGAAAAAAGCCGAAACATGACCTTTTTTTTGTCACAACCAGAAATCTATTTCCAAAGCCAGTCTGCAATATAAAATGTCATTGATTTCTCACCCACTGTATCGAAACTTTGTGCCAGAGGAGTAACTCCAGAAGTAGAAATGACACCATGAGATGGCCGAAACCCAAAAATTCCACAATGCGAAGCAGGTACTCTTACACTTCCTCCAGTATTGGTTCCTGAAATAGTGAGGGTCTTCTGCTTCAACATAAAGAAGCAACAAAGCAACAAAAGCACGCAAGGAATAACTTACCTAAGGAAAAATCTGCGAGGCCTGCAGCTACGACAACAGCAGAACCGCTAGAAGAGCCTCCAGGCACCCTATCTGGTGCGCACGGATTTCTGGGTGTGCCGTAATGCTTGTTCTCTCCATTCATACTGCCAACAACACAATGCGAAATTCAAGGTCGTTTTCTGTCGAGTGATTTTCGAATGTACAAAATCATTATATAAATACTTTTACCATGAAAAGAGACTTGTAGCGATCAATTAGTTGTCAAAATTTTTGCAAACAAAACAGTAATGCAAGTTTAAGCATGTGAAGTAAGACAAGGCCTCTTTGCACTAACCAGCATGCCATTTCATCCATGACAGTTATACCAATACTTGTGGCACCTCCATTCAATATTGCCAAAACAGCCGGAGCTGTTGATTCAGCGGCCGGGTGAGTCCTCGCCCAATCAGGATTCCCAAACCCAGTCACACGTCCAGCCACATCAAATCTGCCTCCAAGTTCAAATTTCAGTGAGCACAAAAATGTTTTGGCTTTTACACACACACACACATGAAAAAAACTGCACATTTCAACACCCTGAAGTTGATCATCATGGTTCCACAAGCACGCATAAAACCAGATAAGGCAGGAAGATTTATTTAAACGCTTCTCTGAAAAGCACTTCTCATCATAAGTGCTTTTGTAGGAAGTATTTTAACTTCAGTAGAAGCAAATCCACGACAAAGTTTCATTAAAAATTCAAGTGCTTCAGAACCCAAAAAAAAAAATGAACTTTTTTTGCTGAAAGTGCTTTTAATCATTCTCAAATGAAGAAACGCCCAATCACAGAAACAACACACAAAATTGGGTTCTTGAAGACAACTTATTCAACCCAAATCCGAAATCCGTAAATAAGCACAGAAGTATATGAACTTTAAGTATAACACTACAAAATTTAAAGCATCCACCAAATAGAAGAGTGATATAATTGAGGAAAATTTAAGAGAGTAGCTCCCACATGTCTTTAACAGCAAAGGTGAGGCTGCTCAGAGGAAGGTCATGTGACGAAGACGGCGGTTGAAGAAGAAATTTCTCCACGAAAGCTCCATGATCTGAGTCAATCGCCATCTCTCTCTGCCACTGCTGTCTCAGACAATCTCAGCCTCAGCAGCAGCTCCACACTTGACGACAGAAGTGAATAGCTCTCCACTCATCAATCATACGATGATCCTATTCAAATGTAAGGACAGATATTATTCCTTAAAAAAATCTGTTGTTGATAAGGTGGTCACTTCAGTCAGTGAGGGCAAAGTGGAAATTCTGGAGGTTGCTTAAGTCTTAAATTAAAATAAACAATTTTGTCATCTCTTTCTCCAACATACTTTGAATATTATCCATTCCAATTTAATCTTGAAGGCCAAATAAGGAGTCTCGGATCCTGAGTTCGGAATAAATCTCTTAGTTTACCATCTATCAAGATTAGTATACCACAACAATGTAACTAATGAGACTAGAGCAGGGTTAACTTATATATTTCAATCCATATCCATTTTTGTGCACCAAACATAAATATTAAACCAGCCGTAGATGGATTGATCGACGAGTACAGGAGCCAGCTTATGAGACTGGACGCGTGCTTTGCACGAGTATAAGAAGGGCGATTGGGTTTTGGTTGGAAACTACGCCGCTCACACGACAACACAGTTGTCAGTAGAGACCGCTACGGGGAAGCAGGCCCACTCTTCTTTACCTCACCGACCTTCATCGTTGACTATAGCTTTCAGATAAAAGTGAGATAGTTCGTGAAGGACGAGGATCGTCTCCGGATCTTTTTGTGAGAATTTAGTGATCAATTAATTATGTTCATTTATTATATATTGTGCGGTCAGTTTTTATTAAGTATTATTTATATTCAATTTTAAATAAAAAATTTAAAATAATTTCTAACCGTACTATGTACGATAAATGGATACAATTAATTGATCATTCGGATCTCAACAAAGAGGATCTGAAGAGGATCCTATTTCGTTTGTGAACTCTCAACCAATTTTTAGTATAATATTTTATAATATTGGCATAGAAATTGTGTCAAAGAAATGAGATGGTGGAGAGTCCCACTTTTGAAGGATAAGGATCATTTCTAGATCCTCTTTGTAGGGATCTAGAGCATCAATCTATCATGTCTGTTCAGTGTATATTATGCGGTCAGTTTTTATTGGGTACTGTTCATATAATTTTATATAAAAAATTTAAAATGATTTATAATCGCACGATGTACCATGAACGGACACAATTGATTGATCATCTGATTCCCTAGAAAGAGGATCTAGCTAGGATCCTAATTCACTTTTAACAGAGTCTCCTTAATATTTCTCATCCGAAAAATCAAATTACTAACATATAACGGTAATGCAGACTTATAAATTAATCACTCATTGCTTTACATGTTAACTTTTCTATATAAAAAAATAAAAAAATAAAAAAAAAGGGAGTTTTAACGAAAAGCCCGCGGTATTGTTCACTTTAACGAAAAACCATATTTTTACACTAAAAAGTCAATCATGGTACTATTCACGTTACCCTTTATTTTGTTCTTATCGTTAAACTCAAAGTTTTCAAGCCATTTTCATTAGTTTTCCTATAAAATAATGTGTGATTGAAATAAAATATCCGTATAGTTAATCTTTATTGCATAAAAATCCTTCTCCACTCAACATCACATATACATTTTTCGATACTTTTGAAGCAAAACACCCACAAGGTCCACCACATAACTCGCATTTCTACTCAAACCACTTCCTTTCCACTTATAATTTTGGAGGAAAACTAATGAAAATGACTTGAAAACTTTGAGTTTTAACGATAATGATAAAATAAAAGGTAAAGTGAATAGTACCATGATTGACTTTTTAGTTTTAAAATGTGGTTTTTTGTTAAAATAAACAATACTGTAGACTTTTTGTTAAAACTCCCAAATTTTGGTTTATTGTTTTATTTGTGTTGTAATTTAGATTGTGGATTAGTCAACACTAATGAAATTGAGGTTTCACCATACAACCAATTGGCAATATGGGAAGTAACCCAATACCATATAAGCACATAGCAAACATTGTCCCTCACCGATGTAGAACAACTCTCAACACGCCCCCCGCACATGTGGCGGATTTTCAAGCCTACACGTGGACAACAACTGGGTAACGTGGAGTTTGCTCTGATACCATGATTAAATTAAGGTTCCACCATAAAACCAATTGGTAATATGAGAAGTAGCCCAAGACCATATAAGCACATAGCAAACATCGTCCCTCACCGATGTGGGACAACTCTCAATAAACACATCTCAATATTACATAACTAAATTACTAATTATACTATCCAAGCATATGGAGTGGGATAAGGATCCTTTTTGAAGCCTTTTTGTAGAGATTCTAGAAATTCTCACATTTTAGCCGTTCATCGTATATTGTGTGGTTAGTTTTTGTTATGTACTATTTGTGTTTAATTTTAAATAAAAAAAATCAAATAATTTCTGACCTCATGATGTACGATGAATGACTAAGATATGAGGATCCCTAGAATCTTTACAATTTGAATCCGGATAGGATCCAAATCCTATGGACTGAATATTTTCTCCTCACAAGATAGATAGCATACGAAAAAGCGATGGCTGATTTCTACACACTTCGTTGAATGTATGTAGTCTCTCTACTTTCTAGCCATTGTATTGATAATTTAGGGACAAAATTAAGAAAGAAAATGCAGAAGTGAAAAGGAGAGTACCGAAACCACTTTCCTGTTAAAATGAGAGAATGAGAGCTAATATAAAGCTTGATAGCTTGCTCATGAACCATACAGAAGGATAAAAAGTAGGAAAATTCCTGTCTATTTTAGACCTTATGGCTAGTTTGGAGTTGTGGTGCTTTTATAGAAAAATAGCTTATAAAAAAATTTGGAACATCAAGTGTGGTTCGTAAAATAAAAAAAAAAGTGCTTATTTAAAAAACTATTGTCAATGACAACAGAAAATCATAGAAAAGCAGAAACAAGGTCTACTATGCTTCTTCAAAAAATGTTTTTTTTTTCTAACCATAGTGAATAGTGACTATTTAATGAATTTTTCAAATGACAAATATATCCCCGCATATTCTACAAAATGACAATAGTTGCCCGTGCAATATTCTCTTTGGCAATTATTATATCACATTAAATTTTATATACTTTTTAGTCATTTAACATATTCACATCAATTTTATATAAAACATTACAAAACACTCAGATACCATTTTTTTTTTTTTTTTACAAGCACTTTTACAAAAAGTTTACTAAAAGCCCAACAACTTTATTTTACAGCTGTTTATTCTCAAAATATAGCACAAGATACCAAACTACCAGAACTTACAAGGGCATATATATCAGGAAGAGATTATCAGATCTGCAACTCAAAATCCTGTAGTCAACATTCACAACTTCCCGACGTGTTCTTTGAGAGTGTCGTAAAGAGTCTCGACAAAATTGAGCAGGAACCCATTCGAACCATGCTTTGCCAGCAAGGAAACTGAAATAGGTAGGTTATCGTACATCCCTAGTGGTATAGTCACCTGCAAATACGTAGAAATACGTTACAAACTTTCGCAAGATACTTGCAGTCAATGACGAAGAAGAAGATTGTAATGTGTCGTATACAAACATGGAGAGGGGGAGGACGAGGTAGAGATAGATAGAGGGCTTAAAAACCAGGCAGAATCCGGAAACTACGGCAATGGATAGGAAGCTGAAAGCCTTGGCACGAAAATTGTGCAGAGTAGTATGATCTGTTTGCAACTTTGGTGGATCCCCTGGAATTGTAGGCATTGCGAGGACACCGAAATCCTTATGAGTAAATCAAAGAGATTGTGTTACGTATTCATTAAAGACAGTATGTGTAACAACCCGCCCGGGATTTACGGAACAAAAAGGGTATTTTCGTATTTTCACTTTAGTTGGGTTTCTTTTGTTTAAAATAATGATTTTTGGGTCTTAAATAGTGTGTCCAAAGGGCCCATCCCCTGATTTTGTCCCCTGATCTCTCTCATTTCCCCCACACTCTCTTCCCTCAGCCCTGGACCTTTCCCTCCCCATGCATTCCCTCTTTGATCTCTCCCTCTCTTCTCGATTTTGTCACACAAGCAACAGCAACCCCAAACCAACATCACTGGACGTAGGAACCTCGGGAAAACTCAAGCAAACCTTCATGGAACCCCAACAGTGATGGTGTCACTGTTCATCATCTTCTTCGACGTGTTTCGTGTTTTTCCGACGTTGGTAAGCTTCTCGAAATCCTTGAGTTGTGTTTTAGGGTTAGAGCGAAGGTTGTTTTAAGTTGTGTATACATGTGAATCGGAGAAAATAGCTCGGAGTTGCTTTTCCAAATTTTCCCAGCAAGCACCGCCCCTTTCGAGGAAATTTCCGACCAAACCACGACGAGTTGGCCGGCGTGCAAGGTATCAATCTCTTCGTCTCGCTGATTACTACAACTTTCCTTTTTGTTTCACCCAATTTCGTTGAGTATTGAAGAAGTTATATCTATTTGAATCTTACCCAATTTCCGGCGACCTCCGCCGCTTTCGAGGTGTTTTTCAGCCAAACCACGGCGAGTTAGCCATCCTGCAAGGTATCATTCTCTTCGTCTCTTCGTCTCTTCGAGAACTATGATTTCTGTTTTTGAATCACTCAATTTTGTTGAGTATTTCTCGTCTGACTAGGGTCCTAATTCACTTTTATCAGAATCTCCTTAACATTTCTCGTCCGACAAATCAAATTACTAACATATAACGGAAATGAAGACTTATAAATTAATCACTCGTTGCTTTAGATGTTAACTTTTCTATAAAATAGTGAGTGATTGAAATAAAATATCCGTATAGTTAATCTTTATTGCATGAAAATCCTTCTCCACTCAACATCACATGTACATTCTTCGATACTTTCGAAGCAAGACACCCAAAAGGTCCACCACACAACTCGCATTTCTACTCGGACCATTTCCTTTTCACTTATAATTTGGGAGGAAAACTAATGAAAAGAATTTGAAAACTTTGAGTTTTAATGATCAAGACAAAATAAAGGGTAAAGTGAATAGTACCATAATTGATTTTTTAGTGTTAAAATATGATTTTTCTTTAAAGAAAACAGTACTGTGAGCTTTTCTTTAAAACTCTCAAATTTTGGTTTATTTGTATTGTAATTTAGATTGTGGATTAGTCAACACGTCTCAATATTACATAACTAAATTACTAATTATACTATCCAGGTATATGGAGTGGGATGAGGATCCTCTTCGAAGCCTTTTTGTAGAGATCGTAGGAATTCTTACATTTTAACCATTCATTGTACATTGTACGGTCAGTTTTTGTTATGTACTATTTGTGTTTAATTTTAAATTAAAAAATCAAATAATTTCTGATCACACGATGTACAATGAATGACTAAGATGTGAGGATCTCTAGAATCACTACAATTTGGATCCCAATCCCGATGGGATCCAAATCCTATTGAGTAAATATTTTCTCCTCCCAAGATAGATAGCATACGAAAAAGCGGTGGGGTGATTTCTACACACTCCTTTGAATGTATGCAGTCTCTTACTTTCTAGTTGTTGTATCGATAATTTAAGGACAAAATTAAGAAAGAAACTGCAGAAGTGAAAAGAAGAGTATCGAAACCACTTTCCTGGTAAAATGAGCCAATGAGAGCTAATATGTAAGCTTGATAGCTTGCTCATGAACCGTACAGAAGGATAAAAGCAGGAAAATTCCTGTCTATTTTAGACATTATGGCTAATTTGGAGTTGTGGTGCTTTTATAAAAACAAAGCTTATAAAAAAATTTGGAACATCAAATGTGTTTCGTAAAATAAAAAAAATAAAAAAAGTGCTTATTTAAAAAACTATTGTCAATGACAGCAGAAAATCATAGAAAAGTACAAACAAGGTCTACCATGCTTCTTTAAAAAATGTTTTTTTTTTTTACAACCATAATGAACAGTGACCATTTAATGAAATTTTCAAATGGCCAATATATCCCCGCATATTTTACAAAATGACAATCGTTGCCTGTGCAATATTCTTTTTGGCAATTATTATATCACATAAATGTTATATCGTTTTTAGTTATTTAACATATTCACATCAATTTTTTATAAAAGTTTACAAAACACTCATATACTATTTTTTTTTTTTACAAGCACTTTTACAATAAAAGTTTAGCAAACGTTCAACAACTTTATTTTACAGCTGCTTATTCTCAAAATACAGAAGAAGCAGTTTTTTTAAAAACATAACAATACCAAACTAGCAGAACTTACAAGGACATATATATCAGGAAGACATTATCAGATCTGCAACTCAAATTCTTGTAGTCAACATTCACAACTTCCCGACGTGTTCTTTGAGAGTGTCGTAAAGAGTCTCAACAAGATTGAGCAGGAACCCATCCGAACCATGCTTTGCCAGCAAGGAAACTGAAACAGGTAGGTTATCGTACATCCCTAGTGGTATAGTCACCTGCAAATACGTAGAAATACGTTACAAACTTTCGCAAGATACTTGCAGTCATTAACGAAGAAAAAGATCGTAATGTATCGTATACAAACATGGAGAGGGGGAGGAAGAGGTAGAGATAGATAGAGGGCTTAAAAACCTGGCAGAATCCGGAAACTACGGCAATGGAAAGGAAGCTGAAAGCCCTGGCACGAAAATTGTGCAGAGTAGAAGGATCTGTTTGCAGCTTTGGTGGATCCCCTGGAACTGTAGGCATTGCGAGGACACCGAAATCCTGATGAGTAAATCAAAGAGATTGTGTTACGTCTTCATTAGAGACAGTATGTATCATCCATTTCTTCTGCTAAAAGTTTCGTTTTTTAAGAGCAAAAGGAAGGAAGATGCTAACAAATAACAGTTAGTCAAAGATGAGAGAGAGAGAGAGAGAGAGAGAGAGAGAGAGAGAGAGAGAGAGAGAGAGAGAGAAAGAGTACCCTGAGAAGGTCAGTAAGGGCAGCACGCAATTCAGTCATCACGGAGTGACAAACATCGACATTTTCATCTGTTGACCGAACAGCTGCCCATATACGTTCTCCTATCCCGGGACCTAAGTCAGGCCTGACCGTACTAACCCATTCACCATGGTTTCTCTTGAATTCATACCTATTCTATCAACCAAATAATAAATTTGGAATTCATTATGAACGACAAATTTAATTTTTGTTAATCAAGATGAAGATGCAAAAATTATCACACTCATATTCAAGTCCACCAAATCAGCACCTTTCAAGTAGACGATCCGCGGTTGATAGGGCTGCCAATGACGGTATAATGTACTCTTCACTTGGATTTCCTTTATCCAAGAAAGAGTTCAAGCTTGGAACTTTGTCCTTGACAACGTCCCCGAGGTTAGCATGTTTTATAACATGACCTGCATTTGCAGATATAACGAGTGAGCTGAGCTTCTTCTTTCCATGTTATGAGCTTGTCCCTTTCTCAGCAGGAGACCTAATTTAATTAAGTGAATGATGATTTTCAGGTAATAATCTGTCTACTGAATTTAATGGTCTATTTGTGTCTTAAAACGCGAGGGGAATTATAAATTGGTCTCGATTCATGTCAATCAAAATACTTACAGCGAGAGATGAAACAGATGAATACAGTCAAATCACTTACCCCCAAATACCTTCTCAACTGAGCCAACAAGTACTTGTTTCACTCGACTGCTTGGAACACTTGAAAACCGGAAACAGTCTTCTGCGATGATTAACTGAGTGGGTACAACAGGACCTGTATCAGGCAATTGGAGTAGAACTCGTCCAACTCTATTCAAAATCGCAGGATCCCTTGCAAACCATCCTATATCCGAAATTAGTGTCAAAAGGATGGTTTCCGATTGCTTAGAGTGCTAGATAGATCATTCGCATAGGTAAAGCTTTCGAAGTACTATATTTCCAATTGCAGAAAAACTTAAACACAGAAGTGTCATGAGTAATAATCAAAAAAAATGCAGAATGCATGGATGGCATATGAATCATTAAAGCAGAAGAAGTTAGCTACCTTCTAGAAACAGAAATAGAGAGTTCCTGTTATATAAAATCGAGGGAAAACCAAAACATGACTTTTTTTTTTTTTTGTCACAACCAGAAATCAATTTCCTAAGCCGGTCTGCAATATTAAATGTCATTGATTTCTCACCCACTGTATCGAAACTTTGTGCCAGAGGAGTAACTCCAGAAGTAGAAATGACACCATGAGATGGCCGAAAACCAAAAATTCCACAATATGAAGCAGGAACTCTTACACTTCCTCCAGTGTCGGTTCCTGAAAAAGTGAGGGTCTTGTGCTCCAACATAAAGAAGCAATAAAACAACAAAAGCACCCAAGGAATAACTTACCTAAGGAAAAATCTGCTTGGCCTACAGCTACGGCAACAGCAGAACCGCTAGAAGAGCCTCCAGGCACCCTATCTGGTGCGCACGGATTTCTGGGTGTGCCATAATGCTTGTTCTCTCCATTTATACTGCCAACAACACAATGCGAAATTCAAGGGCCTTTTCTGTCGAGTGATTTTCGAATGCACAAAATCATTGTTTAAATACTTTTACCACGAAAAGAGACTTGTAGCGATCAATCAGTTGTCAAAATTTTTGCAAACAAAACAATAATGCAAGTTTAAGCATGTGAAGTAAGATAAGGCCTCTTTGCACTAACCAGTACGCCATTTCATCCATGACAGTTATACCAATACTTGTCGCACCTCCATTCAATATTGCCGAAACAGCCGGAGCTGTTGATTCAGCAGCCGGGTGAGTCCTCGCCCAATCAGGATTCCCAAACCCAGTCACACGTCCAGCCACATCAAATCTGCCTCCAAGTTCAAATTTCAGTGAACACAAAAATGTTTTGGCTTTTACACACACACATATGAAAAAAATTGCACAGTTCAACACCCTGAAGTTCATCATCATGGTTCCACAAGCACACATAAAACCACACAAAGCAGGAAGATATATTTAAACGCTTCTCTGAAAAAGCACTTCTCATCATAAGTGCTTTTGCTTGCTGGAAGTATTTTTACTTTAGTAGAAGTAAATCCACCACAAAGTTTCATTAAAAATTCAAGTGCTTCATAAAATAAAATAAAAATATTCTCAAATGAAGAAACGCCCAATCACAGAAACAACACACAAAATTGGGTTCTTGGAGAAAACTGATTCAACCCAAATCCGAAATCCGTAAATAAGCACAAAAGCATATGAATTTTAAGTATAACACTGCAAAATTTAAAGCATCCACCAAATAGAAGAGTGATATAATTGAGGAAAATTTAAGAGAGTAGCTCTCACATGTCTTTAACAGCAAAGGTGAGGCCGCTCAGAGGAAGGTCATGTGATGAAGACGGCGGTCGGAGAAGGAATTTCTCCACGAAAGCTCCATGATCTGAGTCTATCGCCATCTCTCTCTGCCACTGCTGTCACAGACAGTCTCAGCCTCAGCAGCAGCTCCACATTTGACGACAGAAGTGAATAGCTCTCCACTCATCAGTCATACGACGATCCTATTCAAATGCAAGGACAGATACTATTCCTTAAAAATATCTGTTTTTGATAAGGTGGTCACTTCAGTCAGTGAGGGCAAAGTGGAAATTTTGAGGTTGCTTAAGTCCTCACTATGGTCCTAGAGAATCGATACAAGTGGTCCTTGAATTTGTCTACTATAAATTATTTTGCTCATTTCATAAAAAATCTGTCAATATCTTCGTTAAGTAGAGAAGTTGATTTGACAAAATACCCGTAAAAAGAAGAACAATTCAAAGATCACTTCTATCGATTTTCATTGTCATGATCAAAGTCAAGAGTTTTGTCGAACTTGGAGACTATTTTAGTCAAAATCCTAAAAAACAAAAGAAAAAAAAACATATTCTAAGAGAATATTGTGAATTTGTTAGCTTATGGATCCAACGCAAGTAGACAATGTATTATCACTGGAAACAAAATTTCAAGTGGCAGTTCCATACATATGCAGACGAACTTTCATTCGCTGCTGTCGGAATAAAAAAATATGTATAAAAAAGGGATCACAGGTCTGTGCACGGCGAGTTCGACCTCTGCTGGCTCTGATGTTACTCCCGGAGCACTCCAACCTAAGCGTTGCATGCACACAGCATCGTATGCTTCAATGTTCAAACCCGAAGCAAGAAGTAGTTCCATCAATCATACGATGATCCCATTCAAATGCAAGGACAGATATTATTCCTTAAAAATATCTGTTGTTGATAAGGTGGTCACTTCAGTCAGTGAGGGCAAAGTGGAAATTCTGGAGGTTGCTTAAGTCCTCACTGTGGTCCTTAGACATTGAGGATCGATACAAGTAGTCATTGGATTTGTCTAACGTAAATTATTTTGCTTATTTTGTAAAAAATCCATCAATATCCTCGTTAAGTGGAAGGGTTGATTTGACAAAATTCCCTTAAAAAAAAATACAATTCAAGGACCACTTCCATCAATTTTCATTGTCAGGACCAAAGTGAGGATTTCTGCAGGGACTATTTTGACTAAAAGCCTAAAAAAAAAATTCTATGAGAATATTGTGAATTTCTTAGCTTATGGATTCAACGCCAGTGCACAATGTATTATCACTGGAAACAAAATTTCAAGTGGCAGTTCCATACATATGCAGACGAACTTTCATTCCGTGCAGTCGGAATCATAAAATATGTACAAATAAGGGACCACAGGTCTGTGCTCGGCGAGTTCCCACTCTGCTGGCTCTGTAGTTACTCCCGGAGCACTCCAACCTAAGCGTTGCATGCACACAGCATCGTATGCTTCAATATTCAAACCTGAAGCAAGAAATAGTTCCACCTCGTTTACAAACCGATTGGTTCTTGCTGCCAGGAAAGGCCCTGCTGCATCAGAGGTTGATTCTTGAAATTCTCTTTGTTTTTCTTCAGGTGCTGTCGTTCGACCTTTTTGTTCATCCCTTGAAAATGCATGGTTCAGGTAAAAGTTCAGACAAAGAGTTCATTGAAATTTTGCACGTTAAGCACTTACAATGTTGTTCTTTCTCATATCTTGTCCTAAAGAACTCAAAAGATGGGAACTAAACTTTGGAACGTTATTCGATTTTTCAATTGAAGATCTAGGGAGTAACACATATCACCTCGTCAGGGATGAATTAATCAAGCCATGTATGTGGTGCATGACGATGTCAACATCTACCTTCTACAAGCAGCAAAAGAAGAAAGTTAGCTATAAAGAGTCACCCGAATAACTATAACACGCATGTTCTGCTGTGGTCGTCATAGATAAAGAAAGACCACATGCACAATTTTATGATTTAGCTAATTGGACTAGGTGATCAAGTTCATTGCCAAGCCAAAGAAAAAAAAATTGAAACTCTATAGGATGTTGAAATGTCCTCGTGTCACCACGAGAGAAAATTTATGCAGAAGAAGTCAAGACCTGCATCAGAGCTTGGATTTCCCTTCTCAACCAACTTTGGAGCCAGCGGTTTGGCTGAAGGTACTTGCGGGACTTCCAAAACCTTGGTACGTCAAATATGTCACTTAAGAAACCTAATTAAGAAACCTTATTAAGAAACAAAGTTAACCAACTGGAAGGCATGAAAACAGTGACGGCGTTTCTCAGGGATATAAAATGAGAAACAACACAACCAATAAAATGACCAGAAGCACAAAACCTGGTTCAGTGTAATAACACTGCAATCTATACTTGTGCTCCCTTGATAAGAAAAACTGCAGATACCATTAACGAAAAACGATTTACAGGGAGGGGTTACACATTTTCGAAAACGATTTACAAAATTTTATTTTTCAGGCCCATCCACCCTTGTTTTTCCTCCCTCCAGGAATTTCAGCGGCAGAGATTTCGTGATGACGATGATGTTAGACGAAGTCAACGTTAAGCTGCTATCACCGCATCTTCAGGAGTCTGATTTACTTCAAACTCTTATCCTTTCAGCCATTCCTAGTTTATAGGATTTGTTTTCAAATATCTGATGTAATCTAAGCTGCGCATGTAATCCTTATAGCTTTCTGTTTGTATTTTTTAAACTTTCAAAACTTCCTTGTATCTAGGGGTTTCAAACCCATGCTGTAACCTTGAGATGATTATAAATACGTGCATCTCAGTTTTGATGGGTATGCAATTGAAGTGGAACTCTCAGCTTTCTTAAGTTTTACATAGGATTGTTGGTAAAAGTTGTTATGTTGGAGGCTTCTCCTTTTGGTATAAATGTCATTACTCTTCTTTTATTGCAATTTATCTATGCTTTGACATCACTTGATATGAGTTCAATCCCACTCACTACGCAGTCTAAATTGATCACTTTTATGTTTTAATTTATTCACATTTTGCATATCATTACACATTATATCTTAGTCATCTTCTAAGTGTTGGCCAACATATCACAATTCGGGTGTCTGCGTGGATATTCTAGGTCGGGGTGTGTCAAAAAGGTACCATATAAAAGCTACCAATTTTTTGTATGTAAAATGTCATTAATATAAGTAATGACAAATCATGGGTTTTATTTAAATATAGTTTATCTTAATGACAAATCATGTCATTATTTTTATATAAGTATAATTTTTTTTTTTTAATTTTCAATCCCACAAATCATGGATTTTATTTAAAATCTCATTAATATAAGTAATTGTAATAACCTACATAGAAATGAATTATTGTATTAATTTCAGGGACTTCAATAAAAAAACTGAAAATCAACAGGTTTCAATCAAAGAACGTTAATAAATAGGAACCGCATCCAAAGTCACCTTAATACTATCCAAGTATATGGAGTGGGTATTTTCTCCTCATAAGATAAACAGTATACGAAAAGCGGTGGAGTGGTTTCTACTCTCATTTGGACATATGCAATCTCTTTACTTTCTAGCCATTGTATTGATAATTTAAGGACAAAATCAAGAAAGAAAATACAGGAGGTGAAAAGGAGAGTACGGAAAAAAATGCGACAATGAAGAATAAATTGTAGCAATGGTCTCTCAACTTTAACCAAATTAGAGCAGTGTTCCTTCAACCAAAAATCCATTCACATTGGTCCCTCAACTCATCAAAACGTGTAACTATGGTCCTTTTCATCAACTTCTATCAGAACTCTGTCAAAATGAGTTATGTTGGAAGGACCATTGCTACAATGGGTTAAAGTTGAAGGAGTATTGCTACAATGGGTTAAAGTTGAAGGAGCATTGCTACAATGTGTTAAAGTTGAAGGATCATTGCTCTAATTGAATTAAAGTTGAGGGAGCATTTCCTTAGTTAGATTAAAGTTGAAGGACCATTAATACAATTTTTCTTATTTGATTTTTTATATTTGCCCCTTAATTTACCCTCACGTGCATGACATGTGACTCATTTTTAATGAAGTTCCAACGGAGTTGACAAAAAAGACCATATCTGCACGTTTTGATGAATTTAGAGACCAATGGTAATGAACTTTTAGTTGAGAGACCATTGCTCCAAGTAGGTTAAAGTTGAGAAATCATTGCTGCAATTTCCTCCACAATGAAAGCTAATATATAAGCTTGATAGCTTGCTCATGGACCATACACAAGGATAAAAGCTGGAAAATTCCTGTCTATTTTAACCCTTATGAGTGATTTGGCGGTTGTGGTGCTTTTATAAAAAACAGCTTATGAAAAAAATCTGAAACATCAAATGTGTTTGGTAAAGAAAAAAAAAAGTTTATTTAAAAAATTGTTGTCAATGACAACAAAAAAGCAAAGAAAAGCAAAGTCTACTATGCTTCTAAAAATTTCTAAGCATAGTGAACAGTGGACATTTAATGAAATTTTCAAATTACGAAGTATACCCTTGCATATTTTACAAAATAACAATCGTTGCCCGTTCAGTATTCCTTTTGATAATTATTATATCACATTAAATGTCATATCATTTTTAGTATTTAACATATTCACGTCAAATTTATATAAAGGTTTACAAAACACTTAGATACTGTTTTTTTTTTTTTTTTTACAAGCACTTTTACAATAAAAGTTTATCAAACGTTCAACAACTTTATTTTACAACTGTTTATTCTCAAAACACAGCAGAAACCGTTTTTTTTTTTTTTAAACATAACAATACCAAATTAGCAGAGCTTACAAGCAAATATATTAGGAAAGGATTATCAGAATCTGCAACTCAAAATCTTGTAGTCAACATTCACAACTTCCCGACGTGTTCTTTGAGAGTGTCGTGAAGAGTCTCGACAAGATTGAGCAGGAACCCATCTGAGCCATGCTTTGCCAGCAAGGAAACTGAAACAGGTAGGTTATCGCACATCCCTAATGGTATGCTCACCTGCAAATATGTAGAAATAAGTTACAAACTTTCGCAAGAAAAAGATCGTAACATGTCGTATACAAACATGGAGAGGGGGACGAAGAGGTAGAGATAGATAAGGGCTTAAAAACCTGGCAGAATCTGGAAACTACGGCAATGGATAGGAAGTTGAAAGCCCTGGCATGAAAACCGTCCAGTGTAGTAGGATCTGTTTGCAGCTTTGGTGGATCCCCTGGAACTGTAGGCATTGCGAGGA
Organism: Pyrus communis; assembly: GCF_963583255.1. Classification (NCBI taxonomy): domain Eukaryota; kingdom Viridiplantae; phylum Streptophyta; class Magnoliopsida; order Rosales; family Rosaceae; genus Pyrus; species Pyrus communis. The sequence continues at coordinate 2,484,466 of NC_084811.1, read as the reverse complement.
CAGCGAAATCTTGATGAGTAAATCAAAGAGATTGTGTTACGTATTCATTAAAGACAGTATGTATCATCCATTTCTTCAGCTAAAAGTTTTGTTTTAAGAGCAAACTTTGTCCCTTACCAATACGGGATAACTCTCAACAATGTGTATGTGTGGTATCTCGCTGGAGAGGAGAACATCGAGAGAAAGAGAGAGAACTGGGAGTGAGTGGGGAGAGAAGAGAGGGAAGTGAGGGAAAGAAAGAGAGTTACAAAAATCAGAAAAAGAAAGAAAAGAGGAAGGGAATCGGGGACAAATCAGGAGCTGGGCCCCTTGGGCTCACCAATAAAGATCCAAAAACCAATTTCAAAATAAAAAGATCTAGCCCAAAATGAAATTTCACGAAAATACCCCATTCGTTCCTATAAAATCGGGTCGGGTTGTTACAGATTTGAGGTTGTCGTGCTTTTATAAAAAAAACATCTTATGAAAAAATCTGGAACATTAAATGTGTTTGGTAAAGAAAAAAAGTGCTTGCTTAAAAAACTGATGTCAATGATAACACAAAAGCAAAGAAAGGCAGAAGCAAGGTCTACCATGCCTTTAAAAATTTCTAAGCATAGTGAACAGTGGGCATTTAAATTTTCAAATGACAAGTATACCCCTGCATATTTTACAAAATAAGAATGTTGCCTGTGGAGTATTCTCTTTTGACAATTACTATATCACATTAAATGTCATATCTTTTTTAGTATTTAACATATTCACATCAATTTTATATAAAATTTTACAAAACACTCGGATACCTTCTTTTTTTCTTTTTCGTTTTTTTTTTTTTAATTTTTACAAGCACATTTACAATAAAACACAGCAGAAGAATTTTTTTTTTTTTTTTTTATTTTTTAAACAAAACAATACTAAACTAGCAGAACTTATTTGCACATGTATTAGGAAAAGATTATCAGAATCTGCAGCTCAAAATCTTGTAGTCAACATTCACAACTTCCCAACGTGTTCCTTAAGAGTGTCGTAAAGAGTCTCCACAAGATTGAGCAAGAACCCATCCGAACCATGCTTTGTCAGCAAGGAAACTGAAACAGGTAGGTTATCGCACATCCCTAGTGGTATACTCACCTGCAAATACGTAGAAATAAGTTACAAACTTTCGCAAGATACTTGCAGTCAATGACAAAGAAAAAGATCATAATGTGTTGTATACAAACATGGAGAGGGGGAGGAAGAGGTAGAGATAGATAGAGGGCTTAAAAACCTGGCAGAATCCAGAAACTACGGCAATGGATAGGAAGCTGAAAGCCCTGGCACGAAAAGCTCCCAGTGTAGTAGGATCTGTTTGCAGCTTTGGTGGATCCCCTGGAACTGTAGGCATTGCAAGGACACCGAAATCCTGATGAGTAAATCAAAGAGATTATGTTACGTATTCATAAGAGACAGAATGTATCATCCATTTCTTCTGCTAAAAGTTTTGTTTTAAGAGCAAAAGGAAGGAAGATGCTGAACTCATTTGATATGAAGTGACGGATTCCTAAAACGAACTTTGGCATGTGCAAAGAGGAGAGAGAGAGAGAGAGAGAGAGAGAGAGAGAGTACCCCGAGAAGGTCAGTAAGAGCAGCACGCAATTCAGTCATCACGGAGTGAATAACATCGACATTTTCATCTGTTGACCGAACAACTGCCCATATACGTTCTGCTATCCCGGGACCTAAGTCAGGTCTGACTGTCCTAACCCATTCACCATGGTTGCTCTTTAATTCATACCTGTTCTATCAACCAAATAATAAATTTGGAATCCATTATGAACAACAAATTTAATTTTTGTTAATCAAGATGAAGATGCAGAAATTATCATTCATATTCAAGTCCACCAAATCAGCACCTTACGAGAAGACGATTGGCAGTTGATAGGGCTGCCAATGATGGTATAATGTACTCTTCACTTGGATTTCCTTTATCCAAGAAAGAGTTCAAGCTTGGAACTTTGTCCTTGACAACGTCCCCGAGGTTAGCATGTTTTATAACATGACCTACATTTGCAGATATAACAAGTGAGCTTCTTCTTTCCATGTTATGAGCTTGTCCCTATCTCAGCAGGAGACCTAATTTAATAAAGAGAATGATGATTTTCAGGTACTTATCTCTCTACTGAATTTAATGGCCTATTTGTGTCTTAAAAAGCGGGGAATTATAAATTAGACTCGATTCATGTCAATCAAAATACTTACAGGGAGAGATGAAACAGATGAATACGGTCAAATCACTTACCCCCAAATAACTTCTCAACTGAGTCAACAAGTACTTGTTTCACTCGACTGCTTGGAACACTTGAAATCTGGAAACAGTCATCTGCGATGATTAACTGAGTGGGTACGACAGGACTCGTATCAGGCAATTGGAGTAACACTCGTCCAACTCTATTCAAAATCGTAGGATTCCTTGCAAACCATCCTATATCAGAAGTTAGTGTCAAAGGGATGGTTTCCGATTGCTTAGAGTGCTAGATAGATCATTCGAATAGGTAAAGCTTTCGAAGTACTATATTTCCAATTGCAGAAAAACTTAAACACATAAGTGTCACGAGTAATCAACAAAGATGCAGAATGCATGGATGGCATATGAATCATTGAAGTGGAAGAAGTTAGCTACTTTCTAGAAATAAAGAGAGAGATATTTCCTGTTACATAAAATCGAGGGAAAAAAACCGAAACATGACCTTTTTTTTGTCACAACCAGAAATCCATTTCCTAAGCCAGTTTGCAATATAAAATGTCATTGATTTCTTACCCACTGTATCGAAACTTTGTGCCAGAGGAGTAACTCCAGAAGTAGAAATGACACCATGAGATGGCCGAAACCCAAAAATTCCACAATACGAAGCAGGAATTCTTACACTTCCTCCAGTGTCAGTTCCTGAAAAAGTGAGGGTCTTGTGCTTCAACATAAAGAAGCAAGAAAACAACAAAAGCACACTAGGAATAACTTACCTAAGGAAAAATCTGCGAGGCCTGCAGCTACGACAACAGCAGAACCGCTAGAAGAGCCTCCAGGCACCCTATCTGGTGCGCACGGATTTCTGGGTGTGCCATAATGCTTGTTCTCTCCACTTATACTGCCAACAACACAATGCGAAATTCAAGGGCCTTTTCTGTCGAGTGATTTTCGAATGCACAAAATCATTGTTTAAATACCAGTATGCCATTTCATCCATGACAGTTATACCAATACTTGTGGCACCTCCACTCAATATTGCCGAAACAGCCGGAGCTGTTGATTCAGCAGCCGGGTGAGTCCTCGCCCAATCAGGATTCCCAAACCCAGTCACACGTCCAGCCACATCAAATCTGCCTCCAAGTTCAAATTTCAGTGAACACAAAAATGTTTTGGCTTTTACACACACACACACACATGAAAAAAAAATGCACAAGCACGCAAAAAACCACACAAAGCAGGAAGATTTATTAAAACGCTTCTCTGAAATAGCACTTCTCATCATAAGTGCTTTTGTTGGAAGTATTTTAACTTTAGTAGAAACAAATCCACCACAAAGTTTCATTAAAAATTCAAGTACTTCAGAAAAGAAGAAAAAAACATTTGAACTTTTTTTCTGAAAGTCCCTTTAGTCATTCTTAAATGAAGAAACGCCCAATCACAGAAACAACACACAAAATTGGGTTCTTGGAGAAAACTGATTGAACCCAAATCCGAAATTCGCAAATAAGCACAAAAGCATATGAATTTCAAATATAATACTACAAACGTTGAAGCATCCACCAAATAGAAGAGTGATATAATTGAGGAAAATTTAAGAGTAGCACTCACATGTCTTTAACAGCAAAGGTGAGGCCGCTCAGAGGAAGGCCATGTGACGAAGACGGCGGTCGAAGAAGGAATTTCTCCACGAAAGCTCCATGATCTGAGTCTATCGCCATCTCTCTCTGCCACTGCCGTCTCAGACAAGACGACCCGCAACGTTTTTTTTCCCTAAAAGAAAGGACATTCTGGTAATTTCACAGGTGGGGGATATTTTACCACTTTTGAACCACTTCATGGATGACATGTGGCACCTCTATTTGGTGCCTCTATCCTTTCTGTCCTCCCGTGCTCTCTCACTCTAGAAACATCTCTCCCTCTTATATCTAATGGCTTTTGTATGAGATTATAAGTTGTTAGGTTATTAATTGGTTTTATAGTAAAATTTTAATTTTTTTCATGATATCAAAACAAATTGTTCTAAATATGAAGTATAATGATCATACATGTTCCACGTCACTTTGTTATATTATCCACGTGCTAAGTTTAAAAATTCGCTATATGTGAAATGACACGTTAAGAATGAGTTTCATGTTTATGGGACAAGGACTTTTGCATGAGCTTGTATTTGAATTAAATTACTTCTCATATCCAATTGGTTTTACGTGAAACCAACCTTTTTTATCTTTCTCGGTGCTCACCTCTCCGGCGAGATCACACACACACACACTCATACGTACATACGCACAACCATCACGAGTATACCACCATCACCCCCTGGACTCTTTTATCCCTCTCACCTTCCCAAGCTCCCACCCTCCCTTTCTCGGCACTGCACAGTTACTGTGCACGAGTTCTTTTTGACGAGGTAAGCACCCTAGACCCCTATAAATTATGTTAGAGTAGATTAGGTGTTTTGAGACATTTTGGAGTGGTTTGGACGCAGAACTGTTGGGGAAATACATTTCCCAGTTTTTCCAGCGAGTGACCGTGAGTTTCAGGCCATTTTTCGGCCAATCCCGACGTCAACGTCGCTCCGTGTTGGTAAGACTCGAACCCTTACTCTTTGATCTTCATTTTGGATTTTGAATGAAGGTTTTTGGTTAAGGCTTGAGCCCGGATCGGAGCCGGGGAAGGCTTCCCGGCGAAAACCCCAAATCCGGTGTTCTTTTTCTTGTTTTCCGGACGGCGTGTGAAAGAATTGGGCCAATTCGGCCCTAACCCAATTGGGAGCCCATTCTAATAGGCATTCTAAACCCGGGCCCGGGTCTAAATCCAATAGGTTGGCCGGCCCAACCCACTACCCTATTGAACCAACCCCAACTGTAAAACTAAAGAATTAAACCCAAACATATAAAACCCATTAAATTGGCCCAACCTATTTAACTAAAACTCAACTTACTAACCCATTAACCCAAAACGCTAACCGAACCAAACCCGAAGCTCAACCCGGATGAGACCCATCAGACCTGACCCGTTGATTTTTTGGTCAACCTGGACAGTTGATCGTTGACGGGTCAACTTTAAAAGTTGATTTTGACTCGGGTTGACTTCTCGGATTTCGGACGAGACCCCTCCTAAACTAATTTCGACGTCCAGATTTCAACCCCATGCTCCGTTTTCCCAAATTCTAATTTTTAAGTAGAGTTTTATTAAATGTAATGTAATCTCTTTATGTTTAGGTGCATCAGTTAAAGGTGATCAAGCCCATCCTAGTACGAGCAGCCCTCCTGTAGTAGAATACAGTGAATGGACCCCTTCTTAACCTATATATTTTTATAAAATATTAGCCTAGCATGCATTTAATGCGTTTTATATTATGTTTTCCGGATTTCTATAATTTTGGTTTATATAGAATTCATAATTTTATTAAGTTGCTTTATGAAATATTATGATTTATTGAAATTATGTTTTTACTAGCGGATACGAATTATTGGAATTGCATATATGAAACTCCTTGAATTTACGAATATGTTTTATATACGATTTATGAAATGAGATTTCGAACCCTTGAGTTTCGGTGATCTGGCTTGAGATTTTGAAATATGTTTTCGATACTTATCTAGTGGGTTATCATACGGCACATCCGCACACCACGGGTATTGTCTATGGCCATAGGACACAGATGATGAAGGAGTGAGATATGATATATTATATATACCCCCAACTTCACCGCCAAAAACGGTGTCGGACAGCTTCACTAGCCACGGCTAGTGTCGGTGTGGATATATGCTATTTTATACAGCTTCACCTACGGGTGATGAACAAGTTATTCAGCTTCACCTTCGGATGATGGATAGGTTATACAGCTTCACCTTCGGGTGATGGACAGGTATTGCCTTCGGGCGACTATGATACCCCTAGTTGAGTACAGCACAGATATGATTTACTATATTTCACAAATGTTTTACACTACATGCTAGGGTTTTTCATAAAACCTACTATGTAGTATTATATATATGTTTTCAAAACAAGGGGCTATTATGTTCTAAAATAAATTGGTTTTCGTACTATTAGTATTATTGTAAATTATGGTCCAATCACCTTTTCTGTTTTTGCACCCCCTCAGACCATAGTGAACAAGAGTACGACCTAAGCTTCGAGGCTTTTCCATACCAAGGACTCTATTTGCTTTCATCTATGTATGGCTCTTCTTGACTCTTGTAATTTGACGCTCACCTTTCCTTTGTAATCTACTTAGTGGTATGCTCTGGACGTATTGTATCTTTACTTCGGACTTGTATTCGTTGATTTTCCTATTTCATTCATGGGAGTTTTGCATCATCACCTTGTCATTTAGCATTCATATTTTCATATTATTTCCGTTTGTTATTCAAATTTGAATTTGCAGATTCTTACATATTCCTATTTGTTCCTTGCTATTCGGGTTTATTCCTACACTTAGGATTTTCATCACTCCTGAATGTAGGTACGCACGTGTCATCCACGTGTCATTAGGATAATTGGGTTGGGACGTGTCAGCGGCTCCACATTTGACCACAGAAGTGAATAGCTCTCCACTCATCAATCATACGATGATCCTATTCAAATGCAAGGACAGATATTATTCCTTAAAAAAATATGTTGTTGATAAGGTGGTCACTTCAGTCAGTGGGGCCAAAGTGGAAAATCTGGAGGTTGCTTAAGTCCTCACTGTGGTCTTAGACATTGAGGATCGATACAAGTGGTCATTGAATTTGTCCAACGTAAATTATTTTGCTCATTTTGTAAAAAAATCTATCAATATCCTTGTTAAGTAGAGAGGTTGATTTGACAAAATACCCTTAAAAAGAAGGACAATTCAATGACAACTTCCATCGATTTTCATTGTCAGAACCAAAGTGAGGAGTCTTGCTGAACTCAGGGACTATTTTAGTCAAAATACTTAAAAAAAAAATAATAATAAACCATATTGTATGAGAATATTGTGAATTTCTTAGCTTATGGATTCAATGCAAGTACACGATGTATTATCACTAGAAACAAAATTTCGAGTGGCAGTTCCATAGATACGCAGACAAAAGTTCATTCCCTGCAGTCGGAATCATAAAATATGTGCTCAGCAAGTTCCACCTCTCTTGGCTCTGTAGTTACTCTGCGTTGCATGCACACAGTATTCCTTTTGATAATTATTATATCACATTAAATGTCATATCATTTTTAGTATTTAACATATTCACGGCAATTTTATATAAAACTTTACAAAACAATTAGATACTTTTCTTTTTATTTTTTATTTTTATTACAAGTACTTTTACAATAAAGGTTTATCAAATGGTCAACAACTTTATTTTACAACTGTTTATTCTCAAAACACAGCAGAAACGTTTTTTTTTTTTTTTTTAAACATAACAATACTAAACTAGCAGAACTTACAAGCACATATATTAGGAAAAGATTATCAGAATCTGCAACTCAAAATCTTGTAGTCAACATTCACAACTTCCCGACGTGTTCTTTGAGAGTGTCGTAAAGAGTCTCCACAAGATTGAGCAGGAACCCATCCGAACCATGTTTTGCCAGCAAGGAAACTGAAACAGGCAGGTTATCGTACATCCCTAGTGGTATACTCACCTGCAAATACGTAGAATTAAGTTACAAACTTTCGCAAGAAAAAGATCGTAACATGTCGTATACAAACATGGAGAGGGGGACGGAGAGGTAAAGATAGATAAGGACTTAAAAACCTGGCAGAATCCGGAAACTACGGCAATGGATAGGAAGCTGAAAGCCCTGGCATGAACACCGTCCAGTGTAGTAGGATCTGTTTGCAGTTTTGGTGGATCCCCTGGAACTGTAGGCATTGCGAGGACACCGAAATCCTGATGAGTAAATCAAAGAGATTGTGTTACGTATTCATTAGAGACAGTTTGTATCATCCATTTCTTCTGCTAAAAGTTTTGTTTTAAGAGAAAAAGGAAGGAAGATGCTAACAAATAATAGTTTGTCAGTCTCTCTACTCTAACAAAATGAACTCATTTGATATGAAGCGACGGATTCTGAAAATGAACTCTGACATGTGCAAAGATGAGAGAGAGAGAGAGAGAGAGAGAGTACCCCGAGAAGGTCAGTAAGAGCAGCGCGCGATTCAGTCATCACGGAGTGACAAACATCAACATTTTCATCTGTTGACCGAACAGCTGCCCATACACGTTCTGCTATCCCGGGACCTAAGTCAGGTCTGACTGTACTAACCCATTCACCATGGTTGCTCTTCAATTCATACCTATTCAATCAACCAAATAATAAATTTGGAATTCTTTATGAACGACAAATTTAATTTTTGTTAATCAAGATGAAGATGCAAAAATTATCACACTCATATTTAAGTCCACCAAATCAGCACCTTTCAAGTAGACCATCGGCGGTTGATAGGGCTGCCAATGACGGTATAATGTACTCTTCACTTGGATTTCCTTTATCCAAGAAAGAGTTCAAGCTTGGAACTTTGTCCTTGACAACGTCCCCGAGGTTAGCATGTTTTATAACATGACCTGCATTTGCAGATATAACGAGTGAGCTGAGCTTCTTCTTTCCATGTTATGAGCTTGTCCCTATCTCAGCAGGAGACCTAATTTAATTAAGTGAATGATTTTCAGGTAATAATCTGTCTATTGAACTTAATGGCCCATTTGTGTCTTAAAACGCGGGGGAATTATAAATTGGACTCGATTCATGTCAATCAAAATACTTACAGCGAGAGATGAAACAGATGAATACAATGAATACGGTCAAATCACTTACCCCCAAATAACTTCTCAACTGAGTCAACAAGTACTTGTTTCACTCGACTGCTTGGAACACTTGAAATCTGGAAACAGTCTTCTGCGATGATTAACTGAGTGGGTACGACAGGACCCATATCAGGCAATTGGAGTAACACTCGCCCAACTCTATTCAAAATCGCAGGATTCCTTGCAAACCATCCTATATCAGAAGTTAGTGTTAGTGTCAAAAGGATGGTTTCCAATTGCTTAGAGTGCTAGATAGATCATTCGCATAGGTCAAGCTTTCGAAGTACTATATTTCCAATTGCAGAAAATCTTAAACACATAAGTGGCACGAGTAATAATCAACAAAGATGCAGAATGCATGGATGGCATATGAATCATTGAAGCGGAAGAAGTTAGCTACTTTCTAGAAATAGAGAGACATATTTCCTGTTACATAAAATCGAGGGAAAAAACCAAAACATGACCTTTTTTTTTGTCACAACCAGAAATCTATTTCCTAAGCCAGTCTGCAGTATAAAATGTCATTGATTTCTCACCCACTGTATCCAAACTTTGTGCCAGAGGAGTAACTCCAGAAGTAGAAATGACACCATGAGATGGCCGAAAACCAAAAATTCCACAATACGAAGCAGGAGCTCTTACACTTCCTCCAGTGTCGGTTCCTGAAAAAGTGAGGGTCTTGTGCTTCAACATAAAGAAGAAAGAAAACAACAAAAGCACACAAGGAATAACTTACCTAAGGAAAAATCTGCGAGGCCTGCAGCTACGGCAACAGCAGAACCGCTAGAAGAGCCTCCAGGCACCCTATCTGGTGCGCACGGATTTTTGGGTGTGCCATAATGCTTGTTCTCTCCATTTAAACTGCCAACAACACAATGCGAAATTCAAGGGCGTTTTCTGTCGAGTGATTTTCGAATTCACAAAATTACTATTTAAATACTTTTACCACGAAAAGAAACTTGTAGAGATAAATCAGTTGTCAAAATTTTTGCAAACAAAACAGTAATGCAGGTTTAAGCGTGTGAAGTAAGACAAGGCCTCTTTGCACTAACCTGTATGCCATTTCCTCCATGACAGTTATGCCAATACTTGTGGCACCTCCACTCAAAATTGCCGATACAACCGGAGCTGTTGATTCAGCAGCCGGGTGAGTCCTCGCCCAATCAGGATTCCCAAACCCAGTCACACGTCCAGCCACATCAAATCTGCCTCCAAGTTCAAATTTCAGTGAACACAAAAATGTTTTGGCTTTTACACACATGAAAAAAATTGCACAATTCAACACCCTGAAGTGCTTTTATTCATTCTCAAATGAAGAAACTCCCAATCACACAAACAACACACAAAATTGGGTTCTTGGAGAAAACATATTGAACCCAAATCCACAATCCGTAAATAAGCACAAAAGCATATGAATTTTAAGTATAACACTACAAAATTTGAAGCATCCACCAAATAGAAGAGTGATATAATTGAGGAAAATTTAAGAGAGTAGCTCTCACATGTCTTTGACAGCAAAGGTGAGACCGCTCAGAGGAAGGTCGGGTAATGAAGACGGCGGTCGAAGAAGGAATTTCTCCACGAAAGCTCCATGATCTGAGTCTGTCGCCATCTCTCTCTGCCACTGCTGTCTCAGACAATCTCAGCCTCAGCAGCAGCTCCACACTTGACGACAGAAGTGAAAAGCTCTCCACTCATCAATCATACGATGATCCTATTCAAATGCAAGGACAGATATTATTCCTTAAAAAAATCTGTTGTTGATAAGGTGGTCACTTCAGTCAGTGAGGGAAAGTGGAAATTCTGGAGGTTGCTTTAAGTCCTCACTGTGGTCCTTAGACATTGAGGATCAATACAAGTGATCATTGAATTTGTTCAACGTAAATTATTTTGCTTATTTTGTATAAAATCTATCAATATCCTATTTAAGTGGAGGGGTTGTTACACCCGTCCCTGCTTATAAGAATAATTCTGTAATTCTCCCTAAAAATTTATAGAATTATCACTTTAGTCTTCAATTTTCAACCAATCAAGATCTGAAAAATTTAGTCTTCTACTCTACCCTAGGCTGCCACGTGGCGGCACCTTAACCCACTTCCCCTTTTTCTCTTTTGTCCCCCAACTGCCGTGTCCCTCTTTTCTTCTTTCTGTTTTTTTTTTCTTTTTCTTCTGTTCCTTCTTTTCTTTTGTTGTCTGCACCTTTTTTCCTTTCTTTTCGAAAGCTCTCTCATTCCTCTTGTTCTTCTTCCCCGTGACAACACACACACACACACCCGCAGCTACACCTATTCGAAGAAATCATCACCATCATCGCCGTTGAATTGCTTCTCTCTCTCTTTCTCTCTCCCCTGCTCGCGGTGCCGGGAGTACGCCGAGCATCTCCGGCGAATTTTAGCTTGTTTTCCGGTTGGCTTTGATCGTTGACTTTTTGTGTTTTCTTACGGGGACCCTCCTAGGCTAATTTCGACGTTCTAAACCCGTTTCCGATGTCTATTTTCTCAAATTCAATCGTTTGAATAGAGTTTAACTGAAAGTCCTCAATTATGTGTTTAGGTGCAATTCTTAGCGGTGATTCTGTTATTCCTGTTTGGTACGGCTTGCACCCTCGGTGTACGGTGAGTGGACCCCTTCTAAAAATGCATGGTTTAATGGTAGAATTGCATACACAGAAAAGCAAGACTTTACGATTATGTTTATGAAACGTTTTGAGATAACATGCTTACTGAGGCTAGTTTGAATTATTACTATTTTTCCTATAACCCATGTTCTTATAGAATATCTGATGGATGACGATATGATATTTAGAACATGTTTAGAACACTTCTTTATAGTATAGATGATGGATGACTTTATACTATGAAGTTGATTTTCAATATATGTATGTTCACTGGTTTTGTACTTACCTAGTGGTCCTTTCCGCTACGGGACGAAGGGATAGATCTGGTCCTTCCCGGGCGACGGTTTGGTGTTGGCATAGGGCCTGGAGTGTGTTTTCCTCTGACTGTCTGCTCAGAGACGGGGAGCCGGCAAGGGGCCTGAAGTGCATTTTTCCTCTAACTGTCTGCTCAGAGACGGGGAGCCGGCATGGGGCCTGAAGTGTTATATCGGACATGCACTAGTGTTTATTATTTATGCGATTTATGATTTAAACATTGCACGACATGCTAGGGTTCGGAAAACCTATATTTATCATTATACTTGTGTTTTCATAAAACCTGGGGGTTAGTACGTTGATAACTGTTTTACTATTACTGTATATATAAACCTGGTCCACTCACCTTTGTTTTGCGCCCCCTTCAGGACCTAAGAACGAGGATTACGACCTAAGCTACGAGGCGTTCCCCTACCAGTGATTTGTGTCATATTCGCTCCGCTTCGCCACTTATTGTAATAGCACTTCTTTATTCTTAGTTCTGCTTGTACTCTGTATTAGAATTATGCTCTGGACGTGCTGTGTGTTTACCTAATTTCAATATTTAGAAGTTGAACTTTTATTTGGGTTTTTAACCTTTATTGCATACTTTAGTTTATTTTTCTCAGTTTTTGTTTTAATTAAATGGTTTCGTCACCCTTCGGGTGTCGGCCAGCACGTGACCATCTTGATGTCCCTAGGACCTCGGGGTCGGAGCGTGTCAGATTGGTATCAGAGCATGGTTAGTTTAAAGCATACTTAGGATTTCATTCCACCATTTGGTAGTCATAATTCTCATTGCATTCTTAATCTCTTGTTATTCTAAATCTTTCTTGCCTCTTTTCAGAATTATGGATCCCACTGGTGGGAATGTGCCTCGTCGAACTCGTTCTGGTTTAGGGGGAGGAATTCAGCAGTTAACTAATGCTATACGGAATGCTTTCACTAATCGACCGAGTCGCACGTATATTGAGATTGCTCGGAGCCATGGTATTCCGGATCTTTATGCAGTTGGGGCTTGTTCGGAGGCCGATGAGTGGCTTGAACAGGTGGAGGACACCTTGGAGAGCATGAGATGCCCGCAAAATGAATGGGTGGATATTGCACTGTATTTCATGAAGGAGGACGCTAAACGTTGGTCGAAATCGGTGAGGCCTCGTCCACCTAATGATCCAATGAATTGGGTTGACTTCAGGAGGACTTTCAGCGATTATTTCTTGAGTCCCAGTTATCAGCTTAGGATGAGGCAACAATTCTTGGAATTTCGCCAGGGCGATTTGAGTATCACGGAGGTAGACTGTACCTTTCGGCGCATGTCGAGACATCATGCAGGGACTTATGGAAACCCGGGTGAAATGATGGTCCAGTTACTGATTTGCTTGAATCCTGAATATCGGGAACCAGTGGCAGCAATAAGGCACAAGAGTTACGAGGAGATGATTGAGACTTGCTTGAGGATTGAACAGTCTAGGTGGGAGACTCAGCATCAGGCGCAGACGCAGTTACAGTTTCAGGGACCACCAAGGTATCAAGACCGCCCTCGGTACTAGAACCAGAGGGGTCGTGGGTTTCAATCTCGGAGCATGAGAGAAGCTGCTGGTTCATCTAATTATGCTGGCCCTCGACACTCTCATTCCTTCAAACGTCAAGGCCAGGGTTCAAGTTCTTCTAGTGAAGGCTCAGGCAATGAATCTGGGAGACGATCCTTCAGTCACTTCAGATCCCCCATTACGTGCCACAGGTGTGGAGGCACAGGACATATTGCCAGATATTGCCCATCTGAGCGACCCGCCGAGAGTTATGCTTCTGCGCCGAGTTACAGTGGAGGGAGTAACCCGAGCTCCAGTTATGGCGGAAACTATAATCGAAGTGACAGTGGGAGTGGAAGCCAAAATACTCAATTTTCCACTCAGAGGCAGCCACAGCAGTTTGGTGCAGCATCAGGTAGCCGCCCTCAAGGAAATCGAGCAGGTCGTAACAACCAAGGTTTTAGGGCTCGAGGTGGCCGTGACGGTGGAGCAGGACCCCAGTTTCATGGACGTATCAACGCCATGACTCAGCAGGAGGCTGATCAGGACCCCCAAGTTATTACTGGTACGTTACTTATTTGTGGTAATTGGGCGAGAGTCCTAATTGATCCAGGTGCTACTTTTTCATTTGTGTCTTCCTCATTTGCACCGAATCTAAATTCGCAACCTACATCGCTTGGGTATGATATGCTTGTACAAATGCCGCATGGAGATTTGTTTTGTGCACAGTGGGAGTTTAAAGGTTGGCCGGTAGTGGTGGAAGGGGAAATAATGGAAGCTAACCTGGTTCCTTTCAATTTGGTGGAGTTCGATGTTATCTTGGGAATGGATTGGCTCTCCAGGCATCGTGTTTATGTCGCGTGTTGGGAGAAATCTGTGACGTTCAATCGGCCTGGACGACCGTCGATCACATTTCAGGGTGAGCGACGAATCCTTCCTAATAGTATTATTTCTGCTATTCGCGCTTCTAAGTTGTTGTCTAAGGGATGTGTAGGGTTTCTAGCCCACGTAGTGACGAGGGATAAACCTTTGTTGAGTCCTAAAGATGTACCAGTGGTGAAGAAATTCACCGATATTTTTCCGGAAGATCTACCAGGGTTACCACCTGCGAGGGAAATTGAATTCACCATCGATTTACTTCCAGGTACATACCCTATTTCGTTACCACCTTATCGAATGGCACCAGCAGAGTTGAGGGAATTGAAGCTTCAACTTCAGGAGTTAGTGGATAAAGGTTATATCCAACCCAGCATGTCTCATTGGGGTGCTCCTGTTCTGTTTGTTAAAAAGAATGATGGTTCGATGAGACTTTGCATCGACTACCGGCAGCTGAACCGGGTGACGGTGAAGAATCGTTATCTTTTGCCTCGGATCGATGATCTGTTTGACCAGCTGAAAGGCGCTCAGATGTTTTCTAAGATCGATCTTCGTTCATGTTATCATCAGCTGCTAATTCGAGAGGAAGATGTACCGAAGATTGCCTTCCGTACTAGGTATGGACACTTTGAATTTCGTGTCATGCCTTTCGGATTGACGAATGCTCCTGCAGCGTTCATGGATTTGATGAACAGAGTCTTCAGACCATATCTGGACCGGTTTGTGATTGTGTTCATCGATGACATTCTGATTTATTCCAAAAGTGTTGACGAACACATGAAACATTTAAGGTTGGTGCTGGAAAGGTTGAGAAGTCGGCAGCTGTATGCTAAGTTCACCAAGTGTCAGTTTTGGCTTAACCAAATCAGCTTTCTCGGACATGTGGTATCTGCTGAAGGAATTAGTGTGGATCCTCAGAAGGTGTCGGCAATAACTACATGGGAGCAACCGAGGACTGTTACAGAGGTGAGGAGTTTCCTAGGTCTGGCTAGCTATTATCGACGTTTTGTGCAGGGTTTCTCAGCAATTGCCTTGCCTTTGAGTAAGTTGACTCGGAAGGAGGTTGAGTTTAAGTGGGATGAAGATTGTGAGCGGAGTTTTCAGGAGCTGAAACGACGTCTCACTCAAGCTCCCGTTCTTGTCCTTCCAGACGATAGCGGCGAGTTTGAAATCTACACGGATGCATTTGGTTCAGGTTTGGGTTGTGTACTGATGCAGCATGAGAGAGTCATTGCTTATGCTTCCAGACAGCTCAAGACCCACGAGAGAAACTACCCTACTCATGATTTGGAACTTGGTGCAGTTGTGTTCGCTCTGAAGATCTGGAGACACTATTTGTATGGTGAGAAGTGCCGCATCTTCACCGATCATAAGAGCCTCAAGTATATCTTTACGCAGAAAGACTTGAATTTGAGGCAGAGAAGGTGGATGGAGCTCATCAGTGAGTATAACTGCACGATCGAATATCATCCCGGACATGCCAATGTAGTAGCGGATGCACTCAGTCGGAAATACCATGGACAACTTACATCCCTTAGAGCTATCCATGTTCCGCTACTATTTTCTCTTTGAGAAACGAGCGTTGTGGTGAACGAGGGTGATCAGGGAGCTTGGTTGGCACACTTCCAAGTTAGACCTGTTTTGGTGGACATGGTTATAGAGGCTCAGAAACTTGATCCGGAGTGTGCGGTCATAAAGGGTTTGATTTCAGAGGGAAAAAGGAAAGAATTTAGCATTCAGAAGGATGGAGCCTTGATGTTGGGAAACAGGCTGTACGTGCCTCAGGATAACGAAGCGGTGAAAAAGGAGATTCTGGATGAAGCGCACCTTTCAGCATATGCCATGCATCTAGGAAGTACCAAATTATATCGCACTATCCGTCCGTTCTATAACTGGGTTGGAATGAAGCGGGATGTGGCGGATTATGTGAGTAGATGCATCATTTGCCAGCAGGTAAAGGCCGAGAGGCAAAGGCCTGGAGGACTAATGCAGAATCTTCCGATACCAGCATGGAAGTGGGAAGACATCACCATGGACTTTGTGTATGGGTTGCCGATGACACAGGCGAGACTGGACGGCATTTGGGTGATTGGGGATCGACTCACTAAGACCGCTCATTTCTTGCCGGTTCGACAGACTTATTCATTAGAGAAGTTATCGAAGTTGTTCATCGATAATATTGTCAGACTTCATGGCGTACCCGTATCCATTGTTTCAGACAGAGATCCCAGGTTTACTTCCAGGTTTTGGAAAGCCTTTAATACTGCCATGGGTACTCAGTTACTGTTCAGCACTGCTTATCATCCACAGACCGATGGTCAGTCTGAGCAGACAATTCAGACGTTAGAGGATATGTTGAGAGTGTCTATCTTCCAATGGAAGGGTAATTGGGATAGCTATCTACCGTTGGCTGAGTTTGCATACAATAATAGCTATCATTCGAGCATCGGTATGGCACCTTTTGAAGCTTTGTATGGAAAAGTGTGTCGGACGCCGTTGTGTTGGACAGAGGTCGGCGAACGGGTGTTAGTGGGACAAGAGATTGTGGACACCACAAATGCTAACATCCAGCTGATTAAAAGAAATCTAAAGACAGCGCAAGATCGACAGAAGAGCATTACGGACAAACATTCCAAGGATCGTGAGTTTAAGGTTGGGGACTTTGTGTTCTTGAAGTTGTCTCCTTGGAAAGGGGTTGTTCGTTTTGGTAAGCGAGGAAAGCTGAGTCCTCGATATGTTGGTCCTTATCAGATTACTGAGAGAATTGGTGCAGTTGCTTACCGTTTGGAGCTACCACCGAAGTTGTCGATGATTCACAACGTTTTCCATGTTTCTATGCTTCGGAAATATGTACCAGATCCCTCACACATTATTCAAGTGGAGCCACTGGAGATAAAATCAGGACGTTAGTTACGTGGAGGAACCCGTGGCTATCCTTGATCGGCAGGATAAAGTGTTGAGGAACAAGGTCATTCCGTTGGTGAAAGTTCTTTGGAGGAACCACACTGTTGAAGAAGCGACGTGGGAAACGGAAAACTTGATGAGAAATCAGTATCCGTTTTTATTTACTTAAGGTTGTAAATTTCGAGGACGAAATTTCTATAAGGGGGGTAGATTGTTACACCCGCCCCTACTTATAAGAATAATTCTGTAATTCTCCCTAAAAATTTATAGAATTATCACTTTAGTCCTCAATTTTCAACCAATCAAGATCTAAAAAATTTAGTCTTCTACTCTACCCTAGGCTGCCACGTGGCAGCACCTTAACCCACTTCCCCTTTTTCTCTTTTGTCCCCCCACTGCCGTGTCCCTCTTTTCTTCTTTCTGTTTTTTTTTCTTTTTCTTCTTTTCCTTCTTTTCTTTTGTTGTCTGCACCTTTTTTCCTTTCTTTTCGAAAACTCTCTCATTCCTCTTCTTCTTCTTCCCCGTGACAACACACACACACACACACACACACCCACAGCTACACCTATTTGAAGAAATCATCACCATCATCACCGTTGAACTGCTTCTCTCTCTCTTTCTCTCTCCCCTGCTCGCGGTGCCGGGAGTACGCCGAGCATCTCCGGCGAATTTTAGCTTGTTTTCCGGTTGGGTAAGCATGGTTTCTCCCTTTTTAGTCTTGTTAGATGGTGGTTAAATGTAGTTACTGAGATGGGTTCTTGATTTTCCAAGGTTTTGGAGTGCTTTGGCACAGGTGAAGGCACCCAAATTTTCCGGCGAGTGTGTGGCTTCCGATGGATTTTCCAGCCACCACAAGCCGTTTCACGGCGAACCCAAGGTATAAAACTACTCCTCTCCTCTAGTGCTTCATTTTGGTACCTAGATCGGGGGCTAGTTCGAGTGTTTGAAGTTGGCCGGAGCTATGGAAGCTCCGGTGGTCTTCTCCGGCGCACCCAGGCCTTCGGGCTATTCTCCACCCACACCCACGGGCCTTAAGCCCGTTTGGTCTCTGGCCCAAAACCCCAACCCTTTCTTTTTTTATTTTTAGTTTTGTTTCATTTTTTTAAAAACCCAAAAGGCCTTAGGGCCTTGGTTGCAGCCCAAACCCATTTTTAGAATTAAGGCCTTCGGGCCTGTTAGCCCAAAAACCCATTTCCCCTTTGTATTCAGGCCTTTGGGCCTGTTAGCCCAAAAACCCAAACCATTTTCTGTTTTTACCCAACCCAACCCACCTAAAAACCTAAACCCAATTACCCAAAACCCTAAAGCCCTGACCCGACCCGTGACCCGTGACCAGTACCCGTTGACCCGTTTGACCCGTTGACTCTGACATGTTGACTTTGACCCGTTGACTTTTGCCTTTTGACTAGTCAACGGTCAACGTTGACTTTCTAGGCTAATTTCAACGTTCTAAACTCGTTTCCGATGTCTGTTTTCTCAAATTCAATCGTTTGACTAGAGTTTAACTGAAAGTACTCAATTATGTGTTTAGGTGCGATTATTAGCGGTGATTCCGTTATTCCTGTTTGGTACGGCTTGCACCCTCGGTGTACGGTGAGTGGACCCCTTCTAAAAATGCATGGTTTAATGGTAGAATTGCATACACAGAAAAGCATGACTTTACGATTATGTTTATGAAACGTTTTGAGATAACATGCTTACTGAGGCTAGTTTGAATTATTATTATTTTTCCTATAACCCATGTTCTTATAGAATATCTGATGGATGACGATATGATATTTAGAACATGTTTAGAACACTTCTTTATAGTATAGATGATGGATGACTTTATACTATGAAGTTGATTTTCAATATATGTATGTTCACTGGTTTTGTACTTACCTAGTGGTCCTTTCCGCTACAAAGGGATAGATCCGGTCCGTCCCGGGCGACGGTTTGGTGTTGGCATAGGGCCTGGAGTGTGTTTTCCTCTGACTGTCTGCTCAGAGACGGGGAGCCGGCAATGGGCCTGAAGTGCATTTTTCCTCTAACTGTCTGCTCAGAGACGGGGAGCCGGCATGGGGCCTGAAGTGTTATATCGGACATGCACTAGTGTTTATTATTTATGCGATTTATGATTTAAACATTGCACGACATGCTAGGGTTCGGAAAACCTATATTTATCATTATACTTGTGTTTTCATAAAACCTGGGGGTTAGTACGTTGATAACTGTTTTACTATTACTGTATATATAAACCTGGTCCACTCACCTTTGTTTTGCGCCCCCTTCAGGACCTAGGAACGAGGATTACGACCTAAACTACGAGGCGTTCCCCTACCAGTGATTTGTGTCATATTCGCTCCGCTTCGCCACTTATTGTAATAGCACTTCTTTATTCTTAGTTCTGCTTGTACTCTGTATTAGAATTATGCTCTGGACGTGCTGTGTGTTTACCTAATTTCAATATTTAGAAGTTGAACTTTTATTTGGGTTTTTAGCCTTTATTACATACTTTAGTTTATTTTTCTCAGTTTTTGTTTTAATTAAATGGTTTCGTCACCCTTCGGGTGTCGGCCAGCACATGACCATCTCGATGTCCCTAGGGCCTCGGGGTCGGGGCGTGTCAGGGGTTGATTTGACAAAATACACTTAAAAAGAAGGACAATTCAAGGACCACTTCTATTGATTTTCATTGTCAGAACCAAAGTGAGGAGTCTTGCTGAACTCAGGGACTATTTTAGTCAAAATCGTAAAAAAAGTAAAAACATAGTGTATGAGAATATTGTGAATTTCTTAGCTTATGGATTCAATCCAAGTACACGATGTACTATCACTGGAAACAAAATTTCAAGTGGCAGTTCCATAGATACGCAGACGAACGTTCATTCCCTGCAGTCGGAATCATAAAATATGTACAAATAAGGGATCACAGGTCTATGCTCGGCGAGTTCCACCTCTGTTGGCTCTGTAGTTACTCAGCGTTGCATGCACACAGCATCGTATGCTTCAATGTTCAAACCTGAAGCAAGAAATAGTTCCACCTCGTTTACAAACCGATTGGTTATTGCTGCCAGGAAAGGCCCTGCTGCATCAGAGGTTGATTCTTGAAATTCTCTTTGTTTTTCTTCAGGTGCTGCCGTTCGACCTTTTTGTTCATCCCTTGAAAATGCATGGTTCAGGTAGAAGTTCAGACAAAGATTCATTAAAATTTTGCACGTTTTCAAGCACTTCAATGTTGCTCTTTCTCGTATCTTGTCCAAAAGAACTCAAAAGACGGGAACTAAACTTTGGAACGTTATTCGATTTTTCAATTGATGATCTAGGGAGTAACACATATAACCTCGTCAGGGATGAATTAATCACGCCAGGTATGTGGTGCATGACCATGTCAACAACTTCCTCCTACAAGCAGCAAAAGAAGAAAGTTGGCTATAAAGAGTCACCCGAATAACTGTAACACATGTTCTGCTGTGGTCGTCATAGATAAAGAAAGACCACACGCACAATTTTATGATTTAGCTAATTGGACTAGGTGATCCAGTTCATTGCCAAGCCAAAGAAAAAAAAAAATGAAACTCCGTAGGATGTTGAAATGTCCTCGTGTCACCACGAGAAAAAATTTATGCAGAAGAAGTCAAGACCTGCATCAGAGCTTGGATCTCCCTTCTCAACCAACTTTGGGGCCAGCAGTTTGGCTGAAGATACTTGCGGGACTTCCAACACCGTGGTACGTCAAATATGTCACTTAAGAAACAAAGTTAACCAACTGGAAGGCATGTAAACAGCGACGGCGTTTCTCAGGGATATAAAATGAGAAACAACACAACCAATAAAATGACAAGAAGCACAAAACCTGGTTCACTGTAATAACACTGCAATCTATACTTGTGCTCCTATGATAAGATAAAGCTGCAGATACCATTGACGAAAAGAACACGAAGTAAACCATGTTTTCAACACCGGTATGATCTCAAAGCAGAGAAAAAAACATCCATCATAATCATATATTATGCAAACATTTTCCGTCTGCGTCAAGCCACTGAAATTCAGCACTACGACAAAAAGAAACAAAATTTGATCGAATAGAATGCGGTATGAACAAATTGACCTTGCTAAGAGGACACTTTATATAATCCGGCGGGCAAGACTGCTTGCGAGCAACAACTTCCGTCCAACGCAAAATGTACTTGTAACAGAACTTATCTGGAACACAGAACCGGTGGATTTCGGCTCAATACACAGAATGCAGTTTGTTTCGAAGTTTCACTCATACACAACATTAACAAAGACCCATTTTTTCGACTTTATAGCTAATAAAAAATAAGGAAAATTAATGAAAATGGTTTGAAAACTTTGAGTTTTAACGATAAAGATAAAATAAAGGGTAAAGTGAATAATACCATGATTGATTTTTTAATATAAAAATATGATTTTTCATTAAAATGAATAGTACTGAAATCTTTTCGTTAAAGTTCTCTAAAAAATAATAAACATAATGCTTTTTTCTCCATCACCATCACCATCACCAGTTTGAATCAATCATTGAGTGCAATTTCCACCCAAAGCAGACTGAATTTTTGGAGCATTCACTCAATTTCATAAATCAAATTGTCTACCCTATTGTAGTTTTTAAACTTTGGACGGCAAAGTCAAAAGAATTTGAACTTGGTTGGAGGGAGAAAAAAAACTTGTGGAGGGAGGTCCCGTTCATTAGCAGAACACTTTTCATTAAAGTATGAGATTTTTTGTAGTATAGCTCTTTTTGTATATTTTACTGTGTTATACTCAAGATTTGATGTATTTTTAGTCTTACCTAACCTCACGCTAGTCTCATTTAGTGTGAGAATTGTCGTAATTATGCAACCCAAAAGTTTTGATACAATACTTTTTTTTAAGAGAGTTAATACATTTTTTGTTTTCCCTATAATTAGGAAATATGGTATTCTCAACCCTAAACACAAAAAGAAGTTTTAACGAAACACTTCTGGCACTATTTACTTTAACGAAAAAAGACATTTTTACTCTAAAAAAATACTATACTATTCACTTACAACACATTTTTGTTATTTTTATTAAAACTCAAAATTTTTAAACCCTTTTCATTAATTTTCTCAAAATAAAATTGAAATTCCATATGACACAAGATGACTCACAAGGGGATGAAAATAAAAATAATATAAAATGTATAAATCCCACTTGTATTTTTATTTTATATTTGGTGACGAAAATCCCACAGGAGAATGTTCTTCAAGTTCAAACGGTCATCTTTTCTTCTTCTTCCTCTCCATCTTTGAGATCAGAGAGCAGGGAGTAGAAATGCGGCTGATCCTTCACTTCCAATCTCAACCGGTCCTCGCCAAGCAATCTCTTTGCTTCTCCCACCCATTTGTTAAAACCAAAACTTCGCTTCCAAGCAATCTCTTTGCTCCAAAATCTCCAATTTTTACCATTCCACTCTCACTCTATCATCAAATCCAGACCCACAATCCAATTCTATGTGCGAGGAAGAATAAACGCCGCAATGGGTCTCAAAGATTAACAAGATTGCTGCTCCAATTGATGCCGGCCATCGTATCGAACTTCAAGATACTGCCTGAGCCGCTGGATCTGGTTGTTGAAGAATTCTGCAGCGGAGACGGCAGTGGAGGGGGTCTGGGGATCTGGAAGGGCTTCGGAGGCGGCGGCGATGGGTTCGGAAGAAAAGGAAAGAGGAAGTCTTTGTTGCTGTTTCTGTTATATGGGGTTCTGGTGATTTGTGGGTTGGGATTGCTGTTTGGAGGAGATGTTGAAAGCAATGTGGTTTTCTGCGGATTGGGATTTGGGCTCTCTGGGGTTGCTATGGTTCAGTGGTGGGACAAGATCGGTATTTTTGCAATCTTTTTTGGGGGTGTTTTGGTGGGTCTAGGGTTTCAGAGAGAGGAATTGCAGAAATTGGGTTTGAAGATTGGGGCTTTTTGTCCCGCAATGGAAACTGTTACTCGGAGAACAAGAAGAAGAAGAAGAAGTGGAAGAAGAGCATTCTGAGAGACGAGAGAGAGAGCAGGTTTTTTTTTAATTTTTTAATGGAATCTTGTAATTTTTTTTCCTCAAACACTACGAAATATGAGATGTTACCAATTTTCCAATGAATTTTGATTCTTCAATTTTACAAATGAAGTGATGTTTACTTCTTTTATGTCGCTTTTGTAGCATCATATACCGTTACACAGTCATGTAATGTTACTAATTCTTCGATTTTACAAATGAAGTGATGTTCACATTTGACGACATAAGTGAATAGCTCTCCACTCATCAACCATACGATGATCCTATTCAAATGCAAGGACATATATTATTCCTTAAAAAAATCTGTTGTTGATAAGGTGGTCACTTCAGTCAGTGGGGCCAAAGTGGAAAATCTGGAGGTTGCTTAAGTCCTCACTGTGGTCTTAGACATTGAGGATCGATACAAGTGGTCATTGAATTTGTCCAACGTAAATTATTTTGCTCATTTTGTAAAAAAATCTATCAATATTCTTGTTAAGTAGAGAGGTTGATTTGACAAAATACCCTTAAAAAGAAGGACAATTCAATGACAACTTCTATCAATTTTCATTGTCAGAACCAAAGTGAGGAGTCTTCCTGAACTCAGGGACTATTTTAGTCAAAATACTAAAAAAATAAAAAATAAAAAATAAACCATATTGTATGAGAATATTGTGAATTTCTTAGCTTATGGATTCAATGCAAGTACACGATGTATTATCACAAGAAACAAAATTCGAGTGGCAGTTCCATAGATACGCAGACGAAAGTTCATTCCCTGCAGTCGGAATCATAAAATATGTGCTCAGCGAGTTCCACCTCTGTTGGCTCTGTAGTTACTCTGCGTTGCATGCACATAGTATTCCTTTAGTATTCCTTTTGATAATTATTATATCACATTAAATGTCATATCATTTTTAGTATTTAACATATTCACGGCAATTTTATATAAAACTTTACAAAACAATTAGATACTTTTTTTTTTTTATTACAAGTACTTCTACAATAAAGGTTTATCAAATGGTCAACAACTTTATTTTACAACTGTTTATTCTCAAAACACAGCAGAAACGTTTTTTTTTTTTTTAAAACATAACAATACTAAACTAGCAGAACTTACAAGCACATATATTAGGAAAAGATTATCATAATCTGCAACTCAAAATCTTGTAGTCAACATTCACAACTTCCCGACGTGTTCTTTGAGAGTGTCGTAAAGAGTCTCCACAAGATTGAGCAGGAACCCATCCGAACCATGTTTTGCCAGCAAGGAAACTGAAACAGGCAGGTTATCGCACATCCCTAGTGGTATACTCACCTGCAAATACGTAGAATTAAGTTACAAACTTTCGCAAGAAAAAGATCGTAACATGTCGTATACAAACATGGAGAGGGGGACGGAGAGGTAAAGATAGATAAGGACTTAAAAACCTGGCAGAATCCGGAAACTACGGCAATGGATAGGAAGCTGAAAGCCCTGGCATGAACACCGTCCAGTGTAGTAGGATCTGTTTGCAGCTTTGGTGGATCCCCTGGAACTGTAGGCATTGCGAGGACACCGAAATCCTGATGAGTAAATCAAAGAGATTGTGTTACGTATTCATTAGAGACAGTTTGTATCATCCATTTCTTCTGCTAAAAGTTTCGTTTTAAGAGCAAAAGGAAGGAAGATGCTAACAAATAATAGTTTGTCAGTCTCTCTACTCTAACAAAATGAACTCATTTGATATGAAGCGACGGATTCCGAAAATGAACTCTGGCGTGTGCAAAGATGAGAGAGAGAGAGAGAGAGAGAGAGAGTACCCCGAGAAGGTCAGTAAGAGCAGCGCGCGATTCAGTCATCACGGAGTGACAAACATCGACATTTTCATCTGTTGACCGAACAGCTGCCCATACACGTTCTGCTATCCCGGGACCTAAGTCAGGTCTGACTATTCTAACCCATTCACCATGGTTGCTCTTGAATTCATACCTATTCAATCAACCAAATAATAAATTTGGAATTCTTTATCAATGACAAATTTAATTTTTGTTAATCAAGATGAAGATGCAGAAACTATCACACTCATATTCAAGTTCACCAAATCAGCACCTTACGAGAAGATGAAAGGCGGTTGATAGGGCTGCCAATGACGGTATAATGTACTCTTCACTTGGATTTCCTTCATCCAAGAAAGAGTTCAAGCTTGGAACTTTGTCCTTGACAACGTCCCCGAGGTTAGCATGTTTTATAACATGACCTGCATTTGCAGATATAACGAGTGAGCTTCTTCTTTTCATGTTATGAGCTTGTCCCCATCTCAGCAGGAGACCTAATTTAATTAAGTGAATGATTTTCAGGTAATAATCTGTCTATTGAACTTAATGGCCCATTTGTGTCTTAAAACGCGGGGGAATTATAAATTGGACTCGATTCATGTCAATCAAAATACTTACAGCGAGAGATGAAACAGATGAATACGGTCAAATCACTTACCCCCAAATAACTTCTCAACTGAGTCAACAAGTACTTGTTTCACTCGACTGCTTGGAACACTTGAAATCTGGAAACAGTCTTCTGCGATGATTAACTGACTGGGTACGACAGGACCCGTATCAGGCAATTGGAGTAACACTCGCCCAACTCTATTCAAAATCGCAGGATTCCTTGCAAACCATCCTATATCAGAAGTTAGTGTTAGTGTCAAAAGGATGGTTTCCAATTGCTTAGAGTGCTAGATAGATCATTCGCATAGGTCAAGCTTTCGAAGTACTATATTTCCAATTGCAGAAAATCTTAAACACATAAGTGGCACGAGTAATAATCAACAAAGATGCAGAATGCATGGACGGCATATGAATCATTGAAGCGGAAGAAGTTAGCTACTTTCTAGAAATAGAGAGATATTTCCTGTTACATAAAATTGAGGGAAAAAACCAAAACATGACCTTTTTTTTGTCACAACCAGAAATCTATTTCCTAAGCCAGTCTGCAGTATAAAATGTCATTGATTTCTCACCCACTGTATCCAAACTTTGTGCCAGAGGAGTAACTCCAGAAGTAGAAATGACACCATGAGATGGCCGAAAACCAAAAATTCCACAATACGAAGCAGGAGCTCTTACACTTCCTCCAGTGTCGGTTCCTGAAAAAGTGAGGGTCTTGTGCTTCAACATAAAGAAGCAAGAAAACAACAAAAGCACACAAGGAATAACTTACCTAAGGAAAAATCTGCGAGGCCTGCAGCTACGGCAACAGCAGAACCGCTAGAAGAGCCTCCAGGCACCCTATCTGGTGCGCACGGATTTTTGGGTGTGCCATAATGCTTGTTCTCTCCATTTAAACTGCCAACAACACAATGCGAAATTCAAGGGCGTTTTCTGTCGAGTGATTTTCGAATTCACAAAATCATTATTTAAATACTTTTACCACGAAAAGAAACTTGTAGAGATAAATCAGTTGTCAAAATTTTTGCAAACAAAACAGTAATGCAAGTTTAAGCGTGTGAAGTAAGACAAGGCCTCTTTGTACTAACCTGTATGCCATTTCCTCCGTGACAGTTATACCAATACTTGTGGCACCTCCACTCAAAATTGCCGATACAACCGGAGCTGTTGATTCAGCAGCCGGGTGAGTCCTCGCCCAATCAGGATTCCCAAACCCAGTCACACGTCCAGCCACATCAAATCTGCCTCCAAGTTCAAATTTCAGTGAACACAAAAATGTTTTGGCTTTTACACACATGAAAAAAATTGCACAATTCAACACCCTGAAGTGCTTTTATTCATTCTCAAATGAAGAAACTCCCAATCACAGAAACAACACACAAAATTGGGTTCTTGGAGAAAACATATTGAACCCAAATCCATAATCCGTAAATAAGCACAAAAGCATATGAATTTTAAGTATAACACTACAAAATTTGAAGCATCCACCAAATAGAAGAATGATATAATTGAGGAAAGTTTAAGAGAGTAGCTCTCACATGTCTTTGACTGCAAAGGTGAGACCGCTCAGAGGAAGGTCAGGTGACGAGGACGGCAGTCGAAGAAGGAATTTCTCCATGAAAGCTCCATGATCTGAGTCTATCGCCATCTCTCTCTGCCACTGCTGTCTCAGACAATCTCAGCCTCAGCAGCAGCTCCACATTTGACGACAGAAGTGAATAGCTCTCCACTCATCAATCATACGATGACTCATTTAAATGCAAGGACAGAATTATTCCATAAAAAAATCTGATGTTGATAAGGTGGTCACTTCAGTCAGTGAGGACAAAGTGGAAATTCTGGAGGTTGCTTAAGTCCTCACTACGGTCCTCATATATTAAGAATCGATACAAGTGGTTATTGAATTTGTCCACTATAAATTATTTTGCTCATTCCATAAAAAATCTGTCAATATCCTCGTTAAGTAGAGGAGTTGATTTGACAAAATACCCTTAAAATGAAAGACAATTCAAAGACCACTTCTATTGATTTTCATTGTCAGGACCAAAATATGGAGTTTTGCCGAACTTGAGGACTATTTTAGTCAAAATCCTAAAAGAAAAAAAACAAATTCTATGAGCATATTGTGAATTTCTTAGCTTATGGATCCAACGTAAGTTGACAATGTATTATCACTGGAAACAAAATTTCAAGTGGCAGTTCCATACATATGCAGACAAACTTTCATTCGCTGCCGTCGGAATAAAAAAAAGACAAACTTTCATTCGTTGCCGTCGGAATAAAAAAAAGACAAACTTTCATTCGCTGCCGTCGGAATAAAAAAATATGTACAAATAAAGGATCACAGGTCTGTGCACGGCGAGTTCGACCTCTGCTGGCTCTGTATGTGGTGCATGACGATGTCAACATCTTCCTCCTACAAGCAGCAACAGAAGAAAGTTAGCTATAAAGAGTCACCCGAATAACTATAACACGCATGTTCTGCTGTGGTCGTCATAGATAAAGAAAGACCATACGCACAATTTTATGATTTAGCTAATTGGACTAGGCGATCCAGTTCATTGCGAAGCCAAAGAAGAAAAAAAAAATGAAACTCTGTAGGATGTTGAAATGTCCTTGTGTCACCACGAGAAAAAATTTACGCAGAAGAAGTCAAGACCTGCATCAGAGCTTGGATCTCCCTTCTCAACCAACTTTGGGGCCAGCGGTTTGGCTGAAGATACTTGCGGGACTTCCAACACCGTGGTACGTCAAATATGTCACTTAAGAAACAAAGTTAACCAACTGGAAGGCATGTAAACAGCGACGGCGTTTCTCAGGGATATAAAATGAGAAACAACACAACCAATAAAATGACAAGAAGCACAAAACCTGGTTCACTGTAATAACACTGCAATCTATACTTGTGCTCCTATGATAAGATAAAGCTGCAGATACCATTGACGAAAAGAACACGAAGTAAACCATATTTTCAACACCGGTATGATCTCAAAGCAGAGAAAAAAACCATCCATCATAATCATATATTATGCAAACATTTTCCGTCTGCGTCAAGCCACTGAAATTCAGCACTACGACAAAAAGAAACAAAATTTGATCGAATAGAATGCGGTATGAACAAACTGACCTTGCAAAGAGGACACTTTATATAATCCGGCGGGCAAGAATGCTTGCGAGCAACAACTTCCGTCCTACGCAAAATGTACTTGTAACAGAACTTATCTGAAACACAGAACCAGTGGATTTCGGCTCAATAGACAGAATGCAGTTTGTTTCGAAGTTTCACTCGTACACAACATTAACAAAGACCCATTTTTTCGACTTTATAGCTAATAAAAAATAAGAAAAATTAATGAAAATGACTTGAAAACTTTGAGTTTTAACAATAAAGACAAAATAAAGGGTAAGGTGAATAGTACCATCATTGACTTTTTAGTGTAAAAATATGGTTTTTCGTTAAAATAAATAGTATCAGAAACTATTCATTAAAGTTCCCTAAAAAATAAGAAACATAATGCTTTTTTCTCCATCACCATTACTAGTTTGAATCAATCATTAAGTGCAATTTCCACCCAAAGCAGACTGAATTTTTGGAGCATTCACTCAATTTCATAAATCAAATTGTCTACCCTATTGTAGTTTGTAAACTTTGGACGGCAAAGTCAAAAGAATTTGAACTTGGTTGGAGGGAGAAAAAACCTTGTGGAGGGAGGTGCCGTTCATTAGCCAAACATTTTTCACTAAAGTATGAGATTTTATGTAGTCTAGCTCTTTTTGTATATCTTACTGCGTTATACTTACGCCTGGCAAACGGGTCGTGTCTGTCGTGTTCGTGTCGTTTTCGTGTAACACCTGTTATCTTAACGGGTCGTGTCGTGTCACACCCGTTATCTTAACGGGTCCTTAACAGGTCGTGTCACTTTACCCAACGGGTAAAGTGACCCGACCCGTTATGACCCGTTAAGAAAAAAATATATTTTTTTACAATTTGCACATACCACACATTGCGACATAAATATTACTTGAAAACATTAAAACATTTCTCGTTCAAGTACTATATCTACACTCGAAAATGAAAGCCTAATAAAAAAAATAATACATACACTACTAATCTATTACAAATATTAAATGTATATAATTATTAATATTATAGTTGATTCATACTTTTATTAAGTATATAAATTCCACTAGTGTAAATATTTTAAATTGAAGATCAAATTCATTCTTTGTATTCATATAGGGTCAAGGAGTGTAGCTGTTAAAATTCATCAAAATCAGAGTTAAAATGACCGTTAAATCGTGATTTTTCGTTTATAACCGTCGAAAAGCTTTGTCCCGTTACTTGATCTCTGAATGTTTTTTTTTTTTGTGATTTTTTGTTGATGTGATCTCCAAGCATATACAAACAATTTTGACGGTTTGGATCGTTAAAATTAGTTTTGGAGAATTTGTAAAACGATAGATTGACTAACACTTAGAGTTTATTTATACTTTCATTAAGTATAACAAAAGATTTTGTGGTATCCACTTGTGTAAATATTTTAAATTGAAGATCGAATTCATTCATTGTATTCATATAGGGTCAAGGAGTGTAGTTATAAAAAATCATCAAAATCGAAGTTAAAATAACCGTTAAATCGTGATTTTTCGTTTATAACCGTTGAAAAGCTTTGTCCCGTTACTTGATCTTTGAATGTTTTTTTTTTGTGATTTTTTTCTGATGTGATCTCCAAGCATATACAAACAATTTTGACGGTTTGGATCGTTGAAATTAGTTTTGGAGAATTCGTAAAACGATAGATTGACTAACACTTAGAGTTTATTTATACTTTTATTAAGTATAACATAAGATTTTGTGGTATCCACTTGTGTAAATATTTTAAATTGAAGATCGAATTCATTCATTATATTCATATAGGGTCAAGGAGTGTAGTTATAAAAAATCATCAAAATCGGAGTTAAAATAACCGTTAAATCGTGATTTTTCGTTTATAACCGTCGAAAAGCTTTGTCCCGTTACTTGATCTCTGAATGTTTTTTTTTTTGTGAGTTATTTTTTTTTGATGTGATCTCCAAGCATATACAAACAATTTTGATGGTTTGGA
Source organism: Pyrus communis (assembly GCF_963583255.1). NCBI lineage: Eukaryota > Viridiplantae > Streptophyta > Magnoliopsida > Rosales > Rosaceae > Pyrus > Pyrus communis. Next base: position 2,453,732 of record NC_084811.1, on the reverse strand, counting down.
TCGTTAAAATTAGTTTTGGAGAATTTGTAAAACGATAGATTGACTAACACTTAGAGTTTATTTATACTTTCATTAAGTATAACAAAAGATTTTGTGGTATCCACTTGTGTAAATATTTTAAATTGAAGATCGAATTCATTCATTGTATTCATATAGGGTCAAGGAGTGTAGTTATAAAAAATCATCAAAATCGGAGTTAAAATAACCGTTAAATCGTGATTTTTCGTTTATAACCGTTGAAAAGCTTTGTCCCGTTACTTGATCTTTGAATGTTTTTTTTTTTGTGATTTTTTGCTGATGTGATCTCCAAGCATATACAAACAATTTTGACGGTTTGGATCGTTGAAATTAGTTTTGGAGAATTCGTAAAACGATAGATTGACTAACACTTAGAGTTTATTTATACTTTTATTAAGTATAACATAAGATTTTGTGGTATCCACTTGTGTAAATATTTTAAATTGAAGATCGAATTCATTCATTATATTCATATAGGGTCAAGGAGTGTAGTTATAAAAAATCATCAAAATCGGAGTTAAAATAACCGTTAAATCGTGATTTTTCGTTTATAACCGTTGAAAAGCTTTGTCCCGTTACTTGATCTCTGAATGTTTTTTTTTTGTGATTTTTTGCTGATGTGATCTCCAAGCATATACAAACAATTTTGACGGTTTGGATCGTTGAAATTAGTTTTGGAGAATTCGTAAAACGATAGATTGACTAACACTTAGAGTTTATTTATACTTTCATTAAGTATAACAAAAGATTTTGTGGTATCCACTTGTGTAAATATTTTAAATTGAAGATCGAATTCATTCATTGTATTCATATAGGGTCAAGGAGTGTAGTTATAAAAAATCATCAAAATCAGAGTTAAAATAACCGTTAAATCGTGATTTTTCGTATTTAACCGTTGAAAAGCTTTGTCCCGTTACTTGATCTCTGAATGTTTATTTTTTATGATTTTTTGTTGATGTGATCTCAAAGCATATACAAATAAGTTTGACGGTTAGGATCGTTGAAATTAGTTTTGGAGAATTCGTATGCCATCAATCAAGTTTCGTGTGTGTGTGTGTGTATATATATATTTATTAAGTAGATTTAAATCTATTTATTTTGTACGTATAAATTATAATTGACTGGTACACGGAATAGTACATACATCACGTGTCACGTGTGTCATTATAAAAATAGTGAGATATGTCATGACAGTCATGTGTGTGATAAAAAGTTAATAACTTAAAAAAAAAAAAAATTTCTCACCACTTCTATTAATTTTCATTTTTCCCTCCAACATCTTTCCCTAATTCTCTCACTTTTTTGTTTTATTTTCAACTTTTCTTAACATTTTCATTTTCCCTCCATTTTTTTTTTCAAAAAGGGCGGCAAGTTGACAAATGCATGATCATGATTCATGCATATTAAATTATTAATTAATATGCATTATAGTTTTTATAAAATTTAATATATATATATATATATAATTAGTATAGATAGACTTAATATTTTGGGGTATAATTATTATAGTATATATAATAATTATAATTATTATAAATTTTATAGTTAATTTAATATATATATATATATATATATATATATTTATTATAATTTTTAGGGGTATAAAATTGTAAAATTAATGTATATAATTATTACAGTATTTTTTTAGGGTTATAAAATTATAAAAATAATATTCTGCTTATCGTGTATCGTGTTTACCCACGTGTATACCCGACCCAACCCGTTATCTTAACAGGTGCTTATCGGGTTACCCGATAAGACCCGATTCGTTATCGTGTCGACCCAAACACCTGTTAATTTCGTGTCGTGTCGTGTCGGGTTATCGGGTCGTGTCAGAAATTGCCAGGCCTAGTTATACTCAAGATTTTGATGTATTTTTAGTCTTATCTAAACTCATGCTAGTCTCATTTAGTGTAAGAATTGTCGTAATTATGCAACCCAAAAGTTTTGATACAATACTTTTTTTTTAAGAGAGCTAATACATTTTTTGTTTTCCCTATAATTAGGAAATATGGTATTCTCAACCTAAACACAAAATGAAGTTTTAACGAAACACTTCTGACATTATTTACTTTAACGAAAAAAGACATTTTTACTCTAAAAAAATCACTTCTGATACTATTCACTTACAACACATTTTTGTTATTTTGATTAAAACTCAAAATTTTCAAACATTTTTCATTAATTTTCCTAAAATAAAATTGAAATTTCATATGACACAAGATGACTCACAAGGGGATGAAAATAAAAATAAAATAAAATGTATAAATCCCACTTGTATTTTTATTTTATATTTGGTGACGAAAATCCCACAGGAGAATGTTCTTCAAGTTCAAACGGTCGTCTTTTCTTCTTCTTCCTCTCCATCTTTGAGATCAGAGAGCAGGGAGTAGAAATGCAGCTGATCCTTCACTTCCAATCTCAACCGGTCCTCGCCAAGCAATCTCTTTGCTTCTCCCACCCATTTGTTAAAACCAAAACTTCGCTTCCAAGCAATCTCTTTGCTCCAAAATCTCCAATTTTTACCATTCCACTCTCACTCTATCATCAAATCCAGACCCACAATCCAATTCTATGTGCGAGGAAGAACAAACGCCGCAATGGGTCTCAAAGATTAACAAGATTGCTGCTCCAATTGATGCCGGCCATCGTATCGAACTTCAAGATACTGCCTCAGCCGCTGGATCTGGTTGTTGAAGAATTCTGCAGTGGAGACGGCAGTGGAGGGGGTCTGGGGATCTGGAAGGGGTTCGGAGGCGGCGGCGATGGGTTCGGAAGAAAAGGAAAGAGGAAGTCTTTGTTGCTGTTTCTGTTATATGGGGTTCTGGTGATTTGTGGGTTGGGATTGCTGTTTGGAGGAGATGTTGAAAGCAATGTGGTTTTCTGCGGATTGGGATTTGGGCTCTCTGGGGTTGCTATGGTTCAGTGGTGGGACAAGATCGGTATTTTTGCTATCTTTTTTGGGGGTGTTTTGGTGGGTCTAGGGTTTCAGAGAGAGGAATTGCAGAAATTGGGTTTGAAGATTAGGGCTTTTTGTCCCGCAATGGAAACTGTTACTGGGAGAACAAGAAGAAGAAGTGGAAGAAGAGCATTCTGAGAGACGAGAGAGAGAGAGTAGGTTTTTTTTTAATTTTTTTATGGAATCTTGTAATTTTTCTCCTGAAATATGAGATGTTACCAATTTTGCAATGAATTTTGATTCTTCAATTTTACAAATGAAGTGATGTTTACTTCTTTTATGTCGCTTTTGTAGCATCATATACTGTTACACAGTCACGCGGTGTTACTAATTCATTTTTAGTCTCGAGCTTCAAAGTTCAAAGATCTTCTTTTGATCAGTCCATCAAGTTCTTCCATGTCAATGAAAAAGCTCATGATTCATGAAGAAACACCAGAAAACCATTCTCTCACTCTTGGAAAAATGCAGAAGCATGAGTGAATTGAAACAAATACATGGGCTGATGATCACCACCTCAGTTGTTAACAATGTAATCCAGTTAAGTAGGCTTATTGATTTTTGTACCAATTCCGAGGCCAGAGACCTCGGCTACGCGAAGAATGTTTTCCGGCAGATCAGTCAGCCTAGTGTCTACATCTGGAACTCAATGATCAGAGGCTACTCCAATAGTGAGAACCCGGTTGAGTCTTTGATTATGTACAGGGAAATGCTGCAAAGGGGTTACTTGCCCGACAATTTTACTTTCCCGTTCGTGCTTAGATCGTGTTCTGTGATCGCTGATTACCGTTATGGAAAATGTGTTCATAACTGCATTGTGAAAACTGGGTATGGGTTGGAGGTCTATGGCTCTACTTGTTTGCTTAGAATGTATGCTTCCTGCGCAGATATGGAATCTGCACTCAAGGTGTTTGATATTATTCCCAAGTGGAATGTAGTTGCTTGGACTAGTTTGATTTCCGGGTTTGTTAATAACAGTCGGGCTATCGAGGCTATAAAGGTGTTCAAGGATATGGAACTTCACAATGTACAGCCTAATGAGATCACCATGGTGCATGTTGTAGTCGCTTGTGCACGAAGTAGGGATATTGATACAGGAAAGTTGGTTCACAGTCGTATTCGCCAACTAGGGTTTGATCCATTTGGTTCAAGTTTTAACTTTAATGTAGTTCTTGCAACTGCCTTATTAGATATGTACGCAAAATGTGGCAGCTTGAGAACTGCAAGGGATCTGTTCAACAAAATGGCTCAAAAAAACTTGGTTACCTGGAATTCAATGATTAGTGCTTATAATCAGTATGGCCGGGCTGAGGAGGCAATCAATCTCTTTTCTGATATGTGGATTGCTGGTTTTGTTCCAGACAAAACTACCTTTCTAGGTGTAATAGGTGCTTGTGCGCGGTTGGGGGCTTTGGCATTCGGACGAAGTCTTCATTCATATGTATCGAAAACTAGCATGGGCAAAGATACTACAATCGGGACTGCCTTAGTTGACATGTATGCTAAAATTGGAGATGCAGGAAGTGCTCGAAGAATTTTTGAGAACTTGCAGAAGAAAGATGTGATGGCATGGACTAGCATGATTATCTGTTTAGCTACGCATGGACACGGTATGGAAGCGCTACATGCATTTAGAAACATGCAAGAGGATGCTAGTGTTATTCCAGACCAGATCACTTACATTGGGGTTTTATCGGCATGTAGCCATATCGGTCTTGTAGAGGAGGGTCAGAGACATTTTGCCTCAATGGTAAATCTTTACGGCATAAAGCCGACTGTGGATCATTATTGCTGCATGGTTGATCTTCTGAGTCGAGCAGGCCGCTTTGATGAGGCGATGAGACTGCTGGAAGAGATGCCGATCCAACCCAATGTTGCTGTCTGGGGAGCTCTCTTGAACGGCTGCGAGATACATGAAAATGTTGATCTAGCTGACAAAGTGAGAAGATATATAACAGAGATGGAACCTCATGGCAGTGGAGTTTATGTTCTGCTGTCCAATATATACGCTAGGGCTGGTCGATGGCAGGAAGTAAATCGGGTTAGAGAACTGATGAAAAACAGGAATATTGCCAAAAATCTAGGGCATAGTTCGGTCGAAATGGAGTTGTTAAGTTCATAAGTGTACTAAAACATTCCCAGATGAGATATATTGTGTATGTTCTGCCTGTCATAATCTCAAAAGAGCAGGTATGTCCAAGGCCTTGGTCATTAGTGTTCAACTGAAACAGATATTTCAATCCCAATACTTCCAAATCCTCCGGAAAATCTCGATAATAATTGAGAAAAATTATCGGGAGTAAGCTGTACCGAAGAGGATCAGATTGAAGTTACTTACAGTGCAAACTGCAGGTTGCCACGGTTGTGCGAATGGGAAGACCTTCCATTCCCAAAACTGTGGCAACCTGAAGTTTGCAATGGAAGAATGAGACCACTGCCAGCAAAAGCCTTGAAGAATGTTCACAATTGTAACCAATGTAAACATCAGAGCAAGTGGTCGAAGAAAAGCTGAAGGTCTCAGGATTTTCTTGTATTCTTTGAGGTATCCTATACTTCGGAGTTTTTAGCTGTTAGATTTGTGGTTGAGGATAAAAAATGACTCCAACAACAAAAAACCTCAAAGTATAGGATACCTGGAGCCAAGGTTCTAAAGGCGCTAGTCAGATGGCAGGTAAGGGCCTAGCGCCTAAGCGTCTAGGCCGGGGCCTATGCGGTTTTTTAATCTTAATTAAATTTATTATATAACATATAAATAAATGTTTACTTATACAAATAAATTGCAAAATAGAATGACGTATAGATTATAAAATATTAGAGTATATTGAAAACATGAGCAACAAGCATATAATGAATATTCATTCTAGTATTTAAGTCTACAACTTATTGAAAAAATAAAATGCAAAATGAAAATTATATATTTTCTGTCAAAATGAGGGTGCGGCCTAGGCAGGTGCCTAGAGGGTCCTGCCTAGGCGCCCTTTCTTAATTTTCAAGTGTCTAGAGTGTCCTGCCTAGCGCTTAAGCAGGGCCTAGATGGCGCTAAGCAGAGATTTTTAGAACAGTTCCCGAAGCGTAATAGAATTTCGTAAACAAAGAGATTGAAAGGAGAAGTTCAAAGTCCCAACTATTTGAATCGACTATTTATAATAAATTCCGTCCCAACTAAACAATGCACATGTTGCTTGCGTCCTTCAATTTGTGGCGACCCATACCTTATAGAGCTAGGTTATGGGTAAAAAGGAAAAACGTCAAACTATAATTTGTCTACAAAGTAGAATGCCTGATAGAAGAAATGCTTTGTAATTAGTCCTCGTACACATCAAATTGTAATTTGTTTGCACACGTGTCAATTTGTGATTTGTCTAGGAAGAGTGTTCGAGAGTATCTTAATCAAGATTTTAAATGCGGTTATGAAGTCCAAGGGCGAGGATATACAGTCAGGACTTTAAAGAAGTTTATAATGTTCATGAAAATCCAAATGTATTCAATCAAAGATTTAATTTTCAAGGATTTAAAAAGTTATGAATTCTGGGGGATTTTGAGAAATGTTTTAAGTCATTTAACACATCCAACGTCCATGTAACAAAATCACTTCCACAAAAGCAAATAAGAGTTTTCCAACACAATGCTCAAGAAACTCAAACCAATTGAAGAAGAAAGTTTACACTTCTTTTCTTCATTTTTCACATCATAATTCGGTGTTTACACCACTACAACGGGAAATTAATACATTCTGGTAATTTTGCTGATGGATCCGACTTTCAAACATCTGCGTTTTGAGATGTTCGAAAAATTTTACTGTAATCCATCATGGATTCGCTTCATGTCCATCGTCCTCATCTTCAACATCGCCTTCACTGGCACCTTCTCGCGAAATCATGACTGCAGGACACAAAAACAGAGATTGGTACAACGGACCTTGGATAATTTTGATTTCTACCTACAAATGACTAACAGATATGTCTTGGGGATGCAACTACTGGCAGTACTTATAGACTTAATCAGACCACGCAGCAGCGCACACGCGGAAAACATGCAGTGTACACATGGGAAGAGCGTTACCTACCCCTACCTACCCATTTAGTAGCATGTTCGGTGGGCTGGCTTGGATTGGGGTTTGGGTACCGGCGTGGAAACCCATGTCTAAGGTTGGGTTTCAGAATCCCACTTATTTTGAATATGAATCCAAGATTCACATCCGATCCGTGCTACACTTAACTCCAGTAAACAACGAACAGGATTCATGCCCTAATCCGGCCCACCAAACAAGGCCTTTAAAAATCCTCAAGCAACACAAATCTGGACTCGTCTATCTTCCTAACATGAACGAGATGCACTTTGTACCTGTTCTTTGCATTCATGTACAAAAGAACCAACATACAAATAGGTTTGGCTTCACTATATTCCCCGTTGAAAGATGGAGTGACCAAATCCAACACCGTCTAACACAACTACAACAAAAAACTCTTTTACTCGTAAAGAAAAACATCTCTACAGGTAGGCATATTTACATATTAAGAGGATGCTCTTTTTAGGAAAGAAGACAATTAGAGATTTAAAAAATGACTTCCAATGATATATGTGTTATTGTTTGAACATAAAGATGCACTGTCAGCTTATATGAATAATTGGTATGACAAAGGAGCAATCATCAATTGGCTCCAACCAAAATAAACATTGAATCGTATCATTCAACTCTGCCAATTATAGAAACTATGAAAATTGGGCAAAAATTGAAGACCCCAAAAACGAAATGCTAAACATTCTATATATATTTATACCTGTATATAATTATAAGTTAAAAAATAAAAAATAAAAAAATAAAAAAAAACCATTTCTAGTTGCAGTAAGCCCATATTTCACCAATTACCTTTTAACTTCTATGTCTATACCATAACAGTGATGGAAAATTTTAGACTTCTATTAAATATCTCGTAGAGTGCTGCTATTTACACCACATTTATTGACCCCGTTGCTGACCAACCTTCTAACAGAGGGGGGACAAACATGTTTGTGGGCCCACCTCTATCAGAAGGGTGGTCAGTAACGGAGTCAATAAATGCAGTACAAATAACATTATTGTATTTTGTAAAATATGGTAAAGGATGAAATAGTAAGACAACCATTAGATGATTTTCCAAGTACTAAGCAATAATTAAAACCTTAACAGAGGAAGAAAACTGGGTTACTATATCTATATAGATTCTAATCAATTCACAATCTACTAACTTGGGAAGAAAATAACTGCATACAATAAAAGACAAGAGTCAGGAAAGTAATACCTCTACAAATTATGCGATTCCAGAAGGCAAGCAAACTTTATGATGCCAAAATTGCTTCAACCATTAACTGAGAATATCGAAAAGTTTACGTGTCAGTTTATCATGTGTGAGACAAACCAAGAATTTGCTGGCAGAAGTTTGACAGAGTAACCTCTAAAAATAAAAAATTAAGAATGCAGGAACCTGTAGAGCCAAATACTGAACATGGTGTTTTAAAATTCATGTAACTCACAAAATTAAAAAGCTATACATGTATGCTCCCAAAAACAAAACCATAAGTAATTCAAATACTGGCATTCATTAAAATTCAGATAAGAAATTGCACACAACATTGCTGCCCCAAGACAACATGAAGAGTTAATATTAGGGAGTGAGGCACTTGATAACAACTAAAAAAGCTAAGGACTTGAAGATGCACCAACTAAACTAAAGCAACCTTCCTAACTTGCCAGAAAGCCTTCATCTAACCATAACAGCTGTGGGCATCTCTATAATCTGCAACATAATAAACATGAATTAGGGATGCAGAAATGCAGAACAGTAGCAGGTCAGGGGAAGTACAGCAGTGAAAGCAGGACTCTCAGTAAGAGATGCCACAAATTCTCATCAGAGAATCTAAAAAAATGTGAACTGGGAATGAACCCCAAATTTTGTGAAGATGCTTAATTAAGGTTGGATGGTCTTAAACTTCACAGGACACAGATGCATGAGGAGGTTTCAAAAAATCTTTTGGTCAATACAACCAAAACACTTGCCCACTCATTCAGATATCCAAGAGACAGGTAAAGAAAAGAAAACAAACTTATGAACGGCCTGAATTGGGTTTCAAAGTTCAAACCTGCAGTTTGGTGTTCCAACCAGCAAGCTGTTAATCACAACCTAAGCACCACTACTAATGTCAGCCCCTTACGGTCAACCCCACCCACCCACCCAAAACATACACACATTTGGAAGTGCTTTTAAAATAACTGGAAATGCTTTTGGTGAAAGTGTTTTTGGGTTCCAAAAGCACTTGAAGTGCAATTGGAAGAAACACCAGTTATGTGCTTCTTGCATTCCAAAAGCAATTTCATCAAAAGCGCTTTTAGTAAACTCAAACGATATATAATTTTCTCCAAAAGTACTCTTCATAAAAATATAAATCCATAAGAGACCATTTTCCACAAAATAAACAAAGTTAAGTATCTTGTAAGTTTCAAGATAACTACCAGCTGTTTCACCATGAACTGGTCTCAGTAGAGAGAACTTTCAACGAAAATAAAACATAGTCCACTCATGAACACAGCTTCCAGTCTTAAAATGAGTGAATACAAACAGCTTAGCAAAGCCCCAGTTCACTATTAGTTGGGCTCGAGCAAGCGTACTGTATATTACCTCTAGCTCGTATCCAAGGCCTCATCCTCCGCTTAACAGAGGCAATTATTTATTGTCTACATCTTAAGTCCTAACATATGGAGTCTTCTCCATTCAATTCAGACCTCTTCATCATAAGAAAGCATACAAGCTCCTCAAAGCAGAATATTTATGGTAATTTTTTCTTCACAATGCCCTCCAAAATCCCCTCATTCTCAAGAGAGACAATTTTTTGCTCGCTTTCAACTGGACCAGGAAGCTGGATCGAGACAGAGAAATGACCTGGTGGGCACAGATTTTGCGTCTTCATCTTAAAGACATGGAAATCCCTGCATACGATTTTCCCTCCTGTCGTAGTTACTCCTTGTATTAATACTTTCCCATCAGGATCAACATTACAACTAAATTCTGCATTGGCAAAGACGAGATGTGGTTCATTAAGCATGATAAAGTACCAAGACATGTTGAGACAAATAGATAACCCAGCTTCATGATAAACAGATAACCCAGTTATTCAAAGTCTAATAGGAACACATTATAGAAACATACAAAAAAGTCAACATGCATGACTAATGTTTTTGTTGTGTGTATGTTGTGCCCTACTAACCTGAATAGCTTAGGGCATTCTTAAGGTGACCTAACAACACCATATGGTGGTGAACTGATTTCAAACACCATGCCTCACTCGACCTCTACTCTATCACCGATCAATCACTTTAATCCAGGAAGGCGATAAGAACACTAACTTCTTTCACACTGTTGCTAAAAATAGTCATAGAAGACACACGGAAAATAAAGCTAGAAGATGGGTCGAAGACTAAGATGCAATTGTAGATGCTTGGTGTCAAAATAAAAATTCAAAATAATAGGTTATGCAGTATAAAAATGGAGAATCTATTCTCTTTTTCACTAAAAAAAATCTTGGAGATATGCCCTGCTTAGTTACACATGCATGACTAATGTTGAACAAATTAACTTTTGACTGATAATCACGCCCTTGTCAAAGATGTATATACTTAGTCTAATATGCTACAAGCATTCAAACAATCAACCATTATTATATAAGATAAAGAATGCTAAGCAACGAACAAGAGTATCCGTTCATGGTGCATCCAATTAACAAAAAGGAATAATAAGTTATAAGAACGTACAACAATAACAATCAAGTATTTAACAAAATGACGCAAGGTGATCATACTCACTGTCTTCCTTCAAAGCCCCTGGTATAGAGACACGGAATAAGTATGAGTCTTCGTTCTCACCAATATCAACTGATCCTACTGTTGGTCCCCCTTTTGCCAATGCAGCAGCAGCTCCAGTCAAAATAATTGTTGACTCATTGGTTTCCAAAATCTTATTCTTCTCTTCTATTGTTGACTGAGTTGGTAGAACTATCATAACTTGCTGCATCTGTTCTTCTGCATCAAAGTCTGTGGTTTCTGATAAATCCATTGTAGGCGGAATATAAGGCTCACTTCTGAGAGGTGTTGGATGTAATAATATGGGTTGTGTAGGATCAAACTTTGGTTGTTGAGGATCTGATTGATCTGGTTCATTAGTCTTACTTGTTCCTGCGAACCTACAAGAATACCTCAAAGTTTATCTCAGCAGGCAAATAGGATGCAATAAAGTCTATTAGACAAGTTGCATTTTTGGGCATTAAGCACCTCCATAAAAACAGAAATACATATATTTCTACTCACTTTCCAAAGGAATGTGATAAATGATTATTTTCTAATTGCAGCCTTCAAAAAGTGAGTTTTATATTTAACTATTATATATTATCAGGTGTAATCACAAAAAGCACTCAAACCAGGGTAGGCCACTGGCATTTAGGGTCCTGAGGCAAAGAATGAAATGTGGTCCTCATATTACATTGGAATAAAAAATAAAAAATAAAAAAACTAAACCTTTTATCACCAAGTAATAAGGTGCAATCAATATTGTTTAGTTGCAAGCATTCAGACTTAAAAATTTTAAATAAAAAAAAACACACATAATTTGGCGAGTTGATTTTTTTTTCATTCAACCACAATAGGTGGGAGTGCAAAAAAATCATCGGGATATTGGAAGCTACATACTTCAAAATATAGCAACACCATAAACATGAAATACCCTAAAATCCATGACAAAACCCCCCCCAATCATTTCCTGTGTTCCAGAGGCGGCACTTACAGTACCCATCATCCAAAAAAGAAAAACAGAAACAAGAAACAATAGACTCATCCTATACACGCAATTCTCTTGAAAGAATTAACTAACATAAAATAAAAACATTCCCTTTAAAATACAGCTGACTGAGACATAGAATCTATCATCAGTAAAAGAAAATTAAAAAAAAAAAAAAAAAACAACTGAAAAAACAAACAGAAGAGAAACATCAGTCAAAGAAATGGGCAGAAATCAAAACACAATAAGAACAGGGAAGATCAAGAGTAAATCGAAGAAAGAACAAACCTAAACGGCATTTTGGCAAAAACAAGGGAGAACCAGAGCAAACTAGAAGAAGAGAGGAAGAAACTTAGGCAATTAGGTTTTCCGTTTTCTCTTAAATAAACAAGGGCATATGAGGATTGGGCTGGATCTTTTAGTACAACACTTAAAAAACATCCTTCCATAGTATATATGTAACTTGGATCTAATTTTGGGCCCTATTTAAAGTAACAGACTTTGTCCAGTTGCCTTACTGGGCTCGTGCTGACTCAAACCGACAAACATAACGCAATTTTTCTTGGACTATTCCTACCCTTGGAAAAGAAATTCAACACATACACTTAGATATTATATGTATAAGTAATTAGCACTCTTTTACACTTAAGTTGAAACCATACTTTAGTGAAGTAAGACGCATAAAGAACACATTATCATTAAATCCTGAGGATATGTATCTGTGTATATGCATATACATCATGTACCACCATTGCCTAAAGAAGCAAACACAGATGCCCTTGCTAAACTTAGTATTGTCTTCCCGTGGTTTGTTCCTTTCTTCATTTTCTAAAATTCTTGTTATATTTTGTTATCCCTTTTTTGTGTTTTTCCTATTACAAGTTCTTTGTGGGATATTTTTTTTTTTTCCCAAAATACTTGTTTTCTCAGTATCACAACTAGCATGATTCATTCCTTTTTCTCCTTTATGTTTAACTTTACCGGGGATCTAACCTTGCCGAATGTTTTATGATTCACTTGACATAACCTAATTGGAAATGTCCAAATATCATAGGGTTCCTAATTTCCTAAATGACACAAATCTAATGGAACGCAAATGATAATAAATAGGCTAATCTATTTGTTCAATTCTCCTAATTTCCTAAATGACACAAATCTATTGGAAAGCTTTTACAACAAACACTTCAGAAAAATATAAAGAACTAATCAAACTTCTGTGACCCCATTTGGGCAAAACGGTTTTTTTCTTTCCGAAAATGGGAAGATTTTGAAATAGCGAGGGAAATGCATATTGCATACAGGGTGCCACTTCGTATTGCATGACATGTTGAACATTTTTAGGAAGAAACACGTTTCCCTAACTGACAACCATGACCTAAAACCAATATCTCATAATTTTCATTTTCAGTTCCGGAAACATGATCTCCCATTAAAATCACATTTGCACTGCGATGACCCCTAGCATTCCTCAAAAACATGCTGTTCTAGCCTAATACACATGCTTATCGAAGGAACAGTTTAAGAAATCTACCCGCCAAACCATTCCTTACTCCTCATCATCAATTTAATCCACAAAACTCCCAAAGTATTTATCTTTTCTTATTCCTTTTCAATAAAGTCACACTCATACCAACTAATTTCCTGAAGAAAAAAAATCCTTTGCACATACAGAAACAGGAACAATTCAAAACACAGACCGTTATCGATTTCAAGTACATAAAAGCTTTTTATGCAAAGACTACAAGAAATTCATCACCAACATGCAAATATATAACAAGCATTTCTGTAGATACACACACACACACACAGAGACATATAGATACACTTATATATGTATATGTGTGCATGAAAAATTATACATGAAATTACCGATCTGAGCCCCAAAAAAAGGTACAAAATTAACTGAAAATTGCTGTGCAAAAATTCGACTTTAAATGTGTAAAATTGATATGTCCAGAGATATAAATACATAGACTTTATGTATGTGTGAAAGGAGATGTGTGTTAGTATACCAAGACGGCGGAGGGGCAGCCATCGGAGAGAGGTAGGAGATTTGCGAGACGGCGTCGCAACGGGGAGGTTCTTCGGGTCTCTGCCGCTTCCTGCGCTTAGCTGAGAGTGAGGTACTTTTCGGACTAAAGAAAATGAGGTGCTTTATATGGGCTAGGGTAATCGGGTGCAAAGAGGTGCACCGTAAACAAAAACCTGTTGTTTTTGAGGGGGTACGTGTAAATTACAGACATCATAATTAAAATATCATTTAATATTATATTAAATGATTTTTTTTTTTTAATAACAAGCATGTTACAACCATAAATATTTCCAAGTGTATTGATAGAACGACACCAAGTCAACAAGGCTACTTGTTTTGTGAGGATCGTTATAAGAAACATTTATCTTATGTAATTTTTTCTTTGCTTTATAAAAGGATTATTTCCACAACTCGAATCCTTGATTACAAAGAGCAACCTTTCCGTTGCAACAAGACTATTTCCAAATGTTTTGATTAATTTATGATATTTTGACTTGCATTTAAGTGTGCTTAGTAACAATAATCTTTCTTAATACCATACAAATCATTCGTCGATTTTGTATCATGTTAGTATCACTCATGCGTTGAAAAACTCTCATTAATATCTTTTGTTGTTATCAATCAAAGTTTAAACCAAACATTCTATCTGAATTCACACTCCAATGCAAACTATCTATAAAAGCCTTTTTTTAAGATTTACAGAGGGGTCTTAGCCCATTTTTTTATTTTTACAAATCGACAAATAAAAAAAGATTGCCAGCTGCAGGACTTGAAACCATTGGTCCAACATAGAGAACGATCCTTATGAGCTCAACTAACCTTCGATGACAAGGTTAGTTACTTCTTTGTTGTTGAATAATTCTACAAATTTATTGGTTTAGTGGTACATATATATGTTTTCACAAACCATGGATGTCATTGAATACTTCTTACTCATCTACTCTTCTTATTACAACCTTAAAGTTGAAAAGGTTTCACTTGCATAATTTTTTGTGTACCTTTACACCGTCACGTGATGATCATTATCCGAGTTATAATATGAGTAAAATTAAACACTACGTGACTCGAATGTGAGTTAGAGTTACAATATAAGTGAAATCATAACACCATACGCCTGTGTTTCGAGTAGACATAAAAATTACACCTTCATTGCTTTTCTTGAATTGCTATTGTTGCCTACTATCCCTACCTGAACAAAAATAACCATTTATTTACAGCACGGGGATATTTAAATTATCTTCTTTACGAGAAAAACTTTCATGTCGCAGGTTTCATACCTACTCCGTTTCTCTCTCTCTCTCTCTCTCTCTCTCTCTCTCCGGAGAAAGGGAGGGAAACTGATATAGCTAAGTTTTCCTCCTCCACAGGAGGTTTCCCAGAGTGATTTTAATCAAAACCATGTGGAGTACCTCTATCTGAACTGCAGCTGAATCAATTGAAACATATTTTTGGCAAAAGGGGATTCAAATTTATGAACAAAAGGGTAAATTCAACTGCCCAAGTACGCAAAAATAGTCAACAAATGAAACCAGAAGTTCCATTACACCCTTCAGGATCTTATCACATCACAAGAAATGTATGATAAATGATAAAAGACGACTTCAAGCCATCAAGGCACCCCGCTTTACAAGGATCGGGAGAGGGGGGATGTCAACAAATACTAGCTAAATCGTTGAAAATGGCATATATGCTAGTCATGGTCATTCTAAAGGGTAAAGAAAAATCAGTTCACAACTGCATCATCGTCAACGATATTGTTTTACAGCGAAGAGTCTACGAGACAGATATCAGATGTTAAGCATAAAGGTAAGAAATTGCATTATAATTACAAAAACTCCCAGAGTTTGAACACATTAAGATCACCACTTTGCTTTTTTCTCAGCTTTCAGTCACAAGTCTGGAGAACAAAAACAAAGGAACTGACCGGTTTCCGCTTCCATGTTGCGCCCACTAATGATCTGATGGCGACTGTTGCTGGTCTGGAGCCTGCTGCCACATTGGCTGACTCATGTAGGGGTTAGACTGTTGAGCATACATAGACGGATCCATCATAGGCTTACCCATCATCATTCCGGGAGCCCCCACCTGAGGTGCGTGCTGAGGCGGCATATAGCAGTATGGAAGTGCATCGGCAGGCCCCCCAACAGAAACTGTACCCCTCGGAATCGACCCAAGGACTTCATCTTTCAGATCCTCCCTTGGGACAATGTCTACCAAGAAATCAAAGATATCAGTCCTTGTGATTGCAGCTGCAATGTCATTCTTCTGGAGTGTCCTCCGCTTGTTCTCTTCCGTGTGATTCCAAGACCGCAATGTTAATTCCAATATGAACATTTCACATGCCCTGGCAAATATCACAGGTGCCTCGGCTGATATCATTCTCACATCCTCATCAGCCTTCATAATCTTCTTGATCCTTGCCAAGGGAAGGCTATGGTTCTTGAAATCGGTGACCTTGTCGATTTCTTGATACTGGTTTGCCCAGAAAGTTTGCAGCTGCTGCTGAAGTTGCTGCTGCTGCTGCTGGTGTATATGCTGATAAGCAAGCTGGTGCTGTGCAAGCTGGTGCTGCGCAAGCTGAGCTCCAGGTGATTGACTAGCGGATTGCATAGCTCCCACTGTTGCGGAAACTGACCCCGGATTTGGGCTCCCAACCATTTGATTATGCTGATACGGGTTAGAACCGTATGTCAACTGAGCTCCACTACCTACCATCCCCATAGATTGGGGTTGGTTATGCCCATGCGGATCCATCCTGGTTGAATTTTGCAACCCGGCCCTGATTGAAACAAAGAACGGAAAAGGTGTCTGCTTTAGAAACCTACTAGTTACTATATGCACTCTTTAAACACCAAAGGAACTCCTTTTCACACACAATGAATGGTTAATTCCGACCGATCCATCTTGTGCTACGTTGCAGATAAATCTAAACAGTTTGTTCTCTCGTTTTTGGTTTTTGCTCTTTAGAAATCAAAGATTAAGAATACTACAACAACAAAAAAGCCTTATCCACAACGTGTGGTTGGCCCTATGAATCCTAAAATGCCACTGCACTCGATTACACTAAGCAGGCATAGCCTTCCGGCCGAAAAACTTATCAATTCACTGCATGAAGGGTCTCTAAATGCTATCTTACAACTAAACATCTACAGAAAATCAACGAGATTCGCATCCCGCCACCTGAAATAGTATCCGCCTCACAAAGGACCATTTTTGATGATTTGATTCTCTACCTTGCAGAAATCATTCTTCCACCACCAGCTTAATTAAAATTATGTTTTAGAGAAAAAAAGAGTATTAAAAAAAAACTAGAAAAATGCGAATAAAATTCCATGAAAACAATAACTCGAGGTCGAAACGCTTGAGATACGATCATGCAATTAAGCCAAAAACAGTTTCCACCAACAAAAATCATGCAAAACAGAATCAAACCCGACAACAAAATCCAAAATTCGATCTCTGACAGATACCAAAAACACCTGAAAATTCAAAACTCACATCCGAAAAACAAAAATGTCACATGGGAAAAGAGCAAAGATCGCCCATTTGGCAAGCTAAGATCAAACCCACCACCCACACGCTTACACACATAAACGCAGAAATATAAAAATAAAAAATAAAAAACCCAGAAAACCGTGTGTGTGGGCGTGTGCGCGTTTCTCTGGTACCTTTTATCAAGCAGGTGGTGGGCGCTGCTACTACGCAAGATTCGAAATTATTGAGCACCTGGAAAAAACAAAAAATAAAATTAAAAATCTTCAGAAAAAGCGACTCGGAAACATCCATCCGGGCAATGAGAAGAAAGTCTGAATTTTTTATATATTTTTTTTCCGTTTTGGGAAATTAATCGTACGAAGAAAGATCCAGGATTTCTGGGAAGTACTTGGGTTTGCAACCACATTGGATTATAGTTTTTTTTTAGTAATTTTTTCGTTATGACTAATGATGTTTTAGAAGACAAACCTAAAAAAGGAAGAACAAAAGCTGCGAGGGAGTGTTGGATTCTGACTTAAATTTGTCAGATAACATTGAACTTTTATGGGAGTTTGGTTTTCTTTTTGACGGTTTTGCCCTTGGTGGAAGTTGGCATTTTACTGTTAGGGGTAAATGGTCTTATGGTTCCGAGCCTTCCGACTTCCCGTTGGATACGTGGCCATGTTCGTTCTACTTATTTGGAATTCTGAAATCAAATCATTGGCACTTAAAATAGATGTGACGTCTTTATGACTTTAATTATTAATTCACACGTATTAAATTTATAGTAATAAAATTAAGAAAAGTTAAGTTTATAAACACATATCATTTAATGATTGAGGCCACACAGATGCCTATTTTGAATGCAGAAATTTTGATCTCTTGGAATTCTTCTTTGATCTCTGTGTCAAAAGTCGATGGACCGGGAGAGTCAAAACACTCATTTTAAATTATGGGATCTTAACAAAACACTCATGGTACTGTTTATTTTTAACGTTAAAGATATTTTTACTCTAAAAAGTCACTCATGGTACTATTCACTTACAACACATTTTTGTCATTTTGGCTAAAACTTAAAATTTTCAAACTATTTTCATTAGTTTTCCTTTTAAATTATGCAATCCTCATTAACCCATTTCACTAACCTACCTCACAGAACCAAGGATCCGAATCTCTCTTTCTCTCTCTTCAACGGCTTGGATCTCCAAATTCTTGGTTGCCAGACACAAAAATCCGGAGAAAATCTCAACTCACTTATTTAGAACTATGATTGTCACCAAATCTATGGATTCTTAATTTATTTTTAGGAAATATTAATTTAGGGATAGGAAATAATTTAATTGGAATGTTATCTTAACAATTTGGAAAGAAGGGAAAGAATTTGGATTAGTCTTGTATTATGTTAGTTGTCATTTTGATTTTTTTAGTACAAGAATTTGCATAAGATAAACTTAAATTTCCTCTCTCTCTTACTACTTGAATAATTGTTTGAGTTCTCCAAGTTCTTACTCTCCAGTATTTCTAAACAGAGGAACAAAAGTCTTCCATTCTCGTGTGTCGAGGACGAGCATGTAGAATTTCGTTATCAACCCGTTTTGCAAACCGAAGAATCACTTAAAAATTCAATTTTTTCACCATTAATGTGAAATCTTATTACGATCATTCAATTTATTTAAGGGGTGTAATATCCACACACTTTTTTTTACTTCTCCCACACTTTTTTAGTTTTTGACCGTCGGATTAGATGAATTGAAGAAGATCAACGGACAGAAATTAACAAGGGTATGTGAAAGGTAAAAAAAGATGTGTGGAGATCACACCCCTTTATTTAATTACAACTCTGATGGGGTTAATTGGGATGGAATCTTGGTGAACTAGATTCGACTCCTGCTGACTCCAAACGGCTATGGGCGCTAAATGGAGTTTGTTATCGTGGGACGAGTTGTAAAATTAAATATCAGTTGGTCGTCTCATTAGCTTTGCGATTTTTTATTTACTCATTGCATAAGTTGTGGAGCCGATTCGTGTGACCGAATCTTATTTTCCTTTTTTTAGTGTACACAAACTTCAAAGTTGCTTATTAACAATTTATCATCGATCTAACAAAAATTAACATAATTTAATTGAGTTTGACGTCCCAAACAAGTGAGGAATGTTGGTTTGAAACTAGCTATTTTTCGAAAACGTATTTCAATGTTTATTCATGGCCTTGCAAAAACATGCTTTACAACTTTTATAATTGATGGGTTTTCTTTTATTTTTTCTAAGATAACAACTGTAATATGCTTTTATTTTTGAGAACTTTAACGAAAAGCTCTCGGTACTGTTCATTTTAACGAAAAATCATATTTTTACACTAAAAAGTCAATCATGATACTATTCACTTTACCCTTTATTTTGTCATTATCGTTAAAATTCATAGTTTTCAATCTATTTTCATTAATTTTCCTTTTATTTTTCATAACATATGGAGGATAAAAAGAAAAAGTTGTTGTAGTACAAAAAAGAAAAAGAAAGGAAAAAAAGTACTTTGTATCTTTCGGCTTGACTATAGAATCGGTCCCTGAACTTACACCTTAGTTTAGATTTGATCCATGAATTAAATTTCGGTTAATTTACATCATTGAATTTTGTCAATGTGGAGAATTAGTCCCTCCATCCTAACTCTATAAATTAACGGAAATTTAGTTTAGAAACTAAATCTAAACAAAGATGAAAGTTCAAGAACCAATACTAGAGTTTACTCTTATATCTTTTATGGGATATTTCCTTTAAGAGTCACGAGGTTCCTATGTTTTTTTTTTTTAATAAAGTAAAATTCTATGAAATAGTAAACATATATCGACATTGGTTTTCATAAACCAAAAATCCCAAATAATGTGATTAGCAAGTGTTGGACATTAATAATTTAATTATTAAGACCTATTAAGGGTAAATCAAACCCAATTAGCATAAGTTTATGTTCCCTAAAACTTGAATGTATGTTGATTGTGACAATGACCTTCATCTGAAGGACCACTTCAGATTCAGATGATCAGATCGAACCCACCACATGTATGGAGTCATGGACCACTTCACTTTTGATTGAAACTCACTTTGAAATCCTACTTCATTACCATCCTAGTAAGGATTTTGCTAGGTTCAGCTTTCGGACGCGTTTGATTATTGATGACCGTAGATACGTTGTGAGATCTACTTAAATTCATCGATCAATCATGTGTCCGATACGGTTGTTGGTTGTTGGTTGTTGATTCAAATTTTTATAGTGATTGCATTTGTTTTCTTGCTTCTGAGCCTGATGGGGTCTATTGGTGATTACATGGTGCAGTCTCTATGTTATTTTTATGGCAGTTAGTTTGGTAACCGCCAAGTTTTCAGGGTGATTCCAAGTTCACCCTACTTAAATTTCGTTATCAACCCATGTGCCTAGGTTCACTTAAAATTTGAATCTTAATTACAACTCTGTTGGGGTTAATTGGGGTGGAATCTTGGTGAACCAGATTCAACTCCTACCGACTCCAAACAGCTATGGGCGCTAAATGGAGTTTGTTATCGTGGGACGAGCTGTAAACTTAAACATCAGTTGATCGTCTCATTAGCTTTGCGAGTTTTGATTTTCTCATTGCACAAGTTGTGGAGCCGGTTCATGTGACTGAATCTTATTTTCTTTTCTTTAATGTACACCAACTTCAAAGTTGCTAATTAGCAATTTATGCTTGATATAACAAAAATTAACGTAATTTAATTGAGTTTGACGTCCCATACAAGTGAGGAATGTTGGTTTGAAACTAGCTATTTTTCGAAAATGTATTTCAATTTTTATTCATGGCCTTGCAAAAACATGCTTTACAACTTTTCTTTTTTCTAAGATAACAACTGTAATTTGCTTTTATTTTTCGAAACACATGGAGGATAAAAAGAAAAAGTAGTTGTAGTACCAAAAAGAAAAAGAAAAGAAAAAAAAATACTTTATATCTTTCGGCTTGACTATAGAATCTGTCCTTGAACTTGCACCTTAGTTTAGATTTGATTCATGACTTTGTAACTCTGTAAATTAACGGAAACTTAGTTTAGAAACTAAATCTAAACAAAGATGAAAGTTCAAGAACCAATACTAGAGTTTATTCTTATATCTTTTATGGAAATTTTCCTTTTAGAGTCACGAGGTTCCTACTTTTTTTATAAAGTAAAATTCTATGAAACTAATCAAACATATATCGACATTGGTTTTTCATAAACCAAAAATCCTTTGGTCCCAAATAATGTGATTAGGAAGTGTTAGACATTAATAATTTAATTATTAAGACCTATTAAGGGTAAATCAAACCCAATTAGCATAAGTTTATGTTCCCTAAAACTTGAATGTATGTTGATTGTGACCTTGACCCTCATCTGAAGGACTACTTCAGATTCAGATGATCAGATGGAACCCACCACATGTATGGAGGCATGGACCACTTTCACTTTTGATTGAAACTTTCACTTTGAAATCCTACTTCATTCCATCCTAGTAAGGATTTTGCTAGGTTCAACCATCGGACGCGTGTGATTGTTGATGTCCGTAGATACATTGTGATATCTACTTAAATATAGCGTCATCAATCAATCACATGTCCGATACGGTTGTTAGTTGTGAATCAATTATAAGGGATGAGATCATCTTTGGATCTCTACCCTAGAGCAGACGGATTCAGAAATCTGAACCATTTAATTTAAACTCTGCAGCGGCGCCTATTAACCCATCACACAAACCCATGCACTTTTCTCTCTCACTCATGACTCAGATTTTAGGATCTATCTGCTCTAGAGGCATAAATCTGTAGATGATCTCATTCTGAATTATAAGACACTTATTCTGTACAATAAGTTCAGTCTCCTCAGACTAATGTGAACACTCTTTTTTAGGTTTATTTTTTTTGGGGGTTGGGCAAAGCCATTGCAAAGCCCTTGGCATTGTTTTCCATCCATGCATCTATTTCTTTGTACATTTCACTCTGCAGTAAAAGCCTATTTTTTCAACAAGGCGATTATATAAACTACTCTAATCTATAAAGAAGAGGACGAGGACTTGAACTCTGGTAAAAATGGAACTCCCGTAAAAATGGGCTGGCATTCGAACTCGAGGCATTTCACTCTGCAGTAAAAGTTATAGTTCAAGCTATCGAGTGTTGAGATGATTCATGAACATGATTCTGAATTCCAAAGGTCAAAAAGCAGCAAGGGCATATATGGAAGATCAAACGCTAGAAGATTAAAGTATTAAAACATGAAAAGGGCGTGTGGGAAGTAAATATGGGTGAGTGAATAGCACAACCCTTCTAGTAGTCTAAAGAATTTCATCTATCTGCCTATCCGGTGTGAAAACAATAAAAATACCTATAAGCTGCATATCACTTACATCCGGGGAGTAAAAATTTGAAAGAGGGTGGATGATTCTTCCAATATGCAATGTCCTTCTTGATCCGTCAATTCTTTCTTAAATTGTCAATGAATGATGCTTTGTATAATATGCACAATCCATCCAGGTTAGAGCTGGCATGATCAAGCTTGAGATACTTTGTAGCTCTATACCGTCCCTGGTTTCTTGGATTTTCCAATGGCAGATCCAACCTAAATGAACTTGGAATCACCCTGAAAACTTGGCGATTACCAAACTAACTGCCATAAAAATAACATAGAGACCAACTAGGCAGAATCCCCAGAACCTAGGCACCCGGAATCTGCACCATGTAATCACCAATTGAGACCCCATCAGGCTCAGAAGCAAGAAAACAAATGCAATCACTATACCCACGTGGAACTGAAGCTCGTACGCCTCGGGATAAACATCGTATGTCTGTATAACCAAAGCTGTCCCAAGTCCAACAAGCATGTTAAACATTGGCCCAGCAAAACACCCGGCCATGGCCATTGCAGGGTGGTCTGCCTTGGCAACGGCGACATCAGCAACAAGATCCCCCACCAAATTCCCCCGTGCAAGAACTGTGAGCACCAGAAGTGCAGGTGGCAACTCCAGACGTGTTTCGAGAGCAGCATGGCAATTCAGCAATTCTCCAGCAGTGGTGGATATACAAAAGACGCTCATAACAAATGCTATAAGCAATACAGGTAGTTGCTTAGTTTTGGGCTCTTTTTCCACTGCATAATGAAGAAGTGCAAGAGTGGAGGTTGCCAAGAGGATTACAAACCATAGAGGATTACAAAACAACAGGATGATGGAATGGTATGAACGAATTGCAAGCATATAGAAGTGCTAGAGGGCAAAGAGCAATATTGGCTGATGAGTAGAATCTGCTCCATTCAGAAGGTGCAGCTTGGGGAATTGTGAGCTTCAGAAGAAATGAGACTGGAAGCTCCCATGCTTTTGAGATCTGCATACAAAATGAAGAGAGTTTAACTAGTGCAAATGTCCGAAATGAGCTAGAAGAAAGCTACTTAATAAAATTGTATAGGTGAAAAATGAGCTCAATCAGTATATGAAGTTCCACGCTTTCTCCCGGTTCATGCTCCTAAAATTTATATCACACAACAATCAGGTATCTCCAGTTAAAGTTATCCTTGCTCATAGATTTAAGTTTCCTAATTCTGTGCATTGTAATTGATATATAAGCGAATTCCAACTCTCGAAGATCTCCACTTCTCGCTAATGTCATCCATTTCATATGCCCAGAGTTTTCATCTCAAGGATTTTAGGCACGAAACTTTCACCTACATTCAGCTACCGAAATTATTTGGTCCAATGTGCGAAATACTTGGGAACAAAACCATCAGAACATATAAACCCAAGTGCTGAGCTACTTAGCAAGCTGTATAGATTGATACTACAACCAACATTCCTCTATTAGGTAGTTCTTCTCAGAGCAGTACAACCAACCAACAACGGAAATTCTGATCGAATTCTCGAAAACATGTAACAAACCATTGACACTAATTCTAAACTTTGAGACAGATACAATCATACAATTGCATACAAAGCACAATCCACCTAAACTTTTGCAGAACAAGCACAAAAAAAGAACACAAGTTCATCTGAAACATACCATTCCAAGAGCTCTCCGAAACCTGAAACTACGCTTCCCATCCTCTGAACTCGCGGAAACATAACCAAACCCTTCTGCATTTCACAATCTCCGACCAATCCCACCTCAACCCTGCTCTTCTTTCCTCCTCCGCCCAACCCAAAATCCATCCAAAACACCAACCCAACAAAAAACAAGTAAAACCCAACAAACCCAACCGCCTGCCACAGATAAATCTCGGCGCTGAGATACACATAGAACAAGAACAGCGCCGCCATCAGATAAAACAGCACGTCCCTCACAAACGGCGCGGGATTGAGCGAAAAGGGCGCGGCGTAAATCGCCACAAACCCCACTACGAACGCCGACACGAACGTGCCTGCGGACAGAATTGCGCCGAACCCAGTTCCGTACTGGCCCGTCCGGACCGCCGCGACCGACGCGAAGACGTCGGGGGCCCCGTTGCCGAGCGCGAGGAGGGTGACGGTGGCCATGCTGGGGGTCAAATCGAGGGAAAAGACGAGCTTTGTGGTGACGAGAGAGAAGTGATCCTGGGCTGTTTTAATGAGGATGTAGAAGAGGAGTAGAAGGATGAGAGAGAGGGAGGAGAGAGACAGTAATGGGTTTTGGCGGAAGAGGCAGAAGTGGAGGTAGAGGTAGTTGAAGAGGTCATTGGAGTGGCCGGTGGAGGAGCAAGGTGGAATTTTTGCTGCGGTGGTGATGAGGGACCTGTGGGGGGTTATGGGAGCTGGGGAGGGGTAGTTTGGTGCATCGGGAGTTGGGGTAGTGAGGAGGAAGAAGAGGAAAGAGGATAGGAGTGAGAGTGAGAGAACGCAGGCTTTGAAAGAGGAGGAGAGAGAGATGGCCATGCCATTTAGCAAGCTGAAAGCTCCAATCTTTGTGTCAAGTTTTTAGTGAGAGTGAGAGAAAGTCAGAATTTTGGAATTTTTGGATGGAGTAGGATTATCTCCTTCTTTTTTTTTTCTTTTTTTTTTCCCTTTTTTTTTTTCTTCTTTTTCTATTTCAACCGTCATGGTTAAGTCATATCAACATTTTATATTAATTTTTTTATAAAAAAAGAATGTGAAAGGAGCGAATGGAAGGGGATAAAAAAAGGAAATGAGAGAATCCTAATCCTTTTTTTATCCAACTGATTGAGTGGTTACTTGCCTCTACAATGTGTATTGGAACTCTGTTCAATCCAATTAACTACAAAAAAATAAGTCTTCCATTGCAAGAAACACTTGAACTGTTTTTATCATAATCAACTTGAATTTTTATTAAGAATTAGTTTCAAAAATATTTTCATTTACTTTCAATCATTTTAAAAGCAAACGAGACTATTGCTCAAAAATGTAATTGTGCAATTTAGAAGTAGGATTTTAATAGAATTTTGGATATTACTTGTGAAACAAGTGAAGCCCACTTGATTAGTACGTGTAAATAAAGGTATAAGTCCACCAAAAAGCATTAGTAAAATGTAATGCTACACTTATTACCTAGTTGTACCTTCATTTGTATCATATTTCTAATAGAGATAGGGCCCGCCAACGCATGTGAATCTCATCTCTATCAAAGAGATGATACAACTAGATGATAAAAATAGTATTTTTGTAAGTAAAAATATAACTGCTGAACACTCCTTTCTCTCTCCCTCGCCATCCCGATTCCCGCTCCTATCCTCCCTCTCTAAATTTTCCTTCAACAAATAGACAAATTTCGTTTTTCTTTTACCGAAGGAGAAAAATGGGTGATTTGTAATTTTGTATGGTGTAATTGTGAGTAAAATCATGAAATTTTTTGTTATCTACAAATTTCATTTCATTCCCAGAAAATTGGGCAGAGATGTTGAATGTAGCAGAGATATCTCATGTTCCCATAGCAATCAGCACTTGATTAAAATTTAGAGCAAATAATAAAATCTCGAGATTGTAAGTAGTTTTTTCGCCTTTGGGACATTATTCATAAAATAATCACAATTAAATGAACATATACAATATAATTCATTAAATTTTCTCTATTATCAAAATTCAAAAAAAACCAGTTACAAGCATGATCATATTTGGAGCATAACCAGTAACAAGGCTTGGGCACTAAATGTCATAACACAAGTGGTTGGAAAAAAAATTTAAGTATTCAACTACTTGTATTATAACACAATTTTTTTTTTTTATCAAAATTGTATTATAACACTTGCTATATCTAATCATGTTCCCGGCATACTGAAAAATTCATCATGACAACCCACCTACATATATCTGTTAATAGTGGAATAAAACTAAAAATTAAAGTAATTAAGATTATTTAACCACCTTCACCTCCGGCGGTATGTCCTCACAGTCTTCGGGAATTCCATCAAAGAACCTATACAAAAGCCGATGTTTCTCTTGCTCCAGTAAATCCAGGTCGGGAATCTCCCCGGGAATGTCCCACAAAACCTCAACAACCTCCTTCGTCGTCTTCTTCTTCGTCTCCGTCTCCTTCGTCTCTTTTTTACCCGGCGTTAATGAAGTCGACGATGGTTTTTTTACCTTTTCACCACAAGAAGAAGATGAGCCAATTTGTTTCTTAATAACAATCTTCTCACCAACAAGTTCTTCCTCAGTTTTCTGATCTTTTTTTATCTTCCTTCTTGTTTTTGTAATCGTTTCTTGCGTCTTACGCCTCTTTGTATTAGGGTTTTTCCCCAGTATCTTTATCTCGTGAACGATCTCAACTTCTTTTCGTTTACGACCATTAGTAACCGGTGGAGTGTGATCTTCATCACTTGAAGACTCCGTGGCATCCGGGTCCAAAAAGCGAACGTGAACCACCTCCAACCTCGGCTTCTTTTTTTCAGGTCGTTGTAGTGCCGACGCCGCTGCTCCCTTTTCTTGTTTTCTCTTCTGTCCGTGGCAGGCGGGGTTTGAGGGTGGTGGTTTGGGTCGAACGCTGTAGTCACTTTTGGTGCCGTCGGTTGTGGTGATGTTGAGCGGCTGTGGAGGGGCATTGTGAGGGGAGAGAGCAAGTGCTACTTCTTCCGTCTTCTCTCTTGTGCCTGCCCTGTCGGTAGTGGTAGTGGTAGCGGTGGGGGTGATCTGGAGCTGTGGTAGAGGGGCGCACTGATCAAGCACTGCCTCTTTTGACTTCTCTCTCCTACCTGACATTTTGGTGGTGGTGGTTTGGAGATGCGGCAGAGGAAAGGCACTGGGAGCGGCGAGTGCAAGCACGACTTGTCTCAGCGGCATCTCTCTCGCTTTTTGCCTTCTCGAACCGGAGTTGCTTGAATCCTCCATGAGTCCTGAGTGCTTCGTTTCACAAAGTATATAAAAAAAAAATATCAATGTTAGAGAGAGAGAGAGAGAGAGAGTACGTACGTAGCAAGAGTAGTGAAGAAAAGTGGAATTGGGCTACAAAGAACGAGTGTATATGTGTATTTATAGGGATTGTAACTTAAACGGTGCAATTTCCCCAAATCCGTGCTTTAATTTAATTCAAAAGGATTAAGGATTAGGAGAAAGTAAATTAGGGATTAGGGCTTTCCAAATCCAAGTAGGTAAGGGGTTTAGTTCCTTGCGTCCAAAGGACAATATCTTCAAACGTTAGGGTTCTACTAGCAGTCTAGCACGCAGAGGAAACAAGATCTAAAGAGAGAAACTAGAGAGTGTGTGTGTGTGGACTTGGTTAACAACTAGCAAGTCTGTATTTTTATAGGGATTTGATCGTAATGATCTAAGATCGCCAACGGGAATTGGGACGATCCTAGGAAAGATACTCTGCGCTCAGGTGCATGACAGTTTAGCCTTGTTAGGCATCGACGACTCTTTTTACTCTTCAGTATTTAGTTACCATTTTTCTCTCCATCTGCGTCACCATGCAAGAAGGAACAAGTAGGAGAGATAGTGAGGTATATCTTGCATCGATGCTCTACTTCTCTCTCTCCGCTCCAACTCACGCACTGCCAACCACCACCGGCTCAGCCTCTTCGTCGGATCTCCGATTAGCCCTCCACTCCCTTCCCTCTCCCCCAATCCAATAAACCAAAAAATCCGAGGATTGGTTTGGTTTTCACAAATTTGTTTGAAGTGTCGTTTGATAAACTATTTTATTTTTATTCTTGTTTTTATTTTTATTTTTATTTTTATTTTTTTAAATTAAAAACTTGTTTGGTAATTATTTTCAGAGCTATTCTTGTGCACCTTAAGAATTCGGCTTATTTTTAGTTTTCAGATTATGGAGAAATGAAAATTTATTTCGTAGCTGTATTCAAACTGACCCTTAGTAATTTGTACCTAAATCAAACAAACTATAAGGGCGAAAGTCGAAAACTCCAAGTTCTGGGTGTTAGGTCCACATAGGTGTTTTTAACACTTTAAAGATTTCATTCTACACTTATCACCGGTGTATTTTTCTTTCTATCTATAGGAAATTTGGGGTGCAAAATGAGATTTTTGGAGTGCCAATAAGATTTCTCTAATGTAAATCTAAACGGTAAGTTAGGTACACCAAATTTTTAAAACAAATTTTCAAACCAGATGACGTGTCACCAATAGGAAATAAGTACGTTAATTAACACTTAAGTAATAATTCAATTATCATCTGCCCCATGATTTGGTTTACAAAATTTAGTTTACAAATTTGGTCTCCCTACCATTATCCAAATCTAAAACAATTTTCGTTCACAGGCATGCAAGTATCCTCCTTCCAGCTCAAGGCAATAAATTAGCAACCAAAGTTAAGAGAATCCAAAAATAAGATCAAACATCATATATTTCTTTTTCTCATAACAAGGAAAAAGCCTTCCCTGTTTCTATGTCTCTAATTAGTATCTCTACAGAGAAAAAGATACACAAGACAAAGCACCCCCTCATCATCTATACTCCTGCAGTGGCAAGCGATATCCCGGCATGACTATCTTGTCAGCGAACATTTTGCCCGTCTTGGGCATAACGTGCCAGTGCAACGTCAAGTTGAATTCTTTACCCCGAAGTGGTTCCCTACACAAAGATGAATTCCAAAGAGAGTCAGTTATCGATGGAGCCAAGAAACTACAACAGATCTTCGTCCTGATGAAGCCAAGAAACAGATGCAAAGAATGAAAGAGACTGCTCGTACCTGATCAATGAAACGGTACTTGTTTGAACTTTGAAGTATGCATCCAAAACTTGGCATGTTCTTTGGTTGGTAAGATATATACCATCCCAAAGAGAGATCTGTAAAATAGTGTTAAAACTTTAAGCAAAGACTTATTTAAGCAATAACTAAAGCACTGTGCAGTCTACAAGCCCTAGTAGATACTATAGAGTGGATATGCGGATCCGAGGGACACATATATACAAGCAAAACAAATGGAAAAACAGTTATTCGGTGAAAGAGAAGAGTTGTTAATCTCAAATTTGACCTCAAGAAAAGCAACATCGAAACATACATAAATAGCAATACACCACGAATGAACGTAGGTTTTTCAGAGGATCCTACCTAGGGTCAAGTTTCATTTGTTAAAAATGTCTACGAATGAGATTGTCTCTTGCAACAAGGTTACTGATGAAGCTCTTGCAGAAATGAAAAAGGTAGTTTGAGAATGAGGGACTGTTTCTTTTTATTTTTTAAGTCGTTTGGACGTTCTTTTTAGTTTTTCAAGTTTGAAGACTAATTTAATTGTTTAGTGGATTATCTTTTGAAAAGTTTGAAGTTTATCGAAATAAATTTGAACTTGAATAGTATATTTGAATGCTTATTTTATAATATTTTAGATAAATATATTTATTTATTTATATTATTTTTAAGTGTCATATCCTTACTGTATCGTGTTTTTGTTTTTATAAATTTAACATATCTCCATGTCGTGTCGTATTGTATCCCCGTACTCGTATCCTTGTCCATGCATTTTAGGCTAGGAGTCAAGCAAATCAATAATTTTTCAACTATCATCTTATTTGACATTTCTCATCATACATTTTCATTTGATTAATTAGATCAAATAGTCTAGTCAAATAGGAAGACATCATACCATCATCCATCATACGAGCATATTCAAAATCCCTTATAATACCTTGTAGTTTCACAGCTCGTACCTGAGAATCACCCCTATATTCTTGCTTCAAGGTGTCCCAAGCCTCCTTAATTGTTTCATGATTTGCACTTCTCTGGAAAAATCTCATCCGATACCGCATTTTGAATCAATCCAAAGGCTCTAGCATCTCGAGCAATTAGATCTTGAGCTGCGCGAGATTTGCTTCTTCTCAGCTTGCTCACCTTCAACTTCCGTAGGCTCATCATACCATTCTTCAACAATCTTCCATAGATTATGAGATTTAAAGGTCATCTTCATCTTGATACACCAGAAGTCATAGTTGACACCGGTGAATGCTGGAGCTCGAAGCTCAGCTCTAGATCCAGACATTTCAGTCATTCAACTGACTCTTCGTTGGAACTCAACTGAATTCAAGAATCACAGTGAACGCCCCTCGATTCAAATCGAACCAAGCTCTGAGGTCATATTGATTAATGAATTTCTGTGTATTTTGTATGGTTTTGTTACTGGAGAAATTGTCAAAGAAAGAACAACAATGGAGCTCTGCAGAAAATGGAGAGTACGTTGCTCTCTCTATTGGGTTGGATTCGACCACACAAGCATACACACGCACATTCACACAAAACATCAGTAAATAGGACATAATCATCAAGCCTAATTCACACAACCATAAGGCCCAAGCCTTCAATCCATTTCCAAATGGTCCAAGTTCTAATTACTAAGAAAAAGGAATAAGCCTATATAAAGGTTAGTGAAAAAATATTATTGACCAATGTGGGACAAAAGGGTCTCAAACTCCAATAATTAACCCCCTTTGTTTTATAAAAGAAAGAAATTTTATTATATTTGAATGAAAATGTTTACATCCGAAGAAAGTATTAAACAATCATTTTGACTCAAGACCATCCCAATTATGAAAGTTCCATTCCCGTACAACAAACCAAGCCACTAGATAGCTGCCTTGTTGATAAATTTTACTGACCTCAATTGTTATTTCAAACACTAAACATCAAAGAGGATGTCTTCAATTATTACATTAGGTTGAGTTTTTCCGTTAAGCATTTCCACTAGACATGTGGAGTGCGATTCGATCTGAACCACCTCAAAGCCCTTATCGCTACAAGCCAACATTGCCACTCGTATTGCTTCCACCTCCGCCATTAAACTAGATTCATATGGCAAGCCTTGACCATTGCTTGCCCCTTGAAAGATACCCACATAACCTCTTGCTACCTATCCATATCCACCACAACCCAACGCCCTGAATCAAGCTCCATCAATATTCACTTTGATCGTACGAAATGATGGGCTTACCCAACTTTTAGGAAGAGGATCACTAACCTGGCCAATCTCTTGCCGTTGCACCGCATCTACACATGGTACCCTCCCTTGTTTCAATTCCTCAAACTCACACCATTGTTTCGTCAGTAGCATTATGGACTCCATTGGCTCCACATTTTTCTTTTCAAATGCTAAGCAATTTCGAGACTTCCAAATTCTCCACAAGCCAAATACCACCCATTTTAGATCTCTCCGGATTTTCCTTTTTTTCATAATGGTCTATGAGCCTTCCCAACATTCGGAAAAATCACCTGCCTATACTAAGGTAGAATCTAATTGAATAGGTGTCCCAAACCAAAAGACCCGTGCAAACGGGCATTGAAAGAACATTTGACATTGGGTTTCATCTGCAACACCACAAGTCAGGCAAGTAGTAGCAAGACGAATACCTCGATGCTGAAGGTTCATTTTAAACACCAAAATATCTTTACAACCCATCCAAATGAAATGTCGTCGTTTATTTGGGACATCCAACTTCCATATCTTTGACCATATCTTACTCCGGCCTTGTCCCACACTTGACTCCCCCTGACCTTTTCGTCCTAGCAAACCCTTTTCCCACTTGGATTTGTAAACCCTTAATCCCTAATTTACTCTCTCTTTAATCCTTTTGGATTAAATTAAAACACAGATTTGGGTGGGCTTGACAATTTATGACACGACCTATTAACCTGACACGAAAAAACATGAAATTAATAGGTTTTCTGGTTGACACGATAAGGAATTGGGTCGTTATCGGGTAATCCGATAAGCACCTACTAAGATAACGGGTCAATCCAGGTATACATGTGAGTAACCTGTCACACGATAAGAAAATATTAATTTACTAACTCTATACATCTAAAAATAAAACTATAACTAACAGCAGCAGGATAACAAATGAAAGTTAAAATATAAATACATCTATATATATTAAATTTAGAAAATTGATGACCATTGGATCAATTGAGATTTAATCTCGACCGTCTAATGTTTTTCTCAACCCTAAATCAAACACTCTCTCTCTCGAACTGCACTCTCGAATCTCAATCTCGAACCTCAACTCCGACTAGCCACAAGTCTACGACCACCCTCTCCGATCTCCCTCCACCACACCATTGTCTTCACATACAACCTAGTAACCCACCACCAGTCGATCTGCTACTTTTATCTCTCATTCTCCCTCCTTGGATCGAGCGAATCTTGTTAAGATATTTTATGGCAATGTTCAGATATTTTGAAGCAATATTTATGTGAAAATGTGGCTGTGCAAATTTTTAAAACAAATTTTCAAACTAAATGATGTGTCACCAATAAAAAATTAACACGTTAATTAACATTTAAGTAATAATTCAATCATCAACTAGCACTTCCTTTGGTTTAAAAAAATTAGTTTAAAAATTTGATCTCCCTAGCATTATCCAAATCTAAAACAACTTTCGTTCACAAGCCTGCAAGTATCTTCCAGTTCAAGGCAATAAATTAGCAACCGAAGTTAAGAGAATCCAAAAATATGATCAAACCTCGTATATTTCTTTTTCTCATAACAAGTAAAAAACCTTCCCTGTTTCTATGTCTCTAATTTGTATCCCTTTCGGAATAGAGGCCAAAGCTACAGAGAAAAAGATACACAAGACAAAGCACCTCCCCATCATCTATACTCCTGTGGCAAGCGATATCCCGGCATGACGATCTTGTCAGCGAACATTTTGCCCGTCTTGGGCATGACGTGCCAGTGCAATGTCAAGTTGAATTCTTTACCCCGGAGATTGGTTCCCTACACAAAGATGAATTACAAAGAGAGTCAGTTATCGATGGAGCCAAGAAACTACAATAGATCTTAGTCTCCGATGAAGCCAAGAAACAGATGCAAAAAATGAAAGCGACTGCTCGTACCTGATCAATGAAGCGGTACTTGTTTGAAGTATGAATCCAAAACTTGGCATGTTCCTTGGTTGGTAAGATACCATCCCAAAGAGAGATCTGTAAAATAGTGTTAAAACTTTATGCAAAGACTTTTTTAAGCAATAACTAAAGCACTGTGCAGTCTACAAGCCCTAGAAGATACTATAGAGTGGATATGCAGATCCGAGGGACACATACAAGCAAAACAAATGGAAAAACAGTTATTCAGTGAAAGAGAAGAGTTGTTAATCTCAATTTTTACCTCAAGAAAAGCAAAATCGAAACATATAACTAACCAGAAATATAACTTGAAACATATATGTGCAGATACCTGATTCAGTGAGTTCTTTGGGGTTCCATACTCAGCGGCTAGAAAAACAAAAACCTGTCATGCATTGCAGATAAAGTAAAAGGGATCAGGGTACTGGCTGGAAAATAAAGAGACCGAATTTTCTAATTGTGGTATGCACAACTTAAATTTCACCAGACCGTATAAAATAATGCAGCCAACCATGCCAACAAAAACCGTTTCTCAACACAAATGGTAGGTTTTGAATTTTGGTTGGTGCTTCTAGTCCTATGCATGATAGTTGCCATCACTCTCCAAAAAGTCGTTATCATAGAGTTCCGCGCAGTGTACCCAAAGACTACTTAAAGCATGCACAGAATATACTAAAAAAATTTAAGTGATCATGAATGCTAACACATACACACACAAATTTGTGAAATTGCAAACCTGCTTTGTATTCCATGTAAACAATGACTGCAAGTCTGCTGATATATTCATAGTCATGCTGACCTGCATAAAACGAAAATCATGTTAGTTCATACCAAACTGTGATTCATTCATAAACATAATCTTCCTTTTTCAATCACCCAACTATCATGGTCACTATAAATCAAAGAAGCAAATCCGAAGTTCATGATTCAAAGTGTAACCAACGGGAAATAGGACAACAGTTCAAGAACCTAGGGAGCAGTTGAATTGCTGCCAGTCAGGTTTACTATAACTTTCAGCTCTAGCAAATGCCCTCGTATTTTATTTTACCTGTTTTCCTATTGGTAGAGGAATCACTTAAATAAATATTGTGAGCTCAGCTCATGCCCTGTAGACATGCAACTATCTGTCAGTACTCTAAGGTTGCACCCAATCTCTAGACCCACCCCAGCCAGATAAATAAACCTTAATATTAACCACGCAAATAGAATGTTATACCTTATCTACTTAAAAGTTCAAGCCAAAATTGGGAAAGAGAAATGTTAGGCGTCAACACGGAAACTACCACCTATAATCCCGTCCCAAATGGAATGATCCCACTCTGTTCTCTTACATCCCGTCCCAAACCTCAACACGGAAACTACCACCTATAATTTGACTATAGGCCTCCATTTTGAGTGAGGAGCATAACAAAATACCACATGTTTTACAAGTTTTTAAGACAGTGATACAACTACTTAATTAGAAATTTAGTTATAAACCGATAAGCCAATGGGCTCGCACCAACATGTCAGAAAGGGGTGATTAAGCTCTCTACGATCCTAATACTACCGTTGTATAAACCCAAGCTTCAATTCACAAAATGCATACCTAGATCAAATTCACATATTATGTACTGAAACTAAAACACAAAACCAGGAAATTTAGCACCGAAACCTGCATACCCATACACAACCTACACACACAGAGTGCATGCCCATGAAAATTTGATACATAAAATAAACACAAAAGCCCAAAGTACCAATCTTTAAACTGGATTAATCAAATACTATCCAGAGACTCAGTATAATCGAAATTCAGTCAACACCCATTTCAGCCAATACAAAATTGAATTCAAATTCAAAGAAATTTCAGATATAACCCAAAAGCTACAAATTAAATTATTAAAAAAAAATTGAAAGAAATGCACCTCGTCGTTCCCGTTCGGTTGCTTCTGAAACCAATTAATATTCAGCACCTAAAGAAAAACCCAACAAGCATATCAGAAACAAAATCCAACTGGGTATTTAAATTCGAACCCAAAAATCAAAATTTTTGAAATCGCAGATCTGCCCCACAGAGAGAGAGAGAACCTGGACTTGCGTAGTGGGAGTGGGGTGGTTGAGATTATCGGAAATGGAGGCCATGGCGCACATCAGGGCCAAAATTGTAACTGCGAAGGTCAGCAGAGCATTGGCTCTGTACCCGAACGAATGCATTTTCCAACTTTCTTTCTTTATTTCTGGGATTTTTTTTTTCTTGGATTTCTGCTTCGTCTGGTTTTGGTCCGTGAAAGAAAAATGCGTGCGCTTTTTGTGGGTTTGAAGAGACGAAGACTTCAGAGGGTTTTTTTTCCTCTTGTATTGAGAATAATAAAACACATGTAGAGATTAGAGAGTGTGAACTTTGGATAGGATCGCTGGATCCTTTTTCTGCGATCCTAGGATTTTGTGATCATGATCGTTCATTTTATATCGTATGATCAATTTTTATTAAATATTATTTGTATTTCATTTTAAATTTTAAAAGAATTTTTAACCTCACAATGTATGATAGATAGTTCCGAAATCCTAAGATCTCCAGAAAAATAACCTGACGAGGATCCTTTTCCCTTTGGATATACTGCTCAGTCATTGGACAAGACACGTCGGTGGGGCCCATTGTCTTTTACTCTTCTCGTCTCTTAATTTTGTCCAATAATAAATTAACACATATTTTATTGTTTTGAAAAATAAGAAATATGTCATTAATTTTGTCTAATAATAAATTAAAACATGTTTTATTGTTTTGAAAAATAAGGAATATATGATATTTTTTTTATTAGATCTAGTTGGAAAGTGAGTATATAAAATATTCACAATTCAGTACTTAAGTATTATCTAATATCTCGTTCTTATACCAACGATATTGAGAAACGGTAAAATTGAACTCCAACCTCAAACTTAAAAGTAGTGCTCGTAATTAACTGAGCTAAAAACACTACACAAATAATACGAAGAATGAAAAATAAATACTAAATTCTAAATTTTGAATTTTGCTCAAAAAAACATTGGAATTACTTGAAAAAAAAATTATATTATACTCGACCTCCTCATAAAATTACAAGGTAGAAATTGTATTTTCAAAGAATACATGTTGTTACTAATAACTCGGTTTTCTTTGAGTTATGAAGGAGCGCATGATGATGGTTTTATTTATATTGAAGTAAGTAAATCGAACCTTAAAGCTTATCTTATAATTTGAAAAGAAAAAAAAAATTATACATTTATGTTTATTTTTATCTCTTAATATTTTTAAATTTATTTGATTTAAAGATAAAGAGGAAAATGATAATGGAAAAAATAATAATAATAAATAACAAGGCCCTTTGGGCTCTTCAAGTGAAGGCTGACATTCACTGGCTGAGAAAAATGATATGTAGCCCAACAACAAACTTAGCCAGAGACTAGCCTAGGCCTGGCAAACACCATACAATTGGTTTTGTTCTAGGTGAACAACGTTATGGACCCAGAGACAGGAGTGTAGAGTTAAACAGTACGTGGTGCTATAACCGTTGTCACAACAAACAGACGTATATAGTGTTAAACAATGTGACACTGTAATCGTTGTCATACTAAAAATATATCGTCGTCACACCAAAATGGGCCTAAGGTATATAGTGTTAAACAATGTGACATTGTAATCGTCGTCACACCAGAAAATTTTCGTCATCACACAAGAAAATTGTTGTTTCTTTTTATATTAGAATGAAATGTTTAATCTAATTTATACTAGAGAAAGATAGATTCAAACTTGGGTGTACAAAAGGGAGTACACTAATATTTGCAACTTGACGCCAACAGTCTTTCACTCCGGAAAATTGTTGGAAAAATGAAATTGGAGTTTGAATCCATCTAAGAATACCAAGCATGAATGAGTTTGAGTTGGTACCAAGAAGAAGACATGAACAAATAATTAACAAAGTTTTATTTATCCAGTCCCTTGATATAGAAGAGACTACGTACACCAAAGCACAAAGCTTCACATTTTACATAGACTTTATTTGATCAACATACACAAACACCCTCACGTAGATCACGTCTCACAAGGGAGATCACAATTTATGGTTCATCGGTGGATTCGGTAGATTCTTCAGCACCAGTGGAGGATTTGCCAAAGTTGAAGCTGGAACAACTAGTCCTGCGGGACAACAACGAAGAGCTAAATCCCAACCTTGAGTTCGTCAAATCAAACTGCAGCAGATTATCCTCCAACTGGAGTGCTCCGATCACGATCGAAGCCTGAGGCCTCAACCCACCATCCACAAACCCTAGACACGCCACGTTGGGACTTGGCTGAACGATAACGTTATGACCATACAGCCTCCAGATGTTCCGGTTGTTGTCTAGAACAAGGTCTATGCTAGAAACCGTAAGCGCTGCCTTGTTGCTGGCGAATCTCTTCGCATCGAAACACACCCCGAATGGCGCCACTGGTTTCACTTGGGGCACCCCTTGGAGCTGATTGATGAGAAGCTGAGTGAGTGCCCTAAAGATTGAGGTTTGGAGGATTGTGTAGGGAGTTGTGGTGCTGATCATTGTCCCACCAACCCCTCGTTTTGGTGAGTAGGGCAAGAGAGATGTGTTGAGTGGAACCACCTTGTTGTTGATTTTGACGGATTGAACGTTTATGTAGTACTCTCCTTGCCTGCCTATGGTCAGTGGGGTGTAGGTCAACTTGCGCGACACGTCGATGCCCCGGTTCATGAGATAGGGTCCTTCCCCGAAGAAAATGACGCCATTCTGGCCAGGCGCAGAAGGGAGGCACACGGCAAATTTTGCTGGAAAGCCGAAGTGGGAGGCTAGTTGGTAGGGTAGGGAAATTGGGGAGTGGCCTAGGCCAGCAAAACCTTGAACATTTTTGGGTAGGCCTTTTTGCATAATATTTGAAGGTGCACATGCAAAGAGGAATTGAGGGACTTGGACCATTGGGCCAGGGCTTGAGCCTTGGGTTGATGGGATTGAGAGGACATCTTGAGCAAGCTCACCCATAGCGCTTTGGCGAGTCACAGGGTTTGTGGTCATGAGCCCACACGCGTTGGAGTGGCACCCTAGTGGGGTTCTAGATGAGCTGCATGTGCGGCATGTCATCTGGCTATTAGGATTGGCTCTAGCACACTGTGTTGAGTGGCAAACCGGAGCATTGTAGCCCGATGACAAGTACTGGTTCTCACAATTGACTGATAAGAACCTTCCATTTAAGTCAACCACAAAGGGGAATTGGACTGGAGGGTTTCTTTTGTAAATTTGGGCCACATGAAGATTGGTTGCCCCATCTTTCTGCACCTTGAGGACAAGCTTATCCGGCTTGATGGGGATTTGGGGTCGGGTTTTTACTGTCGCCACAGACGTGAAAATGAGAAGGGAAAAGCAAGAGAAGAGTAGGAGCAAATTGGGAAGGAAAGAAGCCATGGATGGAATTGGAAACAAATTCTGAGTTGGAACGAAGAAGTTTTTGTATACCTAGAGGCTAGAGAGGAAACGTGGGAATTGGCAAAGAACGAGAGAGAGGAGTTCGCAATTTATAGTGCGAGGGTTACTAATTTAGGGCAGGCTCTAGAGTGTTATGGACATGCATGTGGACATTTTAGGGTTTCGGCATTGAGTTCTTCTTTGATAGATTTTGGAAAACTTTTCCAGTTTATGTGACGTTACGAATGTTGGGGGTGGGGGGGTTCACATGTAAAGGGAAAGAGATGAGCATAAATCTTGACACGAAAACAAAGTGTTGGTGAGTGTGTAGGGGTACTTGGCACTTGGCAGTGAAGAGGCATGTACCCAGCCATGCAATAGCTTGTGCTTTAAGTAACAAACAAAAGAGTGTCACTGGGTTCTGGCTTCTACTTGACACCGCTCTTAGTTTGGCAGGTTGAAACAAAAGCAACCCTAATCATCTCACTTAATTTATGGAGCATTGTTAATTGTTTATAAAGCAAGATTACATATGCATGGCCAAACAGTAGTCGGTCCTAATTAACCGTAGTTGGTGCAGGGAGAAAGAGAGAAAGGGGAGAATTGTTAGTTGTTTAGGAGCATTGTTAAGTGTTTAGGAGCATAGGTTCGTTTCCGTACCTATTTTTATTGCTTTTTAGACTTAATTTTTGTGTCGTATTTTATGTTTTTCTTTGCTTTTCACTAATTTTGTTCAAATTTGTGTTCCCAAGCAATAACATTGAAATTAAAGCTAAAACAGAGTATTTTGGGATTAAAAGATGTTTTCCACCCTGGAAGTAGAGGTTTGATGTGCAGATCAGTCAAGCTGGAAGATTAAATTGCACTTCCTCGGGACAAATCAAATATTGAACCTCATATGTGGAAAGCTCTAAATGTCTAGTTTGGAGAATATTACAGTTTATGATTCCGGTTTTTCTAGTAGACTTTATTGGTATTTTACCACAGACAACTCATAATGATGATTTCATGCAGATTTGCGAATATTGTCAAGATTTTAGAGATATAGTAGCGTTCAAGGCACAAGTGAGGACACTACTTTAAAAGAGTATTTAGGTCTCCTAATCTAATCATTAAAGGTAAAAGATACACAAAATTAAATCAACGGCTAAGATAAATGATGATTTTCTAGAAAACCAGCCGCGAGACAAGAATTGCTCTGGTGCTCTCTGGTTCTTCCGTCTCTTCTCAGTTGTCTCAAGCTTTTGATGAATTTTTAGTTTGCTATTTTATTATTGCACATGAGTAATTAAACTCTTTGTAGTTAGGGGTTAGTCTGAAGCCCTAGACATGACTCTTTCTTCACTATAATATGTTTCCTGTTTGTGGATGGATGCTTACTTCACTATTATAATGAATGCATGTGACTTGTTTCTTTGATTGATCACCTTAGTAATCATGTCTTCACAATCACTTCCGCTGCAAACCCTAGTCTTCTTTTAGGCCATATGCTATCCACGTGAGTAATAACAGTAGTGAACTTTCTATAACTCACAGACTTTTTCTTCATCGTCTTTCTAGTTATATCGCGAATTTTTTAGGTAAACCTTTTAAAGAATTAGAGGCCTAGTATATTGCAATGTATGATTTGATCAAAAATTTGTTTTTACAAATTCTGAATGAGAAACTGTCATCCTAAACAAAGTCATTACTTTGAATCTTCATCAATCTTAATTTAATTCTATAAACCTTTACAATTTAAAATATTGTATAATCATTATCATTATACATTATAAACATCTTGAATTCTTAGCAATATACGCTATGTTAGGTTCTTGTGACAATATTCATATTCTCTTTACACTTTATGGATGTCTGTCTATTCATTAAGGTTGCTTGACAGAATACAAGAAATGAGGCAAACGACATGCACTTTACACGTTCTATAGAGAATCGATATAACATAACCTGCATGTCATAGCTATGTTATGGATATCTTCGTTCCATTTGTTGACAATTGTACCACATATAAATGGCTTGGACACATAGTCCTGGCATCTTCACTGCTCATGGCCTTTGTTACATCATTCAATGGGCTGCTACTCATCAAATTTCCCAGGTAACGGGTCAACTATTTTTTATTCAGTTGACTGATGTAGGTTTTTATTCAATAAGAAAATTACAGGTGCAGGTTGTATAATTTCTCCCTTTTTTTTTTTTTGTTAGATTGCATGCCGGTTCGATGGTTCGATTTGAACTAGGAATGAACTTATTAAATTGGATAACAATCCAACATAATGTGTTTTACAAATTCTTCCTAGAGAAGGATTTAGGTGGAAATAATTCACTGCTATCATTACGTTCAAAATCACTAATATAAGTTCATGTGAAAAGAGTCTTACACCTAACCTAATGACTCAGAATATCACTATAACAGTAAACTCATTACG
Organism: Pyrus communis; assembly: GCF_963583255.1. Lineage (NCBI taxonomy): Eukaryota > Viridiplantae > Streptophyta > Magnoliopsida > Rosales > Rosaceae > Pyrus > Pyrus communis. The sequence continues at coordinate 2,412,335 of NC_084811.1, read as the reverse complement.
CGAAAGTCTATCTTCTTCTACAAAGGCAAGACTTTATACTAGTGGCTTAAACTCAATCCAGCCACCAAGCATAGTATAATCTATTAGTGGTCTATTTAGATGATAAAACGCTCATAAAACCGATCTCCTTGGTTTTTTTATTCATTTTATTTTTTATGGAACCCATGTCCTTAGTTAGGTAGAGATTAGAGAACGACCTATACATATCTAATACCCCACCAAGCAAGAAAAATATTGATATGGCACAATTTTCTTTTAATATTGGTGTGCACTGATAGCTCTGTATATAAAATGCCAATAAAGTTGCGTTTTCCAAGCAAAAGACTTGATGAAGGTGGGTGGATGCCGGTGAGGTGAGGGAATGGAAGTCAAGAGATGGTCCTAATAATTTGAGCAGATAGAGATTGATCCTCTAAATATTTCCAAGTTGAATCCTACACGCGATGCATTTTGAATTCGAGAACCACTTCGCAAAACCGAATTCAATAATGCCTAAACAAATCATCAATGGCTATTCTAATTTGACGAGGAGGCTCAAAACACGGGCTTGAAATTACAACACATCTACAATACAAATAAATTACAATCGTCGTGATCTATATCGAGTTCATACGTGTTTGTACCCTAGAAAACTTCGAATCAGAAGTTAATAATTCACTCATTGAATAGGTTAAGCAATACCATTTACCAAGCTACAAAACTTACTCATTACCATTTACCAAGTAGCATAAGCAATGGTACTTCCTTCCATACCTTCAAACTACTTTCGGCTTAGCACCACAACACAATAATCCTACAAAAATAAGTAAAAACATAGCCTGAAACCCTAGAAATTACTTCTACATGATACTACAACCATTAGGGTTCTCATCACTGAAGTAGTTGGCATAAGGATCAGATGGAGGTCCTGATGGCATTGGCTGTTGGGGCATGTAGTTCATCGGCGGCGGCTGCGGGCGGGTGTACATCATCGGATGGTACATATCATTCCCACCGTTGGCTGCTGCTCTCTGTTGATTCATCATCATGGCCAAGTATTGTTGCTGCTGCTGATTATACGGGTTTCCGGGACCCATACCGCCTTGATAGTATCCTCCTCCGCCGTTCATCATTGCCTGTGCAGGCAGTCCTTGTACTGCAGGAAAATTACCCATCTGCCCCATTGGATAGCTACCCATTTGACCCATCTGACCCATTTGAGGTCTCTGCCCCATCTGACCCATATTTCCCATATGACCCATTTGACCCATTTGGCCCATTTGTCCCTTTTGGCCCATGTAACCCATTTGCCGGATATCCTCACCATCATCACCACCTTTGGCGCCTTTCCCTCCCTTGCCCTCTTTGGCTCCTTTTCCATTTTTGCCCTCCTTGCTTTCCTTTCCACCTTTCCCTCCTTTCCCTCCTTTGGTATCTTTTCCTTTGAAATCAATCTCATGAAAATCATTTTTTCCATCTTTGCCCCCGCCCTTTTTGCTTCCATTGCCCTTGCCTTTGCCTTTCTCGTCTTTGGAACCGCCGCGTCCGATACTTGTACTCCGGCTGAGCCACCCTAGCAACCCACCTCCTTTTTTGCCATCTTTGCCCTCTTTCTTATTTTTACCCCCTTGTTTCTTGTCCCCACCCTTGCTATTTCCACCGCCTTTCTTTCCGCCATTTCCATCCTTGCCATTCTTCTTTTCATTATTTCCACCCATACCTTTCATTTGCACAGGGAAATCAATTACCCCGCCTTTCTTGGCAGACCCTCCCCCACCGCCGCCCCCACCACCTAACTTTTTGTCGTTCATCACATGCATATTCATCATCCCAGCAGGCCCATGTGGGCCATGCCCATGATTAGCACCCACCATTGGCATCATTTTCCCATATGGCCCTCCTCCTTGTGCCCCATTTACAATATTACCCATCACCTTGTTCTTAGCCATCTGATGATGTCCATGATCAAGCTCTTCCTCATCATCATAATCTTCATCATCAAACTCATCATCATCGAACTCATCATCAAATTCATCATCAAACTCATCGAAATCGCTACCGTCAAAGTCCTCCGCCTCCGGCAGATTGAACTTCACAGACTTCTGGGCCTTCTGAGGCACCTTCATAACATTACCATTACCTCCTTTCATTTGTTGGTGCTGTTGCTGGTTGCCTCCTCTGCCCTTTTGCGGTTGTTGCTGGTGGCCTCCTCCGCCCTTTGGTGGTTGTTGCTGGTGTCCCCCGCCTTTCGCATTCTGTACCGGCATTGCCACGTTCTTCAGCTGGGCTTGATTGAAATTTGAACCCTTTGAGCCCCCCCAGAGTTCCGCATGTTTCCCCTTCTTTTCAAGTTTCTTGATGATTGTGTGTGGATCAACATTCCCCGTAACAGTCACCTTGCTATGTTCTGCATCTATACTTGTTGTGTACACACCTAAAAAGTGACCCAAATCAAAAAATTCAAACCATTTCGAGCCTAAACGCAGTCAACAAAATTGTGTTTTACCCCAAGTAAATAAACCGATGAAAATTCACACCGTCAGGACGGAGCTACAAATTTCTTTTAGTAGGGCATCTCAAAAATCAATTAAATTTTTTTTATTATGGTGTGACTTATACTTAATATGTTAATAGGATGCTTTCAAATGATGATGTAGCATAATTTCATGTTACAAAAATTTCAGTATAGTAATGAAAAAGTGGTGAAAAATATTAATATATGATAGGCGGTAAAGAAGTTTTCCAGTTTGAATGACAAAATAAGAGTACTTTTGCTCATATAATATTTGATATGGAGTGTAAATGGTATGAATGTACGTTGGATATTAGATACATATATTTTTTTCAAATATAACTCTAGTCTACAACTTAACAAACGAATTACTTAAGTGGGGACATTTATCCTCAGTAAGCCTTCATTGGCTCCGTCCATGCACACCACTACACTAAAACAATGAAAATATTTATGGTAAATTGAAACATATTTCGTCTGGCGAAGTTCAATCTCTACTAAGATCAAATCGGAGTTGTTACTAAACAAAGAGAAGAACAATATTTGGGTTAGAAAATTGAGAATATGGTAAACAGAAGAGAAGAAAGTACCATCAATTTTTTGCAGCAATTTCTTTATCTTGTGCTTGCAACCATCACAGTCAATGTTAACTTTGAAAACACAGGTCTGCAAGTATAATTAATCACGAACCAACCAAATTAGACTGAGTTAATAACTTACTGTATGGATTATAGTAATGAGAAACATAATTAAGAGAAAACAGAAGATAATGAGAAGGATTCTAAACTAAACTAAGCAGCTTTGATTTTCAGACCAGTTTTGAAAGAAAATAGTGAAAACTGAAAAGGGTGTGTACCTGAAGCTTCATCACTTCCTGTTTACTCATTGTTTTAGAGAGTGAGTGAGAAGAGCAAACAGGTTTTCTGCTTGTGAGCTGAGAAGATAAAGAGGGGAGAGAGAGAGGGTGAAGTGCGAAGAGAGAGAGAGAGAGAGAGAGAGAGTTCAAAGGCGGTTGGTGAGAATTGAACACTTTATCTTATAGCCTTCTCTTCATCTGTTCGAGGGTTTTGTGTCTCTTTTCAAGCATTTTTTAGTTCCAGAGAGAGAGTGTGTGTGTGTGTGTGTGAAGTCTGTTTTCTGTAGCTGAAAGACCGCAGCCTGATTTGTTAATCGAATATTTACTGAATACAGTTTCAGAAGTGGTTTAAATAGTTACACAGAGATTAATGGCAGTTGAAAAATGGAAATCCAATAAAATAAAAGAGGGAAGGAAGCAAGACTAGCTTTTAAATTTGTGCCTGGAAAACAGTGAAGAAACATGAATCCCCTTGGTCGGCATAAACACTGGAAAACACAAAGGAAATGCAATTATATTTGAGTCAAGGAAATCTCATTAAATCAAATGAAAACTAATAAAAATAATTTGAAAATTTTGAGTTTTAACGATAAAGATAAAATAAATAGTAAAATGAATAGTATCATGATTGATTTTTTAGTGTAAAAATGTAATTTTTCGTTAAAGTAAACAGCACCAGAAACTTTTCGTTAAAATTCTCTTCAATCAACTCATACATGAGTTTAGTTCGCAAGAACTGTGTATTTCATGTCTTACCCTCAAGCTTGAAAACATAAAAGACGATGAGAAATATTAGCAACATTTTCATAAGATACGGACAATGTCGTTCTACCTTTTCAACTCTATTGTTTATTTTGCAATGTTACACGAGTTCGAGCCGTTATTTCTTAGGTCACCCTTTAAACATCTTTTATGCAAAAAATTGACTATATTTGAAATCTTTTACTTATTCAACGGTTGCCCAATAAATATACAAAATATGTTTTCCACTTAAGCACTGAAACTTTGATAATGTTACCTAAATAATTAAATGATTTGTGGTTTACTTGATTTTTTACAGAGTTGATCTTTAAAGTGACTACAACTAAATAGCTGAACGATTTGTGATTTGACTAATATTTTATAGAGTTGATCTTAAAATGTGGCTAGAAGAGATGATGTAATTTGAGATGAGAATGAGAACCAAGAATGTGACATCCCACATCGCCTAGGGGAGTGATCCTTATATATATATTATCATCCCTACCTAGCACGAGGCCTTTTGGGAGCTCACTGGCTTCGGGTTCTATCGGAACTCCGAAGTTAAGCGAGAAGGGGGCTAGAGCAATCCCATGATGGGTGACCCACTGGGAAGTTGCTCGTGAGTTCCCAAAAACAAAACCGTGAGGGCGTGGTCGGGGCCCAAAGCGGACAATATTGTGCTACGGTGGTGGAGCGGGCCCGGGAAATGATCCGCCCCGGGCTGGGATGTGACAATTTGGTATCAGAGCCTAACCCTGGCAGCGTGTGTGCCGACGATGACGTCGGGCCCCTAGGGGGGTGGATTGTGACATCCCACATCACCTAGGGAAGTGATCCTTATATGTATATTCTCATCCCTACCTAGCACGAGGCTTTTTGGGAGCTCACTGGCTTCGGGTTCTATCAGAACTCCGAAGTTAAGCGAGAATGGGGCTAGAGCAATCCTATGATGGGTGACCCACTGAGAAGTTGCTCGTGAGTTCTCAAAAACAAAACCGTGAGGGAATGGTAAGCCCAAAGCGGACAATATCGTGCTACGGTGGTGAAGCGGGCCCGGAAAGTGGTCCGCCTAGGCCGGGATGTGACAAAGAAGGTAAGATTCGAGTGAGAATGTTGCTTTAGAGAAACCACTGCCCAAACCTCTAACTAACAAAGAAAACACAAAAAGATTGTTAAATATAAGTAAGTAGAATATTTAAAGGGAATTGTTATTAGTACTCCAAAATTTAATTCTACACTTCTCACAAGTGTATTTTTCTTTCTAATTATAGAAAATTTAGAGTGTCAAATGAGAATTTTGAAGTGTTAATAACAATTTCCTATTTAAATGTAGATCAAATAGTCATATAATAGTGCTCACAACACCTTTAAAGCAGGTGTAAAAAAAAACCAAAGGCATTCGATGGGAAGTGATCTCTTTTCCCCCACTTTCGATCGTTACTACAACCTTAAACACGATTAAGCCATGCATAAACATGATTCGAAGCACATTCTGTACATTATTAACAAAATAGTTGGAGATAGGTTGGATGGACACAACTCTGTATATATTAAGCTCTTGGATTGCTCATACCAAATCTACCAAATCAAGAGATTTTGATCCTTAAAATTTGATCTAACAACTAAAGTTATTATAACTTTTAAAGGAAATCTCTGTTTGTAGCCGTTTGAACAAATTCTAAGGATCTGAATCCCTTAATTTGATGAATTTAATGAAAATGATATGGAGAAAATCCATGTGCCTATAATTGTAGGATTAGGATTCTCTCCCCTCCTCTTTTCATCTCATTCCCTTCCCTTCTCTCACATTCTCTTTTTGTCTTTTTTTTTCTATAAAAAATTAATATAAAATATTGACGTGACTTAACAATAACCGTTCAAAAAAAAAAAAAAAAAAAAAAAAGAATCCTTATCCATAATTACATGGCACTCGTAAAGCGATTTAACAACTAGAATTGGTAGGGGGAAGACATGATTAGACTAAAGATCACTAGCCATGGGTCCTACCCATTTGTCTGGGATCATGAGCCCCAACTGTGGTAGGGTTGCAGCACTACACTCCAAGGTCTTGCCCCTTAGGATCGGTAAATTATCTTTTAGATTTCTATGTTTGAAATTTAAAGATCAAGAGACCTAAATCATTAAAAAGAGAGAAAAAGAGATCTTAATTTTTAATTTGTGCAAAATAAATTTATAAAATAGATTAATAATGACTATAAAATTTAAAATAAATGATCCGAATTTTTAACTCCAAACATAAATTCAAACAAAATCTTGATTTCATAAAGGCTCATTAGTCAAAATATCCTTACAATTATTTAACAATTTGCAAGTGTCGAATAATGTAACAATTTTGAAGTGTCGAATAATGTAACAATTTGCATGTTTTAGGTCAATTATTTGCATGTGCTTTGACCGCAAAATCATAATTGTGTAGGTTTTCTTCTGGTTCGAGTTTAAAAGTACCAACGAAATATGTTTGGACCAAGAATATTCAAGTACTAGTGAATTTAAGTTAATAATGCATTATACAAGTTTGTAAGTGATTACTTTTTATTTATTTATTTTTAAATGGGACAATTATAGCGAATTACGATTATTCACGCATTTTGTGTTTAGAAGAGGCTAATTGAGAACTACATTCTATTCGTGACCATGATTAAGCATATTACTTGAAAGTAGTTAAACGATTAATCTTTTGTTTGTGTTTTCTAAAAATTATGTAGTGCATTTTCAAGTCTATTCCTTGAATGTTTTTAGGTCCATATCTAACTAATTTATTTATAATCTCCGTACTTCTAAATCAGCATTGAAACATAGGGTAAATGGTGCAAAACTTATTTATAGCTAACTATTTTGGTATGTTATTTCTTTGTTGCTGTCTTGGTTGACTAACAGTAAATATGTGATTGGTTTGTATGAGATTGGATTGTTCAAGTGGGAGAGAAATTAACATAGGACAAAAAACTATAGTCATTTTTTTATATCTTATATTTACACTAAAAAATAAGAGAATAAATTGGTTTCGGGCTTATCATTTACAAAATTCAAACTTAAGATCTTTCTCTTTTAAGTGAAAAGAATATGTTATAATTGAGTTTTAATCAATAATAATTTACAAATGATTAAACTAGTTTGCTGGATATAATTAAATGGTCTATGGGCTCATTTCTAAGTGATTTTAGAATAACTAAAATTGTTTTTAGAGAAAATGTGTTTTTAGGTTTCAAAATGTGACATCCCGTCCCGAGATTATTAGAACGTACATGTGAAATGACCCTTTTACCCCTAGCTTGTTTTCGTATTATTGTTTGATGGTTGTGTGGTGTAGGCAAGTGTTGGGACACACACACACACCCACTGTCATTCTCCCTCTCCCTCTGTCTTTTCCCTGTCTCTCTCTCTCCCCCGAGTCCTCTTTCCTTCCTCTTCCTTCTAAGAACGTACGGACACACACCAAGAACCCTCAAACCTTAGCAGATCGAAGGAACCAAGTGCATTTTCGAACTCGTGAGACTCGTGCGAGTGCAACTATACCATTTTCAGGTGAGAAATCCTTCGTTTTCACGTCGATTCGAGGTGGTCCGATTTGTGTACTGTTCATGCAAAAATTATTCATCACGTTTTTGGGATTTCTAAGCTCGTAGGTAGCTTGGTGGTGTCACGAGGAGCCTAGGAGTACTTCGTTGGACGAATTTGGACGTCGGGATAGCCTGGTTCGAAGTTGGCCGGTTTTTGAGTTTGGAGACAGGTATGATCTCGTGATTTTTAGGCTTTAAGAGTGGTCTAACGTTGTTCTACTAGTCCTAAGCTTTAATTTGGTTCAAGAATCGTGAAAAATGGTTGAGAAACGAGAGAGAAAACGAAGTTAGAAAATTTTTCCAGTTTCTGGCGCCGGCGACGTCGCCGGAGGTTCGCTGGGGAAGGTGACGGAATATTCCGTCAAATCTAACGGAATATTCCTGACGCCGTTGACGGAATCGGTTAGAACTAACGGAATATTCCTCATGGCGTCAGTTGACGCCGTCAGCGTGCCAGGCACGTGCCTGTGCGTGGCCGGCGGAGGAAAATTTTTCTAAAAATATGGTTGTGATCCTGAGGTTGTGTAGAGCACGTTGGTATATTCATTTGTCCATTTTGAGCAATGTATGAGAAGTTATTACGAGAAGTTGGTTATGTGCTTTTAAATTAACGTTTTTGTAGTTATTTCGCGTCTAGGTGACACGTACCCCGAGGACGAGCGTGGTCACTCGAGGCAGGGGGGCTACGACCCTTCCACTTACCAGTGAGTGGGCTTTTGGTTTTCCGTATATACCTATATACATTTATATTCCCAGAAATTGATTAAAAAGGGTTATTTATGTTATGCCATGCACCATATTATTATTGTTTATGCATCATCACATGCATTAGTAGTGGCATACATTTATATATGCGTATTGGGTGCCGTGGACGCACAGGTAAGTGCCAGGTAAGTGGTATGCATGTTTATATTCAGTAGTAGTTTGAGATGCTTAGAGAGCTCATAACCTGCACCCCCGGTGTTAGTGCTCCCGCCCAGAGTAGGGCACAGTCCTTCACGTGATGTTCACCTCCCGCACCACACGCTCAGCTTGGATCCAAGTTAGGTGCACAGTCCTGTCGTACAGACCACATTAGGTGGTTCCGACTCGTAGGTGACCCGCGATTATTCGCACAGCCTTCACGTGATCGTAGCACTAGAGCGTATATATATGTTACACCCAGGCCTGTCGTACATATCACTTTAGGTGGTTCCGACTCGTGGGCAGGTTCAGTTATTGAGTTTGAGATTTGAGCTCTATATGCAGCCGTACAGGTCACGTTAGGTGACTCCGGCTGCCAGATTACATGCTATTGTTATGATTTATACCTGAGCACTTGCATTGTATTACGAGATTCCGACATGGCATATTCTTGAGCATGATTGGCATATCTTTGAGCATGACTGACATATTTATACATACGTATATATATTATTTTCTGGGAAGTATACAGGTTTTACGGCGAGGGGTTAGAAAGTATTTTACTAAATGGTTTTAAAAAAGATTTGTTTTTGCCCACTCACGCTTTTGTTTTGCGCCCCTCCAGGTTCTAGTTGCTTAGCAGTCTCGGTGGTTTCCCAGAGGGTTCTCCCGGCTTTTCTGACAGATACTCACCAGCGTAGGGTCACCTTCGGGTGTACTTTTGTCGCAACTTTTCTTTTGGACTTCTGTAGTCTTGCTCTGAATTTGTATCTCACTTACGCTAGCACCTGTTTTAGTACTTTGTATGCTAGTTTTTAAATTATTCGTACTTTTATATTACTATCTTATTAGCTTCCGCACGTGCACATGGTTACGTCACCTTCGTGTGACGGCCAGCACGCCCTGATCTCGGTCGGGGTGTGTCACAAAAGCACTTGAAGTGCTAGTGCTTTTGTAGGATTCACTTACGTTTTTACTAAAAATTGATTCCAAAAATATTTTTACAAGAAATGCTTCGAGTTATTTTAAAAACACATTCAAACGAGTGTACTACTTTAAAATTGGAAAGGAAAAAAATCCAACCAAACATCATGAGTATAGGTATATATGTTGTGGTACCATATAATCATGAGGAATTACAGTAGGTACATTTACTTTACCAGTAGTCCTGTCACATATGGTAAAAAACATATGAATAAAGAAAAGAAAGAGGTTCTCTTTTGACTAATATCAAGTACAGCAAGTTTCGAATCTTTGAGGCTTAAACATGATGGTGGCAATAGAGCTCATGCAATTGAAAAGTGAGAAATGCTAAGAGGTTTTCTCAAAATTGATTTTTTATGAATTTTTTGTCATTTTATATTTTTTGTATAGTATTTTAATGTTAATACGAGATTTGACGTTAAACTGTGAGGTGATAAAAAATTATAAAGAGTTCTAATGTAGGAAAATCTACTCAGCATCTCTCTTGCCAGATAGTGCTGCCATCTTATTATATTTGTGTAACAGGTCGGACTCGGTTGCACTCACGCTTGCATGGTTGTCAGATCGACCAGAATGATTATACAAGGGTGAAATTGTAGAATCACACAAGACCAAACAAACCAAAGCATTTTAAAGTTAAACCATTTGGCGACGAATTTACAGCTCAAGCGATTAAAAGGCATAAAAATGTAGATTCACACAAAGCCAAGCCAAAAAAGCATTTTAAAGCTAAACCATTTTGCAAAAAACTTGCATCTCAAGCGGTTAAAAGTATATATTTTTGCATTTGAGGTTATGTGGTCGAAACTCCCCAGTTGGCTTCTATCAACAAAGAGAAAGCTAAACCACCTCATATGTGAAATTAAAAAAAGATGTTTCTGAGTATGAACCCTTCTTTTGCAACCACATGATTGCTTGTCCTCCTTAAAAGCCTAACCCGTGAAGAAAATCTTGTCCTCATTTCTTCTTTAGTTTCCCTTTTGTATAAATAAAATAAAACATGAAAAACAGAAAAGAAATACCAATGTTCTTGCTCTGTAAAAGATATTTTGAATGGTGACAACAAGCAGCCACCCAAGACACACCACAAAGTTACAAACCCAAAAACAAACAAAAAATTAACCTTACTAAAATGCTTTATGCTGCATAGGGTAGCTCACAAAATGGCTTTATTTGACTACAAATCTTCTCCAATAATTGGAGATCAAAAGATTGAGAGGAAACAGTATATTTAATGGTATGAGAATCGGTGGGTTTGTAATTGTTGAATTTTAGTATTTTTAGCATGTGTGGTCTTTGAATTGTTTTAAAGATCATATTTGACGTCTTTTTTAGGATGATGCTATCTATAAATTTATTTTTATCTCTCATACAATTTTTAATTATTTATGTTCTTTGTTATTTTTCAATTCATTTGATTTAACATTCGAAAACTAAAAATTGTACATAAAAGATAAATATGAGTGTATGAATAATATCACCCTATTTTTAATGAAATTTCACTTGATGAGTGATTTGGGTTGACAAATTTTGGTTAAAAATATCTATTACAACTTGAGTCTATCATAGCACAATATAATAAAAAAAAGAAATATAACAAGAATCAACAAGTCCGGCCTCAACTTACTTTTGAAAGTGTCGAAATAACGTATACATTTCTTTCCTCTACTTGTATGGTTCAAATCAATGTAGGCTGCGTGCTGACCAATACCTAGCTATGGTGTCGAACCCTGTGAAAGTGTTTAGCATTCGAATCCTTAAAAGCAATGGGGCACGATGATCTGCTTTCGCTTTCGGATCATAGTTTTTGGAACTTAAGCTACTATTTAATACTTTAAACCTAATCTTTCTCGAATGAACTTTAGCTTCTTCTCTGTAGATAGACCTGGATTGTCTGCCCTCCTCTTGCCATACTCTTCCTATCTTCTTTTATTTCTATGGTCACTATTAAATCATGTCAACATTTTATATTCTTATTGCTTTTTATCTTATTATTTATATAAAAAAAATCAATATAAAACGTTGACGTGATTTAACTGTGACCACAGAAATAGAAGGAAATAAAATGGGAAGAGCATGGAATGGAAAGGGCAGACAACCCATCTCCTCTATAGATTGCGCATGCCTAAACTGTCCAGCTCCTACGACAAGAATCTTGCACTATATAACCATTTTTTTTTCAAACCAGTAGATCTGAAAAGATTGCAAAATCTTGTGTGAAATAAAGTCAAGCCATAGTTTGTACTTGGGACTGGATTAGACTGGATTGGATTACTTGAACCATGCATTTTACTCGTTTGGGTATGAAATTTGAGGAGAGTGTAGTTCTCGTAAAAGAAAAATGGAATAGGACTTTTACTGAGAAGAGGCCAAATAGGTGCCTGTTGAGTACCTTGAGTGCACAGCTGGTTGGGGACGGTGGAAAGGGATCCTCTTCGGATTTGTTTTACTTAATTTTTTTCATCAAACAATCTGAACTTTTGAAAATTGATTAAATGATTAAAGTTATTATATGTTTTAAAATGAATTTCTGTTTCTAATTAATAGATCAAATTTTAAAAACTCAAATTATTTGACTAAAAGAATTAGGTAGAAGGAATCCGAAGATAATCCATTTCCGAAAACGTTGAGGCGAGTAATTTATGTCGTCACTAAGCTTGGGAGTTGGGAACCCAAGAAACAGTGATGGGGCAGGCTCATTAGGAGACAATTAAGTCAGGGACCAGAAAGAGTCCATATTCATGGACTGGTCATTGGTTTGTTGGTGGGTTGGGATAAAATTATGTCAGGTACAACCCTACTTGATGAGCAGTCACATCTTTGATGCAGATACAGGGCTCTCTCTCTCAACGTTGGATTTGATGGGGGTAAATTGAATTATTTGTTTTCCAACCTTTTTTTTTTTGGTCAAGGATTTGTTTTCCAACTATTCACGCATTTTCTGATCGAATTTAGCCCATCTCTTTAGCATCATAACCATAGGTGTGTTTATTTGGCAGTTGTAGCAACTGGGAAGGATGAAAAAGTAAAGAGATGAAAGTAAACACAAATTTTACTTAGGTTTGGTATTTAATAAACTTTGGTAAGAATGCTTTATTAGAGTAGAGGTGCTCTCTCAACGAGTAGTGTCAGTGTCTAATCAAGTTTTTTGCTTTTAAAAGTGTCATTCCTTCGAAGCGTTATTGGACATAACTTTATAATAATTGTGTTTATTTTTTGCATTATAATCACATGTTAATCTCATGATTGGTCATGTGATGAAATTAATTTTTTATAACTAGTAACACGTACATTTTCTTTCTCATTTCTCTCCATACAATCATTTAATTTGAAGAGAAATTTTCATCCATTTCTATCCTAATAACTAATATCTTTGAGTCCACGAACATAGCTAAAAAGTGGTTAAATACATGAAAGTAATCACATTGATGCTATGGTAAGATTTTACGTTAGACCAACAATTCATAACTAATTATATCGATATTGTCTCAATATAATCACCTACGCAGCTTCGAAAGTGTTGGGTTATATCACACCTCACACATGTGGAGTTGGCAAGCATGTAAACTGCACCAGTAGTAAATTTATATGTTTGGGAATGCACAAAACACAGGAAAAAGAATGTACGGAAAAGGAAGAAGAAATCCAAGAAAAGATTCAAATCCCCAACAATTAGTATGGTCACAGTCATAGACGCTCAGATTGCTTTTGCACTTTAGACTTCAAATCACGACTGAAGACCCTCACTTTTGTCCCCCTCATTTGTTCTCGTAACCCAAACCTTTGAACATCTCCAAGTACCCTTTTTCCTTCCTATGCTAACTTCAACTTGTGTCTCAAATATTCCCTCCCTTTGTCCATTTAACTTTGAAGTCACACACGCCTTCAAAAACTTTGAAGTCTATATAACCAAATACGATAAACACTAGAAAGTTCACTAGGCGGAAATAAAATCTTGTCAACACGAAACGGATGTATTATATTCATAGTCATGTGTTGCTTGTATTATATAAAAATGCGAGAGATTTGTTTTATGCACCATGGATACATAAGATAGCTCCTATGATGCTCCTAACTGGCGATGCATTGTTTTTTTTTTTTTTTTTTTTTGGGTAAAGATGCCTTGTAGTTTTAGTAATACAGTAACTTACTACTACAAAAGCGCTCCAACTAATGGTCTAGTGATGAATAAGGTTTGGGGCAGCTGATGACCCAAAAGGCAATACAGAGACAAGAATGCCCACAACCCCAGACAAAAAAGAAGAAGAAATAAAGCCCATATTACACCCATATCAAATTTTTCATTTACTTATTTCGCGAGTTAGATAAGTTGATAAGTTTGCTTATTCTCTTGCACAAGAGTTCGAATCCTCATTATGTGGATGAAAAGTAGCTTAAAAATTAAAATATTGCTTTGCCACAAAAAAAAAATGTTCAACATTCATTTGTTGTACTCAATAGAATCAGGAAGTTGAATAATAGAGGATTTGATCTGGAATTTGTTACATCTCTCATTTAGGATGTCAATCTCTATTTTATAGAACGTTTTGCCTGCAAATTCATCACTTGTGTTCCCCACAAGGGGACCTGTTGAAATTGACAATGGGCACCCGTAAAACACCGTTCAGTTTTCCAAACACTTCTACGTAGCTCTTAACCCTAACCCACTTCTTGTTTGACCGATCAAATTGAACAACATGCAACCAAGATACACATACTAACCAATAAGGTTTCCCGTGGGACTCTTCAACCAAGTAAGAGTTACAAGATGAGTCACAATCTTGTCTTTGCACTGACAACGTCTATCTTTTAGGCTGGCCCAAAACCTAAAAAATTCGGCTGGCACCCAAAAAATCCACTCCATCCCTAAAAATAGGCCAGCCCAAAGTCCAAGCCAGTTTGTAGGTTGGTCCAAAATGGTTAAGGTAGGAACCGGCCTATTTGGCGTCATGCTAACGTCAGCATGACGACAGAGAACAACAAATATTTCTTTTTTGCGACTGACGCATGGGTGCTCGTGCAGGCACACTAAAGGGGCGCGGGATATGGACCACGTGGCTTGGCTACAGCCGTTGGATTTCCAACGGCTAGTTTTCTGAACCGTTGGATTTCCAATAGTAAAAAAAATTTGAATTTTAAACCCAACTGCTAGTGATGTGGCAAAATCTGGATCGTCCAATTCTTAGATCAACAGTCCAGATTTTTCGGCAAAAAAACTTAAAAAAAAAAAAGAAAAATATCAGAATTATTACCGTTTGCCACATGTCCAATTTTGGGCTATTGGATTTCAATCTTTTTGAAATTCAACGGTCCAGATTAACTCAATAAAAATTGTTTAAAAATACATAAAAGATAAAACAAAAATTATTAAAGATTGTTGAAAAATCATATCCGAAATTAAAAATAAAATTATTTTTTATTAATTTATAAAAAAATCTAGTTTGCAATAGATACGGTTAATGCAAACACTTTTTTCATTTTATTTCACTTTTTCTACTACTTTTAATTTGGCATAAATTTAGGAATTTGGAAAAGGGACCATAAAGTATGAGTGACATGCGTGTAAATAAATTGTATTAATAGGTCAATAGTGTTCCTATATGTTTGCAAATTTTAAATTTGGGCTTAAACTGGATCTTTAAAGATAGATGAGTTTTTATCTAGAAATAATGAACTGTAAGGGCCAAAATCTTAAACACCCAAAAAATTAATAATATTTTAATACGAATTGGCTAGACTTTGTGCCAGCTTATTTTTTAGGAATGAACCGATGAAGATGCATTTGGCCAATTACTGTTTATTGGAGTTAATTACTATTAATTTAGGTGGATTAAATGAATTTTGGACTATCTCATTTTTTTGAAGTGGACTTGCTCTTAGGAAGGAGAACAAGGCCGTCCTCTCCCAAGACTTGAAGTTCGGCACTGAGCGCACCCAAATAATTTGATCGAAAACTAGAAAGTAAGATTCCATCAAAATATATCAGATCATACATTTGTCTTTGACGAAGATTATTGGGTGTGCAGATAGTACTCCATGTTCGATTCCTGAGGTTACATGATCTTATGCTGTCATCACGTCCGAATACGGCATAAACATGACAACCATCAGCAGAAGTTGGAGCCTTCGTGAATGTGGTAGATGCTCATAAATCCTGGTGGCAGTTCGATAATCTTATTACAAAAAGGACTACAGAAAAACAAGATACATGAAGTCCCTGTAGTTGTTAATAAAGCAACCAACTGTATTTCGACGCACTAACTTCCTCCTCAAGAATCAATTCTCTCATATCTTCTCTTATGATTTGTCCGGCGGAGTAAGTTTGTATTGTAATATGCTTATGATTTTTCCGTTACGCTTGAACCAACCGTAGTTTACATACTATGGAAAATCGTTTACAGGTCGACCTAGGACCGTATCAAGAACAGCTTGCCTCCAACTCTTACATGCCACACCGAAGAGAACCCCGTCGAAAAGGAGAGACTTTGAGCCACTAGGCATAAGAGTCAATGCAAAGATCAGACCATGAACGCTTTGTCTTGATATATCTATGTCTTTCCATAATGTGTTCATACGACAGTTAAGTTTGTAACATGCATTCTTCAAAATTTGAGGGATAAGATTAATTCAGAGTTGAACTCTTACCTTCCAGTAAGTCTAGAATATGTGTTTCACTTGGATCATCACATTGGCAGCTCTTGCCTTATGATTTCACATTCTTACACCTCTAATATTGGTTTTTGTATCTATCATTTCCATTCTTTTGAGTAGAATGATAGTGTGTAGTGAGTTAAATAGTTAGTTGTTAGGAAAGACGGGAATCGGTGGGGATCGAACCAGCACCAAAGTGCATAAGCATGATTATTTTCTGCAACTGCAATAACTACCATCTGCATGATTGCATCTATCGTTTCCTTTCAGATTTTTGTCAATCACGGTTGAGCAAATATATGAAAATAACTCATTGACAGCACAAATTTAAAAATTGATGCGCACACACCGCAAAGTTTGATTAACATGTTAAATAGAAATGACTACTTGCCACAAAAGAATCAAAGCATCTTCAGAATAGTGCTAGGGAGTCACATTTTTGTACCACATCTTTTCTCTTCTTTTATCCCCGCATTTAATCATCCAAAACCAGAGATGAAAGTTCAGGGTATGTTTGGGTGAGGGACTTCCTAATTTCAAGGTATTTTCATAAAAAGTTAGATGTGAGAGACTAGAAACTGCACTATATGAGCATTACAAAGGCATGTAAGATAGATGCGTAAACAACTCCTGCCAAGTAATCGTGTTTCAAATCTCTCTCATTTGCCTTTACAAAGCTCATGTGGTGCATTCCTAA
The DNA here is from genome assembly GCF_963583255.1 of Pyrus communis. Lineage (NCBI taxonomy): Eukaryota > Viridiplantae > Streptophyta > Magnoliopsida > Rosales > Rosaceae > Pyrus > Pyrus communis. Next base: position 2,395,431 of record NC_084811.1, on the reverse strand, counting down.
TCTCTTGCATGTAATGTTTTGCAATCTATTTCTCCATAACTACGCCTAAATTCCTTGAAATTTGAAGTTTCACAATCCATATCTTTGAACCCAAGCACCCCGCTAAAACTTAAAAGGGGTTGACTTTAGACATGAAAACTAAAATGATATCATTAAGTGATTAACTTATAACATGCTGTTCTTTCCATCCCTCCCTCTCTGTTCTACCATACATACCATGCAAGAGACAAATGGTTCAAACTCATTGTATTGAACTTGAAAGTGATGATGGTAGGCTCGGAAGGATTACGGTTTACATGACAAACAACTTCATTAAGCTATGCTTGTGTCTAAACTGTGACAGATATCTGTACTCAATAATGCACAGCTCACACATGAGGATTTAGCACGCTTGTGAAGTGCACAACAACAAAACCAATAAGCATGTGAAGATGACGAACCCTAAACCTTAAAATCACAAAATAGAAAACTGTTCTGAAGTGGATGAAACTGCCAAATATAATGGTTGGCAACCGTCGAGCTGCAGAATGGTTTCTGTGGTTCCACAGGCATGACGAGGTTGGTTGCTTTGACCTAATGGACTCGTGGCTCATTTGAGTTTAATTTAACTAATTTTCTGACTTTTCTAAATTACGGTTTGGCAAATCTGTAAAAGTAACTCTAAAAGCTCAAAAATAAAAATTTATATCCACATACGTTGCCAACTACGATTTGAATGAAGATCTGATGGACAACCACCAAGGTGAGTTGGCCGAATAACTAGCAGACAGGAAACATTTGTACTATGCTCGCCCACAGACACTTCATCACGTTATACTACGTTATACTGGATATGAGTTTGGATTCCCTCGTTCCATACATCCAGGTGATGCGACACTAGTTGACAAGCTTCTCAACAGATCTCTTGGTTTTGCAGATGATTGATGGAATTGTAAATTTTGTTACTTTTACTGAATGTATCCATCATATAGTCTTTCGCATATTATCGATCGAGATGCATGTTTGAAACGGCATGATGTGCAATTTAGATAAAGATTTGTAACGTGATAGATATTGATTGATCAGCTATACACGGGTGAACAACGTGAACAACGTGAAGACTAATATGATTAGATTGGCTAGAATTTCATATACTTTCGGGTATCAGATTGGGAAGACAATTTCATTTGTGTAGTTGAGACTCTTTAACATGTTATGCACCAGCTAACTTGTACCAAATGCAAGGACCACATGTTACTCACACACAAAAGAGCAGTTGTAGTTCTTTCTTGGTATGAAACTGATCATTCTTTATTATCTTTGAAGGGCTTACCTGTGATATAACTCTCATGTCTCTATGACACCCTCACAATGTATGTACGTTGACGAACAAACAAACAAATTAACTATAAACTAATATTATTTTATTAACAGAAAAGAAAGATTGCCCTGAAGGCTACATAACCCGTAAAGACTGCATCTTGATTAACTTATTCTCTCAAACTAAATACAAGCTATATTTATATATAAACCTAAGAAACCGTAATGCATAAATACCAAAAATACCCTAATACAAAATCAAATCAAATCTCTAATTAATTCCTAAATAACCCTAATAAATTCCAACACTTACCTATGGTATAACTCTCATGTCTCTATGACAACCTCACAATGTCTCTATCTCTCTTCTCATGTGACTTATTTGTAACTTATTTGTGACTTATCGCATGAGACAGAGAAGCGAGATATATCGAGCGAGATATATCGAATGAGACAAACATGGGATATATTTGGGTGACATGTAAGTCCTTCGAAGATGATAAATAAATAATGATCAGCTTCATACCCAATCATCTACATACCTAGCAAACTTACTTTTTTATCCTTACAAAAGAAGCTGTAGTAGGTATTTGGGCATTCTATTACTATTTATTCTCCTTGTCTTCTGGGTTTTCTTTTATAGAAAACCTCGATAATACAAGGGAAATTTTATTGACGAAAAAAGAAGTTATACCTAGTTAGGGGAAAACATAAACCTTATCCCTCATAATGCAAAAAACAAGGGGAAAAAGAACATGAAAAAGAAAAGAGGAACGTAAACCTTACCCCTCTAAAAACAAAAACTAAAAGATACAAGGAAGAAAAGGTGGGACATGAAACCTAACCCCTATAAAGCCAAACCTAAAAGGTCTAAACCTGCAAAACAACTTGAACAACACCACAAGGTTAGGAGAAAAAAAAAACAAGAAAGTGAAACAAACTTGTGTGCCGAGATACACATTAATTTGAGAAGCGAAAGCCAAGCAAGCCAGCATAGTCCAAAAAGTAGCACGAACCGCCAATATATGGAGAAGAATCATGCTATACCAAAGTTGAAGATATATGTGAGAAATGTAGAAAGTCATCTTCTGAATGCGGTTTAAACAAATAGACCATTGTGTACGAAGAGGGCAAGGAGGATCAAAATCAGTCGATTGGAGAGTATAAATAGCACTAGAAAATTCCTTTTCCAACTAGAGACAATGTCAACTTCACTAATATGCAAACTCTGCGACAATAGCAATTGCTAATAATACTGCAAAAAATGAGTTACGGTGACCAATCCATTGATAGAAAACACGAAGAAAATGACCATAGCAATCCCTGAAAACTCCTCCACGTGCAGCAAGACTGAGATTTTCTTTAGACAAACCATCTGTGTTAAGCTTAATCCAAGGAAACCAAGGAAGAGACCAAAGTGCAGGAAGAATAATAGGCGCATTGCAAGTGATAGGTTGAATCCCAAGAGAAGAAATGATACTAGTGTCAAAACCCTGAGAGTAACCAGAAATAAACTTCTCACCATGAAAAATTCCAAAAATTATAGACATGCAAAGTTGATGAAAGTGGATTGGTCGACCCTAAAAAATAAACTTATTTCGAGCTTTCCAAATAGCCAGAATAATAGAAAGACCTGCAAAAATCCAGAGATTATGCAACTATTAGGGAAAGGGCTTACGCACATAGACATTAAAAAATACAGTCGAAGAATCTAAAAGAGGCAAAGAAGTACCAAATTGACATGTTAACCACCTCTAAAGCTGCCTAGATATCTGACAGTCGAAAGATGAGCAATAGATTCCTCAAGATTATGACATAAACAACACATAGATGCCAAAGATATACCACGTCGTTTTAGAACACACTCGGTTGAAAGTTTATCATGTAAAAGAGGCCAAACCAAAATAGATACTCGAGGTAAAATAAAATGCCGCCAAATAAACCTTAGCCCAAGCACCATCACTATGTTTCCTTCAAATATGATGATAACTAGAGGAAACGAAAAAGATTCCAGTAGGCGAAGGCTCCCGAATCAACTTGTCCTCGTCTACATTTAAAGGCAAAGGAAGACTTAAAAGATGTTGCACCACAAAAGGGAATAAATCTACAAAATAATCTGGCAAAGACCAACTTTGAACTTTAATAGCATCTGAAATTCAAGGAAGAACCATAGTTGAAATGTCCAGAGATATCCAAGGATCAATAATTGGGTCATCCAACCTTTTGTTGAACTAATAGGAAACTGACCGCCTACACCATAACCCAACAGCTATTATTATTTAGAATAAGAAAAGAAAGCTTTAAACCATGCTACACAGGAGACCGTAAATAGATATCTTGTTTTTTGTGGTATAAGAGGAAAACGCTGCTGAGCGAAAGAGCCTCACAAAGAAGAGGATTGTAAAGGATCCCAACCAAAACTAAGCAAAGCCGTTAAGTTCAAAGAAGCTAAATCACGAAGACCAAACCTATCTTCCTGCTTAGGTTACACACCATACTCCAATCAAAAGTTACCAATTTCTGGGAAGTCAAGTCCTTTGACCTAATAAAATTCCCTTCACAAGTAGAAATATGCTTTTACAGGCAAGTTGGCAATTGATAAATGAAGAAACTATGGAGAAACAAGCTTTGATAAATAGACTACACTAATTGCAGTCATCCAGCCATGAAGATAAGTTTAACTTTCCAACCTGATAGGCACTTCAACCTTGTCTACCAAAACTTGAAACTGAATTCTCTTTGGCTAACCACGAAAAATGGGTACCCCAAGATAAGTGAAAGGAACAACACCCAAATAAAAGCCAAGATGTCTTGAAACATGTGCTCTATGGTGGGTCGAGGTGGACCCAAGATAAAAATTACTCTTAGTTGCATTAATATGTTGTCTCGATGCACAACTATGCTTATCCAAGAAATTTCGAAGAGCACAAAGAGATCAAACATTTCTACGACAAAAATAAAAGGATCATCAACATAGACACATGAGTAGGAGGGCAACAACACCACAGAGCTGAAATAGCAGTAATTCGTCCAGTAAAAAAACAAGATAAACCCTTGCTTAGAGCTTCATTTGCTCGACAGAAAAGGAGTGGAGAAATAAGGTCTTACTGATGTAGGCCCTAGGAGCAAGAGAAACCCATGCCGTGTGCCATTTACAAAAGTACGAGAAAAATCAAAGCTAGAAAGCACATGGAGAAGAAAATTCTAGTTCAAAGTATTAAAGTTTTAGCAGTATCAACTTTTATGCCCACATTACCACCAAAAGCCTTTTTGTCCATAAATTGAACCCTTCTGAAACCAGCCCAATGCAATTAGAAATACATCTACATTTCAAAAATATCGTTTGTTGATGAGAAATGATGCGAGTGGGCAATAAGGCCGAGCTGATCAGCAAGAACCTTAGGAATAATTTTGAACAAAAAGTTAGCAAGAGCAATGGGCCAATACTGAGCAATAGCGGCATCCCTTTCTACTTAAGGGATAAGTACCACAAAGTTGCAATTAGCATTCAGATAAAGTCATCCACGCTATTATGAAAGCAATAACATCCAAACTAACAGTATCCCAACATGATTGATAGAAAGAACCAGAATATCCATCAAGTCATGAAGCACTCAAAGAATCCATAGAGAAAAACAACATTTTTAATTTCATCAACTGAATGTAAATAAAAAAGAGCAAGATTTTTTTTTTTTTTGGTTTTTTTGTTTTTTTTTGGGTGAAGAAAAGAGCAAGATTTTTCCCTTCAGTATCCATAGGTAAAATTACACCACATATTCCAAGTCCATCTCAACGGGTGAAAAAAGTCATTATCCACATGTCTCCAAGTCATAAATACAGGGAGATACTACGGAAATATCGTTATTGTGGCAACTATATATGGTTGTGGCAAATTATAGATGCCAATCACCGTTTTTATCATTACTGTGGCAATTATACATGGTTGGCACATCTGCCAAGTCCATCTCAAACTGGTGAAAAAAGGCATTATCCAATTGTCTGCAAGTCATTTATGCATGTAGATAATACGGAAATTTCGGAAGTTGTGGATTGTTGTATAATTTGAAAATAATGATTGTGGTCCTTCCAGTATGTTTGGGGATATTTTATACATTAGGGTTTTTTCCGTCATTAGATTCTTATTTAAATATAATAGCAAAATCTTTTTGGTGTTTAATAATTTTTTTTTATAATGTTGCTTCAGTGTTTTAAGTGTTTTAGTTGTTAGATATTTTTTGCACAACTATTAAATTTTAGGAAAACTAATGAAAATGATTTGAAAACTTTGAGTTTTAATGATAAGGAAAAAATAAAGAATAAAGTGAATAGTACCAGGATTGACTTTTTAGTGTAAAAATGTGATTTTTCGTTAAAATGAACAGTACCGTAAGCTTTTCGTTAAAACTCCCTTAAATTTTTTATTTCAATTTCCGTTATTTATTTTTCATACCATCGAAGAGACGAAGGCTTTTCTGATACAAACACAGATACAATACGCATAGACAATAGAAAAGAAGAGACGAAGCAAGTACACAACCACTTGATATTCACGAGGTAGAGATAGAGAGAGATAAAGAGGAAACATGTCAAACTTAGAGAGAGGGAGGGAGAGATGGAGTCCTTAGAAAGGAAACAAACTCAACCCCCAATATAAAAACTTACACCTCACCCCACCACCCCCCCCCCCCCCCCCCCTCTCTCTCTTTTCTCTCTCTCTCCATTGCTTTGTGCTCATGGAAGTTAACACCACAACAGTTGCATCCTCAGGGCCATTTGACCTTGCCGGAAAAAACCATACTAACAAACACCACCTTTCAAATTCTCAGCTCTACCACCACCACCACCATGGATTCTTTCTTTCAAAATCTGCTCTCATTGTCATCATACCTACCATCTCAGTTATGGTCATTCTTTCTATAATCTTCGTCTTATTAATGCTTCGACGGCTCGCCAAGTCCACGAAAACAAATGGTAACATTTACAAAGAGACGAGCTTGATTAATACAAGAAGCAGGTTCATTGCTCAAGCCACAATGGACTTAAATTCTAGCCCAGGTAATTAAACATACCCATCTTTTATTTCCTTTTCATATGTATCTATCAAAAAGAAACTTACCCACATACATCAAGATGCCACCATCACCATGTCTCAATTCAATCACGCAATGCCCTATGCAAAAATTAAAATGCACGATAATGCATGATTGGTTTTGGGTAATACCAAAGTGGCATTGCAGTTGTAAGTTCTTCTCACTCTATCGGTATCCCAAGCTAGTCGCACTTGGTATGAGAAAATGCTAAAACGCATGACATCGCGTGTGAATGACTTGGAATACCCCTTGTATATCCCATTGTAATTAAACAGATGATTTTGAGTGGTAACTAAACAGATGATTTTGAGCAAGTCCAAGTTCTAATGTTGGTGTGTGTGAAATTGGGGCAGATGTGAAAGGTGGGTGTCTCCAAGGAGGGAATTCTGGGAGGTCATTTAGGTCACCTGCACTGACAACACCAAGTAGATACAAAGGAGTCCAAGTGTTCTCATACAAAGAACTCGAGGAAGCCACTGATAAATTCAGCGAGGCAAATGTGATAGGGCATGGTGGGTTTGGAGTGGTGTATAAGGGGGTCCTAAGAGATGGGACAGTGGCAACAATTAAGATGCTGCGGAGGGAAGGCAGGCAAGGGGAGCGTGCCTTTAGGGTTGAGGTGAGTGACTTAATTTATTTAGCGTTTTCCTCCTATTTGATCCTTCTATTTCAGCTAAATTTTGTTTTTTTTACTACTCTTCTTTTCTGAATACATTTGACTTGATAATAAATGTCATTTTGGCATTAGTAGATGTGCTCATTTGTATGTCAACACAAACTCGTATGTATTAGAAGATACCTAGGCCATGAGACTTATCTACACCTTTCACCACCTATCCAACATTAAATCTGAAAATAACACAATGTATATAACGGCGTTGCATAATTGGTATTAAATACCGATATCTTATCATCTCTTTTTCATTTAAGTTATTTTTTATTTGGAAGAAAACTTGCTTGAATTAGAGGATATATACATTTGTGTCTTACAGGTAATGAGACAGAGACACATAAAAACAAGAGGATTATATCCGCATGACAAGCAAGTCCTCCTCCACTAAAAAATCTTTGGCACAACATGTTATGAGAGAAATATATCCTCGTGGCAAGCAAATCCTCCTCCACTAAAAGATTTTTGGCTCTCTCGCTCTCTCATATGCACACACCAAGACACACATCTTTCAAAAAATGCTATGACCTAGTTCTTGTGTTTTATCTAACCTCACTTAGGAAAGCAAAACTTAGGGGTTGACTTAAGTACCCTCCCTCACACACATTATGCTTCCTTCAAATGTTTTGATAAATGAGTTTTGTTTTTAATGTGTTTGTCTTATTAAACAAAGTTAGAGCCTGAATTTCAGGATTCAATACCATTCTTAAACTGTTTTATTCAGTTTCTACACATGGGGTGTGGGAGCAAATTGAAAAATTCCAAATACCAAATGCCTAATATATTGTCTAATTCAAAGCATATAGGATCCTTTGCCTTTGTATATGAGGAGAAATGTTTCACGTCCTACATCATTCTATTCTATAGAGCTAACATCGCATAATCATCTAGTTTATTATTAAAAAATGCCTTATTTTTCTATTTTCTCCCTATCGTAGGTTGATCTGCTAAGCCGGTTGCACTCTCCATACTTGGTGGAGCTACTTGGCTATTGTGCTGACCAGCACCATAGGCTCCTCATATTTGAATGCATGCCCCATGGTACTCTGCAACGCCATCTGCATCCTACAAACAATCATCAGCCGTTGGATTGGGGGACCCGATTGAGGATAGCCCTTGATTGTGCCAAGGCCCTTGAGTTCCTCCATGAACATGCCACCCCATCTGTTATACACCAAGACTTCAAGTGCACCAATGTTCTACTAGATCAAAACTTTTGTGCCAAGGTGTCGGATTTCGGATTGGCCAAGGTGGGTTCTGACAAGATCAACGGTCAGATTTCGACGCGGGTGCGGGGGACCACGGGATATCTGGCACCAGAGTGAGTGCTACATATAATCTGTAATGGAACCCCCTCTCACTATCATTCAGTACCAACAAATAAAGGCACAGCAATAGAAGCATGCATGCACATGGGTGTATATACTATGTCACTATTACACTAGCTGTCAATTTTTATCATTTTTAGTGTTACTTGGGTAGAGAAAAATATACTATAATACAAGAGAAGTAATTTTCGCGCATTCTTTTTTTCTTTTCAATGCTTTTGTTTTTTTCTAATTTTTGGATTGATTGAATGAAAAAAAAAATTGAAGGGAAAAAAAACAGAGGTCTGCTGATTTCATTTTTTTTAAAAAGAAATTACAAATATCCCGAGTACAAGAAGGCATTGTGTAAATACTAGTTTCTTAACTTAATAACTGTGATCGTTTATTCTTCAAGAAGTTTTTGGATCTTTGCTGATATAGGCATGCCTCAACTGGAAAGCTCACTACAAGATCAGATGTATTCAGCTACGGCGTGGTTCTTTTAGAACTCTTAACAGGGCGCGTGCCAATAGACACAAACCGGCCTCCTGGAGAGCATGTCCTTGTCTTGTGGGTATGTCAACTGCAAATTTCTGTTAATAGTGAGTCTGCATGTATGCAAAGTGGAAACTAAAGGTAGATAAATTTTTTGTAATGTGATTAATCAGGCTCTTCCAAGGTTAACTAGCAGAGAGAAAGTATTGGAAATGGTTGATCCAGTTCTTCAGGGGCAATTCTCACAGCGGGATCTAATTCAGGTCAGCTTAGCTAGGTTCCTATTAATTATATAATCATCACCAGAAACTTATTGATTCTAAAAGGTTTAACTAACTCAAATTTTCTTGTCATAATTGTTGTTTTTATAGATAGCAGCTATTGCAGCAATGTGTGTGCAGCCAGAAGCTGAATATCGGCCTCTAATGACGGATGTCGTACCATCTCTAATTCCACTGGTTAGAAACTCCTGTTATGGTGCTTCCTCTGGTTCGTCTAGGTTTCTGAATCAAACACCAAGTCCAAGGTATTAGGGTTTCCTCCAGATAAAAAGAAAAAAAAATGGATTAGGGTTCATGTGAAAACTGCAAATTGAAGCAAAAATGTGGATCGATCTTTCATTGAGTTTAAGTACGGTTGACTCCTGAAGGTAAAAATGCTTCATTTGGATCACATTTCAAATAATCACATGCATTCTTGATGGGCTAGTATAGTTTAATTAACTTAGAAAACAGGTTAATTAGTCCTAATTTATTAGCTGTGATTACCTCCTGTTTACAAGCATTCTAACACATTTTTTTGGGTTCTAAATTAATAATTGATCGACATCAGGTTCAAGAATTGGTCTTTAAAAGAGAAAGAAGCAAAAGTAGCAACCAAAATACATTTTCTAAACCATTAAAATAAGCTAAGTAGATAGATAGATCTATAACAAAAAAGGATTGAGCAACTAAACTTGTTGATCACTTCCATCTTACTTGAACACCCTTCTTCAGCTTCCATGACAGCATTTGTGTCTCCTCTTTTTCGCCGATTGCGACCAATATCTTTTAAGCTCTTATGCTAGACTTAAATAAACATTACTAAAAAGCACATTCTCTGCCAATATGAATTCTGAATGCAAAACTGGGCTTCTATGAAAGCACTTGTTTCTCATCTTTTTTGCCACTCGTTAAGCATTTCAAACTTTTATGCTAGACTTCATCCTTCAATGTCAGATTCTCTCAACAAAATATGCTGAAAACCCCCCAACTTGTTTGTTCCCATCCCCCTTCAATTTTCTCCCTAAGTATTCCAACTTTACCGTGACAAGATAAACTAATAAATATAAAATAGAATACAAAAAATGCAACCAGCAGCCGCAACAACCTCAAAACCGACTGACACCACCCATCTCCGCCAGCCGTCCCTCTTTGCATCGTGTTCCTCCGCGCTTTCGTTCTTTGCTTTTTCGCTCTTTTATTATCCTTCTCTCTCCTCCTCTCCTCCACCACTGGAACCGCATTTGTTGGTGTTTGAGGAGAATGAGGCGGGGAAGAAGGAACAAGATCTTGTTCCTTCACCACTAGAAGAATATGATTATCAGTTAATTCACTCTCCACCTCACTCTCGCTCACTTTCTCACTCTCACTCTCACTCAACATCTTATCCCACGTCACCTCCCTCCCCATCTTCCTCTTTCTTTTGTTCTCCCTCTGAATATCCACCTGCACCTCCTGCTTCTCCCTCCTTTTTCTAGCCATTCTTTTATTCTCTCTCTCCATCTCTCTCTCTCTCTCTCTAAATCCTTCTCTCTTTTCCTCTCTATTTTTTTTCTTCTCCTCTCTCTTTTGTGTTCCCTCTCCCTCCCCCTCTCCTTCCCCCTCTCTGTTTCCACCTGCCTCTCCCTCTCCCTCTCCCTCTCACTCTCCCGCTCCCATTCCCGTTCAATCTCCCTCTCCATATCCCTTTCCAACTCTATCTCTCTCTGCATCTCCATCCACCTTTTCCACTTCCAGTCCCTACGATCTTGCATGTCATAGTCATAACGAATGTCGACATTCCTATCTTTCTTCCGCTTCATTTTCAACTCCATCTTGCTCTCCATCTCCCTCTCTATCTCTTTTCTTGTCATGTCCTTCTCCTCCACTGGAACCAAAAGGGATGCCGACGGTTTGGGAAGCGCCGGGGGGGGGGGAGAGAGAGAATCTAAGTATCATCATCATGGGCATGCTTATGAATAATGCTGACCTCCGGAACAAGTTGAATCAAACTTTGTGTAAGATAATCACCACGGCAAGCAAATTCTTTGAATATGTCACATGCTGGTTTACAATTTGTTTTGAAACCACAAATTAGCCAATTTATGGAATATTTACCAGCGACCACTCCTTTAATTTCATCCGAAAACTCCTCAATTGCAACTGATGATGACCTTTTGATAAATAGTGCTTGATTTTCGAATGTTTTTATGAAGCTCTCAACCTCAAACCATTTATTATCTGATCCATCATATTCGAAAGCATGCCATTCATGATAGTAATCTTGCTGAGCAACCAAATAGACCTTACTAAAAGGAACTTCAACCAAGTAGTAAATGTATAGGGACGTACCGTAACAGTTTTTGCATCCACCGCACCTGATTTTGTTTGCAAAAACGGAGCAATCAATCATGTCCCAAGCTTCAAGTGCAACATTAAAGGCACCCAATAAAGTGGTATGTGATGACTTTGAATGAAAAGTACAAAATAAAATTCCGTCCATGTAGACCAACTCCTTTGCCTTCACATCAAGAACATATTCAGCTGGAAGAATACGATCTGTTATATATATAGTTCTCCAGGCTCTATCCGCGAGTTTATATGTACTTAGGACATAAACATGATTATATATTTTAGAAACAACAAAAACAGCACAATCGCCACGAGAAGTAGTTGGAGAAGCCGTGAATGTGGCTTTATGTCGAGCGATTTTGTTGGTCAAAATCAAGGGAGAAGATAGTTCAATAACCTTATTCTTGAAAGGATTATAGAAAAAGAACTTAGTTGAACTACCATCTTCTACTTTTACCTTTTTTGTGAGAAGCAGCCAACCATATCTTGATGCACAAGGTTTCGCGTCCACGAATAATTCTCTAACTTCTTGTGTTATGATATCTCCGATGCAGTAAGTTTGTTTGGTCGAAGGATCAGAGAGCTCCAGTATGCTGAAGATTTCTCCGTCATGATTGAAGCAGCCATGGTTCATTACCCATGTACTAGGGTTTTTGCATCGAGCTTGAACCCCATCATGAAAAGCTTGCTGCCAAGTCGTGCATACCGCAGCAGAACGAACAAAATCATAGTGCGGAAGACGTTCAGTGATTAGGTTTAAGATCGGAATCGGAAGATCGGACCATAAATTATTTGCCATGGTTTATGGGTAGAGATTCACGATAATGAGAAGAAACATGATCTATATATAGTGAGGCACCTAACCCTAACCCTAATCCTGATCCTTTTTTATTTTTTATAATCCCTTTATGGGTAGAGATTCGCGTGAGATTTGCACATCGTGCTTTAATTTGAATGGTAGTATGGGTTTCTTAGGACTGCAATGAGGTCCACTCGAGGTCTATATGTCTAGAGTTCGCGGATTGAGAGGATTCAGGCCGTTCAAGAGAGAGACAAAAATCTGGGCTGTTCAAGTTTTTGGGTTTTTTGTGTAGTGGGCCAGTGGAATAGGTTAATGAGGTCGTAGCATTGAAATTAAGTGGTCAGAATCTCTCAATCTTCAAGCTCCATACACAAATCCGAAGAGGATTTTAATCTCCTATGACACAACTCGACCCGAAACGTCCACCTGGACTCCGAATTGAGTTGTGATGGCCTAACACCAAGAGGGTGATGAAGCCATAACATGTAGTGATGTGGAAATGTGAGTAAATTTAAACCTAAAAGTGCCTAAATGTAAGAGTGCACTTGTGAGCGGGAATGAACCTAGTTCACACGTGATATCAGAGCACAAGTAAAGTACAGTAAAGTAGGATGAGAATTATACCATCAAAGGTAACCAACTATACCAAGATTTGCCAATAATCCTTGTCGATATGAAAGCTTAGCTACTATAACCTGGAGGGGCGAAAAACAAGGGTGAATGGGCCTAAATAAAGTTTTATAAAAACTTTTTCGAAAACATAATAACCCCTTACTGTAAGACAAGTATAGTTTCCAAAATATACATACTACATATAGTATGAAAATACTTACCAGAGCTAGCAGTATCTTAAAAATGCAACACGTCACAAACTTTCGTAAATAAACACATGACGTTCGTAAACAAATATTTTCTCATAAATAAACATACAGTATCAAGTGCTCATCCACACATGCAGACACACAAGTTCATGTATTCTGACATGGACATGACTGGGTGTAATAATGATTTACGCTCTAGTACTACATTCACATGAAGACTAGCGCTATGCGCAACACATACGAGTCCTAATCACCTATAGCACTCTAGGACAGGACTAGCACCTACAATGGATCCAAAGTGAGCGGACGGTGTGATGTGCACATACACCTGAAAGACTACCCCTAGCCTGGGCGAGTACCAACATCGGTGCAACAAACGATGAGCAGATAACATAAATATAGTCATGCCACAATGATTTGATAATTCTAGTCAACATAATATTATTCATAGTCGTAAATATAATTATGGTAGCAATAATAATACGCATACTTGTGCATCCCGTAGGACGTAGCATAACTACCAGTAATTTCTATCAATGTGCTAAATCTTATAAACATCACGTTAATCTAGGCGTATTGTAGAAAACTCTTTATGAAATGTATAAATGGAAACTAACAATTATATATATACTATAAAAGAAAAGACCCACTCACAGATACTTGTGAGGTCGCAGCCGTTTAAACTAGGAAAGCCGAAGTCTCCCATAGTAATCACACCTAAGCATAATATTGGGACCCGTTAAAACTTGATTAAAATGTTTGAATTTGGGAAAACTGAGTGCGGATTTGAAATCAGGACGTCGAAATATGTTAAGAAGGGCCCTAGGCAAATTTTATAAAAAGTCAACGATCAACCCTAAAAAGTCAACCAAACGCCCCAGTGGTCAACTATGTTAAAACTTCGAAATTTCACTAAATGAATGTCAAAAATGGACATCGAAATTAGCCTAAAAGGGTTATCGAGAAAATTTAGAAAAAGTCAACACAAGGAATATTCAAAGAACATTACAAGGAATATTCCAAAGAATATTCCAAGCCCAATTCAGAGATGGCCCGGGCCTTATCTCGGGTTCGGATCTGGATCTGGGTTGCGGATCTGGGCTTCCTCTTTTTTTTTCTTTTTCTTCTCTGACTACTTAACATTGCAACCGTCGCGATAGATCCCAGTTCCAACCACACCAAATCTTCACTAAACCTATCTTTCCAATATATCAAATCGAAGCTTAGGGGACACAGAATCGGAATATACCTTTGGTTTCCTCGACCATGGCCTGAATTGACTGCAAAACGGCTCGAAAGTGGCCAGATCTCCGCCGAAAAACTGGGTTTTTTACTCTCAGGGTATTTCTACGTCCAAACAACACTAAAACATCTCAAAAACATCATAATCGTACTCCTAAACACAATCTACGAAGATCTTGGGGGGTTTTCGAGGCTTACCTTCGCCGGGGACGACGAGAACTTGTCGTAGTTCTCCATTTCCGATTATTCTCCAATGCGAGGTCTGAGAGTTGTTCGAGTTTGGGTTATAGGCTCAGGAATAAAGAGATGGGACGAGCTGGGGTGATGGTGATGTGGCTCGCCGATGAGGTACGAGTGATGGTGGTTCAAGGCAGTCGCACCCTTTGGTGCTTGCTGAGGAAGAAAGAAGAGAGAGGTGAGAGAGAGCTGTGGGAGAGATAGAGTGAAGAGAGAGTGTGTCTTCCTAAGATAAAGGAAAGAGGCCAAGTAGCGAGAGAGGAAATGAGAGTTAAGTGAGGCGTGGGCCCCACGGGCCAAAATAAATTATTAAAATATTTAAAATATCCAATCAGAAATATTAAAATATTAATATAATAATATATTAAATAAAATATAAAATAGTAATTTTTCACAAAAGTATTTCTCGAATTCGTAGTTCCGTAAAATCTTCATCGTAGCTCCAATTTCAATTCCGTTTGGACCTACGCGTTCATACGGTCGAGTACTTCAGAAATATAGTAGAATAGTAGCTCGTACACGTCATGAAAAGACGGTCAACAAAAGTCAATAATCTCACCACAAGGGCATTTTCGTTAAATCACTCTTTTAAAATTTATAAAATTGTAAAATTATGGACAGGTTGTCACACCCTAGGACCCACCAAAAGCTCTAAAGAGCACATCATGCTCAAAGGACATAATAAAATTTGCCTCAACCAAAATCTAAGTAAAATTGGTGAATTATTTCGGTCAGCCATAATAATTTAGTATTAGATTCACCATCCACTAATGTCAATACCAAATTATTATAGTTGGCCAATTATATTTGAAATTAAATATCTAATAGTTTCATGTGACAAATAGAGCTATTTGTCCCTTACTTCTACTTTAATTTGTTTTATTATAAAGACAATAAACCAATATACGTGAAGAAAAAAACGATGTGGTGAAATCATTTTCCAGCCATTAGACAGAGATGTATATGTTCAACCTCTCTTTTAGTGGATGAGATTTGGGGTGTTCAATCTCAGTATTGGATTGTTTTCGAATTGCGACTGACCGATGACTAAGATTGTTTTCTTGATGCAAATATAAATAGTTAGGAGTTGTTTGGCTTTCCATTTAAAAATACTTTATAATTTTAAAAAATGATGAATGTTACTAAATTCTTACTTTGGATGGCAAAAACAAAAAAATTTGATCCAAGAAGGATACTAAACAAGCTATCAATCGTTTAAGAAGGTAACAAACAAACCCTTGACTTCAAAGACAAATGTACAAGAAGAACGTTTCTTGTGTTGATTTGTAATTGTTTCCTAAACATGGTCTTTGAATGGCTCTAAAACAGAACCATAACCCGAATACGTTTCCAGAACCTTAAATCCGCCTAAGATGGTTTTATAGCAGATAGATTTAGGGCAATGCAACTTTGTCGATGAACTACCAGCTGCGAAGCTGCTCATTTATTTTCAGTTTCAGCTTCCATGGCAGTACAGTACTTGTTTCTCCTTTTTTCTCTCCTTGTGACCTGCTGCTTTTTGTATTAACTTTATCAGCATATCTGGAAAAGGCGGCGGACAAGGCTGACTTAAACACTCAATTTTGGTTCGTTCTTCCCATGTTTGCTCTCATCTTATGTTTCCACTGCCGCTTCATCTTCATCCACTGAACGAGGTTCAGCATTGGAGAGGTTTCCGGAGCTGCAGGGTGGCTGGCAACCACACGCTTAAATGGTTCATGAAATGTATCGTACAAACGTTTCACCTGATAAGCAAGGCAAAAAATGAACAGTAAGATTGCTATGTTTCCTGTCGAATATTGGTTTTAAAAAAAAAGTTAAGACTGTTTTGAACACACGTGATACCTTACGCTCTCCAATTCCAGGGCAACGAGCTTGATCTTCCATCTAAACATCCATGGTATGAGAAAGAGACTGCAAGACATGAGCATGATATTTCAACATTGCTAAAAAGCAAAAACCGCATTCTCTGCCAATGAATTCTCAGTGCAATACTGGAGGCATACCCCGAATGTAGTACCAAGAGTGACAACTTCAGTCTTGTTAACATGTAGAACTGTCGTTAACGCATGATTCAGCTATACAGAAAAACAAGGTTCAGTGCAATGAACTCATAGCGTCATAAATCATAGAATCCATACCAGATATTTCGCAAATTAAGCAATAATTTAGCAAGACTCTAAACGGAAAGTCTGGCCTTAATTTTCAAAACTTCACCTCAAGACAAGGGTGAAAATAAAAAGATTGAACGGTGATTTACGTACGATTTGAATCATTTTTGTACATTTTTGTTAATTTTTCTTTTATTTCACTTACTGCTACAACAAACTATTGTATTCATGTTCTTCAAAATATATTTTTTCATTTGTGGAGCCCGACTCATCTTCTTATCACCCGGAAGTTCACCTCACCTTGTGTGCCTAGGTTCGCCTCATTCTGCATATGAGGTGTCCACATTGTTTTGCTTCCATAAGCCAGCCAATTTTTGCATCCACGGAGCCTGCGTCGTTTTGACGTGCATGGAATTAGCTTCGATTTTCATGCGCACTTCGCTTTGTGCACTGAATCCCGCCTCATTGTTGTGCAACTTGTCTCGACTCATTTTATGTGTCAGAAGCCCATCCCGTTTTCTGTGAGCCGAGCTTGCCTTGTTTTACGTGCCATGGTTCGTCTCGTTCTTCATGAGCTGAGTTCGTCTCGTTTTGCATGCGTCTAGCCCGTCTAGCACCCATGTTTTTGACAAAAAATGCAATTTTCGTAAAATATTTTTCCTGAGTGTGAAGTTAAACTTTTTAAGGAATTTGTAAGCAGTTTTATGGTTTATTGAGCAACAAATGTATATTTAGTGGAATA
The DNA here is from genome assembly GCF_963583255.1 of Pyrus communis. NCBI lineage: Eukaryota > Viridiplantae > Streptophyta > Magnoliopsida > Rosales > Rosaceae > Pyrus > Pyrus communis. The sequence continues at coordinate 2,378,024 of NC_084811.1, read as the reverse complement.
TTTAAGCCGAAAACTAAAAAATAAGTGAAAAATATAGTAGTGAGGCTTAGAACACTGTCAAATGGGGATCTATTCTCAAGAATATCAACAGAAAGTCTTGCCTTAATTTTCAAAACTTCACAGTGAGGCGAAGGTGAAAATAAAAATTTTGAAAGGTGATTTATGTACGAATTTGTAAAACCAACTGAAAACCATTGTTAATCCACAATTTTTTTTTTTTGTAAAAATTGCAAATTTTTTATTTTCTCGAAATATTTTCCATGAGCATTAAGGAAATCTTTATAATGTATTTGGAAGCGGATTTACAATTTATTGAGAATTTAGTAGAATATTTTAGCCCAAAAGTAATAAAAAAATAAGTGAAAAATATAGAGATGTTAAAATGTGTGTGTGTGTGTGTGTGTGTGTGTGTGTGTGTATTTTTTTTAAATGAGAGAAGTTAAAATCACTTGTAGGTAGAGGCGGATGCATTGAGGGGCAGGGGGGGTCAGCTGACCCCCTAAACTTCAGTGAATGTCCAAGGATAATTTGAGTGATGACCCTCCGAACTTCATTGAATGTTCATGGATAACTTGGGTGGCACCCCTTTAAAGACTGGAGTTGACTTCATACATGCCTCCAACTGTAAGAGTGGCTCTTCTTAATTTTTTTTTTTATAATAAATATTACTTTGTCAAAACGACATAGTTTCGGATCCTTAGCATGGTGGTTTATATTGAGAGGAATGTTTTTTCTTCCATTGACAATGAAGCTATAATGTAACGTTTTCAAAGTATAAAAACGCGTCGAGGACTATTGTAACTTATATTGTTATCTGTTCTATAAGTTATGAATGATGGAATTATAGTTTAATTTTTAAGGTTATTTTATGTCTAAAAAATGTTTGTAAACTTTTACATGTGACCCCCCGAAATATTTTTCCTGGATCCTCCATTGCTTATAGGTGAGGCTTAAACAAAAAAATAGCAAAATTTTGTTTTGTTAAATAGTCTTTCACCCTCTTTTGGTTGACAAATAAGGTTTTATTAATATGTTGTTCAAATTTAGATAAAAGAAAAATTAACAAAAGGAAAAAAGGTTCAAATATTTTTAAATTAGGTTTTAAATTGTTGATTACAAGTGTTTAAATACGAATTATAATAGATTTTGCACAGAAAAATATATTATGAAGAACATGAATACAATAGTTTGTTGTAGTGGTGACTGTTCACTTTAAATGAGATGTTTTAGATTCGATTCTTGCCAAAGGCGAATTTGAACCACATTATTGTTAGCCCATTGCGAGGCTAAGTCTACCCCCTCCCATTTAGTTTAGCTAATAACGTTTGCTAAAAAAAAAAAATCCCGAACTTTTTACTTTCTCCATTCCTGTCAAGTAAACATACATAAGTTTTACCTTGGTAGTCTATGAAATTACTAAAAAACCAAATCCCACAAAAGCAACTATGGAAACAAAGTCATGAAAAACAATAGCTAGGGAATTGTGAAAAATTCCTATAATAGAACTGCAGGAATATGATCCCACCAATGAGAGCCAACATGATCAACCACATAATTAGCTAAGGAATCAAAAACTTGATTGGCCTCTCGAAAAATATGAGAAAAAAAAAATTTGCACAAACTGAATTATTATCTCAATGAGCCCAACCAATAAGCCTTAATCCAAAACCATAAATTTTTTGTACAAATTCAAATCTTATTAACGCATCGTGTAAAATATTGGCACATATATTTTATTTTATACAAGGATAAACACACAGTTTTGTCTATGTGGGTGAGTCATACACTTTTTGAGCATGCAAAACTTGTGACAAGCGGTTGGCAAAACTTGGAGTTGAAGCATGCCCAAAGAGTGAAGAGTCATGATCCTCGGAACCTTGAGATTAATACCAAGATCGTGAATATTGTGAGGCACACACCAACTGCTTTATCAAGTTTGGCCGTTGTACCAGCTATTAATTTGCTAATTACATAACTAATCTTAATTAATTAGATGTGAACGCTTCTGAAGGGCCAATGATTCCAAATTCGAGTGCTATTTTGATGGCAATTGAGAGTCAAAGAAAAAAAAGGCAAAGAATTTGAATATGCGCTCCAAAAGAAGGGGGTTGGTAATTTCCAAACCATATAATTAATTGAGCAGTTGGGTTTCAATTTTCACATGCTTTCACACCCAAAAAAAAAATTAATTAATTTAGAAAACTGTTTTATATTCTAAGAAGGGAAAGTGGTGGGTGTTGGTGCCTTAAGTCACAAGATAAGGGAATTAGATTCCGCAAGTTGTCAAACAATTCGCACCAAATGGATGATGAATGCCAAGCAAAATGGTCAAGAATTCCACACTATTATTATAAAGGGAACACTCCAAACACCAAATAATGAAATGGTACTTTTTGAAAGGCATCATGCAATAATTAGCATGCTGTTCGAAAGCACAAACAACGAAATTTTATCATGTACATCGCATTCGTCGTTTTTGTAAATTAAAATTAAAATTTATCATTTATAAATGAAGATAAACATTATTAAATTGCAACGTTAAAGATAATCAAGCGAAAAATATGTAGCCCTTTCATTTTTTTTGTCAAACCCATGACCAAGTCATTAGATGAACAAATAATTTCTTTCTTTTTTGGTCCAATGAACAGTTCTTTTCGTATTTTTCCCTCCCTCTCATTTTTGGTCATCATATTCAATTCAAATATATGAATAGAAGATTTAACTAACTTTGGTCCTTTATTTATTTATTTTTTCCTCCCAAAATCCTCTTCAATTTAATATTTTCTTCAAATACTTATATTTTTATATTTTTTAACAAAAAAAAAAGTAAAAGGGTTTTTTTAGCTAAAATTGTTTTTGAAATTGACATAATTCTTTACTTTAGTCTCTGAGATTTAAAATCGATATAACTAGTACCTGAATTTGTTCACCATCAATTATTTTAGTCGTTCCGTGAAAATCTTCATTAAATTGAAGAAAAAAAAGGGCAAAAATACCCCAATTTTTATCAAATCATTTTGGTCAATTGTTTAATAGAGAGTTTTCAAGGAATGACCAATTTTATCAATTTCAAATCTCATGAACGAATTACATCAATTTCAAATCTCAAGAACAAATTCTATCGATTTCAAATCTCGAAGACCAAAGTGAAAAGTTATGCCAATCACAATGACTATTTGGCTAAAAATACCCAGACACAAGATCTAAGTACATAATGTGGTAAAATATTTACCAAGTAAGTTATAAACCCGTTAGTTTAATGCAGTATACATAAAGTCACTAGATAAAACACAAGACATGTTAATCAGAAAAACCACATCTCATTCCATTGATTATATAAAATGAGTGTCAACATTGTCATCTACGCACATGACACCCAGTCTTTTTAAATTTAAAATTTCAGAAAATTGAAAGATAATGTACAAAAAAATTTATACACGTTGAACAAATTGACCTAAGTCGTGGAGGTAAAAATGTAAAAAAAGTTATATAACCAAAACTAATTAAACCGGAGGCCGAGCGGAGCTACTCCTCGACATCCCTGGCTCGGTCGGTTTCTCGCCGTCACTTGCCGCAACCTTTGGCGACAAGAGACTCGACATCCTCGTGAGAAACGACGGCGTTTTGGAGAACACCCACCGGTCCGATTTGAATTGCCGGTCCAACGGCTCGAGCCTTCTGTAGCTCCTCACTCTATTAGTACTGCCACTCTCGCCGGTTCGAGGACCACGCCTCGAACTCCCTTCTCGGGGCAAGACCAACAAGCTAGTGGACCGGTTCAGCTTCCGATTCATGATCTGTTTTCTCACTTCAACCGGTAGTCTCAAGGTGAACCGCTCAGTGTCTTCTCCCGGTTGGACAAGAGAGTGTCCGGTCGAGTGCGACCGCGGGAACAATCTACGCAACCTGCTCGATCTCGATCCGCGTGTACGGTTCCGATTTAGCGTCTGGTTTACGTTCAACAGCTCAGGTTCTTGTTGTGGTTGTTCTAGCATTACCTGGTCATCTCTCTCCGCCGCCGTGTCAACGGCAGCGTGTTGAGCTTCGACGTCGTCAGCCTGCTGCTGATCCGATCCCAACTCAGTGAATTGTGGTGCCGAGTCGCCGGGCTGAGGAACGAGGTTGGCCCGGCAAACGGGACAAGTGGTGTGCGACGCCAGCCACTCGTCGATGCACTCTGGGTGAAACACGTGGTCGCATTTAGGGATCAAACGCAGCGTTTCGTCGTCCTCGAATTCGTTTAAGCAGACGGCGCACTCGAGCGCCTCTTTCCCGATTTTAAGCCCTTTGATTTCGGCGTAGTCGAGGGTGGGGAAGGTGTCGAGGACGGCGGCGTCGAGGCCGCGGGAGGCTGCGCCGCGTCGGGATCGGCCGGTGTGGGTCCCTCCGGGGCGGACGCTGCCGGGTTGGTTGGCTTCGGAGCAGTGGCGGATGTAGATTGAGAAGAAGGCCATGAGGAAGAGGGCGGCGATTAGTACAACGATGATGATGGCCATCGACGGGCTGAACCTCTGGTAGCGGTAAGGGTCGGCTCGATCCGGGTTGGGCTGAGCTCTGACGAGCGAGATTTGCGGAGAAAGGAGGAGGAAGAAGAAGAGAGCGAGGGCCATGTGCCTGGCGGCGCAGGAGAAGAGCGGAGGCATGGTGGTGTGCTAACGTGCGCCGGGGAAAGAGGTTGGAGAAGGAGGAGGGAGAGGGAGTGTGACAGAGGAGAGAGGAGACAGGAGAGTTTATAAACGAATGTTAGAGAGAGAAAGCTAGAGAGAGAGAGAGTGGACAAGTAGAGGCCGGGAAGGTGTCGTGTGGAACAAAGAAGTGTTGAAGACAAAGAACCGAAGATGGGAAACGAGGACTTTCAAGCCATGGGGGGATGGGAGTGGGACCCACGGCCCTGGACATTAACAAGATACGGAAGCACCACTTGGCACTGATGGCAGCTGATATTTATTACTAGTACTACCAACAGAAATATGAGACGTGGCAGAGCAAAAGATAACGTTTTGTTAAACAGAAGTTAACCGATTAAAAATTCGTTAAGTTTGACGCTGTTAATTTATCCTTTTTATTTTTTATTTTTTAAATAGCATAGTTGTCGATTGCTCTGAAATTTGTATAAAATTGTCAATTTGTTTTATGAGATTTAATTGATTACTCTTGGCAAAAAAAAAAAAACATTAATCGATTACTCTCATGAACTTTTATAAATAGCATATTTTCTCCTTGACGCTAGGTTTTATAATTTTTCATCCATCTTAGTCACATGGACATCGCATAGGAAATGCATGAGGGAAAAAAAGGTGATTTTGTTTTGGTAAACTATGTGCAAAGTCAATACTTTGTAGCTGCTAATTGGCTATCATGGCTAATTCAAAAATAAGTGTACGAAATCAAATAGTGGAAGAGAATAAGAAGAATAAAAAAGCAATTTGTTTTGTCTACATTAAGGATAAAATTATTTTATTTATTGCCCTTAAACATTTCTCATATGGCCCAAATGGTTAGAAAATTAAACGGATAATTCCAAAATCTAAGTTGGGGGAAAATTTGGCTAATTATAAAAATTTAAAAGATAATCAGTTAAAATTACATTCAGATAAAAATTAGCAACTCTTTACAAGTTTAGAAGAAAATTGACAAATTCACTTGGTTCGTAACAAGTCTTTGTTCTTACTAATTCATTTCGTTTGATAAAATGGAATTTTGGCTGATATGACACAAATATTCCTCACAAAATACATCAAATTCAGAACCTCACAAAATACATCAAATTCAAAACCAACACACATTTAAACATATCTTCCACCTGCACACATAATTTTTTTTTTTTTTTGACAAACGATAGCGTTAGTGGGTTAATCGACCTGCACCAAGGTGCATTGGGCATCTCATGCTTCAAATATGACCATTTTTACCTTATTTACAATATTTTAGCAATCACGTTGTATAAAACCTACATTTTGAGAAACCCCCCAAGGCGGCTCTTATGCTAAATAAGAATATGTATTTGTAGTCTTTATCCTTGCTTCTCTCCTGATTTAGCAAGCTCATAATTAGGCCGTGGAAATAATTAAGAAACTTTCAACGTACCATCCGTATGTACTACAAAATAACTTCCAACTTAGCAACCTGTTCTTGTCTCTAGTTTATCAGAAACTTCAAGGTAGCTACTTTTACAAAAGATGGACGCCAAATCACAAGTAAGTGGCAGCCAAATGACAAATTAAAAAGGAAAAGAGAAGATGCAAAAAACACAAACCAATTAGGCTGATAAATTTAATGTTTTTCGTTAAAAGTAAACAATACCGGAAGTGTTTTGTTAAGCCTCTCAATCTATAAAGAAAACTAACTAAAAGTCCAAAAAAACTTTCATTTTAATGAAAAATCATTTTTAAAGGCATAATGAATAGTATCAGAAAAAGATATAAATGTAATTTTTTGTTAAAAATAAATCGTACCAAAAATATTTTGTTAAACCTCTCTTATCTATATTCTTCCACTTAGAGTGACTTTGCTATTTTGCAATGGTGCATGGCCTACTTTTATCAACCGAAGAGGGAGACACAATTTTCTTATTATAGTCGAAAGGAGAGGAAGGGAATACAAGCTGGTGGGTCAAAAAGAAGGATAAGAATCTCTAACGGCGTAGAAAGGACGTTAGACGTTAGTAGTTAGACTATCTGTTAGTTTTTTTCTTTAGCTTATGTTTCAGTTGGTGGGTATTACTAGGTGCCAGTGCCATGTAGTAAAAAGATTTTTCAATGTATTTAGAACACGAAATAGAACATCTCATATCATTATAAATTAGGTGTTTTAACGAAAAGTCAACGGTACTGTTTACTTTAACGAAAAATCATATTTTTTAACCTAAAAGTCAATCCAAGTATAATTTATTTTACCTTTTATTTTATCTTTATTATTAAAACTTAAAATTTTCTAATATTTTTTTATTAGTTTTCCTTTATAAATTAGATGAAATTTTTTTTTTTTAAATATTTCTCCAATTGCATTGTGGTTGTCCCGCTCGTCTTCAAAGCGCAATGAAAAATCTATACCATCTAATTTCTCGGGACTTCCTTTGGCTTTTTCCGCGAGGGATTGGTGGGGGTGGGTGACGTCAGCAGCTGGTCATGGGTGGCGTTCCACATCGACTCACGCGCTACTTTTAATAATTCTCCTGGTAATATGCTTGCCTCCAATCCAGTGTCTGTAGTAATTAGAAACTGTTTTTTAAAGAGAGTTTTAATGAAAAGATTCAGTGTTTTTTATTTTAACGAAAAATTATATTTTTATATAAAAAAATTTATCTTGATACCATTTATTTTATTCTTTATTTTGTCCTTACCATTAAAACTTAAAATTTTCAAATCATTTTCATTAGTTTTTATTTTTTTAAAAAGTTTAATTAAATCAGAATCCAAATGGTGGGTTGTTTCCTATTTCTGATTATTTAATGGATTTGATGACTCCTCCAACACGGATAGAGTTTTTTAATGGAAAATGATTTTTGCTTCCTTTTTCTTGCATTATTTCATTCATTATGTTTTTTGACACGATCAAATTTAAAAGAAAAAAGGAAAAAAAATCTAGAATAAAAGAGGAGTGCACATGGATAAAAAGCGAAGATTCACTACTTTTTTCTTGTCTTTTTCCTTATCGTTTTATCATTTAATAAAATGAAGGTTTTGAATTTGATCATCTTTGAAACCCGAAAGAGAAGTATCTAGATTTAGATCTAGTTGATATATCTTATCTAGGACAAGAATACACGAGATTGCACCTCCAAATTTGTTCTATATAATTATCCCTAATTTGACCAGAATTAAAAATAAAAAAAATTCTTTATCGTTATAAACTAGGATTTTCATTTTTCTATAATATCTACAAAATTCTTTTATTGCCAAAGTTTTTAATTCAACTAATTTGACCTAGCCAATATGAAATGAAAAGTCATTCTCAATTAATAATGTGTTTTAGAAAAAGCTCAAAATGTATTTAGTTTTTTTTAATTATTAAAGATAATATTCTAACGGGAGATGAAAGAGTTTGAATGCAAGACGTAGTCAGTAAAGAAAGACTTTATCAAACAGAACAACTCGTCACTTATAAATGGGTTCTATTTATTACAAAACCTAGCAGCCCATCTTTTCCCAAAGTTACAATAAACGAACGGAAAAAGAAGGTTTACCGTGTAATGTTTAGAGTATCTCCAAAAGAAAATCTAAATTTTGTTAAACTAGCTCTTGAATAGTATAAAAAATTATTTTCGCTACTTAGTTTAACTTTTAATGTTAACAACACTTTCCATTTTAACAAACTTTGAATATTTTATTACTAAGAATTCAAAATCAACCCGCTCATTTCTAAATCAGTCTTCTCCCGTTTCGTTTTCTCCTTGCTCAAGGGTTCACCTTTGAGTTTTATTTTATTTTTTAATATATAGCTGATTAGTTGCTCTGTAAATTTAAAGAGTTCATTTTGCTAAATTGGAGACTAAGACTAACTAAATTGGGTCAAGGTATGTATTCAAAAATAATAATAATTGGGTAAAGGTTTGACCAGAGTGGGTCAAACAAATCACAAGAAGTTGAGCAACTTTGTTCTCAGCAGCCGAAAGCATGCTCGCGAGAAATATGGGTCAACATCATACGACGATCAAGGAAATCGAATCGAACGGCTGTCAGAAAGTACTACAAAGAAGAGTTGGAATGTAAGAACTAGGAAGTACCATACAAGCCTCTAGAAGAATCTAAATTCTACATCTTTAATTAGCATGCAAGATGTCACTCAGTATTACAGTACAATGATATTTCTCTTCATTTAGAAGTGAAAGGTCTTAAGTTCGAATCTCGTGAATTACAAATTCGATGCTAAATTAGACTGCTCATTATGTGGTTTAGTCGAACTTTCCCTCATCTTAATATACAAATATCAATGTACTAAAAAAAAATAAAAAAAATAGCATGCAAGATGGTCAACCCAAATCAAATTGGTTGGGCAACCACTGAAAAGTAGCGTGGTCCGAAGGGAACTAGGAAGGGGAAGGGAAGGTGTGGACTTTTGAACTTAACGTTCATGTAAGGTACCATTTTTCTTTTTGTTATAAATCAAAGGGGCATTGGCCTTTCATCATTTTTGTTTGGGTCGAAGTAATATTGCATTTGGAAAGGGATCCTTTTCGGATCCCTTCCTCCTAATCCATCAAATCAGTGAATTCGTGCCATTAAAATTTGATTCAATGGATACAAACAGGGGGTCACTTTAAAAGTTATAATAACTTCAGCCGTTAGAGGATAACTTAGAACCTCCAATTTATGTGTAAATATTCTTAATCATTTGCAAACTATCATTGCGCTCTAGTATTATTCCTCTCCACTTATGATAATGATGTCTCAAGTTAGATTCTCATCAGTGACGTAATTAATACATGATAATGCTCAATATTTGTAGGTTAATAAACTAGAGTATTAAACCCTTTGTGGCCTTTGGACGTGAATTGTAATAAAATGGATACAAAATTTAAGTGGTTCACTCCTCAAAACTGAGCTACATCCACTGTATTGCATGAATTCTATTAATTGCAAGACTAAAGATAGTACTCGGTTAATACATGAATTTTTCTCTCGTTGTTTGTCCGACCCCCTTATTGGAGGTTTCACCCCTTTATATAGGCCCTCAGTGAACGCTTCAACCTTAGGCTTTTCCCACATAGCATTCAATGTGCTACATACATTGAATAGCCTACTGACACCCTTTCACATACAAACTAAACATTTGGTGGTGAAGTGATGGGTGTCCTATTGAGATAGCATGCACTCCCAGTGTAAACGAACTGAGTGGCTTAATTGGGTCCTTGCTGCCGACTTGGAGTTACTAAGTGGCTTGATTGACGTTTGAGTAAACCTTTCCTTGAACACTTGTGTCACAAAGCTGTCAATCTGCCCACGTACTTTTGGCGATCGGCAAACCCTTCGTATACCCTGGTCGGTCGATACTTACCAAACGGACGTGTCCTTTTCTAGGCCCCTTGGGCCTCTTTTGTCGTGACCTTCTCTTGGGCTCATCATACCTCCTTTTCGGGCCGACACCTTCATCCGAGCCTAAAAGTGCCTAGTATTAACAATATCTAATATAGTTGACCAACTGAACGATTTGGCCTAATCTCATGCATGCATATCTTTGACAATACTTCCGCATTCTCAATGTTAGAAACGGACACAAGTTCACATTCTTCCTTAAGAAATTAGAAGACAATAATGGGCAAATTTATAATTTCCAACATGAAAAAAATATTTAGGAAAATACATATTCAAATCCAAATAAAAACTAAGAACACGTACCATGTTTGAATACATTTCTATAAGATATCAGATAAAGAGAATAGAAATTAAACAAATAATTTAAAGCAAAGATTGAAGTTTAAAGGGGCACTTCGATCTAGGTCCAAAAAATTCAGCTATTTTTGAATTGGGTCCACTTGTTTTGCCCCTTGAAAATATATATTTTTTTAAATTCTTTAAATTTGATTTTTTAAAATTTGAATCTTCAAATACCTTTATCTACCCGTTTTCTAATTAAAAATACATTATTACAAATCTTATAAGTTTATAAAAAATTAAAGGAAATATTGCCAAATGTAGATAAAAAATAAAATAAAAAATTTGTGATGTATGTAGAATCTATGATAGTAATAGACTATGAACAAAAACCTATTGTATAGATAGATAATACAAAATAATCTGTGATACAGATAGATTACGAACAAAACGTATTGTATAGGTAGACAACACAACTAATTTGTGATATATAAGTAGATAAATACAATTAATCTTAGATAGATTATTAACAAAATATGTAATATATATAGGTAGATAAATACAATTATTCATGATAGGCATAGTATAATATAAAAAAGATAAAAAATAAAATAAAATAAAGGACAAGTGATATAGATAGATTTTGACAATCCGTCTCTAAATTTATGATTTTATAAATTTTAAATGAATGAAATGATGAAAATACCAATAGAAGCGAGGTTTTTGACGTTCGTTGACCATCATATTGTAACACTTATGAACCATCCTCTTAGCATATCGTCGTAATATTCGTCGTTACAAATGCATGAGCACAAACGGAATTAAAATCTGAGCTACGAAGAAGATTTCATGAAACTACGCAGTACAAGGGTATATTAATAAATACATTATTTCAGATTCACCGTTAATATTTTATTATTATTTTTTCTGATGGGATATCTGTCCGTGGGACCCACTCACGTGGGTCTCCTCACCTCTGTGTCCCCGTGTCCCCGTGTCCCCTCCTTCCTAGTCTCCCGGATGTCTCTCTCTCTCTCACATTATTATTATTTTTCTGTCTTATATTCAAACTCGAGCTCTCTCTTCTCTCTCGTAACTCTCCATCTCAAACTCTCTTCTCTCTGTGAACCACAGAGAAGATAGGACGAAACCCAAACCATCGCACCACATGAGTGGACCACCATCTCCTCCCTCCTGCTGTTTTGCTCAGGGCACCCTAACTTGTGGTCTACTTCCCATTCAGCGACAACCATCATTGTTCACCCATTTAACCTACCATGGTGAGCCTCGAACTCTCAAATCCTTGTTATTTTTAAGTTTTATATTGTTGTTCAACTTTGAAATGAGATTTGGGGGAAGGTTGGTGCAGATGAACCTCGGGGGAGATTCCCCAGAAATTTTGGAAGCTTGGACCCGTGACCATTTAGCCCATTTCAGAGGATTTTTCCGGCCATCTCGGTGACGTTTGGCCCTCGAAACTGGTATAGCCCTGTTCACTTCATTTCTAGCTTCATTTTTGTTTTTGTATCACTAAAAATGGGTATTGAACTAGAAATTAGCCTTCAAAGTTGGGATAAAATATCTTAGATTCTGAAAAACTTAGACCGTGGTCATTTAGTCACTTTCAGGCCATTTTTCCTGCCAGCACCGACCTTAACTCGGCCCTACTTTAGTATGGTTTTGTTCCCGACATTTTTAACTTCAAAATGGCTTTTGAATCATTGAATTTGGTTGGAGATCGAGCTCCAAATGAGCTTTGGAAGTCAGCCCTGAAATCTGGAAATTCTGCAGATTTCTTGAGGAAGGTGCGTGGGCGCGCGTGGATGCGCGTGCGGTGGCCCGTGGAGGAACTTGAAGTTCCTCCTTAGGCTTCTCAATGAGCCGAACCCGAATCTGTTCTTCATTTTCTGAAATTTGACCGTTTTAAAATAGTTCATTTATTAGCCATAATTTGTACGAAACCGAATGAGTACGTTAGTACGTTACATATTTATGTTAATGGTTTTATTTCTAGGTAAAACGCATTGCAAAGATTCTTGATTGTACAAGACGGGTTCGACTCGACAACATGATCTGTGAGTGGGTATTTTTGTTTTCATATATATATATATATATATATATATATATATATATATTGTATGGTTTCCACAAATGCTTTTAATTTGGTTTACGGATATTATGCCATGATTTACTTAATTTTAAAAATGCTGTTATGTGGCTGTGATTTATATTGTCATGGCATATTCATGTGCATTTTACCAGGTCATAAATATTATAGTGTTGTGAAATGCTAAAGGAATTCTATGAGACGCTCAGGTAAATTCAGGTGAGTTTATTGAGTTGTTTGGAATGACTAAGTTATGGCATGCTCATATTCATATAGTGGCTCATCATTGCCACACCCAGGTGTTAGTGCTCAGCCTAGGCCAGGCTAGTCTTTCACGTGTCATTCACATCAGCATTGCACACTTGCTTTGGATCCAAGTAGGTGCTAGCCTTGTCGTACAAATTGCAATATACAATTTTGACTCGTATGTGACAGTGATTAGCGCTAGCCATCATGTGATTGTAGCACTAGAGCATATATTATTACACCTAACCCTGTCGTACAGGTCGCATTAGGTGACTTTGACTCGTGTGCTAGCATAGACTGATGAGCAATAGGTGCAGTCGTACAGATCACATTAGGTGACTTCGACTTGCGTGCTAGTAATGACTGTTGAGCACATGATTATATTTACATTGATGTTGAATTACTATGATGTGGCATACTTCTGATTCAATTGTTGGCATGCATTTGATTTCATACTTATACATAGTATGATTTTTTGGAAACTCTACGTGTTTTACAGTGAGGGGTTAGTATGTTCATAAAGCAAATGGTTTTTATAAACTTTTATTTTTGTGCCCACTCACCCTTCTGTTTTTCGCCCCTCCATGTTTTAGTAGTTGACCTTTCGTATCGACAAGAACTCATGACAAATCTTAGTATAAGTGTTTTATCTCCGAGGGTATAATTCTAAATTCACTCTACTGTACTTTACTAATGCTCTGATGTCACGTGTAAAATGGGTTCATTCTCGCTCACCGACGCATTCTTGTATTTAGGCATTTTTAGGTTTTAAATTTATTCACATTTTCACATCCATACACTTTATGGTTTCTTCACCCTCCAGGTGTCAGCTAGCATAACTCGATTCGGAGTTCAGGTGGACGTTCCAGGTCGGGGTGTGTCATAAAAACAAAAAAAATCGTGAAGAAAAATGACATTGAGGGAGGAAACACTAGAGAAAATGCTAATTCGATGAAGCTTCAAAGTTAAAAAATATAAAAAGGAGAATGAAGCATAAAAAATTAAAAAAAAGAACATGAGACGAAGAACCCAAAATACAAAATTGACTAATACAAATTCTTTTTTTTTTTTTTTTTTTTTTAATAACCAATCAAATGTATATTGATCATCCTTATGGAAGGAGGAGGAGAAGAAGAATATTATGGAAGAATATTACTGGGCAAAATAATGCAGGAAGAGAAAAATATTGTGAGGGAGAAACAAGAAAAGATAATTGAAACAAGAAAAGAGAAATGAATGGTTTGGGGAAGGAGAAGAAAAAAAGGAGATTTAAATCCCTAATCCTATAATTAAGGATAAGATTAACATTAATCACAAACTTAAAAAGCAGTAATTACTTAATTGGTCAATTTAAGGGTAAATTTGGTGAATACAAATAAGCTTATTTGGACAATGAATCACTGGACCTAACCAAAAAATTAAACAAATTTGGACTATAACTAATAATGGCTCATAAAATTGGACTCATATTTAGTTTTCCCAACTTTTTTAAATCTCCATAGATTTGGATATCAAAGAGAAGCAAACATTTAGTAAAATTGAGAGTGTCAGTATCATGTGTGATTTAAGGCTCGTTTGGAAGTGTTTTTAAAATAACTGAAAACGCTTTTGATGAAATGTTTTTGAAACCAATCCTTAGTAAAAACACAAGCTAATCTTAAAAAAGCATTTGAAATGCTGCTTGAAATAAGCACATAACCGGTGCGTCTTCCATAAAGCACTTCAAGTGCCTTTGGAACCCAATTTCTTTAAGCACTTTCAGTCATTTTAAAAACACTTCCAAACAGTCCTTATACATTGCGTTTGTAAAATTTGTTTGATAATTTGATACCCTTCTAGAAAAAACTTGATTACCAAACCATACTGATTAAATTTGACTCTATGCTCATGAAGTCGGAGTTGAAGCTTTAGTTTTTAGCTACGACGTGGACTAGTAGGACTGTAACTGATTATCAAACCCTAATTATGTGATTAATTTATGTAATTAATTTGACTCTACCATTCATTATGTGTGCAATGTGGCTGCAGATAAACCCAAACTTTCAAGATTTAATCATCACATATTCCAGAAATTCGTTGACGTAAAATTCTTTATTTTCCTCCAAGAGAGATGTAGGAATATTAAAAAGTTATAATTTTGTGAACAAGAAATTGACTTTTAATTAAATTAATCCCCAAAGGCCATATGGTAGAGCCACACTTAGATTAATTCAAGGTTATCGACCACCAAGATTTGTATATGAAGTCCAATATCTCCCCAAAAAGTAAAACCCTATCTTCCATTATTTCAATTAAATTCTTCATTTCCTTGTCACATGAATGGGACATTCTGCATTCCACAAGTAAATTCGTACCTAAGATCTGTCATTCACAAGTGAAAAAAAATACCAGTATATCGTAGTATCAAACGGTTTTAATTGGTTCTGCATGCATACTTGCGATTCAATTTCACATTTGATTGCATATATATGTAAGCAGAAAACATGTGTATTTGATTTGAAGAAAACTTAATAAGCCAATTTGGGATGTAAACATTCTATTCGTGTTACATATATATACATATATATATATATATATATGTATATATGTAAATATATATATGTATATGTATATATGTAAATATATATATATATATATATATATATATATATATATATCATCCGTTTCTAATCATCTAAGTTATGTTTAAACTGTTTCTGGGGCTCAAAAGCTTTGATAAAGATTTGTGGGGTGTTTATCCTGTCTCTTTGGGCCTGATTACTTCGCTGCCCCTTTCCTTTGGGCTTTCATTACTGAGTTTTAAGACAAGAAAAATAAAAGGATAAGACAAAAATCTCTGATGCCCGGATCATGCTTCGGCAGGCCAGACGAGTTTATGTGGATTCCAAGGAAGGTCATCTTTGACACTCTAAGCCTGTAATCTGGTTGTACGTACGCACAATAAAACTAAAGAGATATTTGGAGGATTTTGCTGGCATCAGTTGGGGGACCTTGCTAGCTAGTGAGCTTAGAAGACTGATCGTAACACACCTCCTACTTGGTTCTTCGTACGTGAGAGTGAAAATCGATGTATGAGAACCCTTCGAGTTCCTGTTCGATGTATACGATCGGAAAGGCGTATTTTTAACAATGCAATCTTTGGTTTAGGCCTTATGCGTACAAAATGGTTGCATTTCCTTCTTCAAAATGTTAGCTATGTTGAGCCAGTTGTGCCAATGATCCATGAAGAGAAGGACATTGATACTTTTGTGAAAAGTGCAATCATGTCATCAAAGCTATGGGAGTACTTGGCCAATCATTAACAAACAGATGGTCTTTCCAGCTAGTATGGATAGGTCACAGTGTGTGTCTTTCAAACCCTAAAATCTTATGAGGTCCCCAGAAAAACAATATTATTGGCATATTGCTAACAGGATAGTGTTATCCATATATTCATTTTTATCTCTCACACACCTCTTAATTTCCGATCGTCAAATTAAATAAATTGAAAAAGATTAATGGACAAATTTAACAAGAATATATGGGAAGTAAAAAAAAATGGTGTGAATAGCACCACCCTTGATAATACCCATTATACTGAGACAAGAAGGGATTAATTTGTTCATACATACTCTAATGGAGATTAAAAAGGTAGATTGTTTCTTTGAAATGAAAAAGTATCTAACTGGTCAAAAAAGTTGCCATCATGATCATTTGGCAGGCTCAAAAAAAAAGGAAAAGAAAAAAGGAACCCCATATGGGAAACAGGGTCTATTCAATTTTTGCAATCAAATTTCGATTTTGCTTTGAAAATTTTGCGAGTGGTCATTCAAATTTTCAAAGAAACCAAAAAGAAATAATGGCAATGTCAACTTCGGGTTGCGGCCAACAAGTTAGCAGTGCAGGATGAGGATGAGGAATAATGGGCATGGATGTCACCAAATGTTCTCTCTAGGCTCTCTGTGTCTAGGCCTAATATTATGTTGTCTGGATTTTGTTTCGGTTATTCAAAGTAGCTATTATAACAAATCGACCCTAACCATGATGAATGGTTGGAAATTATACTAAACCCTATCAGCAATCCTCATTAACTTTTCGACCGGTGCTACTGCAGAGAGTAATATTAAGTTTGGTAATTCACCGGATTATGTGTTAGTGTTGTTTTTGGATTTCATTTAGGTTTAATTACTAAGGTTCTAACATGTACGCAAACACATTATTTTTGAATAAATCTAGTAAAGAAAACATTTGTGAGCCATAATATCATATACTGTTACTTTTAAGCCAAAAAATCATATCCCATAAGACATTGTTTTGTGTTTAAGACTGAATTAGATCACTCACAAGATTGAATATCGTTGAAGGACAAAATGGATGTCGACTTTAACAAATCGTCCACATCGGGTAATTAAAGCTTTGTCTAGTAGTTTAAATAATCATTAGCGTGCCAATAAACATAGCAATTTTGGTCCTTGTTGTAATTATAAGTTCGTCACATTCATTTTAGTGATCCATGCACATAGTAGGTAACTATATGAGAACATTTAGTAACCCCTGAAAATGTGCAAAAAATGCAAACGCAAGCAAGATATATATTATAAACCATTTGCCCAAGGAACTCTGAGAAACCTTATGACATCCATATGTAGAGCAAGCTGATTGAAAATGACCTCAATCACAACTAGAATCTCAGCAACAATTCCAGTTCCAATACAAGTGGCTTCGCTTGTGTTACTTTCAAATTAACACAAAGTAATTCTTAGAAAAGAACAGAAGCAGTCAACACTGGAGAAATTTAATTTAAGGGAACAAAATTTAGATAATCTGGTTGTTGCCTTGGTGGTATCCGGAATTTCTTGTTTGATATTTCAAACTCTTTTTCGATGGGGTCACAAACTTGAAAGGGAAAAGCTTAAATAAGTCAACATCTGTGTATACTTTGCTTTTCTGTAAATTCTGCTCCAGTACCGGAAGTGTTATTCATATGTCAACGTCCATCATCTTCACATGTATGGAGACCTAGCTGAACCAGTTTTATTCCCTTCAATCATGTTAATATATACTCAGTGTGTACTATTAATTTAGACAAAGATTTGAAAAGAATAATGGAAACGAACAGCTTGCAGTCTATGGTATAATATGAATTATTAGTCTTGTTGGTATGCATTTTCTGCATCTAAATATGGCTATGTTTAGTTTTGTGTAGAAATTGAATCCGAGCTGAAACCGCTGTTTCTAAAGAAAGTGGTATTTGTTGCAGCCGCTGTTTCCTGACTCCTTAGCGGCGGCCCTTGTGTAGGGAACTTATGAATGCGAAAGTTCTTGAGGTATCATAATCATCTGCCACGTGTAGGGTTAAACTGGGCCATGGAGATGGAGCCATGCATGGAGGTGCTCTTCCAAATGCATGAGGACAAATTTCTTTATGTCATTTCGAACAGTATGGCAAACGTTAATCAGGTAAAAGTTACGGTCCACAAATAATGACAGTTCAATAGCAATTTTGCATGCATTACATGCATGCATGCATGTTACATGTAACTAGGGTTTTAGGAGAAATTTTTCAGTGTGACCGGTACACGATGTTGATAGTTATCCCACATCGGTGAGAGACAAGGTTTACTATGTGCTTATATGGTCTTGAGCTACTTCTCATATTGTCAATTGGTTTTATGGTGGAACCCCAACTTTCATCATGGTATCAGAGCAAGGTTGTCCACGTGTGAAGCCCAACGGCCACACGTGCTCCACGTCACCCAGTTGTTGTTCACGTGTAGGCTTGAAAATCAGCTACATGTGCGGGGGAGTGTTGAGAGTTGTCCCACATCAGTGAGGGACAAAGTTTGCTATGTGCTTATATAGTCTTGGGCTACTCCTCATATTGTCAATTGGTTTTATGGTGGAACCTCAATTTCATCAAAAGTGATACACCATGTGTCACTATACAAATGGTGAGATATGTGTGTTAAAAAGTTAATAACTTAAAAAATAACATTTCCCACTACTTATATAAAAAGTTAATAACTTAAAAAATAATATTTCCCACTACTTATATAAAAACATGTGGTGTACCCCGTGTTCCGATCAGAATGAAAAATTTCTCAAATTTTAGAATGTAAAGTCATCCCTACGAAAATTCTTATTTTTCCACCAAGGATTGTTCTACATGGCCCTATGTGGTATAACAGAATACTTGCCCATTTTCTAGCAATCATGAATCTATATAATTGTTTGATGGAGTCCTTCTGCATATAACACTGCAGATGTACCAAAGTGGACGACTAGACTGGAATTAATGTTTAATTAAAGTATGCAAATTCGACCGTTAACTGCACCAATGCATCTACTACAACTGTAGGTGCATTGTAAAATTTTCGTTGTTGATGTTCACAGCTGCCTTTACTTGAGCTTACTACTGACTTTAATTCTTATTGTGGTTTTGATTTCATGTCTAACTGAGTAATGTAACTTATCGATCATGAGTTCCACACCACGTAATTGCGATTATCACTCATCTAAACGTCCATATGGAGTCGATATGGATTGATGCCCCTATTTCTCCCATTTCTTTTTATGAATGAAACATGGAAATAGTATTGTTAATTGCAAGATTAAAGAGCAGCACTTGGCCACAATTAGACATAAATATATAGTACTCATGTAAATTAAACCAAGAGAACAAAGAGAAGTTCAAAATTTAGTACACCAAACCAAGCAAATTAAACAGCATTAATTTAGACATATATATATATATATATATATATATAGTAACCATGTAAAGTAAACAATACATATTAACAAAATCCAAAATCCCTATACAGATAATCTATTATATATACACTTTAGAAAAGTGAAAGGGCTTTTTAGCCACTTAGATGAGATGAAATCAAAGCCTTGAGAAGAAAGGATTTGATTGGAGGCAGGCGAATACACTTTTTTCTTGTTAGAATTGGAAATAATAACAATGATGAAGCAAAGGTATTCAGTGTAGGACAGGTTGGTGAAAGACGTACGGGGGCGGTCGACAGATTGATTAAAGCTTTTAGACGACAACAATTTTTGCTGTTTGTTACGATGGATCTGGATAAAGCGTCTGCCTTTAATTATGTATTTTGTTGCTGAATTTGGTACTAAAATAGCCAACAGGATTCTCTCCGAATCCTTTTCATGAGGATTTTGAAGATTCGTGAATTGTGTCCGTTTATCGTATATCGTGCGGTCAGCTTTTATCAAGTACTGCTTGTGTTTAATTTTAAATAAAAATATTTAAAATAATTTATGACTCATGATGTACGATGAACAAATATGATTGACAGATCTCCAGAATTCTCACAAAGAAGATCTGACGAGGATCTGGATTCCTAAAATAGACCAACGACAGTGGTAATTCAATGGCCTTTACACACACACACACACACACACATATATATATATATATATAATAATAATAATATTTTTTGCATGCACAACAAAACACAAACTATATGCACAAATGTAGTTATCATTAATCTAGATAAATCTTGAAGAAAGTTAGGGTTTTATCATAAAATTAATTGGCAAAATAGAAAGTAGTTCAACACTTATAAGCCTATACAAGGTTTATTCTTTCACCGATATGAGAGTCTTTGTTACTTTCATATGCTCACATATCATAGATTAAGAAGAAAAAGAAAACAAAACCTATCCTGTATTTGTTGGGAGCAAAATCATAAATTGCTTGGAAATTGAAAAAGAAGTAAACATATCTTGTGCTTATATAAGGTTTAGTGGGAAAATGTTTAAAGGACTAAACTGATTGTATTAAGGAAAATATAGATGCATAAGGATTTTTAATGGACTTGTGCTGATCAGTGTAAACCCATTAGGGTTATTTAGCTTATACAATATCCTAAAATTCATACTAAACACGTCACAAAATAATTCTCCTCGTTTAATATTATAACCTATTGAGTAAAAACCAGTTGAAAAGCCTTACTAGCCCGTCGGGAGAGATTCAAAAGGATGTCTATTACCTCATAAATCCAGATTAGTGCGTTTGTTTGATTTAATTCGTATGAACACTTTTTTAGAACATATATCACAGTATTTTGAAACTAAAAAGTACAAAACACGAATTTATACGTGATGATTTGTGTAACAATATTATACCCATATATCATCCAATCACAAAAGCTTTCTCAATTCTCCCGAGTTTGGAGTCAGATCGAGGGAATATATAAATTAAGCACTTATCATAATCATGCACGAGAGAGAGTGCTCACAAGAAGGAGGGTGTGGTGGGGTATTGAGAATTCACATCGTAGAATATAAGGAATACAAAGCAAATAGTGTTTTCATTTTTTCCTCTGTAGATTGTCCGGACGTCTTATAGGTATCTTTCAAAGTCCTTTGGTGTTTCCGCATGAAGTAAAGATAAAGCAAAGCAACCATTGTTTGATTAGTTGGACCATAAAAAAAGAAAAGAAAAGAAACCATTGTTTCTTTCTGGGAACAGCAAGAGCAAATGGAATGCATGGTCTAATTAATCATGGCCGTGGATCTGAGAATTATGTATAGTCTGCAGCTGTACCACATGTACTGTTGACTGTTCTGTCTAGGAACAAAACTAAACAATTATATACTCCGGTGAAGTGAAGAAAGGCGTTATCATTAGTTAAGGTCGTAATTATATGGAAATTAGCTTGAATCGCATCGCATGCAGATCTTATGCAAACTGCTGCGCCCGACCAAGGGCTATTTGGACAGTTTTTTGTATTCAGCAACAAAACTTATCGTTTTAGTTTTGTTCCTAGTACTAGGGTCTTCCAGAAGGAATAGGAATTATAATAAATTTCTTATTTGCTATTAGGGTTTAAGAATTAAGATTGCTCTCTGTTTGTTATATCTTTATAAATATACCTCTTCTAACTCTATACAAATTTACATTTTGGAAAGGTGTAGTATTCTTGGAAATCTTGTAAAAAAAATTTCACTTATATCTATGAAAATGTTAAAGTTTTGCAATCAGTTTCCCTTAATGCATTTGTAGGTATACATAGAACCGTCAGAACATTAGGACTGTCCCTTAAACTAGCTAGCTAAGGTAGATAAATTTGGTTGGTTGTTTATGTCAGACATTCAGAGAGACAGGTCATTGGCGCATTCCTAGCTACATTGATATTGTCTCAACTTGACTACCTATTTTTAGGTGTTAGATTTTCTTTTTCACAAAAGATCTCAGTGTTATTAGTGGAACCATACGCTTATATATTTTATTTTATTTTTCAATCATCCAATGTGAGACTTATATGCAACATGTCCCCTCACGTGAGATCAACACATAGTTGGCCACACGTGCAACCAATCCTAGATCGGAGGTTAAGCGCAGAACTATGGTGGTACATTAAACCCGGTAACTCGAGCACGACACGAACCCACATGACCCACGATCAAACCCGTTATGATACCATGTCAGATATTCAAATAGGCGGGTCATTAGCCCATCCCTAAACACACCGATATTGTCCCACATTAACCATCTATTGCTAGATGTTAGATTTTATCACAAAATATTTCAATATTATTAAGAGTGAAAATATACATATTATATATTTTATTATTTTATCAATTCTCCAATGTGCGACTTATATACAACAGTTTATACCTAAGTATAATAAACCCAAGTCTACATATGAAGGGAGACAGATTTACAGTTGCACGAGGCAGCCCATCTACAGAAACATGCTAGCTCAATCAATCCATCTCTAAATGACATAAAGTTCAATATTACCTCCATCACTGCTAGTAGTGCCATAGAACTATGTAGTAAATAGTTTGTTAATATTAATGTTAACTATAGACCCTACGATCCACTACTCTACTTATTCTGAATTATATGGCTTTTACTCAAATACTTGAGTCCACGTGAAAGTGATAAATAGGGAATTTACTATGGGTCTATGATCAGTCATGCTTAATAATGTTGGTTATGATAATTTTTAGTTAGGTAAAGAATCGTATAAACATAAGGGTCGGTGGTACTATCTACACATTTATTTTTAGAGAATTTTAATGAAAAGCTCCCGGTACTATTCACTTAACGAAAAATCACATTTTTACACTAAAAAGTCAATCATGGTATTATTCACTTTACCCTGTATTTTGTCCTTATCTTTAAAACTCAAAGTTTTCAAGCCATTTTCATTAGTTTTCCTTTATTTTTATCTCTCAATTCTCACACAACTTTATTAATTTTTAGCCGTTGGATCAAATAAATTGAAGAATATTAATAGACAAAAATTAATAAGGAAAACTAATGAAAATAGTTTGAAATTTTTTAGTTTTAACGATAATGACAAATAAGTAAAGTGAATAGTACCATGATTGACTTTTTAGTGTAAAAATGTGGTTTTTTGTTAAAGTGAACATACCGGAAACTTTTCGTTAAAGTTCCCAAATTAATAAAGTTGTGTGAAAGATAAAAGGGAGTATGTGCATAGCACTACCCTAAGCATAATTAGGGTACTGAGCTGTGAAACACAATTAGGGTTTTCATTGCACCAAATAGATTAATAAATATAGGACAAAGACTAAATAGTCCGGAGGGGTGTGTGTTTCCACATCCTACGGCAAAAACAAAATCCAAATCCTTGACAATGTTAAATAACTTGCATTCATTAAAAATATGGGCACGTGAATTATTCAACTTCTTAAAACTTTCATGTGTTTACTAACACTGATTTAATTTCTTCCCTTCGTTTAAATATATTCCTAATTTAACATCTAAATCTAACAAATCTATCATTTAACAATATATATATATATATATATATAATTTTCTTCCCTTACTTCTCCTATCCCTAAGTCGTCAGATTTCAATTCATCTCTCATTCTTGTTAATTAAACATGTCTGCTTCAATTCTTCAAAACTACGCTAAAATATGGTTAGGCCAATCCTTTAATTATCCACCGACTCCCTGAGCCACGCAGCATTGCGAATTCATGCATGCATTTGAACTATCAACTTCACCAAAACTTGAAATCAAAGAGAAAATCTGCGCTCAAGCTCGATATTGGAAGACTTTGAATGCTATGAAAAAGACAACCGATTAATTTGTTCAAGGAAAATGAGAAGTTTAGTTTATTAATTAATTTATTTAAACATTGATCTTTGACTTGATCAAAGTGTTAATTGATGTGAGAGACTGGATCAAAATTAACACATAATGTAAAAATTAATTAGCTGGTGCCATCTTATAGAGACCTAATTCATGGGACCAATTAACCGGCCGGTCTGCCGGCGTAATGCCTAATAGTCGACTGGACTATCTAGCTCTAACTGCAGACCAGCTTTGACTGTATTCGCAGGATCGATGATCTACCTTCTAAAAAATCATGCATCCTTTGAATTTCTTATCAATTTTGTCAACGTTACCTCTAGACCTAAGGTCCAAACTTACATTAAAGTGTGAACGTGTGTTTGTAGATAACAAATTTCTTATCATTTTTCTAAAAAAATGGGGACATCCTCTTGACCGTTAAATTTGACTTTAATGAAATTGTGTGGCCTATGATTTAATCTCAACTACACAATTTCATTAAAGTCAATCCAACGGTCAAGAAGTTGTCCCCATTTAAAAAAAAAAATAGAGATCCATCTTGTTAAAGGGCCTATATATATCGATCAGTACAATTTATAATACTTTTTGCATCAAATGAGACAATACAGTGGGAAATAGCATAAATTTGGTTTGTCTTCAAATGGGTAAGCGATACTATAGTATATATCTATACAAGTGTTCCACATATTTTTATTTTATTAATAACAGACTAGGTGAGTCGAGTTACACATAAATCTTGGTCATTGATTTACCATATAGCAGTCTTACTCTCTACACCTATACAAAATGGTTAGAAAGAATCAAGACCCTGACTTTTAGCCATGAAGTACAAAGTAAGACTACTTCCTTCCGGTTCAGAGCAATTAGAAAGAGCTAACTTGCTGATGCAACAAGCCCCCTCCTCGTCCTCTATTCTAAAAATTTATTGAATATAAAAGCATACAAGCCGGAGAAGCCAAAACCCACAAAGAAAAACAATACATCATTCACTTGGAACCAAAGTCTCAAACCGAGCCAAGCGAATTGCTAATAAACCACATGGATGATCAACTCCAAATTTAGCTAATCAATCTGCCACCGAAAAGGTGTAGAACACATTAATTTGAGAAGTGGAAGGCTGGCAAGCCAACAAAGTCTAAAAACAAAGCAGAACAAACCACCAAAGAATGCATTAATAATTGCATAAAGTTCTGCAAAGAAAGAATTGCGATGGCCAATACCCTTACAGAAACCACCAAGAAACCGACCATGACAATCCCTGAAAACTCCACCGTATGTAGCAGGACCGGGATTTTCCTTAGACAAACTATCTGTATTAAGTTTAATCCAAGAGTCATGAAGAAGACCATAACACGAGAAGAATAGTAGGGGCTTTGTGAGGAATATGATGAATCCTTAGAGAAAAAATGATACGAGTATCTAAACTTTGAGAGTATCCAGGATTAAACTTCCCACCATAAACCAGCCCAAAAATAATAGACATGTAAAGACAATGGAAAGAGATTGATCTGCCCTTATAAATAAACTTGTTCCGAATTTTCCAAACAGCCAAAATCATAAAAATAAAATAAAAATAAAAAAATGAAAAAAAAACCCCGCAAAATTTAGAAATTGTGCAATTGATGAGAAAAGCATATTAAAAAAAAACAGCCAAAGAATCTAAAAAAAAAAAAGCGAAGACAAAGAGATTGTGCAACTCAAGAAGCAATTGCCATGTATGTGTCACATGCTTTTAGCATGGTTTTGATACGATCGAACACTCTACTTAACTAAAATTCTACTATGATAGGACCACATAGCACTTTTTTGTATTCTTTTCCCATAATAGATTAACTCAACCACGGACAATGTAATGGTTAATAATATTTTCAAGAAGATGCTTGCAGTCTAGATCATAAATAAAAAGGTCAAAGACAAATCGTTTAGCTATTAAACGAGTGGTTAATCCAAAATTGTTTTGTATTAGATGCATCCAAGCGAGGGCCAGTTGGGTCTACAAGTATTCTCTTCTATTCTATCAAATCCCAAGAAATCAAGCTAAGCAAATGGTGAGTTAATTCTGCACATGTCTTGGAGCTCTAGGAGAAACTTTTGTATATATAATGAACACTCTTATATAGTGATATTATTTTACGTGTTTTAAAATGAGTGAACGATATAATTGATATGTGTCACTTCTATAATATATTAATAAAAAAATAATGTGTTATAATTTGAATAAAATAATAAAAAAATTACGCGATTGTTCCGAATACACTTAAAATTACTCGTTTTTAGAGCATAAGTTTCTTACCCTTAATTTTTATTAAGACTAATGTTATGTGGTTTTTGAGAATCTAAAGCATTGTGTACCTCATATAGTAGACTCAATTCATAAAAAGATTTGTGTTTTTAAGTGCCAGCAAAAACTCATTTCGTTAACCGAAAAAACATCCATATAAAATTAACCAAGTTCAGGAACTACTTATAGTCTAATACTATATTGTTTTTAAGGGCCTGATTTGGTGTTTTATTGGTGGCAGTTAGCATGAACTCATGCATAAGATAAGAGAATTCCAATCCTATATTTTGATAAAACAAATACTTTTAGGATACCATCTTACTAAACTCAAAATGTTTACTTTGTTCTAAAAATTTTATGCATTCCACCAACTTTCATTGGTCTTGGTACGTACCACAAATACGCGATTATGATATGTGTTGAGAATGAATCCGATATTGATGAGAGAATGGGCCTTATATAAACTTACAAGTAAGTTGAGATATTCCCTATATTATCAACATGTTTTATAGTGGAAAGTGGAAAGTGGAAACCTAACTTTCTTCGTGGGATCAGAGCAAGTTGTCACACGTGTGAAGCCCAACAACCACACATGCTCCACGTCTTCTCATTTATGTTGTCCATACGTTAGGTTTGAAAATTTTCTATACGTGAGGGGACATATTGATAATGAATCCCACATTGATAGGATGAAGGGTCTTACATGGACTTATAAATAAGTTAAGTTATTCTTCATATTACCAATTAAATTTATGGTAGAATCTTAACTTTCTTCTAACATGTTACTGTAACATGTCTTTGCCTTTGCTGATTACATTTTTAGTTAAAAAGAAAACAATTTTAAAGGAGATCGAAATGGTGATATAAAATATTTCCTTATTCAAGTTTCAATAAAGATGAACCTAACTAGTACAAATGAAATATGAAACACAGTAGCCTAACATTCAGTGGACTCCTGTGTATGATCTACTTACAGACATCTTAATGAAGGCTATGAAGTGAAACTCCTCTCTTTGAAAGACCTACAAGTAGTACTGCACTAGTCTTACAAGTAGTACTACACTAGTCTTTGGGGAGATGATGGAGGTTATATAGACCTATGGCAAAACATGTACACACATACACGCATATACATATACATTATACATGTACCAATTAATATTAGTTCATACAAGGAAAATGTTAGGAAACTTCTCATTTGAAATTTCTTGTTCTACTTTTTCGGCTCTCCTTCTCATTTATATTTCATGATGCATGATCTTAATCATCTATTTTTTAAGGCCACTCTTTAAAGATCATGTGTAAAAAAATTCGAAAGCATTTAGTTACCAAATAATTATCCAATAAATAGATGAATTATGTTTTTCAACTAGAGAAGTGATTTCCACATACCATTTTCCTTCACACTCACGTTTAGTTTTGTTAATTAATTTGGATTGAAGAATTCAAAAGCGAATGAATAGACATAATTAACATGATGTGCAGAAAGTCAAAAATCGTGTATAAATCATTTTCTTTCAATTACACGTTTTTTTTTTCTTTTTTTTCAGAGTTTATTTTTAACTGGTGAACTAAAAACTAAACAATTTGAATCATTTTGTAACATTATAAATTGAGAAGAATTAAGAAAGTAGAACGAAAATGTGTGAGCGAGAAGATTCCTAGCACCCATACTTCATATAATTCACACAAAAATGAGAGATGTACAGTGATTGTGTCACATTGTAGAGTGGTGATGTAGCAATTGGTTGTTTGTATTGGATATATAGCATTGATTCCTTCGTACAAGCCTATGCATGCATGACAGCTGCTGCCATACCGTACGTGCAGGGTTCTCTCAAAGTTCTCAGGTTTTTGTGGAGAAAATTTCCCTTCTGACGGGAA
The DNA here is from genome assembly GCF_963583255.1 of Pyrus communis. NCBI lineage: Eukaryota > Viridiplantae > Streptophyta > Magnoliopsida > Rosales > Rosaceae > Pyrus > Pyrus communis. The sequence goes on along the minus strand of NC_084811.1, from coordinate 2,350,115 downwards.
CATGGATGATATATCTCGTGTTTTTACATAAGTAGTGAGAAATTGTATTTTTTAAGTTATTAACTTTTAGCACACATATTCCATCATTAATATAATGACACGTGGTTTACTATTCCGTGTTCCAATCACACTAAAAAATTTGTCGCTTTTGTGGTCTCAACTTTGTAAGAATCTCCGCATCGATCATCACCCTTTGGTTCGGTCTTTCTCTCCCATCAGATTGTACTATATCGATCCGACCATATTATCACCAAATGACAATGCCTTTCGGCCTCTCAGAGTCACAGGCTCACAGGTTCCTCAAGCTTCCATACAATTACAGCTAGCTGGCAGAGTAGTCGTGCATACCACACTTTATTACCTAATGCAAAACATCATAATTAGTTCACTAATTTGTTTCTTCCACGGGTAATGAAGGAGAATGTTTATTTACCCTATCACTGGCTTTATACAATTCTATGTTCATTGCTGTCATCGTAAAAATAGTCAAAAAATAAAAAGTTACTTATTCAAATCTTCATAAAAATAATAAAGCTTACTTACATGGATACAATTTTCATGAATTACAAATACTTATCCTATCTTCAACATGTCAAAACTCAACTAAATCTTTGAAAAGCAACAGAAGAACTAGTAATAGAAGATTATGAAATTAAGAAGCGATGGTTTGTTATGGATTAATTTAAATTATAAGAAGAGATATTTGAACTTACGTGCATAAAGATAAGCACACTACTCTAACCAACTTTACTAACTACAACCAAATTAATGATGTGTAATATCAATTTTCTAATTTCATAATTAATAATCCATAATGTTTATCATCATTTTCACTAGTGTATATCATTATTGTTGATTTTAATGGTAATATTATTATTTTCAAAACAGAAATGTCATTTTCAATCCATTCATGACGTGACATGTGTATATATGCCTGAATTGTATGTATCTTTGTTAAATGCATATACATATGGATAAAATAATCTTCCAACCGAGATCACTTGATGTGCAGCTAGCATGCAAAGTTAAATTCCCTCTCTTGCAATAATTAGTTCAACTTTATATCACGTGTGGGCTGCTGTGGATTTGGAGAGATTTTTTGGTGTACTGACAAACATAGTTTGATGATGTTATTATTTTACTTAAATTATAATGCGTGCATATGTATTTTTTATCAATATATTTTAGAAGTAAGATAGATCAATTCTATTATCCATCATTATCATATAACACGTGAAATAATAACACAATACAACTATATTTCCCCACACACACAGAAATTTCTTGTGGATTTGGTTCATCATGAAACCCTTTAAAAGCTCAGTTTCCGCAACCTTAAATAACTCATGAATTGCATTTAAAAGCCGAAGTACCAACTACCAAGAAACACGAGAGAGCTGGCACAGAGAAAATGGCTCTGGAAGCCGTCGTTTTCCCTCAAGACCCATTTAGTTACACTACTAACAAAGACCTCTACAACTTGTTAGGAGGAAATTTGAGCTATGTTGATGATCAACAGCAAGCCTCTCTTGATTTTCTCGACTACCAAACAGACCAGAATTACCCTAACTATGGTTCTACGTATTCCTCACCGCCTTCAATGGTACCTCACTTCAACGAATTGCACCTCTCCAATCCAAACCCAGTTGCCAGCACTACAAACCCTACTGGTGATCAACCCGAATTTCAACTACCACTGGAGGACACAATCAACATGTCTAGAAGTTCTCGTGTGAAACGACGTCGTGCGAAGAGTAAAAAGAACGAGGAGGAGATTGAGAACCAGAGAATGACTCACATCGCAGTTGAGCGCAACAGGAGAAAACAGATGAATGAGTATCTCTCTGTGCTTCGATCGATAATGCCCGACTCGTACGTCCAAAGGGTACATAATTACATATACCTTCGCACTACTACTTTGTTAATGTCATTCTTATTTGTATGGTAAAGTTAGGAGTCGTTTGATAACAATTTAATTTTTATTTTTCAATTTTTTATCATTGTATCTGAAAATTGAAAATTTATTTGATGATTATTTTCAATTAAAAACTGAAACTCAAAATGTTATTACACATGCACTTAATTATTGGACCAACCAAAAAATGTTACATTTGGGTTGTATTATTAGGGAGACCAAGCATCAATCATTGGGGGTGCGATTAATTATGTGAAGGAGCTAGAGCAAGAAGTGCAATTCCTGGGCGTCCAAAAGACAAATGATCGTGCGCCTTTTTCCGAATTCTTCACCTTCCCCCAGTACTCATCGAGGTCATCTACTAGTGATCATGAGTCTGCGGTGGCAGCCATGGCGGAGCTGCCGTTGCTCGAGTGCAGGTCGAGCAAAATTGCAGCTGACATAGAAGTGACAATGGTGGAGAGCCATGCAAGCCTTAAAGTAAGATCCAAAAAGGTCCCAAAGCAACTCTTGAAAATTGTTTCAGGGTTGCATGATATGCACCTTACCATTCTCCATCTCAATGTTGTCACTGTTGATGATATTGTCCTCTATTCTCTCAGTCTCAAGGTAATTGGAAAATCAATTCAAAAATTAATTTTGTGAAGAAAATTTAGAAGATTAAGATTAAGGAATTTGTATATATTTTTGTGATGAATTTTCAAAAATTAAGCAGGTAGAAGATGAGTGCATGCTGACTTCAGTGGATGAGATTGCAACAGCTGTCCATGAGATGCTAGCTAGGATTCAGGAAGAGGCAATGCTGAATTTGAACTGATCGTCTAATCTTTTTTTTTTTTTTTTTTTTTTTTTTTTTTTCCTTCTTCTGAATTTCAGTTTAAGAAACTCTTTTCTTTAGATAAAATAGACTGAGAGTGAGTCTTCTCTCTCATTTCATATTTTTCTCTTTTGTTTCTTTTAAATAATGGATAATTTACACCACCTGACCTATTTAGGGTGCGTGCAAATACCATCCAAATTAAAAATCTTGGTGATTTACCATCTAGACTTGAATTTTATAGTGTGTTTTACCACTACTGTCAATCATCATTAGAAAATTCGTAAAAATTCATCATCTGTTGTGCACATGAGCACTTCTTCATGTGCATTTTCACCACTTGAATAACTATAGATGACTTTGGGTAAAAAATTCGTTGAGGATATAATTTGTTATCGGGGAAGTGGAAGATATGTCCCACGAGTTTTAGTCAACTAAATTTTTTAATCTTAGCCATTTAGGGGATTTTAAGTTGTGAAATAACCTTGCAATGATGATGTTACATACCATCAAGCATCGAAATGTGATGGATTTGGAAGAATACAAAAAGAGCTCTTATAAAAATATTAAAAGCACATGCAACACACTCTCTAATATTTCATAGAGAGGACCTAGACGTTGGTACCACCTATAGAATAAGTAGTGAAAGAGCAAGGGAAGGCAGCCTCACCAAAGAAAAGGAAAAAATATGGCTTTCTCGACGAAACTTTTTTGTCGATAAAGCTCAAACTTCGCCGGAAGCGCTGCCATCAGTGCCATGCATGAACAAGTTTAGAAGAGCTCAGCATTTTTGTTCCTATACAACTCTGCATATATATCAAACTACAACTACTACAATGAATATAGAGTTTTCCGCAATACATTATTTCATTGTAATTAAACAATCTACACGTTACATCCAATAGTTAAAAGAAATGATGCTTGACATACATTTTCATAGAATTTTGTATCTTTAAGTGATATCTTACATAATTTTATATATCTTTGAAAGTCAAAATTCTATTGTGTTTCAAAATATAACTTACTTTAAGCGTTTTATGTTTTTAACTCAAGATTTAACAATTAAAAAACCTTAAATTGTATCGAATTCTCTAGAGTCCTAGACCACTGTAAAAAAAAAAGCCCCGAATGCTTTGAGAGGATAATAATCATTGGCGCTTTGAAGATAATTTGGTGCCAGAAGCCGTACCTTGTTCATTGTCGAATCCCTAGGTGATTTTTAAAGTTTGATATGCTGGTGGGGTTTATATTACCTTTAAGCAAACATCATGTTGGAAAGAGAAATAAAGAAAAAGAAAATAGTTAACAGAAAGGATAATCATAAAACTAAAAGGTTACAAATTGCTATGCTCAAAGTAATTTTTACACATCATTTTTAACTTTTTACACATCTTTTCATCATTGTTAACCATTAAAGCAAATATATCAAACAATATCAATGATCAGAATTAGACAAAAGTAAGCTAAAAAAATGCATTTTTATTACTCTCAACGAATAAATCAAACAAAACCAATAATCAAAATTAGATTAAAGTGTGTAAAAAGCTAAAAAAACATGTGTGTTAAAGACTGTTGACTTAAAATAGTGTGTAGAGAACTTGGAAAAATGGTCATTCCTTGTCGAGCATGCGTACCCAACCCATTGCTCTGCAAATCAGTGAAATTGTTTGATCTGAGCTATTTTATTTGTGGAACCCTCCTATAAGTGGGTTGTTGTATTTGCATGTACTATATCTCCCTTTGTAACATTTCATAGTTCCCTAAGAAAATTAACGTACCCATTGTCTTTGGTTTTGGTCAATTTGCTTACATATTTTGTTTGTTTGGGTAGAGAGAAATGAAGTAAACCTCTAAAATGATACATGGTCTCTTGTTGCTAATTACAAATGATTCATTTTTATAAGTGTCTAATGAACTGGTGACACCACTAAAACTATGTCTTAATTGCAAGAGATAATCTTTCGCTAAAAGTTAATGCCCCTAAAAAAAGAGTGCTACAAAAGTTTTTGTTAACCAAGCTCAGGAAGCAAAAATGAAGAAAAGGAGCCATTTTTTAGTTTTTATAATTAAGCACGAGGTGGAAGTTTTAGCGTTGTTTAGTGTTAGTAGTTTTCATGCGAAAGAAAAGAGTGGGCAAGAGGGTGATGGAGAAAGAAAAAAATAAGAGTTCGATGTTTGCTGTTTGAGCTTGGTAAATGACTTGTCTTGCAAATTTGCAATATTGTTGGGTTTCTGTTACTAAGGTGCGCGGTTCATGTAATGTCTTTCAAAAGTTATTATTTTGTGGTTTGGGTTGATAATTTTACTGACGTTCTACACCAACTTATGTCTCTCGCATGAGTGGGAATAAGATTGATTCCAAAGCATTTTCCTCCATGAAACATCCATGCTCATTTCCATTTTTGTTCAATTGCAAAACCACCTTTGCTCAGTCTTGTTAACTACTACAGAAGTGCGGTGGTATCCCATGTCAATCACTCGTTGCCATCTGTTTGATATTAGGAAAACTAATGAAAATTGCTTGAAAACTTTGAGTTTTAACGATAAGGACAAAATAAAGGGTAAAGTGAATAGTACCAGGATTGATTTTTTGGTGTAAAAATATGATTTTTCGTTAAAATGAATAGTACTGAAAGTTTTTGGTTAAAGTTCCCTCGCATGACATCCTATGGATATAAGCTATAATCTTCGGTTGGGCTCGCATATTTTGGATAGGCAGCCTTCGCTATGTTCTTCTCTTTGTTTTTGTTGGGCTTTTGCCCCACACACAAAATGAACAAAGAACTGTTTGCAAATTATGTGAAGTATGGCATCCCTAATCCAAAGGTTTATCCCATTACTCACATTAGTCCGATGAAAAAGCTCATACCTACCCTTCCCCATCTACTCAGGTCTTGATACCGAGAGTAACGCTGGAAGACCATATTTTCGTACCACCTTTACAAACCACTTAATGTCGCAGTGATTCATACAAATAACATAAAATTTAGAAGATAAAATGACGGATTGAACTGATCAAGAACTTCGTCAACTTAATAAGGTTGATAGTTGATAATATCATGATTTATAACATAGAAAGATAGGAAAAGGTACATCACATTAGTCTTTCATTAGAATTACAACAACGAAATTCGCTTTTAACCTCTCTATAACTCACTCAACTCATATGAGGAATACAGGGATGGATAACCAACCCAAAAATCATTCTACTTCTACCGTTACGAATCTATCATAGTCAATGCCAAGCTAAAGAGCCTATATGTAAAACCTACACATACTTGCCTCTGTATTTTGGCTTTGGTTCTTTACTGGTTTTTGCATCAGCAGCACCATTCAATGGAAGATCAGAAGGACTGAAAACTGCAGAATGAAGGTTTCCATCTTCCAACCACTTCAGATGGTTCTCCTTGAAGTCCTTGTGTTTTAATCTGGCTTCTTCTGCAATTTCTTCGGTGTATTGACTTGTCTTAACCATGGTCAGTAGTACTCTACTGTAACGCGAGCTAAGTATCTGCTCCGAAGTAGCAATCAGTTGGAAACACGGGTGCTCTGGGAAAGAGTTATTGACATTATCATCTTCTCTCACTACAGGGTAGAAGAACACAAGCCTCCCACCCATCACAAGCATCCTGCCAGCTAGATCAAGCAAGTCGTGCACACACTCGACCAAGCTGTAAGACGCAGTTGATGGTATGTGGTCTGTCCTCTTGTCATCAGGAACGGTGTAAGGGCCGACAACCCCTTTCATCAACTTCCGGCCACCAGATTTGCGTCCCCCAGCACGAACACCATATGGAGGGTCACAAATTATGGCATCAAAGATCTACACAAGCGAAAATGACCAAACACAAAATTATCAATGCAAAATAGGCAATTTACATTTTTCAACAGAGAAAACAAAATGACCTAAAATGCAAAAACAAATTACGATACAGTGTTTATGTAACAAGTGGTTGAAAGATAGGCAATCTTTCGTTGAATATCAACGATATCAAGATAACTAGGCCTTCTAGCTGGTGGATCTTATGCCCCTTCATAAAGGGAGAGGTATGGGACTTGATTCTTATTAGAGTAAGCGGTGAAACTCCAAGACTACGAAAAGCGATGAGATTAAGAAGCAGATAAGATATAAACAACAAGGACAGCCACAACATTGTCGTGCTTTATGACTCTGAGTGTTCAACTACTACATGTTCTTTTCAATCCTTTAATTTCAAAAACTACAATCGGAAAACTAATAGGCTACTCAAGTGCTCCGGAAGCAAAACGTGGAAAAGTTTGCTTTCATCGGGTGGTTTAAGGCATGATGGTCTATATCACCCAACACTATGCCACAGTAAAAAAATACAAAGAGAATCAGGTAGATTAGTAACTACCACTTGGGAAGAAAAAGAAAGCATATGCTACTTACGGAAGACTTTTAAGGTTGTAAGTAGAAAATAAAATTAAAAAAACTAGTATTTACGTTGCAACGAGAACCAAAATATTATAAATACATACATGTGTGTGTATAGAAAGAGACCAAGATACATATAAATATAATATGTAAAGAGAGAGAGGGAGAGTACCTCTTTCAATCCAGTACGCCAAGGAGGTAGGTTGTTATCTGCCCTTAACAAAGCAATTGGCATTGGTAAACCGTACTGCAAAAAGGTATGAACTTAATGATTACAATCACTAGCACTCTTTTTCAAGAAAAAGAAATTTCAAAGTTTGTGGCACAGAACACGAATGATCTAATATAGTAAGTAGAAATCACTAATAGGTTTCCATATCACAAACTTTGCGCAAAGAGAAGTCTTGGCATATTCATCATCATAAGCAAATCATGTGCTTGGTGATACCATAAACAACAGCTTTCGAACCAAAACTCAATCTCAAAGAGCATATTTACCTGCTTGAAATTACTCCAGACATTACAATCAGGGCCACGGCCATCTCGTACCACCCTGATATCAATATCTGCACCCTGAAAAAATTAATCTAGTCCATTTAGAGAGATAGTTAACTGCATGCCAGACATAAATTTAAGTACCAATTGTGACAAAACTAAAACTCAGACAAAAGAGAAAGAAGTGTAAACCATTGTCACGGCTCCAAAATGAGCAGCAGCTATAAGAATGCTCCCGGTGCCAACAAAAGGGTCGTATACAAGCTTCCCTGGCGTGACCAATGCTTGGTTGGCCATCAAGAAAGCAATTTCTGCATCCATGGCTGTTGGGCCAAGATAAGTACGGCTTTTCAACTGGTATGTTGGTAGAAGCTTTCTATCAGCACCACCAATTTCGCGACCGAAAAAGATTCTTCTTTGGACAATTGGCGGAAGACCATTGTTAACTCCATAATCATCAGTTTCCATAAGCCAGAACTTGTGCTCTGGACTTTTCAAATTAACTCGACCCTGCAACATATTGATCAGTAGCAAACATCACCATTACTTACAAGGAAGGATAATTCGAAATCACAGGAGCTAAAATGCGGATACTTCAAGTGCATATCTTGCAAAACTTCCATCTCAATCGAGTAATGCAAAATCAATCCTAAATCGAAAACCCAAATGCATAAGTTACAGTAACAAATTCACCTTGAAAGGGATGTAGCTAAGTCCATGAATCCGTTGCGTTTGCTCCTGGAGGCTGATGACCTTACCAAATGTGTCAACATTAATCTTGAAAGTACTATCAGGCTCTAGGTACGGCAACTTCCGCTCATCCGGATAACTTCTAATAGCCTCTTCCAGCTCCTCATAGCTACCCCCTTCTCCCCAAAGCTCATACATTCCCTTCACAAGTATACCTACCACATAACAAATGAAAAAACACAACTTAACCACAACGATCTTCCTTGAAAACCAACAACTCCAATACTAATAGTAATTTCTAGTCAACAAGATCAATAAAGCTTTAAAGTTTCTTCAGCATTGCTTTCTATTTGAGGAGATTACATCAAATCGAAAAACATAAGTTTAATACCACGGTTTTCTCAAAAACTGAGTAATCCAAGGCTAATTTTTACCACAAGATCAATAAAGTTTCAAAATTTCTTCAGCATTGCTTTCGATTCGAGCAGATTAACAAGACAAGTTTACAGCAACGATCATTCTCGAAAACTGACAAATCTAATCCTAATTTCCACTTAATCAAATTAATAAAGTTTCAACATTTCTTCAAAATCGCTTTCGATTCGAGCAAATTATGCAGAAAAGAGAACTGGGAAGTGAAGGAAAGCAATGCTTACTTCGATTGGCCACGTTCCTGGCGACGTCTTCGGAAGGGAGGTCGACGAAATGGAAAGGGGAATCCGGATGGTGGTGGAGCGGCAGCCGCCATTTCAAACGCTGCGTTTTGTACTGATCTTCTTCGTCGTTGGCGAAGAGTTGGGCTAAAGATTCCACCTCGGCTTTCCGGTAGTCTAACAGTCGGTGGTAGAACATGCACAGATACCACATCTTCTTCTTCTTCTTCTCTGCGTTTCGATTTTTGATGGCGACTCGCAGAAGCAAAAGAGGGGAAAAACCCTAAACCCTTTTGCGGGATCTAGACCTTGTACTTTAGCGTACAAGTCACTCAAGCATGTGGCCGGCGTATCATGGGATTTTTTTACTCAAAAGTGAAAATTATAATTTTCTTATTTATAAATTAAGAGGTTTAAATTTGAATTTCGTGAATGATGATTTTGAATTAATATAAAATAAAAATAATATTGATCAAATAAATTATTTTATTGCTCGAATGATCAGTTTTCATTATGTTGTCAATAATTTAATTATTAATGTTGTCCATATATGGTTTCTATGTCCTTGATTTTTAATTCTAATCATTTTAACAATTAAGATTTTATTTTCTTGAAGGATCATTAATTACAATTCAAAATTTAATTAAAGAGCAAGTGGTTTGTAATTTAATTGGATAAAAATATTCGTCTATGCACATGAGATGTTGCGCTGGGATCCTATAGTTTACATGAGTTTAGTATAGATTACTTTTTTTTTTTTTTTAACAAACGATATTATCTACACTAAGGAGAAGGGATGAGTTTAGCCTCACAATGTGCTAGTCATAATATGGTTCAAACTCATATTTGGCGAGAATCGAACCTAAAATCTCTCACTTTTAAGTGAAAAAGAATACCACTAAACAATAATAACTAAGTACCTACTTTACCATTTGTTAAAACAGAAAAAAAAAATTAAAGAAAAAGCAAGTTTTATCATGTTTATGAATAAGAGAAAATAATGTGCTTTGTAAGGGAATAAATATCTCCTGGTAGTGGCCACGTGGCCCAATCAGAGTCCGGAGCCCAAAAGAAAACCCTACAACCCGTTGACTTGAATCGGTTCCCATCCATACACTCACAAGCTCGCTCTCAGTTTATTTAGGTTTTGTGTTCAAAGCCGAAAGCCAAAACCCTCTCTCTCTCTCTCTCTCTCTCTGCGCGTTTGAGATCTAAAGACTAAAACCCTAGCCTCTCTTCGCTGGTATGTAAATTCAACTTCTTCCACGCTTATTGTTAGTTCCTATTTTGGTATTCTTGCATTCAATTACAGATTTGGGGCAGATTCGTTGAATTTCTATGAGTTTAATTTTCCCAATTTTTTGCTGTTTTGTGTGGTTAATTTGTTTATTAGATCTCGATTATTTAATAAATTATGGGATTTGGATAATTTGAAGTTACATGCTTGTGTTTGTGTGCTCGCAAGGAGTTGTAGGATGCATATGACCAAAACCCTAATTGGGTTTTTTAATTAATTCAGACTCTGTCTATCTATCTGAATAAGAACATCTTGAATCTGATAGGTTTATGGGATATGAAAGGTTTTTCTCACTGAGCAGATTTTATATCGGTTGTGGCAAATTCAGGCTTGAAAGCTTGTACTTTGTTGTATCGTGTGTTGGAGTCGGAGATTTTATTCTGCTTCGATGGGGATTTTGTTAATATTCTCTGGATTATGCAATATTGGGGGAAAATCATGTTAGTTTGTTGAATGGGTTATCTTGATTCCATTTGTTTTGCTTCCATGATTGATGCCTTTTGTTGCAAAATTTCAGTTTAGAAGATGTCAGAAGAGCTGGAGTATCGATGCTTCATCGGTGGCCTTGCATGGTCAACATCTGATAGAAGTCTAAGAGAAGCATTTGAAAAGTTTGGAAAGCTCGTTGAAGCTAAGGTAATCCTTTGTTATTGTTTCCCTTTAATGTTTGGGGATACAGTCTAGATAGGATATATTTGATTTCAATCAAGCATTTTTTTGTAACCATCTTCTTTCTGTTGATTAAGGCATCTGGTTTTGATGTCCTATAAATAGGGAAAATATGATTTTGATTTGGTTTGATTGAAAAATTAGGTGCTAATTGTTCATGCTTTATCCAATATGATATTGCTTGACATTCATAATACTCTTCTATGGAACTTTTGCGGTGGCAATTATTTTCCTCAAATAGGTGGTGGTTGATAAGTTTTCTGGACGCTCGCGTGGATTTGGCTTTGTCACTTTTGATGATAAAAAAGCAATGGAAGAGGCCATTGAGGAAATGAATGGATTGGATTTGGATGGACGAACTATCACTGTTGATAAAGCTCAGCCTCACCAAGGTGGTGGAGGTAGAGATTTTGACAGTGACCGTGGTCGTGACCGCGGTCGTGATCGTGATCGTGGTCGTGACTTTGGTGGTGGAGGTGGACGTGGAGGTGGAGGAGACTGCTTTAAGTGTGGCAAGCCAGGACATTTTGCCAGGGAGTGTCCAAGTGAAGGTTCAAGAGGAGGGGGTGGCAGGTATGGTGGTAGGGATGATAGGTATGGTAGCAGCGGCGGCGGTGGTGGGGGTAGTGGTCGTTATGGACCTGAGCGAAATGGAGACCGACCATCTAGTGGGCGCAGCAGGGATTCTGGTAGTCGTGGAGGTTCTGGAAGTGATCGATACAGTCGTGACCGCTCTGGACCATATGAACGTCGGAGTACAGGAGGCTTCCGTTCTGGATAAAATAATTGCTTCTGATAGTGGTACGTAAAACTCACTTTTGTTTAATGATTTTTATGCTTTTGACAGTTAGTATTGTACTGAACGTAATTTTGTTGATGTGCTAAGTGCAGCTTAGGAACCTGAGGAGCTGCTCGGCTGACTGTCACTGTCTGCAATGCTTTGAAGTTTCCCTTGCTGGATGTGTTCTCTGATGATTTTCTGGGTGGATTATTTTAGTTGGACCAGTATTTTGAAGTGCGGATCTTTGAAGTTTTTCACCTGTTTTTTGTTGCTAAATGCCCGACCGAATGTTTGATCCGGTGGAATTTTATGCTTGCTTGCAAATGATATTTCAATTTGGCCTTATACTCTATGAATTCCATTACGACTGGTGGTTGTCTGTGACTTTCATGCATCGGTGACTGCAAATGCTATGATTGCTCTGTTCCTGTTGACTGTTTTGCTTGGGCACTTGAATTATTGGAAGGTCGTTTGGTTCCTGTTGACTGTTTTGCATTGGCAATTGCGATATTGGAAGGTCATTTGATGTTTGGTATGTCCGGGGATAGTTTGTGAGGGGTCCTCTATTGGGAGTTTGCTTCTTGTTACTTGGAAGTAGAAGTGGTCCTATAAGTAGAATGTCCTTTTGGCTGCCCTGTTTTCGGTATCTTTACTAGTAAATGGGAGTGAACCGGGTAAATTTTCTCTTGTAAGTTACTTTGACGCATGATATCTCTTACTTTGCCATTCCTGCTATATTAATGTTTTTAACCTTTTGGCAGGATCTGGTCTTTTCAATCCATGATATGGGTTTCTGTGTTACTAATTGGACATGATAGTTTTTACCTAAATTTTTTGAAAGTCTTTTCGGCCAGAACAAGCCATCTGCAATTTAACTCAACGTAAAAGTCCCACATCTTATACAGAGCACACTGGTGTGAGAGTTCCTTGTGGCAGGATCTGCTCTTTTTCGATACATGATTGGGAGAGTTCCATTCTTGATGAGTTGAATAACTGCTCGGTTGTTTTGTTCTCCGGGTCTCCGTATCACATTGCACTTGGTTGGAATTGCCTTGTTTTTCTGTTCCTGCCCATGGTTTGTTTGCCGCGACGAGGTTCATATGCTTCTTTCTTTAGTTCAGTTGTAGCTTTGAAGTAGGTTTTATTTTTGGAGAATCTAGTTTTTGGTTATATGATTTCCTGTTCAAAGCTGCTCTGTTTCTTTTCTGGTTAACTTTGAACCCATTATTGTTCTATTTCTGCCATGGAATTCTGTCTGCATAATTATGATTATAACTTTTAATGAAGCTTATGGCTGTTATACGTCCATGAAGTACAAGTAGCACAAACCTCGTCTTTAACAGGCTTCCATCCCCATACAAAGAACAATAAGGTAAGATTCTGAAAGTAGAGCTTTAGAAACCCTAAATTTTTTCAGCGGACTTTATATCGATTTTCTTTACTTTCGTGTTCGAGTCTTGTATGTATGCAGTCCATAATTGATTGAGAATGAGATGGTGCTTCTGGATTTTGTTAGTGTCGTGTTTAGAAATAGTGGAATATGACTACTCGTGCTCTAGCAGGAGAAAGACTTGCATGTTTCGAGGTCTTGTTGGCGAGGTGTATGCCCCATTGTTCCTTTAGCACGCATCACGGATGTAAGAACAAGTTTATGCAAGTTTTTCTCTTGTAGTAGAATGACTGTATTCACAAACCATAGATGGTCATGTAGGTGAATGATAAGAGCATATCTAACGGCCGCCGAAGGCCGGCAAATTAATAATCTTGCTTCAAAATTTAAAAAAATTATGGTCCGACAAAATCTGCCTAGTCAAATTGATGCTGAGGCACCTTGCGAAGTCAAATTAGCCCTAGTACAAGGCTTGGACAGCCCTTCACCACTAAAACCGAAAAAGTATTTTCCCTGATTCCATTTCTTCGGAACCTCCCAACAGAATCTGATTCCGTGCGTCAATAGGCCCTGGCAAGCACCAATACAGAGAGTTATTCTGCACCCTCTCCGGAACCCCATCAGCAAATGGAAACTTATTTATATAAGGCACCTCATCAAGGACAATCAGGTCACATCCATTGCCTCCACCCTAAACCCCACAAACTTCTCTTCAGTAACTCTAGCTGCCTCGTCTCAGCATCCATTCCCTATTGTCTCATTTGGTAGGCTGAATGGGATTGAGTCTTAGGGATGTATTGAATTGATAGGGACATGTAAGACATGACTCGTAATTTATGTATAAGAATAGATTAGATAACCCGTTTCATTATGAATTCATAACACATCATGCCAGTCATGTTCAACTTATATTTTTACATAACAAACAAAAAACTGGACTCAAATCAATTTTAATTGATCACAATTTATCTCAACCAGCCCACCAAACAAAGGTGGTTCTTCCTCTCACTCCTTGTAGGGTTTGGTCTTAGAACATGCCCCAATCTTGTCCCACACCCAACCACGTTATAGAATCCAGTCTCAGTGGGTTAGGAAACTTTCACTCTCTTTTGCATCTTATCTGCCACATGCAACATTGATTTGAACCATTGGATTAGTATATAATTGGTAAGCAACATGTAACGCTAACCGTTTTCGGTTGAATGCTCATATGTAGATAGGTTTCAACTTTCTTTCCATGAAAGCATGCGGAGTCCTATTAGCTACTATAATATGCATATTTGCAGGATTTTGCCGCTGAGCTGCTGGCCGCGCTTTCGTAATACTTATGCATCAACTGTTTAGTAGGAGTACTATCGTGATTTTATCAAAACTGAATTTAGTGGGTTGGAGGCATAAATAGAAAGTTGTTTGCGCCAAGCAGCATGCATAATGCTTATCCATCAATCGGTCAATAGGAGTATTATCATGAGTTTGTCAAAACAGGATTCGGTGGTCTGGAGACATAGAAAGTTTTTTGCACATTGCAGTATGCATAATGCTTATCCACTAACTGATCAATATGAGTATTATCATGATTTTGTCAAAACAAAAGTCAGTGGATTAGAGACATGAACATAAGTCAATGGATTGGACACACCTCGTCTTTAACAGGCTTTCATCCCCATACAAAGAACAAAAAGGTGATTCTGAAAGTACAACTTTAAAAACCCTAAATTTTTTCGGCGGAATTTATATCGATTTTCTTTACTCTCGTGTTCGAGTCTTGTATGTAGGCAGTCCATAATTGATTGAGAATGAGATGGTGCTTTAGGATTTTGTTAAGAGTCCTGTATCGAAAATAGTGGAATATGACTACTCGTTCTCTAGCAGGAGAAAGATTTGCATGTCTCGAGGTCTCGTTGGTGAGGTGTATGCCTCATTGTTCCTTTAGCACACATCGCGGTGTTGGCGTGCTGTACGAACAAGTGTATTACAATCTGGTGTATGCAATTTCTTCTAGTAGAATGACCCTAATCACAACCCGTAGTTAGTGATGTAGGTGAATGATAAGAGCATATCTAACGGGGCCCTAAGGCTTAGGCAAATTAATAATCTTGCTCCGAAATTGAAACAAAATTCTAGTCCGACAAAATTTGCCTAGACAAATTGATGCATAGGCACCTTGCGAGGCCTAAGTAGCCCCAGTACAAGGCTTGGGCAGCGTGGAATAACATTTAAAATCCTAGTCTCTAGCCCTTCACCACTAAAACCGAAAAAAGTATTTTCCCCTGATTCCATTTCTTCATAACCTCCAACAGAATCTGATTCCAACCGTCCCCTCATCAAGGACGATCAAGTCACATCCAATTTAGTCACATCCATTGTCTCCACCCTAAACCCCACAAACTTCTCACCAGTAACTCTAGCTGCCTCATCTAAGCATCCATTCCCTAATGGCCCGTTTGGTAGGTTGAATGGGATTGTGGCTTAGGAATATGATT
Source organism: Pyrus communis (assembly GCF_963583255.1). Classification (NCBI taxonomy): domain Eukaryota; kingdom Viridiplantae; phylum Streptophyta; class Magnoliopsida; order Rosales; family Rosaceae; genus Pyrus; species Pyrus communis. The sequence continues at coordinate 2,334,529 of NC_084811.1, read as the reverse complement.
GGATTGATAGGTACATATAAGACATGATTTGTAATTCATGCATAAGAATAGATTAGATAACCCGTTCTATTGTGGATTCATAACCTATCATGTCAGTCATGTTCATTTCACATTTTTACACAGCAAATAAAAAACTGGACTTAATTCAAATTTAATTGGTCATAATCTACATATTTGCAGGATTTTGCCGCTCAGCTGCTGGCTAGGCATGCGTAATACTTATATATCAACCGATTTTGCGCATTGCTGTATGCTTAATGCTTATCCACCAACTGATCAATATGAGTACTATCATGATTTTGTCACAACAGAATTCAGTGGACTTGAGACATAAATAAAAAGTTCTTTGCACCAAGCAGCATACGTAGTGCTTATCCATCAACCGATCAATATGAGTATTATCATGAGTTTGTCAACACAGGATTCAGTGGACTAGAGACATAAATAGACAGTTGTTTGCGCCAAGCAGCATAAGTAGTGCTTATCCATTTCAAATGGGAATAGTAACTGAATTCAATTCCTTAATTATTCTTGAATGTATTGGTTGTGTTATTTCCATTTCAAATGTTTGGTTAAATCAAGGAACTATGATAAGGAAATCCTCCAATCATTCTGCACCCTCTCTGGAACCCCAACAGCAAATGGAAACTTATTCACAACCAAGGACAATTTAGTCACAACCAATGCCTCCACCCTAAACCCTACAAACTTCTCACCGATAACCCAGCAGCCTCCACTTCTTCTACCTCCAGCTGCCCCATCTCAGCATCCATTCCTCAAGTTGCTTCTCCCTCTCCCTCCTTGTGGGGTTTGGTCTTAGAACATGTCCCAATCTTGTCCCACAACTCCCCCTCGGAATGGGCAGGCGAAAACGATGTCAGGACCACATCATAGAATCAATCTCAGTGGGTTAACAAACTTGACATCTTCTTTTGCATCTTATCATCTTATATGCCACGTGCAACATAAATTTGAGCCATTGGATTATTATATAATTGACATGCCACATGTCACATCAATTGATTTAGGTTGAATGCTTATACGAGGATACGTTTCAACTTTAATTCCATGAAAGCATGACGAGTTATATTAGCGACTGGAAAATACATATTTCCGGGATTTTGCCGCTCAGCTGTTGGCCGTGCATGCGTGATGCTTATTATCTATCAATCTTTTTTCTTTTTTTTTTGTTAAAACAAAAAAGTAAAAATCTATCAATCAATTATACTATCACGAGTTTGTCAAAACATAATTCAATGGACTGAAAACATAAATAGAAAGTTGTTTAAGGCCAACAACATTCATAATATTTATCTGTCAACCGATCAATATGAGTACATCATGAGTTTGTCAAAACAGAATCTAGTGGACTAGAGACATAAAGAAAATTGTTTGCGCCTAGCAGGATGCATAATGCTTGTCTATAAACTAATCAATAAGAGTACTGTCATGAATTTATCAAAACAAAATTCAGTGGACTGGATAAAAAGTTATTTGTTACTACCAGCATGCGTAATGCTTATCCACCAACCGATCAATATACACATTATATTGAGAAGTGTTAGGTTTCACTGCTTTTGCATTCCAACACTCTTCTGCAATACTAATAGCATCTGAAAAGTGCATGAGGGGTTTCGAAAGTGCAAATATTGCACGTACGTACGCCACGTCTGTATGTCCAGCAAACAGAACTTTTGAAAAACTTTTAAAATCTTCGGTGTTCATTGCGTCCAGGATCATGAGATGGCTAGGGTTTCTGCAACTGAACATTCATGAGTCAACAACTAACTGTTTGCTAGCAAGGAAAAAACTTACATAGCCCCAAATGTATACTCTCTTGTTAGTGTACAAAATCACGTGATCTGGTCATGTGATGTATGTGTGATGTGGAGAAGAGGGGTTGGTGATCACTTGATGAGAATCATAAACGACAAGTATATGCAAATTTCTCTCTTACAAAAGTGGCGCTAAATTAGTAAGAGCATGCAAGCCTCTCTCTCATATAGGGCTTGATGGGTACTATATGACTGGAGGGTTAGTGCAAGTTTGTTGCTCATAAGCGCTTTTCCTAGATTCCTTTTTTTTTTTTTTCTTTTTTTAAATCATGTTGAAGATTTTATAACCTTCGAAGTCGTATGTAGTTTTCCAAAAAACTTTTCCTCTATTACCTCGAAGAACTTTTAACATTTCTCGTCAAAGTAATCAGAAGCACTTATCGTTGCCGAAAACTGTTTACCATTCTAGAAACAATCACAAATATGTCTTTAACCACAACCAATAAATAGTTGCATAGCAACGTTATTTGATAAACACAACTTAATTACACTATGATTTTACATGTCCGCGCCTCTTTGCAAATGGTGTTGGAAACAGCTGCAAAACAACCACTAGCAATAGCAGCAACGTACAAAAAACAGAAATTAAACACAATGACAACAACAAACATGTAATTTATCACATCTGCATACCACTAGACCCAATTAACTTGGTGAGTGCAAAAGTTATAGTCATAGCCATCCATCCTCCAACAAGTACTCTTGCACAAGACTTCACTACCGATGATCCCCCCAGCCTCGCTCCTACCCCTCCAAACACAACCAGTGCAACGCTCACCAAAGCTGCCACTACGGCCAGCCTCACCTTATGCTCACTTATAAATGCAGCTCCCAACAGAGGCACCACCGCGCCTATCGAAAACGCGATGGCTGACGCCAAGGCGGCTTGCGCAGGATTCGGCAGCATCTTCTTCTTTGCCTCCTCTACATTCTCTGTCCTACCATTTGCTTTCATCTCTCTCTTCATTTGAGATATCTCTATGTCGTACTGAGTGTACACAGAGACAAACTCTCCTATTGCCATACTACACGCCCCGGCCACGAGCCCCGCAAAACCGGCTATTAGCATGGTCTTCACATCTTGTTTCACAGCACCCACGCCCATCATGAGCGATGCAACGGAAACCAGCCCGTCATTGGCTCCCAACACGGCGGCGCGAAGCCACTGTGTCCTCTGGGAGTAATCAAAGGTGTCATCTTCGTCGCCTTCTGGGATTGGAGATTGTCTTGGTTGATCAGTCACATTTCCATAAACTGGAATTTCTATGTGGTTAGTTGAAGTTTGTTCACGTTGGGAAGCCATGTATGGAGTTTCGAAGTGTAGGATTTGGTATGAAAAGTAAAGAAGAGAGATTAGGATATTGATTGCTTGTGGAGGACACACGCCCTCATTAGGGTATTTATAGAGAGGTAGGGTTTTATGATTTTTATCTATTGTGGTTAGTGCACATGTTGATGGACCATTGGAGCTTAGTGGTGATAAGGAGGGAGACACTACATGTGGAAGGCACTCTCCATAAGAGTTACTTAATCAAGATGAATAGTTCATCAAAATAGGCTTTGTATATTGGAGTCATTACCCACTGCAAATGACAGTCTTCAGAGACATAAAATGTCATTACCCACCGCAAATGACAGTCTTCAGAGACATAGAATGAATAGTTTTTGTAAAAGTATACTGATGCACCACTAATCAATATCGATACATTACTCAACTTAATTAATTAAATTGCGATATGATTAATGTGGAGTTTTACCATAAAAAAATCTCAACACAATTAGTAATAGAACCATTTAGTATAAAAGAGTGATTAAACTTCATGAGGTTTTCGATGTGAGACCTGCTTCAACACATATGTCAAGTTTTGATTTGTCTAAGAGAATGAATAATCTTTATGTGTAAATAGCCTAAGTATTTTTTTGATTAAATATGTCGTTTTTATAGGTTTTGGGCTCATTACTTCTATCTTGAGTGCATGCATGCATTTCTATTTAGGCAATCTAAGACCTTCTTAACTAGAGATTTTCAGTACGTCGGAAATATAGTCTGGTATACTCAGTGTAATAATACAATTGATTAGAAACTTAAAAAAAAAAAAACAATTTAACCGATTATATTATTACATTTGTTGTACTGAGCTGTTTCCGGCACACTAAATTTTTTTTCCTTGTTAACCGTGGTGGCGTTTGTGTGTGTGCAACTTCTTATTCAAATCGACATGGTGTATATAGTGGGGAAGTGCTACAATTGTTCAAATACCTAATAAGTGTTAATTATTCGAAGTGCGCATTCCACACAAATGCCACCAGCAAATTACCAATTAAACAATACAGATTGACCGAAAGCAAAATCCATCTTTTGGAGATTTTGGTAGGAAATATCATTAAACAGTTGAGTGGAGGGTGCATTCCACACGAAAGCTTGTGGGTGTTGATTATTCCGGATTTCACTGTTCGGAGTTCAATGATCAAGTAATTCGGAATATTCAATTCAAATTTGATAGTTCTCATTAACTTATTCTGCTGAATTTTCTCTTTCATACAAACCAAAGTCCAATTCTCTGATGTTTAGGCTTAAGACACTAAAATCTGTAGAGAATCCAAATTCCAAAAAAAGAGGGTACATTCTTGTAAAATTTGTTCAACTTGCAAAACTAGCTTTACTGCTTTAAACCTTTCCACTAAAAAGCAATTACACCAGTAATGTTTAATGTTGTTTAGTTATCAATTAACCCACTAATTAAGGATATGACTCGGCCGGCTGCTGCAGCAATTAAGCAATGATAATTTTATAAGCGATATCAACGAGAATAATTTAGGGTCTGTTTGGTATTCTACTTGAATTCAATTTTTTAAACTCAAAAGTAATTTTCAAGTTTTAAGCCTTAAAAACTTGTTTGGTAGGATTATTTTCAAAAACTAAACTCAAGACTAACTCAAAAATATAATATGTTCTCTAAAAACATAAAAAGTGAGTTTTTAAAGTTTTTAAACTTAAATTTACTCATTTCTTTTCTCTCCCTCCTCCTCCTCCCCTCTCACTCCATCTATCTCCCTCTCTTTTATTCTTTCTCTCTCCTTTTTTTTTTTTTTTACCTTTTTAGTTTCTCATCCAATCTGATTTCTTCATTATTTCGATTCTTTCTTTCACTCATCTTTCTCTCTATCTTGTCTAATCATGTCTCTTCTTTCGCTTTCCTTCAATCATCTCTTACTTTCTTTCCTCATTTCTTCTCTTTCTCCCTCTCATGCGACTCCCTTTTTTTAGATCTCCTTGTTTAGCTTACATCGTAAGATTTAAAAAATTTAAACCGCTTTTTAACAATTAAAAATGCTTTTGATTTTGTTAAACTGAAAAGGTGAAAAATAATTTTGACCATAAAAGTATTTTTCGGAAGTTTTGATGATATATCAATAACAAATTAAAGTTTTGACATGTCAAATATTACGTGGCGCGCATCGTGAGTGTCACAAATTGTACACATGGCATATGACTCATAAAACAAGTCATAACACACGTCAATATTTGGTGGAAAATAATTTAAAAAAAATTCTTTAATTAACCTTGATTTAAGCCAAACAAATCACGGGAGATAATCAACAAATAAAGTGGATGTCAAATAGAGAGATTGATCAAATAAGAATGGCTAGATTAAGGATAAGTTGATTGATTGATTTGATTAAATCAAGATTATTTGATGAAATCAAATTGGACACGAATTAAGTTCAAATCACGTCTTGATTTTTTCGTTAATTAAATTTATTTGGTCAAATTGCTAAATAAATTGGTATGGATTAAATTAATTGATTTGGTTCAAACCTCAATCAAGAAATGGAAAAGCCTATAAGTACGAGGCTAAAAAACAATGAAGAGCTCTTAAAAAAAATCCTCACATTCTTCAAATGCTTAAACTCTCAAACACTATACACACTCAGAAAATCCTCTGCATTCTTTGCCGCTCTCGTGAAGAACCACCAAGCACCACCTACACATGTTGTTCCATCACCCCTCAAACCAACATTCCACTTTAGTACTACGATCGTATCTTCACTTGTAAGTGAGAGGTTTTAGGTTCGAATCTTATGGATGGCAAATTCGATACCAAATTAGGCTGCCCATTGTGTGGCTCAGCCGAACTCCCCCTCTCCTTAGTGTAAAAATATCGATGTACTAAAAAAAAAAAAAAAATTAATGTCCGTTGGTAGGGGTGCAACTCAAGCGGGTTGGAAGTTTAGCCCAATCCTACCCTAACTTTTACAATTCGGGCTCGGGCTCAGGTTCGGGTTGGATTTCGTTTGGGTTCATTTGGGCTCGGGTTTAAATGGGTTATAGTTCACCTGAGTTGGGTTCGGATTGCCCAACCTTTTTAAGTTTAATCTTGTAACAATTTAGTTTCCAAGAATTCCTAACAAAATTAAGCCAAGTAGCATCAAAGCTAGCTAACTTTAATTTCATAAATCAATATACTATAAAGCTTTAGGATTTAGTGAGTACGAATATGGGCTGATTGATCAAAGTCTCTTATTCCCTAAACGCTTAAGTAATTATAAAGGGTAATTTATTAAAAAAAAAATTAGAAAGGGAGTTGGTTTTTGAATTTGGCTCACTTGGGTGTAGTATGAGCATTAATTGATATGGGTTACAATCTGGTTAGATTGAGTTTGGTTAGTCAAGTTGGGATGGGTTGGGGATGGACATGCAAATGATCAACCCAGCTCAACTCAATCAATGAACGAGTTGAAATTGGGTTGGGTTCGAACAAGTTATAGCTAAAAAAAAAACTCAATTGTTTGGGTTTAAGTCAGGTTGAATATGAACAGATTTGGATTGATCCAACCTAAGTTGCACCCCTATCCGTTGGACCGCAAAAACTACTACCAGCCATATGAGCAGAGGTTTTACTTTACAAGCAAAAAAGAGAGCGACGACATCGTTTTGATGATAATATAATGCGTTTGGTCCCACTAAAGGTAGTAGCCTAGGTCTGGTTCAATCTTGTTTGGTTCGGTCCAATCGGTTGTACTCGGTTTGGCCCCACTAAAATTGGTACGTCGACACGTGTTTAGCCAAATGCATGAGGATTTGTGAAAGAGGGTGAAGCCAAGAACCGAACCGGTCAAACCAAAATTGTTTTTTTAAATTTTTTTCTGGTTCTGATCAGCACAGTTCAATGCTTTATCCGTTCAACGCCTGCCCCTAATCCCACAAAATTACAGAACGACATGTCGTAGTGTCACTTATACGGCGGACCCTGATTCCCTCTTGATCCAAAAAATATGAGTCTAAAGATTAGATGATCCGAGTTGTTAAAATTTGATCCCACGGTTACAAACATGAGTCATTCTAAAAATTATAGTAATTGTAACCGTTTAATCAAATTTTAACGATTCGGATCATGTTATTTTAGTTTTTTTGGATCCGGAGAGGATCCGGGTTCATGTTAGGTGTGCGCGCTTATAAAAAGCTGGTACAGCTCCATTCCGTAGTCCGTAGCGTCGCTCTCGAACTTTACATTTTCGCGCCTAAAATCCAAAGTACTTTCTCCGTCTCTCGATCTCTGTTGTTTGTTTGGTTGCCTGGAAAATGTAGGAAAGTTCCTTCGATTCACAATTTCTCTATCGTTTCTCAGTAGCCAAACTGATTTTAAAGCTCGCGATTCAGGAACGATTGAGATTTGTTCACTCTTTTAGCTGTTTGGCTGCTGAGAAAATGAACCTACATCATTTGAATTTAGATCAAATTTTTACTCTTCTAATCTGACTCGACCGCGATCGTTCACTTCAAATTCTAAGATTTCTCTCGATTTTGAGCAACAATAGCAATAATCTCGTATAAGAAATCCGATTTTCTTTTATTTTCCCGGCAACCAAACAGATCGTACGAGTTTTCCTTCCTAACTGACGCTCTTTCTGTGTTTTTATTTTTTGTAGCTTCGAATTAGCTTCTGATCGCGGCAAGATAATGGCGAGTATGACAATATGTGCACGATTCCGGCCTTTGAGCTCCAAAGAGAGAAGAGATCACGGCGATGCAGTCTGCATTCAACACGTAGACTCCGAAACTTTCAGTTTCAAGGTTTTTTCTCATGAATCCATGGATTCCTGTAACTCTGCTACTATCTTTTCGTGCAAAACTGTTTGAGAAACAAAGTTTGAAAAGATTTGAATTATTGTACGGCTAGGATGAGAAGGATGAAGAATTCACATTTAGCTTTGATAAGGTGTTCTACGAGAAATCTGAGCAGGCTCAAGTGTATGAATTTCTAGCTTCGCCTATTGTGCGAGGTATATCTTCGAAACGATATTAATCGATGAATTACGCTTCTCTTGCTTAATTACTTGAAAGAAAAAGGTTAAACTCTAAAAATCTTTTATCCATGTACCTTGCATAGAAGTTAATTGATTTGGTATTATATTGTTCCCTTACATTTCTGTAGCACCCGAGCTTATGGAAGGTCTTACTAATTGGGAATAGTCTTAGTCTGAATTACTGATTTTGTGTATTTCTACCTCAATTTCTGCTATTTATCTGCGCTGACCGTGATACAGATGCTGTTGATGCAATCAATGGGACGATCGTTACTTATGGACAGGTGACGTAGTTGTCTAACTTTTCTCCTTATGGCGATCGCCTGTATGTGTTAAATTTCTATCTAGTAATTGCATGTCTTAGTTGTTTTGTAATTACAAAACCTTTTGCAATGAATGCAGACTGGAGCGGGGAAGACATATAGCATGGAGGTGAGGCTGCGGTTTCACAATATTGTAGTGATGACTACTAATCGATATTCAATTAATTAAGCTCACACACGGTGATGTTTACGTATTTGGTGCAGGGGCCTAGCATACTGGTACGTGACGAGCAGAAGAGAGGATTACTTCCAAGAGTAGTTGAGGGTCTGTTTGATTGCATTAAATCTTCTGGAAGAACAATGAAGCACTCAATCAAATTGTCAATGGTATTGAGATTTGCTTATCTTTCGGTGACATAATTGGTTTCAAGTTGTAACATCTCTACCAATGTAATTCTCTGTATCTGTTTGTTTCTCTTTTCAGGTAGAGATCTACATGGAAAGAGTAAGGTAGGTATAACCGTAATGACTCAGTTTGGCTTGAATGCACTATCTGTTTGGAACATGAAATAAGCCGAATAGGACAGAACTCCAGGAAGGTTATAATAACTATACTATACTTGCGATTAGTGCTAACAGTACTTTTTGTTCAGGGACCTTTTTGATTTAGCAAAAGACAACATACAGATTAAGGAAAGTAAATCGCAGGGGATATTGTTAAATGGAGTAACAGAGGTATGCTTATCCTTTGAAGCAATAAGTTGTATACCCATGATATCAATGGGAGTACTTATTGAATTTTTGAATCATCCCAGTCATGTTTTGATTTTTGAATCTGTTGCTTGCTTGAATCCTTTATCGTCACACAAATTACTATTTGAGCCCAAGAAAACTGACGATTACAAACCGACTCCAAGTTATGTATGATTTAGACCTTGAGTATTCTGCAATATGCGCTGTATGATGCCTTCGGATTGAGTAACAGCTTGTGAATTGTGATCCCCCCCCCCCCCCCTTCAACCCCCTTCTTCTTTTTTTGTAGATCTCTGTGTCGTGTCCTGCAGAAGCATTGCAAAGCCTATCTGTAAGATATATTTTCTTCAGAAATCTCTTATAGTTTGTATATATGGTTTACATTCTAACGGCGATGTTGATAATGCAGAATGGCATAGCTAACAGGGCTGTGGGAGAGACCCGTATCCTTTGCTTTCTTTTTCCGTTCTAGTTATTTCTTAATTTCCTCGTATAAATAGCAGCATTCTTTTTTGGCTGAGAATGTTATCCATTTTCTGTAAAACTTAATATCGATATAGAAATGAATTTGTCCAGCAGCAGAAGCCACTGCATATACATATTCACAGTTCAGCAAGAAGTAAAGAAAGATGAGAGGTAAAATTTCTTTAATTTATATTGGTGTCAAGTTTTCAATTGTATGATCTTGAACATTCTGAATCCATGTATAGGTCGAAAGCTGGAAAGTTAATTCTTGTAGACTTGGCTGGATCTGAGAAAGTAGAGAAAACCGGGGCTGAGGGAAAAGTTCTTGAAGAAGCTAAGACAATCAACAAGTCTCTCTCAGCCCTTGGAAATGTCATAAATGCTCTGACATGTGGGTCATCGGGCAAAGCAAACCACATTCCCTTCCGCGATTCCAAGCTCACTCGGATTTTACAAGATTCACTGGTCAGTTTCCCTCCCTTTAGTCCTCGCCATAGCATTGTCGATTTGTACTGAAGATCTACTGGTTCTCATCTTGCAGGGAGGTAACTCGCGTACTGCATTGTTGTGTTGTTGCTCACCAAGCCCTTCGAATGCGTTGGAGAGTCTGTCCACTCTTCGCTTTGGGATGAGGTATGCTTTTCAACATCCCATATCGCTTAATTACGAATTAGGACTCAAAATTGAATCTCAGGATTCTTAAGGTTAGATTCTTACCCTGCCAGGGCAAAGCATATAAAGATGTCACCGCGTCTCAAAGGTAACGAAGATAAATCTGCTAAAAAGAACGGACCTCCCTCCCCAACTAAAGATGAGTCATGCGAGATAATTCTTGAGATGGTTAGAATACTCTTGTGAAAATGTTTTCTGTGACGTTTTTTTTTTATAGCTTCTAATACCTCCATACTATAGTTGAGGGAGAGATTTGATGCCGAAGATGTGAAGTTACTTGAGGAGTTGTTCACATTGAGTGGAATTCTCTTTGATCCTTCTTCGCCTGAAGAGGTAGACTCAGCATTGGCGGATGTTACTTCACAGACGATTACCTTATTGCAGCAAGCAGTGGAAGATCTTGCATCCACCGTTGAGGAGGTACGTGTTACTTGGTACCGAGAATGGCGTGTAAACAGCCTTGTCTACATTCTTCAATATGAATTTTGTTGTGCCGGTTTTATGCCGTTGCAGCTTAAGAGAGAGAATAAGGCACTGAAGAACGAATTAGCAGCTGCTAAAAGATCGGATGCACAAAGCGAAGCGGCTGAAGATACTTCAAATGTTCTGCATAAACCTTCAGGAATTATCAGTTCCGTTGTGTCACGGGTCAGGTCACTCTCTTCTATCAAGTTGTTGAAATGATACGAGTATAATCCTGCCTGACATGTGAGATTAATCGAACATCGCTCATATTCTAAAGAACTGCAACAGTAGGGTAGAGGCACTGACCATGTCATACGTAGAGACCCTCTGTATTTTGGTCTCACTCAACCCTACGTAGTGCTAATCGGTCTAGCTGCCCTAGTAAAGCAACCTTACTGAATTCTTTCAAAGCTAAGTAGAAATGTAGAATATTTGCTAGAGGAGTATGCGCCTATTAAACTGGTTTGGGAAGAGATCCTGGGTAGGGCTTTTCAGTGCAAATAAAAAGAGATATCTTGCGTTGGGCTTTTGAGGAGTAAAAGTGTTTGTTTAAAAGCCCAATTATCCTTATAACAAGGCATTATTGACACTGTAATATACAAAGTTGCAGATCAATTTTTAATGCAAGAGAGCGGACACACTGTGTTGAGCTTTCGGAAAAGCACGTCTTTGAATGTTGGGTCCAACGGTACTTAGAACTCAAATATGAGATGCCTGATTGGTAAGCTTTCTACAATCGAACAAAATTGCATCTCACAAAATCTTAGATGAATCACAGAACAAAAAGAAAAGTTTTGTTAGACGTTTTTCAAAATACAAGTTTTGAGCCCTTGCTTGCTTTACTGTCCTTCATGTAGTTCTTGCTTAAAGTAGTAAAAAATCCCACCTGGTTTTCTAAAATTCCAAATACACCCCTTAGAAGCTGTTTTATTATTTGACCTAGCAAACGGTCGTGTTTGTCGTGTTCATATCATTTTCGTATCATACATATTATCTTAAAAGGTCATATTGTGTCAAACCAGTTATTTTAACGGGTTCTTAACAGGTGATCCAATAACGACTCAACTTGTTAATGGAGCATGTCGTTTTGTGTCGGGTTAATGGGTCATCCAAAAAATTCTCATATCTAATGTTTCGATTTGGTAAACAATATCTTATCGGGTTTTTAACGGGATACCCGATAACGACCCGACTTGTTAAAATGTGACCTGATAGCGACCCATTTGTTAAGGAATTGACCTAAAATCTGTTATTTTCATGTCAGGGTTAAAGGATGTTATTATGGGTGACTAATTAACCAAAGAATAATGTCAAAGAGATCAAATTTTTAAATCAAATTTGCAAATTAAATAATGTGTCACCGACTTTTAATTAATAATCCAATCATTAACAACCACATCATTTAGTTTACACAATTCAGTTTAAAATTTTGGTTTCCCTTACATTATTCTTAGCGAAATATAGCTGTGTTCGTTGGGTGTTTTGGTACATTCATTTGCAGATAATACGTGAAGGGCAAAACCGTAGTTTTATACTTTGCTTTTTTGGCAACATTGAAGGTCTTTCCGAAACTCGAAGGAAACCTTGGCTTTCCAACGAAAAATAGGAAAAGAAAACTTTGGCTCCGTTACCCAAAACAACCCTATAAATATTACTTCTTGTCTCACATGCTTAATGCTTCAATCACATTGCAGCTGCTCTCTCTTTGAACATTAAGCTTTTCAAATTCCAACATCCATGGCTGCCAAGAACTCCATTATTCTCCAAGTTTTTGCCTTCCTGATGATTGTCTTACCGGTTGCGAATTCGATAAAGTTCAGCTATCCGGCGGTTTTTAACTTTGGGGATTCGAATTCCGACACCGGCGAGCTCGGTGCCGGGCTCGGTTTCAATCTTCCACTGCCTTATGGACAGACCTACTTCAAACCTCCGTCGTCATCGGGGAGGCCTTGCGATGGCCGTCTGATCGTAGATTTTCTAAGTAAGTCTCTGACCTTATTACTCACATAGTCACATGCACTACTTCCGCATGTTGATAAACGACTGTGTATCTCGTGCATGCACTAGTAAGTATATCCTATATATATATCACATCAATTTTTACCTCACACACACCTTTGTTAATTTGTTGTCATTGATCTTCTTTAATTAATTAATTAATTCATTCAATCTAACGGCAAAGATTGAGAAAGGTATGTGAGCGGTAAAAATAAGTATGTGGATATCATTACCCTATATATTAGCTATGTAGAACAATGTCTTTAATTTGGACATTCATGTGTAAGAAAATAAAAGTGTGTGAAAATCACTTTCATATTAAGTGTATATATGTTCTTTTTAATGTGTTAAATCAACTATATACATATAGTACAGAAAAATAGAAAATATTCAATTTAAAATTTAAGTAATTAAACGAGAAGCGTGAAAGTCACTACTTTTAATATTTACAAGAAGAGAATTGCTAAAACTCTCTCAAAAATATGACTCTGTGTAGACTCTCTAACACCTCATGTTTTTGGCACAATGTTTTATAATATTAGCACATGAATTAACGTTAAAACTGTGAAGTGACATAGAGTCTATTTTGGAAGAGTTCCTTAGCATTTCTCTTAGGAGAATGATGCTACATTGCTTACATAAAATATAACTTTGTTCATTGGGGATTGTAGTTTGTAGTGTTGTACACTTGGCCTTTTGCCTTCATTCATCCTCTCCATAAGTCAAAGCAAACTTTTCAAGCTTTCACCATGCTCATAAACTTGGCTCCATACGTCACATGACATGATGCATGATTTTATATTTTGGTGGTTGGTACATAACACATCCGTGAACATTAAGCCTCTTCATCCATGGCTACCAAAATTTTCACCCTCCAAATTTTCACCTTACTTTCCATTTTTCCACCTTCAAACTCAACCGAGTTTCACTACCCAGCCGCTTTCAACTTCGGCGATTCAAACTCTGGCACCGGCGTGCTTGCTGCCGGCTTTGATTTCAAGCTTCCACCACCTTATGGACTGTCTTTCTTCAAAACTCCCTCCGGGAGGTTTTGTGATGGCCGTCTCCTCATAGATTTTCTCAGTAAATTTCTCACAACGCACCTTTGGCAATGTTTTTACTTTACCCTGCAATTTTTCGGTTTAATCCACTTTCACATTTTTATGCATTACACATGTAAATGTATATGGATATTGTTTGAGACATAAGATTAGACTGGTTAGTCAAGACAGTATGTCCGCTCTGTACCTCTCAATTTGAACCCTCCCTTCCCATGGATTAAATATCGCTTTTGTCTTGGGCCTTTGGCTTTCCACATGTGAAAGCAAACCAACAACTAACACTTGAGCCCCACTGCTCACCAAACAAAAACTTATCATCAAAGGCTTCATAAAGTATATATATTTTTCTGTTGGTTTGTTTGCATTTAGGTGAAAGCAACAGCCTAATAAGTGAGAGAACTTCCTGTTGCATTTTCCATGGCTACCAAAATCTGCATTATCCAAATTCTCACATTGATTTCCATCTTCTTGCCTCTTTCCAAATCCATCCACTTCAACCACCCTGCCGTTTTCAACTTTGGTGATTCGAATTCCGACACTGGCAACCTTGTTTCCGCAGGCATTGAGACCATTATTTCTCCTTATGGACAATCTTATTTCAAAGCCCCATATGGGAGATACTCCGATGGCCGCCTGATCGTCGATTTTCTTAGTAATTTTCCATTTTTTTTCCCTCTAAGCTTTGTTCTGCTGCTTTTAATTCATGTTATGAGTTCGACTTTGATCTAAAGTTTGTTAGTTCTAATTTCTTTCAAAAATTGTTTAATGACTGCTCTTTAGTCGCGCCTTCTCGTGACTGCTCTTTGTTGTGTAATGTTTTTGTAGTGGATGCAATGGAGCTTCCGTTTCTCAATGCCTACTTGGATTCAGTTGGCCTGCCGAGTTTCAAAAATGGTTGCAACTTTGCCGCGGCGGGGTCAACTATACTTCCTGCAACTGCAACATCGATCAGCCCATTTTCTTTCGGGGTCCAGGTCTCCCAGTTTTTTAGATTCAAAGCCAAGGTTCTTGAATTGCTAGCTGAAGGTAAGAGCTTTCCCAAGTATCTGCCTACGGAAGATTTTTTTGCGAAAGGGCTCTACATGTTCGATATAGGCCAGAATGATCTCGCTGGTGCATTTTATTCGAAATCATTGGATGAGATTCTCGCGTCTATTCCAACGATTTTGACAGAATTCGAAACTGGAGTAAAGGTCAGTACATTAAACACAACAAGGATGGTCAATACTTTGAATTTAAGTCAGAAGAACATCCACCTGACATTCTTTGTTTTCGTTTCAGAGATTATATGACCAAGGAGGTAGGAACTTTTGGATACACAACACAGGTCCTCTCGGATGCTTGACGCAGAATGTTGCCAAGTTTGGAACTGATCCCTCGAAGCTTGACGAACAAGGATGCGTGAGCGACCACAACCAAGCTGCTAAACTCTTTAACCTGCAGCTTCATGCTCTCACCAAAAAGTTGCAAGGCCAGTACTCAAATGCAAGTGTCATATATGTTGATATCTTTTCGATCAAATTTGAGCTCATTTCAAATTATTCGAAAAATGGTTAGTACATCTGAGTGCCTTGTGATTCTTCATTGCGAATTATATCGTGCATTACACATGTACGTAGTCCTTTCTGTTTTAATCATCTCATATCTGATTTTATGGATTGTATCTGCAGGATTTGAGCAACCTATTATGGCTTGCTGCGGGTACGGAGGTCCCCCGTTGAACTACGACAGTCACATTACCTGTGGACAAACAAAGACGTTGAACGGAACAAATGTCACGGCCAAAGGATGCACAGATAGTTCTGATTACATTAGTTGGGATGGAATTCATTACACCGAAGCTGCGAATCAGTATGTCTCGTCCAAGATACTCACCGGGAAGTACTCTGATCCGCCCTTCTCGGATAAAATGCCTTTCCTTCTGAAGCTCAAGTTCTGAAGCCCCAACATGTTTTATTTACATATTTTAACATTTGTCCGGTATTCGTAAGGCCAACTCTTAAATGTAACAGTAAACCTTAAGTTCTCACAAATTTATACAGAAATACCATTTCAAAGTGTGGCACTGGATGCATATTTCTCACATAAAAATTCATCTGTATAAGCGGGTATACACTGTTGCATCATACGCAAGCGGACAGGTTGTGGCCGAAAATGAAAGCATTCGGGTATAATCAACTCAATTCGATTGTATATTTTTACAAATGTCAACAAGAACCATGTTCCTCTCTGATTTCAAGTCTCTCATCAACCATTTGAATTCGATCGATTTGTACAACTGCATGTTATGCGTGTTTTGGAAATTTACGAGAAATAATGAAAGACGAATCTAACTGATGAACAAGTTCCACTCTTACTTCTACTTCCTTGAGACATAAGCATAGTACTGTGCCATAGGAACAACAAAGGCAATCACCAGCAATCCTCCAACTACAAGAGAGAACTGCCCGCGTTTCTCGTCTGTCTCCTCCTTGGTTTTGAAGTTGGATTCGCGTTTGTTTTCATTAACTTTGGGTCCGCCAGGATCTGGAAGTCCGTTAATTGCAGCAACTAGCCGTTTGGCACTGCTGAAAATGGCTTCATTGTACTTTTCTTCTGTTGCCAAGACTGCAATCAACACATCCAATAATCTCATCAACTTAGCTGCAAAATCCTTACAAACTAAAACTATGGCGTATCATGTATGGAAGTATCGAACATGTAGTGCTTCACCAAACATTTTGCAAGGGCTCGCCGTGCACTTGGTGCCCTTTAATTTGCAGGAATTATTCACTTCAACAGTCTTCTATGATTATACGGGTTTCCAACCTACAAAGATTTCTAACTAGATCCTACTTCCCGTGTTGTACTCAGTACTCATATTACATTTCTCTACTTTCCGCCACCCGACATTTCAATCGAACAAAACTAGTTCAACTCCCAGTTACATATTATATATGATCTGAATCATGCTCAGGAACTACGACTTGACACGAAATATTAGCATTGTAAAAAATCGTTGCTTGAAGTAAGAAAAGTGAAGGCATATAGTTACCGGGAAGGTTTTCGGATACAGTTGCATCAAGGATACTTTCTCCAACAGCTTGAACAAATGCAGGACCACCTGTGACCGCACCTTCTTTTTGGCTGGTGACAAGCACAACAATGCCCTTATTGTTGCCCTCTTCAACAGAAGGGTACCATTTTTCCAAAACTTGGTCAGCATACTCAAAAGCATCAGCTTTGCTCTGCAACCAAACCATAAAAAATTCTAGAGTCCGTTAATGTATGACATATATTTTTGAATTTAACGGTTGGATATGCGCTAAAAAACAATAGGGATTTGACAAGTGAATCTGAGCCACTTGAAAGACAACGTATACGGAGTTAAAAACTCAAAAGGATCCCAGAAAAGGTCAATATCTACAAAACTTAAAACAAACATACATTAGCGAACACTTCGAAAACAGAAAGAAACTTACAGTGAGTTTTCTAACAGTGATGAAATTGATCCGGAAGTTCTTCTTGTACTCCAATTCCTGCATCAAATTCTTTATATCCGCTTTCATCACGCGGCTAAGTACGCCGGCATCATCAACAACGTAGGACTCTTTGGGGGGTCCTTCATTGAGCACATCAAACTCAGATGCTAGTGCATTACCATCAGGCAATATTGGGCAGAAGTTTAGTGCCAATGAAAGTGCAAGAGCAGCTAGTCCTTGCTGAGCAAAAGAAACCCAATTTGTGGGTGTTGGTGGAGATGTTTTTGGTGATTGGATTGAGTGATTTTTGAGGCTTGAAGTGATGAGGAGAGGTTTGGAATTGGGTTGGAGGGATGGGGGCAAAAGGGTCTTCAAAGAAGAAGGTTTTGGGTTGAAGAGAGGAGAGAGTGAGGGAGAAGAAAGAATGGTTTCCATTGGGGGGAGAGAGAGAGAGAGAGAGAGAGAGAGAACAAGAGTTTTAGGAATGGTGAACCATAAGAGGAGGGAGAGGAGGGTTTGATTTTCTAAATGTTTTTCTGTGTTGGGATTGGTTGGCTGAACTTGAATATGGATAACATGTAGGCTCTCTGTTGGTTTTCAAAAGTGGCTTCTTGAGGTGAACACATCACTTGTTTGGTTACGTGCTTGAGTCTTGATAACAAGGGCAAAAATGGAATTTAGACAAAATGAACCCAAATTGTAGCTTTATGGGACTCGAATCTCCTCTCCTCGGATTTTCTTTGTTAGAAATAGAATCTACTTGACTTAGAATTCTAAATGGTGGATTCCAGATCGAATATACAGATTAATTTATTGGGTAAATCAATTATATCGCATCATTATATTAAATGTTGTATAAAGATATGTTAATACACTGGATAAAATGCATAACTTAAGAACGTGCAATATCATTGAATATCCAAAATGTGAAATTCTAAATCGTGAATTCCAAATTGAGTGGGCAAATAATTGTTACTTTACTTTTTAACTTTTTAGATTAAACTTTAGTTATGACAATTTTTTTGTTAAGAGTCAAAATATCCAATTATTTCAAGTGACCAATTTAGTTGCAAAAATCTCCATCTTTTTGCACAATTTAGTCCAAATGACCAAACTACCCTTTCCATTTAACCAAAATTTCAAATCCCTAAAGCCAACTTTCCCAATACTGACATACAAAACCCCCAAATCCTGTCCCACATTATCTCCCTCCAAATTTTTCAACAGCCATGAATGCCATCCTCATTCTCTCATGGCCATTCTTCTTCTCTCCCTCTCTCCCCACCCACCAAATCCTCCCAAAAACCCTAATCCCACCACCCCAAAACCCACAATCTCTCTCCCCACCACTACTACCACCACCACCACTCCTACCTCCTCCAAAAGAAACTTGATCCTCAAGACAACCTCCCTCTTCCTTATTTCTCTGACCCCTCAGCAACACCCAGTTGCCCATTCTTCACCGGAATCTCCTCCGCCGCCTCCAAGGCTGGCTCTTTCCGGCATCGCCAACACGAAAAATTGGTTCCAGTTCTTCGGAGATGGGTTCGCCATTAGGGTCCCTCCTCAGTTTCAGGACGTTCAGGAGCCGGAGGTAAGATTGCATTCAACAACTTTGAAGTATTTTCTAAATTCTTATGTCCCCCATACATTTTAGATAAATTCAATATGTTTTTCGGTACTCTGTGAGTGGTTCCAATTTGCAGCATATGTTTTTGCATCCATTTTTTAGGCTTAATTTTGGAGGAGAGATAATGGTAGTCTTTAGGGGAAGTTCGTTCTCTGGATATACATAGAGTTTATAACTGGTAAAGCTACTGCCTTTTTTGGGTAATTCACTTTCGAGTTGATTGTATTACTTGGTATTTTTGCTTCTGATATCGGAAACTTCAGAAATCATTTTTTGTTTCTTCAAATTGTGAATTTTGTACCAGAACATACTACAATTTGGTAAAGTTACTGCCTTTTCGGGCAATGCAAATCCACTGCCTTTTGGGTTGATTGTGTTACTTGGTATTTTTGCATCTTCAGAAACTTCAGATATGAGATACTTTGGAGTTTTTTTTTTTTGTTTCTTCAAGTTAAATTTTATACCGGTAATATTAGGATTCAGAATACGAAATCACGAAATTTTCATTGCTAACTGACTGCGTTATTATGTTTAAAATCTAGGATTACAATTCTGGGTTGTCCCTTTATGGAGACAAGGTAAAGCCCAAGACCTTTGCGGCGCGTTTTGCATCTGCTGATGGGTATGCCATTTTTACAAGTTCGCTGCACCTCAAAGTTTTTGTTATGTTAACTTATTGGTCTCGGTGTGGTCTAAATTACATCTTTAAAGATAATTTTCTTTCTACATGAAGCAAAGCTAACAATGTAGAACGTTATGTTTTTCAGTGATTCGTATTCATTTTCATTTGTTTTTCTCCTTGTTATTTGTTGATGCAGATATGAGGTTGTGAGTGTTGTTATTCGCCCATCGAATTCACTCAAGATCACCTTTTTAGAGGTTTGCAATGACAGTCATTGATTTTTCTGTATAGAATTTGTCCTGGACTGATTAACTTCGTTTCATTGCTAACGCATATTTACAACAGTACTGCTTTAGGTTGTGGATATTGTGGCCTTTTCTTATTCTCTCTCGCTCTCTCTAGTTAATTTTTTGGTTTATGGCCACTACGTTGGTTGAGGTGGTGGCTGGCCGAATGGAAAGTTTGGTAGACATAGGGGTCATTTTTTCTTTTTGCATAGGCTTATTGTTATATTTTCTGGTGCTCTTTGTGCGTGGGGAGAATGATGGAAAGTTTGGCAGGCTGGAACTTCTGCAGTTATATTAGATGTGCTATAGCAAGTTTTTTCCTCTTAGATTTATGTTTGACTGGATTTCTGCCATCTAAATGGATTTGATGATAGTTTTTAGCCTTCTCGCTGACTTCCTTTTCATCCCATGTATCATGGGTGGCATGAATTCAACGTTTTGCAAACTATGCCTACTTATGAGAAATGTCCTTTCGTAATGCTCACCTTTTGTTACTAGTCTGACCCTTCAGACATATTGGCTTCTTAAGATATAAACCTTGCAATATATTTACATATCTTAGAGTAATTTCACCGTCTTATTCATGGCCTATCAGGTTTTAGGAGCATAACATCTTCCATTACATCGTCATGAATCCACATTAGGTGATTTATTTACGTACTCTTTCTCAATTGCTTGATAAAATGCTATTTACAATAATATATGCTAACTTGGACAGGCCAAAGACATAACGGATTTAGGTTCCTTGAAGGAGGCTGCAAAAATCTTCATTCCAGGTATATGTACTGTAGCACAATCTGTGCCTTCTCGGCCTCTTATTTGGTAAACCAAAAAATTAGATTTAAAACTTTAGTTTTACATAAGAGTTTGATCGAGATTTTACATAAGGGCTGATCAAGATTTACATTCTCCTTGTTCTAAATTCTAATATTGGAATGTGTGCAGACCTCTAGTCAGCTTCCCCTCCTTCAGCTTTGTCTTGTATTGATCCTTAATCCTAATCATTCTGCAATTGCAGTTGGATCTACTGTATACTCTGCCCGAGCTATAAAGATAAAGGAAGAAGAAGGTTTTAGGTAAGTTTGATTTCTCTCAAGAAGTCGCGCCTATTATGCTATTGCCATTCTTTCATTCCGTACATTTAACTCAATATCATGAACTCTTGTCTGTAAATACACTACTCGGAAGGCTTCAAAACTCATCTCTATTTGTAAAATATAGCTGGTGGAAGAACATATGAGAACATAGGTTATTTTTCAGATGTTTTTGCAAATATTATTTGCAATATGTATCTTGATATATGTTATTCCACACGTTTCAGGACTTATTATTTCTACGAGTTTGGTATACAACAACAGCATGCAGCACTTGTAGCTGCTGTTAACGGTGGAAAGGTTTGTCAACACATAGTTTCGAAACATTCAAAACCCTACCTTTGAACTTGAACACTATAATCTCAACGAACCGTTCCTGCAAAGGTTTCTATATCTTCATCAAGTTAACACTTCTCCCCATTTTCCGTTATAGACATATATCGCTGGAGCTACTGCCCCGGAGTCTAAGTGGAATGATGATGGCGTGAAGCTTCGCTCTGCTGCTATATCGATGACTGTTTTGTAGTATGTTTTGGATGTCGGATTTGAAAGGCGCGTTGCAGATTTGCAGCTCAAAATTTTTGAAATGTAGACGAATTCTAGAGTCATCTACGGTGTGAAAGCAGAATAGCTTGTATCAAAGTTACAGTCGAGGTTCCTCGCATCATTGTTGAGATTTCACAAGGCCATTCCTTGTCGAAATTATGTTGACAGTTTGAGTGGTGTACAATTCTTTCGGCTTCAGCTCGTTAGCTGATCATTACTGGTGCTTAACTGTGTATTAATCCGAGTTTTGTTAAACAAACGTCATTAAAACTATCAGTACCCCCAGTTTTTATGAGATTTCACAATCAAATGACTGAAAACATATCGGATTCGGCTGTATTTTTGGATGCTTTGGAAAGAAAACGAGTTGGGGATATAGAGAGTAAGCAATTTTTTTTTTTAAAGTTTGAATTTGGAGGATATCAAAGGACCTTTACATGTATATTTCTCAAACTTTGAATGGTCTTGAAGCCATCTAGGTCCCAATATGCATCTGACATTAAATACGTTGACATCAGCAGCTTGCAAATCCGGCAGAGCCCATTGAATATAATCTCGTCTCAACATCTCCACAAATTATTGGTATAAGAAAACAAAACAAATATATAATTGGATTTTGACTTAATTAATATGATTTGGCTAGAGATAATAAGATGATTGAACTGGCATATTTGATATTCCTTGGTTGATATATAGTCATTAGTCTCGTGATGGTCAATCAGCGGCAGGAGATCAGTTCAAGTAATTACGCATGCAAGTTGAAAGTTAAGTCTTAATCAACCATCATTAAATTGGAAATGAGCGGAGTAGGTGAAGAATGATGGAAAAATTATAAAGAAAACTAATGAAAAAGGCTTAAAAACTTTAATTTTTAACGATAATTGGATTTTGACTTAATTAATATGATTTGGCTTTTGAGATAATAAGATAAATAGTATCAGGATTAACTTTTTGGTGTAAAAATATTGTTTTTTTTGTTAAAATGAACCGTATAAGGGGCTTTTGGTTAAAGTTCTCAAAATTATATGCATAAGAAAATAAAATCGATAAACGAAAACTAAAAATTGTTTTAAGTTTTTTTTAAAGATATTGTGTTTACTTATTCTTCTATATTGTCTTTTCATCTCTCCTACCATTCTCCATCAAATTTAAAGTACAAAAATAAAAACTAAAAAAACTAAAATCGAATGACTATCGGTTCCTCAATTATTCGCATTATATTTCTGTCTAACGCCAGACCTTGTCTAAGTGCTAGATGGCTAGCTTTAGCTCGATTAATCTCTAAGTGTTTGGAAATTAAGAAATGACGCATAGACCTGCTTAGGCACCCGCCTAGGTCGCGACTCTCACTTTGACAGAAAATAGATAACTTTCATTTTGCATTTCACTTTTTTAATAAATTGTAGGAGACTTGTTGAATTTTTTTTTTTTGGTCAAAAAGACTTGTTGAATACTTAGATGAACACACATTATATGTTTGTTTTTCATGTTTTCATTATGTTCTAATACTTTATAATCTATATGTCATTCTATATTCCAGTTTATGTATCTTAATAAAGTTATGTAATTTTTAAGTATAAGCAGACATTTATTTTTATAAGAAATAATAAAATTACTTAGGTCCGTATAGCTGCTTAGGCACTAGACTTTAGGTTACCACCCAATTAGCGTCTAACGTCTTTTAGAACCTTGATTATTCATTTGCGAAATTATTTATTGTTTTAATGTGTATAATAAGGAGATACAATCATTACATGCAGGCAACCGAGACTAACAATCTATAAACCAAAACCGATTAGTTAGGTGAAGAAGCTCAACATCTTCTAGCTAAGTTCAATCAACTGATGTGATGGCAAGTGATATGAGACTTTGTCGATTTAACTATACATTTTCTAATAGTGGTCGTCTAGCTCGATCGATGTTATAACTAAATTTATATTTGAGAATTTGACCCCATGTGCTTGCTTGTAAGTTTGCAACTAATAACAATTGGCCTACAAAAGACTACTATTACAAGATACTGATCATTTTTTGATATTTTATAACTTTGATATAGTATTAAATGGAGAAAGATTATACGACATGAGCTCTTCGACAGTAGTTGCGTACGAGAATTCTCAATAATACTTGCTTACGAGAAATCTACTTTCTTATGTAGAGGTGAAGACAACTATACTAAAAAAAAAACCTTTGCCTCTTCCTCCTTCATTATTTTTCAATAATAAAAAAAGTATAAGAAAAAGATTTGAGGAGATGAAGTCAAAACCCGTAAAGAAAGAACCATCAATAAAAACAATATTTAAAAACAATACAAAATATCATGTGCATGTGCAAAAGTTACAAAAGTTGGAACTGTAAATTACCCATGATGTTCTTAAATAAGAGAACTTTATAGTTTGTTGAGAATACGGTCAGATACTCTAAATATAATAACATAATTAGTTAAAAAATTTCTTTTTAAATTTTTAACCAATTATTTATTACACGTATATACTCGCCCGTATGCTAACACACAAAAAAATTTCCCCCCAAATAGAGCCAAAGAAAGACCTTGACAAAAAAATTTCCCCCAAATAGAGCCAAAAAAAGACCTTGACTATCTTGGATAATTAAAACTTGATTTTAAAAGGTGTTATTTGATTGATTAAATACTTGGAGTTTGAGAGATTTGTTAGTGTGACCGTCACACGAGGTGGTATATCATGTGTTCTTATATAAATGATGGGTTATGCGTGTTAAAAAGTTATTAACCTAAAAATTAAATTTTTTTACCACTTATATAAAAACACATAATGTACTATTCGTGTTCTTGTTACAACTAAAAGTTTCTCGTTGGAGTTGAAGTTTGAGTGGAGCTGGAGTTTGAGATCAGTCACCCGATCATGCAGGATGCATCATCATCGTTGGTCACTCTCCCTCGAGAGGAGTATTCGAAAGATCTGATCAAAGTGGGACCCCTCAGATCGTCACCTGCAAATCGACACATGCTTTGATTGGAAACTTTTGCCACGTCTGCCTGTGGAAAAGCTGGAAGGAAGCTGTATCATCACACATATGATACGGCACGCCCGCCTCGTATGTGTGAAAATGTGAGGGCAAAGTCCCGCACACATACCATACGGCAGTGAAAAGTGTGTGCCCGGACAATGCTATCACTGTCATTGTTATGTTTGAAGCCCTACTATAAGATTCACTACATCTTGCGTTAGCGTTGCTTGTATATGTGCAATCAGCAGTAATTTTCGCACATATTTTTTTTATTCTACACATGATTTTTGATTCAATCGAATCTAAAAGTTGGAAAAAGAAAAACAACATATGTTTAAAACTTATTAGAATAAAATTAAACGTGCGTAAATAACTTCTTAACCTACAAAAATTAAACGTGCAAAGTAAATAAAATTAAATATGTGAAAACTACAGAATTGGATCCCATCTGAATTCATTTTAGTGAGGATGGCCATCAACTACCATTCTTCCCTCCATTTTTATGGTCCAAACCAAACCCGTCCTATTCAAAGACAACCATACACAAAACCAACACAGAAGCCTCATCACTTCAAGAAACTTCAGTTCTTTTTCGTGGTCCAGAAACTCCAGTTTGTCTCTGCTCTGTCCTCTCGTCTCCGATTCGGATCGAACTCGAATCCGACCAGGTGAATGCCAAATTCATATACACAAAAACCCAAAAAAAAATGGCAGTTCTTGAAACCATACAGTCTCAGTTGCCACTTCAAGAATCATTTCTCAACACCAGCACTGTCGTTGCACTCACTGTGTTCTTCACGCTCCTCTGCGTTTGTATAATTATCGGTCATTTGCTCGAAGAGAACCGCTGGGCCAATGAATCGATCACTGCCCTTCTCTTGGTGTGTAAAATGTTGTACACTTTTGTTTGTGTCATATAGTTTTTGTGTCGAAATTTTCTGGCCAAGAACACGAAAATTATGCAAAATTTCAGTGTTTTGTGTTGTTTAACTTTGTTTTTGTGTTGTTGGGTTTCAGGGTTTGGTTGCTGGAGTGGTGGTGTTGCTGGTGACAGGGTTCGAAAGCTCGAGGATTTTGATCTTTAGCGAGGACTTGTTCTTTCTGTATCTACTTCCTCCAATCATTTTCAATGCCGGGTATGAATCAACTTTCAATTCTATGAAATTTCAGCTTCGATTTCAATGCTTGGTTTGAAATTTCTTTCATGATGTTCGAATTTGGATCTCGAAATATCACCTGTGTGCTTGAATTTAGGATGCAAATCTTAAATTTTGTCACATGGGATCTTCAAGTTATGATGAAGAATTGTTTCTGATCTCTGAAGTTTTGATCTTGTTCAGTTTCCAGGTCAAGAAAAAGCAGTTTTTCAAGAATTTCACCACAATTTTGTTGTTTGGAATCGTCGGTACAGTAATTTCTTTCTGCATCATATCACTAGGTAAGACCTGAAATCTTTTGAAATTTAATGGAAGGGTAATGATTTCCGCACACAACTTTTCTCCTTCTCAGAGGCCAGACATAAACAGGAGTGCGGAAATTGCTTCTGTGATGGAATTATAATTAATTTATCTTCTAACTGCTGCTCTTTTTGGAAACATTTTGTAGGTGCCGATTTACTTTTCAATAGATTTGGTTTCTCAACTCTGACCATTAAGGACTTCCTAGGTAAGTACAAATCCATTTACGAATCATGGTTTTGATACAAATGATATGTTTTCATGGTTATATTATATAGTTATCATTTGTGCTTACCGGTTCCTCTATGTGCAGCGATTGGTGCCATATTCTCAGCAACTGATTCAGTTTGTACATTGCAGGTAATCTATAATCTCAATCCGAATACAACGTTCTTCAACTCATGTCTAATCTTGTAATCTTATTCTCATGTGCAAAGGTTCTAAATCAAGATGAGACACCGTTTCTTTACAGTATCGTGTTTGGGGAGGGAGTAGTGAATGATGCCACCTCCATTGTGCTTTTCAATGCAGTACAATCGCTAGATGTCAGCAACGTCAGCGCGCTTACAGCGTTGACCTTGTTGGGGAATTTTCTTTACCTCTTCTTCACCAGTACTCTTCTTGGTGTAGCAGTAAGTTGTAGATTCTTGCTTAAATAGTGAGGAATCACTTTGTTTGGACTGTATCAGAGAGCTTGATCTATGTTCTAACATGATTTATCAAAATGTTTCAGGCCGGTCTGATTAGCGCTTATATCATAAAAACGCTTTACTTTGGAAGGTATGAGCAGACACTTCAAATTTTAGCCTTTGGTGCTGCATTTCCTCATCTGTGTAAATGCTTGTTCTAGTATGTTCCATACTTATGAGTTGCGTTCCCTGACATTATGATTTTCTTTCGAACAGGCATTCTACAGATCGTGAAGTTGCGCTGATGATTCTTATGGCTTATTTGTCATACATGTTGGCTGAGGTACCTTAAACAAAAATCCATAATTAGTACTGGTTTTTACACTACCTAGGTGTGAACCTCAGAGAACTAAGAACTGATTTTGACTTTTAATTCCAAAGTACTTCTCTAGTTCTTCTCGATATCTTGTAATCGGTCTATCTTGTTAATGCATTTATGGTAATCGATCATCTATATATTTAGCGGCAATCCGACCAAAAACATCTAGCAAATGAAAAACTTGCTAATCAGAATCTGGTTTTGACTAATTTTATGAACTTTGCTTAGTATCTGCCACAAAATCATTTATCACAATGGATCAAATGAACTGATTTCAGAGTGCAATTTAACGAGATAAGAGTAAACTATATCTAAATTTACTTTCTTTTGCAGCTTCTGAATCTAAGTGGAATTTTGACAGTGTTTTTCTGCGGCATAGTTATGTCACATTATACATGGCACAATGTTACAGAAAGCTCGAGGGTAACAACCAAGTAAGAACAGATTATCCGCTGGTTGAGTTACTATTCGTACGAGCCTGAAAGGAAATGCGAGATATGAATCTTTAATCCGTATTGTTTGATGGTTTCTTTCAGGCATGCATTTGCAACATTGTCATTCATTGCAGAAACCTTTATATTCCTTTATGTTGGCATGGATGCCTTGGACATTGACAAATGGAAAGCCAGCAAGGCAAGGTAATCATCTCACTAATCTAAGTCATCTTAATATTATCTTCATTAAATACTTCATAATAACACGAAAAACAAGTTCGAAGAAATTGTATATTTTCCCGACTCTGATGTTATAATGTTGAAACATGTTCTGCCTGACTTGTAACGTACTCTTTCGTTCAGTCCGGGGACTTCAGTTGGTGTCAGTTCAATCCTGTTTGCTCTAGTATTAGTCGGAAGGGCAGCATTTGTCTTCCCGATTGCGAACATCAAAAACTGCTTTAAGAAAAGAGATGGTACGAAAATCGAGTTCAAAGACCAGTTTACAATGTGGTGGGCAGGCCTAATGAGGGGTGCAGTCACTATTGCGTTGTCATACAACCAAGTAAGTTGTGCTGTTTCGAAACCTAACAGATCAAAATTTTTCGGTTCTGCAGAAGTACTAAGTAGCACAATCTGATAATGCAGTTTGCAGACAATACCGAAACGACATCAACGCAAGATAGTTCTTTGATGATCACCAGTACCATAATTGTTGTTCTCTTCAGCACAGTGGTATGCTTGCGTCTCTATAACTTATATTGCACAATATGAAAATTCTAGAATGCTTCAATGAATATCGTGCATTGCTGAATTTCACGAGTGAATCTGGGCCACTGAAAAGGCAATGCATATTATCCATTGATGTATAGTTGTAGGACTCATTGCAGTAAGGAGCACTAAGTGCGAACTCACTTTTCATATCATCTCGGGTTGGTAGCTTGAGTCCCCGGACTAGTACATTACTACTGTTTTCACTTGGTGCTATGAAGCACGAAAGAAAATCGCCATTTTTGTTCTTGGTCATTGAATTTGTCACATATGAAAATCGGTCTTTAGAATCCTTTTTCCTCTTATCCAAACAGGTATTTGGCTCCATCACAAAGCCATTAATCTCAGCTCTGATGCATCCACATGCAAAAGCAAACATTTCAGATGCAACTGATATGCCTAGCCTAGAAGACTTGAGGCTACTTTTCCTGGAAACCGGCGAGGCAAGTGAGGGAGGCAACAGTGAGCCAGCCAGAAAACCAAGCAGCTTTAGGTTGTTAATAACATATCCAACTTCAACTGTTCACTACTTTTGGAGAAAGTTTGATGACAAGTTCATGAGACCGGTTTTCGGGGGACGGGGTTTTGTTCCATTTGTTCCTGGTTCACCTAGTGGTGCAGCAGAAGATCAAGCTGCAGAACATACTGAACATATTGAACATACTTCTTGAGATCAAGGGTTAAATATAAATGTAAAATTAAAAATAATTATTTTTGATGGATAGTCAAATGTAATAGGAAGCTAGTTCTAGTTTTGTAAAGTGAGAGTGAAGTTTTTGTTGTAGTTAGAACATCCTCTCTTTTTTTTCCACGGTCTAAGAGGGACTCTTAATATGAATTTCTGGCTGTGCTGCTGTAGATTCTATCTGTATTTGCGCAACAATTTAAGCATACGAAATCGAAACTTATAAGGAGATAAGATTATTGCACTAGAAATGAATGTTACGAGCTGAGTATTATACATGAGAATACATTGGCGCTAGTAGTCCGGTGTGGTAGTAGTACCTCCACTTGTAAGTATAAAGTTTAAGGTTCGACACCTATATATATGGCTTGTTCAATAACAAAAGAAAAATATCTCATGGGTTCGATTCTGTTTCCTGAGACGTCTCCAAGTATTTAACCTTGCATATAACCACCTCTCTGGAACAATATCAAGATGCTTCCACAATTCGAGTGCCATGGCCTCGCCAGATGCTTACAAATTGCTGAAGTACTTTTGACATTTATTTGGAATTTGTGGTGTTGGTGACTAAAGGGACACAAGCGGGATACCGTTATAGGATGACCTTTCAGACAACATGATATCTGGAGAGATCCCGGAGGAACTAACCAGCCTCACTGGCTTGCAATCATTGAATTACCGAAGGCTCTTTTGACCGGGAGAATCCCTTCAAAGATTGGTAACATAAAATGGTTACGGGCTGTGGATTTATCAAGGAACCAACTTCACGGTGAAATTCCTTAAAGCACAAGGAGTTTGACATTTCTGAGTATCTTAAACCTGTCCTACAACAACTGGACCGGAGAAATTCTGAAAAGCACTCATCTTTAGAGCCTTGATGAATGTAGCTGTAAAGGCAATGCACTTTGCGGACCTCCACTCGACAAAAATTGCAGTGAAAGTAGGATGGTACGACCAACTGTCGAGCAAGACGTAGGAGAATATCGTCTACTTAAAGACAAGTGGTTCTACCTGAGCTTGGGACTAGGTTTCTTTTTCGGGTTTTGCAGCGTACTTGGTTCTTTGCTTGTAAACATGCCCTGGAGCAGTTTTCTTTCTCGGTTCCTCAATCGCATAGTACTCAATATTAGGGGTGTAATTGTTGAATACATTTAGCTAGTTTCGTACATTGCTCCCATCAATGACATTGTCGTTTGTTTTTCGATTAGGATCAACATGTATAGGACCGACCTGGCAAAGGCTTTGCCCCAATGCTTGTAGGAATGAGGATCTCCAATCGGACTTTCGCTATCACTTGGACCGAATTCTGCAGGTGGTTCTCCAATCGGAGTATGCTATGGAATGGTGGCCAACGACTTGCCACCACCAAGAGAAGTAATCAACATGTACAAATTGAATAATAATGAACGAATGAGACTCTACAATCCAAACCAAGAAGCACTTGAGGCCCTTCGCAATTCTGGCATCAATCTCCTCGTCAATGTGAAGAATGAGGATCTTCAACAACTTGCAAGCTCCAACTCCACCGCTGGGAACTGGGTTACAATAAACATGAAGCCTTATTCGCGCCAAGTTCAATTTTGATACATTGCCGTTGGCAGGTCATCCCAGGAGAGCTTGCCCAATATGTCCTCCCAGCAATGCAAACCTTGCAAAAGGCATTGAGGTCTGGGGGTCTTGATCACTTCAAGGTCTCAACTTCAATTGCAACATCAGTTTTGGGTGAATCTTACCCTCCTTCGACTGCGAACTTTTCTGAAGCCGCTATGGCTTACATGGCGCCTATCGCGCGATACCTAAACGACATCACTGTGCCATTACTAGCCAATGTGTACTTTCCCTACAGTGGAAACTCAAAAAGACATTCCCCTACTTTATGCATTGTTCACTTCTAACAGTGCTGTCGTGACCAATGGTGGTCTAAGTTAACAACAACCTGTTTGATGCCATGGTGGTTGTACTATACGCATCACTGGAGAAAGCAGCGGCGCCTCGTGTCCAGATGGTGGTGTCTGAGACCGGTTGGCCCTCCGACGGGAATGGAAACGTGACAGCACCCGGCAATGCGCAAACATACAACTCGAATTTAATAAAGCATGTGTTGTCGTCCAGTGGAACTCCAAGGCGGCCGGGAAGCTCCATCGACACGTACATTTTTTCCATGTTTAATGAGAACACGAAGCCCGGCGATGCAGTGGAGCAACACTGGGGTCTGTTTTATCCGAACAAGAGTTCCGTTTATCCAATCAACTTCGGGAGCAAAAGATCGAGAGACATAAAAATAGCATACTATTTTGTTGCTGCTTCTGTTATTATACTACTTGTAATAGGTAATGGGAAGATGCAATTTGATTAGATACTTTGCTTTTTTCTTCTTATCTATTATATATAAAGCCGGCGCCAAATTACCAATTTACCCTTGCATAATTTGAAATATGATTTTGGGCAGGTTTTGAATTTTTTTGGCTGAGGGACATTTTGGTCCAATTATTTTTGTCAAAGTGGGTGACACAAATGTTTTTGTCTCATGTGTAAAGAATAAAAAAATGAAAGGGAAGAGAGAAAATAATAAACAAATGACAAAGTTGATGGTGCCCACGTGATATAAAAAATGTATATCACACGCTGATAATAATGTGATTGAATAAGTTGTCAAATGATTGTTTTTTACTATATTATCTACACTAAGGGGAGGGGATGTGCTTAGCCTCATAATAGGCTAGTAATAATGTGATTCAATTAATTATTTATTAAATTATTTTCTCTATTTTTAAACACGTTCAAAACACTGTAAGAAGCGTGTAATACTAGTTATAAAAAAGGTCTTTCGCATGCGGATAATAATGTAATTAAATTAATTATCAAATGATTTTTTTTTTTTAACAAACAATATTATCTACACTAAGGGGGAAAGTGTGAGCTTGGCCTCACAATGGCTAGCAATAATGTAATTCAATTAATTGTTTATTAAATATTATTTTCTCTATTCTTAATGTAAATTCTATAGAGGCCGATTTTATTATGTGAATTCAGCTGCTTTAATTGGTTTATGAGAGGTTATTCTTACATTAAAAATGTGTAAGTCACGTTGGTGTCACCAAGCTTCAACAAAAAAATTTGAACAAAAATGCCCTCAAGACAAAAAAATAAGGCATCCCAAAATAATGCATCAAATAAGGCAGATGCATTTTTGTCATTTTAAGAGTATTTTTTTAATAATTAATTTTTTGGTGCTGTTTTTTTTATTTTTATAATTAGTACCTCACAATAGGCTATCAATAATGTGATTCAATTTCTCTATTTTTAAACACGTTCAAAACATCTTAAGAGGCGTGTAATGCCAGTCATAAAAAAGGTCTTTCACACGCGAATAATAATGTGATTAAATAAGTTGTCAAATGATTGATTTTTTTTTTTTTTTGTAACAAACAATATTATCTACACTAAGGGGAGGGGGTGGGCTTAATCTCACAATGAGTTAGCAATAATGTGATATGATCAGTTGTTTATTAAATATTATTTTCTCTATTTTTAAACACATTCAAAACATCCTAAGAAGCGTGTAATGCCGGTTATAAAAAAGGTTTTTCGCTCGCGAATAATAATGTGATTAAATTAATTGTCAAATGATTGTTTTTTTTTATTTTTAAACAAACGATATTATCTACACTAAAGAGGAGGAGGTGAGCTTGGCCTCACAATGATTAGCAATAATGTGATTCAATCAATTGTTTATCAAATATTATTTTCTCTATTTTTAATGTAAATTCTATATAGATCGATTTTATTACGTGAATTTAGCTGTTTTAATTGGTTTATGAGAGGTTACTTCTAGCATGATCTAAAATGATTCATTTACTTCAAATATTTGACTTTCCTTTTGTCAATTTATACATATAAATACATTTAAAACATGTAAGTTGTGCGTAGCACACCGTGATTTAAAAAATACCTTCTACACGCGCGTGAGCGCGTGCATGAAGGCTAGTGAAGTAGAATGTGATTTGTGCAAAAAATTAGAACATTTGAGCAAAATATAATTACCACCCTTTTGTTTCTTAACTTTGGAAATAAGTAATGTCAATAGTTTTTAATTGTATTATGATCTCACTGTCCGGAATCCAAACAATCCGAACCACTCAAATTATATCTGATAGTTTTCAATGATTTATGCTGCTAGCCCACCTTATACAAACAAAAAGTTTCAATCTTTCTATATACAAACCAAAAGCTCTGATTCATCTGATCCTTACATTCCAAATACTAAAGTTCGGAGAGGATTCAAATTTGTTAAAATGCTCTCAACTCGTTGAGCCCTTCAATTGAATAATCATGTAGTTGCAATAGAATCATCCTAGTCGATAAGAAGCGAAATCACCTTTACTTTAAATAAAATAAAATTTTAATTTTAATTTCTGTGAAAAAAAAATTATTGTATGTGTGGGTGGGGGACCACGTGGTATAACTGTGAAGCACCGTATAATTCCTCCTTAAACCCTATTACTCTGGAAGTCTGCCAACTAAAGAACCCCCCTCTCTCTCTCCCTCTGTTATCGATCTCTCCATGTTACGTAAAGAAACTCAAGTTGGGGTTCTCAAAGATTTGTGATTAACGATGGCTTTCAGAAGTTTACACCGGATTCGAGCTCTCTATCGTACGGCCCAGATTGCAGAATCCTCCCATCTGTGAGTAGAAACGATTGGTTAATGTCCTGCTTGGTCACTGACAATATGAAAATTTCAATTTTTCCAAGCTTTGGATTGGAAAGTAAAATGCTTCTGATGATTAATTGAAATGGGTATTTCAAAGATTGAATCTTTTTTGAATTTTCAGGCTTGGAAGCTCAAGAGGCTATGCCACTGGTATTTCAAATGGTAATTTTGATTTTTCTGCAAGTGGGGGAGTAATTTCTTATGGATTTATTGGGTTGGGATGCAATTTGTTTTTGGAAATTGACATACTTTTTTGTCTGTGATCAGTCCCTAGATTCTATTGCCGGAACGTATCGTCTTGCTTGTACAAGGGCAGCCATGGGGGCCTTCCTTGGACTCATGGAAGTTCTATAACATTGCGTTCTGCACTGGTGAGTTTCAAAAACTTGTAACTTGATCGGTTCGATGCCACTGCTAAACTTTGGATTATGAGCATCCCTTTTTCATTGTTTCTTTATTGTGCGTTTAGGCTGTTGATTGCTAAAACTTAAAACTTGAATCGTTTGGATGCCAATGCTAATTTTGGATTTTGAGCATCCCTTTTAATTGTTTCTTTATAACTTGAATTGGTTTGGTGCCAATGCTAGATTTGGATTATGAGCATCCCTTTTGATTGTACTTCGTTGTGCATTTAGGCTGTGTTGAGTTACTAAAACTCCTTTTTTTATTGCTTCGTTGTTGTTCATTTAGGCTGTTGAGTTTCCGATTTTCTTGAGTGACACGAGGTCACTATCAACACAAGTAAAAGCCCCTGCACAAGCAAGACAAATGGTATGTTATCTTTGTGCTCAACTGTTCTTATTTAATCCCTTTTGGTTCAGTTTATGTGGACGATGATCAGTGCTTTTGCTTCTTCTTAATATATTATGTTAGTTCTTTACTGAAACAAGTATCCATTTTTAAAGGTTAGAGTTGTATCTGTCATCTTGTGCTCTTGATCAAGAGAACCAATGAACTTCTAGTTTCCTTAGTCTGCTCGTTGGCATGACAGATCATAATACCGTGTGTGGTTTCCTTATGATATATGCAGGGTGCTCTTAGAGTAGCCATGTTGAGTCCAGGTTTTATCTATGAGCCTTATACACCTCGTGAAAAAGTCTCATTTTTCAAGAGGTTAGTTATTTCAAAACTGAATTTTATTGATCTTGTAGAAAATGGTAATTAGAGTAGGCTTGCAAACTGGTGGAACTCTACCGTGCATCACTACAAATTTTAGGCAGTTCTCACTTTTCACCGGATTAATAGTATAATCTTTGTTTTCTTTAACAATTATAGAAATTAGTTATGCTAAGTTTCTCGTTAAACTCTCTTAGTTTTAGTTTCACTAGATAATTTTAGACTTGGTTACTTATATTTTTTCTTTCAATCTCCTGTTCTTATATATGAAAATTCTGATGTTTTATGTATCAGATGGTTCACAAGAAGCGGATGGAAAAGAACAAAAGAAGATATAATTATAGAGGTGAAGTTCTAAGGTTGTCTTGTTTTAGTGATTCAATCTTTTGGTTAATTTTGTTGAAGCTTCTTTCTTCTATTCTTTCATGACTGTCCTTCATTCCCACGAATTTTTCTAAATTCCGACCCACTCCCTTTTATGTTTTGGTTTGGGATTGTAACCCGTAATATATATAGATTGCTGATTGAACTTAATTATCGATATTTCAGTCAATTGAGGTCTGATTTTGACATCTAAGGTTGATATTTCTGGTTTTTAACTTTTCAGCTCAAAAGTGCATATGCCATTGCCAAATTAAGAAAAAAGGGGTACTCAAAGAATCTATTCTACAAAGAAGCAATAAACTTATACAAGGAGGTATTGATATCTACTTCTCGGTTCTTTCTTAGGTTTATGCATTGTATATTTCTTATATTCCAGCTTTTCTGGTCCTTTCAATTTTGTGTTGCTTCTTTCAGCTGCGTTGTATGGGTTTCTCCTGTAGCTAATCTGTTCACCTTCTTCTCCAGATAAATACTTTAATGGCAAACGGGGACAAAAATACTTTAAGGAAAGCAGTTACAGAGAAAATGTTTTCCGTATGCTTCGTACTTTTTTGTTTCTGTTTAAGTTTCTGCTGTATTTATGGTGATTATTCTGATGTAAAGGAGTTTCTATTGAAGTTCTGAGACATCATTTATGATCTTTTTGTATGCAGGAACTAAAGAATGAAATAAAACAAAGAGATTCCATCTGGAGTAAGGTTTACTGGGAATTGGTGGAACCAGTTGTCAAAATACGAACTTTGCGAGCACGACTGGTAAGTGTCTGTCTAATTAGTATAATTTTTTATTCACACTATGGAAGCACTTCTATAAAACAGAAAAGAGGATTTACTAATCTTGAGAATATTTAGCTGCTTAGGTTGAGGAAACTTTCAAACCATCAAATCAAGTGAATTATGGATATTGACTTGTAAAGTTTTAACTGCTAGGTTAAAGGAAAATTTCCCGTTTTTATACTTTTGTTTGCCATCTCTTCGCTCCTGGCTGTATTCCTGTCCTTCTTGTGTATAATAGGTTCTCTAGATATCTCTTGACTATGTTAGTTAACAACTCTTAGTTGCCATGATCCCCGAAGCTAATACTCCTGTTAGAATCCATCACATAAATTGCTTTGAAATCAAAATCTTAGCTATTTTTGCCTCTTTTCGTTATAAAACTTGAAGAAATTGAAGCTTTAGTACGGGCTTACAGCTGATAAGCTGTGTATTTCTTATGCTTTACAAGATAAGCAAATTTAAGAATTGATAAGCCGTGTTACATTTTTTCTGTAACTCATAAGCTTGGGAACAATTGAATGTTTCCTTGATTTTAGTGCACTGGTGTCTTATTGTTCTTTACAATTACTTTATGCCATGCCTTATTCACTTTTTAATCACAGATTGGCGTTGATCGAAATGATCTTGAGAAGGTGTTCATACAGCTTACGCTTGAGTTTCTGACAAAGCAGGTACATGGACAGCTAGACTCATGGCTCATATATCATTTTTATGTTGCTTTCTTTCATTGTTTGCTTTTAATTCAAAACTTCAACTTACTGAGAGTGCTGCTACTTTTCTTTTTTCCTCTTTGTTTTTCTGGCAGAAATTCGAAGCATATGACTCGAAGGGTGCTGTTGTTGCTGGAGATAAATCGAAGGAGGTAAAAGTGTGATAGAAAAATAAAAATTTAAAAACACCAGTACATGTCCGGTTAAAAAAAAATAAAAAACCAGTGCACAAGAATATATTTACCAATAACACCAAACATACCAAGTGATGATGACATGCTTTTCGTGCTCTGTAGGTTCTTGTTCGCGATATCTGGGTATTTGAAAAATCTCTCTTCCAGCCTAAAGCTTTCTGGCGTCTATGCGGGAGGATTTCAGTCTAAGCAAGCTATCCTTCCCCATAAATCTACCGTGTTGATGACGAACTAAATGCTGTTACCCAATTTTGTAAACTGAGCATATCACGATTTACCATACTAGTTGTATGCATGTAGCTACAGCTTTTATTGTTGAATTCAACTTTTAACCCGAGTTACGCACTTGGGGATCGATCCTTGGAGCATTCTAACATTATTTGTACCTTATTCTTTTGCAATTCTAAAGAAACTCTCCTTTTTACAAGGTCTATCTTCACCGAGAATGTACCGGAAATGTATTCCAGTACGTCGGTCTCAGGCATGTCATTCTTCCAAACAATGTCTTCCTAGATATTCTGTCTTGCTCCATAGGAAAGGGCAATGCCATTTTTGGTACTCTTTCATTCCATCAAGTTTCACAGGAAACTTTGTTTTGTTTTCGATTTTTTGTTTAAGAAAGAGAGAATACCTTGCTTCAAAGTTTCAAATTACAACTCCAAAGAATGGTATCCACACCAGCAAACCTTTCATCCAAAACTCCACATTATCTTCTCCTCAGTTCTGCAGTCGTATTCGACGTTTCACAATTATTTTTAGGGGAAAAAGATCAAGGGATGGATAGAAGAGAGGAGCATTTCCAGTTTCTGGGCATTTGCCAAAGGCTCTACAACTTCATCACGAGAAGCTTCGCCTCGCAACGCTTCAAGACCGTGAAACTAGGCCCTCCGATGAACCAAGGCTACCCCGGAACAGCCATTTCTGAAGCCGGGACCAGAAGAGGCCAAAAGGTGCGCCCGATGGCTCGAGAATACCAAACGCAAGATCAAGTAACGGCGGTTGCACACCAAGCAGAAGCTCCAAAGAAAATGGTTAGCATACATCACAGGGTGGAGGACATAGACGAAGTGATGAAGCTAAGACGAAAATCGTTGAAAAAGTTGAAATGTTTAGAGCTGGGAAGAGATGAGCCAGGACCGTTAAGGTCCATTCTGAAGGTGGGTTCTGATCTTGAGCGGGAAGATGGGCATATTTGAGAATCAACCACTCCCACATATTCATAAGTTATTATCATGGTTTGCAGCTGGAATCATATCAGATTATCATCTGTTGATAGCAACAATTGCAACAAAGCCTTATTCTATTAAGTGATGTCGGCTGTAATAATTCTAGAATGCCACTACGCTTGACGCAAAATCGAGCGCAGTCGCATTCTAGGACTCCTACAATAAGGCTTTTCCTGTTGTTGTGATTGTTATCATCTGTGATTCTGTTGTGCGTCCTAGATCACGAAATCCGACTAATTTGGCATCACGAGTCGATTAAATATGTTATGAAGATGGTTAATTATGAATGTTTATAGCCTTTTGTTTCCCTTGAAGTTTGGTAATTAACAAAAAAGTTACTTGTCTTCCAATATTCTTGTAAAATATACACAAACAAAACTTAATCAAACGAAGAACTAGATGAATACTACTTGGACAGTAAAAGACATTGAAACTGCGTTTACATACAGCTTATTGTCGGTTTAGCATCTATTAATTTTATTTTTTATTAAAAATTTATAACCGATACTATTTATGCATCTTTAACAAAAATTATTATTCTATCGAACATTCATTTATTGTTATCGTGATGACGGGTAACGAAAATAAAGTCCATGCAGCCCACAAAATCATAACTTAAACCATAAACAGAGAAAAAAATAAGAAAACTTTAACACTGAATTTGGACGTAATCGTGAGAAAAAGGGTTGCCAATTGCAAAGCAAAAGGCATGGCGGGTCTGCAACGCAGCCCAGTTTATGAGTTTAAAGCCACTTTTAAGGCCACCACCCAAATGGGTCAACCATGGGCACTTCATATTCTTCGTGCTCTCATTCCACCACCACACTCTCCACTCACTCCCTCCTCCTCACGCACCCCAAATCATCTGCCTTTAAGCAATCAAGATTCCCAAATCCCGGTTTCAAATTCCATTCCACCCACCAAATCCCGCAGATCCATCTGAGGATCATGTCCCAGAAACCCTCTCAGGTTTTGGGTGGGAAAGTTGGGGAGACCCAGGAGGGAGTTTCCAAAAGACCCATGATTGATTTTCATGGGATTGATGAGGGGCTGGTGGAAAAGATGGTCTATGATGCTCTTGTTTGGAGCTCTCTTCATGGGCTTGTTGTTGGTGACAAGTCCGTTCAGGTCTTTTTTTGGTTTAATTGTGTGTTTTGGTCTTGGAGATCTTTAGTTTGCTGAAAAAGTGGAACATTTGATTCATCATGTATTGTAGAAGATTTTTTTTTTTTTTTTTTTTTTTTTTTTGTCATACATAGATTTTGTTAGATTAGATGTTAGTTTATGGCTTGTTTGGAAGTGCTTTAAAATGAAAGTGCTTTTGGGAAAAATGTTTTCTGGTTCCAAAAACACTTGAAGTTTTTCCTGCAACAAGTACATAACTTGTTCTTTATAGTTGTATGTGAAGAAGAACACTACTTTTAGATCAAATTTAAAGGCTTTTAGTTGCCATAAGTTATAGGAAATTTTTAATCTACAATAAATATGTAAATGTATAACTTTTTTTTTTTTTTTTTTGAGAATGCAAACGTATAACTTAAACTCTTGAATTTGATGTTGATGTTGAACGCTGTAAATTACAGAGATCAGGAAAAGTACCTGGTGTAGGCATGGTACATGCACCATTTGCTTTGTTTCCGATGCCGTTTCCAGAAAGTCATTGGAAGCAAGCATATGAGTTATCCCCCATATTTAATGAACTTGTCGATCGAGTGAGTTTGGATGCAAAGTTTCTGCAGGATTCACTGTCCAGGTACTTTTTCTCATCGAGTGAGATTGGTGTAATCACGTAAGAACAATTGTGGGTTAGGACAGCCATACCCTTTTGTGTGTCTCACCATCTCTGTAGAAACTTGCCCCTAACAAACTTACTTTGAACTTTAACAATTGTGCATGGGGATAAGAGAGAATTAACATACATGACATCTGCAGTTTTTATCTATTGGCTCTAGAGGTTAGAGCAATTCTTGAAGTAATTTAATTGTAATCTTCAAATCGCAGAACGAAGAAAGTGGATGCTTTTACATCTAGACTTCTAGATATTCACTCCAAGATGATAGAGATTAACAAGAAAGAGGTAAACTTTCAATACAGCATTTTCACACTAATTGTTGTAAGAGGAGAACTTCATAGAATGTGATTCATTTAGTTGAATGAATCTAGCGTACGTTGTTTGTTTAGCAACTGATTCGTTTCTTATAAACTTGTTGGATGAAGTTCTTTTGGATACATATATTTTAAGTTATGTGATAGATATACATACCCATGATGTGATACAACGGAAAAAAGGACCATTACAGTATGTAGTTCCGGATGCCACTCATGTGTTCATTTGATTTGATTTAACTTAGCTTCTGTTTGTGTGTAAGAATCTTCTTGTTTGTTGGTGGTGAAGATGCTAAACTTTTCTAATTACTGAAATAGGATATACGCTTGGGTTTACATCGCTCAGATTATATGCTTGATGAAGAAACTAAACAACTCCTTCAAATAGAGATGAACACAATTTCATCTTCATTTCCGGGACTTGGTTGTCTTGTCAGCGACCTTCACAGGTTAAGTAATAGGAGATTTTGTGATTAACATGTATTCTGTAGTTTGTTTATGAATTTCTGAATTCTCAATTTAATGCTAGATTCAACTAATGAAATTATTCCTTTATATTAGTGATATGTGTATATCTGTTAAAATCTCATTTCCAATGCCAAAAATTTCAGCGCAAATAATACCAATTATTTTACCCTTAGCCTCTCATTTTACAGGAGCTTACTTAATCACTATGGAGAATATCTTGGATTAGATTCCAGAAGAGTTCCTAATAATCCTGCAGCCACTCAGTTTGTAGAGGCTTTGGCTAAAGCTTGGACTGAATACAATAACCCCAGGTTAGAACTGAAACAATATTTCATCTGTTTTCTTCTGCTCCTGCTATATTCGGTGAAGCAATTAAATGAGTAGTTAAATCGGCATATATGTACAGGTCCGTAATCCTGTTCGTGGTTCAGCCTGAAGAGCGGAACATGTATGACCAACACTGGCTTTCTGCTCTGTTGAAAGAAAGATATCCTTTTTAGCTCTAAACAAACTTTCATGTTGGTGAAAGTGGTATTTCTCGGAAAAATATATAATTATCAATTATATGCTTATATCTTTGGTAATGAACTAGTTAGTAATGTTCCTTAACTGTATAACACACATAATGTATCAACTCTTCGGAAAACATTGGCTGAAATTGATTCAGAGGGGAAGCTTCGACCAGATGGAACACTTGTTGTGTATGTACCCTTCTAGATTTGTGGATCTAGCATGTTATATCTTTGACTTTAATATCTGAGAAAGCTTCGAACTTGCAGGGGTGGCCAAGAAGTTGCAATTGTTTATTTCAGAGCTGGTTATACACCAATTGATTATCCATCTGAATCAGTAAGCTAGTCTTACTCTGAAATACTGATTCTGTTTCAAGAATAATGGGAGATTCTTCCTTTAAGTGGTGAACATTTGTTGTTCACTAGCAGAAAATGTAGTTACTTATCCGCAAAAAGGGTAAAAAGTAATTTCAAGTCCGTAAATTCATGTATTTATCTATGTCTGTTCGGGGGTAAATTTGGTTGGCTAATCCTGCATGTTTTGTTTTTATAAGTATGGGTGCAGCGACCTCTGTCTGCTTGCATGCGTGTTTATTTATCTAACCTGACTTGAAATAATTTGCATGCATGTAGCGATGTAACTTGGCCGTGTAAAACTTGTAATTGCTCATTGCAGTTCTTTGTTGCGTTTTGAAATATGCTTCAGATGGTACTTAACGTGTTACTCATAAAAGAAAAATGATACTTCAGTTGCATAATATGACCTCAGGGTGTGACGATGTCTGCTATATGGCTTTTAATACCATGTTTCTCAATTTATAGGAGTGGAGAGCAAGGTTCCTTATGGAGCAGTCATCTGCCATCAAGTGCCCCTCAATTTCTTATCATCTAGTCGGGACCAAAAAGATTCAACAAGAACTTGCAAAGCCTAACGTTCTTGAGAGGTATTGCTGGCTCACAACTCCGTTCAATATTTTCCTCGTGTTATGTATCATAATTTTAGGGAAGAATGGTTACCATGTTACAACCAGTAACATCATAACTTTTTGTCATCTTCATGTAAGCAGGTTCCTTAATGATAAAGAGGACATTGCAAAACTGCGAAAATGCTTTGCAGGATTGTGGAGTTTGGATGACTCGGATATTGTCAGAAAGGCAATAGAGAGCCCCGGGTTATTTGTTATGAAGCCCCAAAGAGAAGGCGGAGGTGAATGAATTTAGACTTTGTTCTGCGATTGTTGTAATGACAAGTATTATTAACGAGTCATTGTTACACTTCAGGGAACAATATCTACGGTGATGATGTAAGGGAAGCCCTCGTACAATTGCAGAAGGAAGGGTCAGAAGCAGATGCTGCTTATATCCTAATGCAGAGGATATTCCCAACTGTTTCTTACACATTCTTGATGCGTGAGGGCGTATGTTATAGAGATGATACCATATCTGAGCTCGGGGTATACGGTGCTTACTTAAGGTATATGACTTTTCTGACTAAATCTTCGGGTTTCTGTTCTCTTTTTCCCTTCTCTTTATTTGCACGGGTGCAATCTACTTCTGTCGGCATTGTTTATAATGTGCGAACAAAGCTGTACCAAAGGCGTGGAATCTTAGTGCCGCGTTTTTCATTGATGCAGGAACAAAGATAAAGTGATCTTGAACGACCAATGTGGCTACCTGATGCGGACAAAGGTTTCCTCATCAGATGAAGGTGGAGTTGCAGCTGGATTTGCAGTCTTAGATAGTTTATATCTAACCTGAAGAAGTCGGCTCCTAATTATACTTAAACGGGTTAGTTTATAGAGCTAAACAGTTCGTCAGCGATTTATTTACTCAAATAAAACATATGCGCGATAAGATCCGAGATGTCTAGGGTAATTTCAGTGGAGCAAAAGGCTAAACCAAGAATGCTGCTTTAGCCTTTAATGATGCTGTTTCGTTGAATACAGGAAGCCCTTGTTTTTCTTTTTTTTGTCGGTAGAGCTTTCGTTACATGAAAAACTAATACAAGGTCCAAAAGAAACCTGATAAACAACAGATAAAATAAAAGGTCAAGGCAAAATGAGAGTTGCAACCCAAGATAACGGGAGGCCCTCACAAATATAGGCCCGAAGGCTGCAACAATAAACAACAAAAATAATTCTAATCTTAAGTAGCATAAACCAGATCGTCGCTGCCACATCCTCAGAGGAAGCCAAATTCCAAACCGAGAGAATAGACACCATATCCAAGTCCCTTTCACGAACCTCTGCAAATATATACAAATAAAGTATCATATGGGTAGAGAGTGAGGCTAAGGTGATATGTAAAATACCCAACACTTTGCCTCGATGGGGATTCGACATGTCGGGGCAGGGGAAGTGAGGGGAATAATGGATCTAGTATCCAATTTCTGATTGGAGTCCGCTGATCTGAGTACATGGTGGGATGATGATGGAGTATCATAGCTAAGTAGGGAGGAAGAAAAATTAAAAGACAGAAAGCAGTAAAAGTAGGTGAAAAAAGCCAGATGAGGAGCATGAAGCCCAAATCTGAGATAAACTCAAGGGATAGTTGAGATCCGGCTCAGGGAAAACTGAGATAAACTAAGGGGAGAATTGGGAATAAAAATGTAGGAAGGAAACTAGAAAGGGGGAGGAAGAAGAGTTGGATGCAAGGAAGGGGATGGGCCAAAGGAGATGAGAGGGGAGGAAAAAGATGGAAAAGGCAAAGGAGAGAGGAGGGAAGGAGGAGGGAAGAAGGAGTAGCAGGCTGCCGCCTACCCCAAGCAAGAGTCAAGGGGCGGCAGCTGAAGCTTGAAACTGGGGATGGAGCTACTGAATCTGGACTTCTAGAGAGAGAGAGAAACAAAGAGAGAGACCCTTCCACTAATTGATTATTGTTGGAAGCCCTTGTTTTCAAAAAGATCAAATTTGGTTTGGACAATGTTTGTTACATCACGTGCACTCTCTTAGGTGGGGATTCTTGCGTAAGCGATTGTATATTTACACATTAGTATTTCTCTTATTTTGTAATGACAACTTACATTAATATATGTCTCATCACGTGATACATTAGTATCTGTCTCATCACGTGAAACATCTCACGTAATGAGAGCGGTATTAATTTCGAGATATATCCTGTCAAATGATTCATCTCATTTCTTTTTTTCCCTTCCTAAATGCATTGGAGCAAGAATGTCAAGCTGCACTTTGTAGTTTAGCACTTCATGAACAAATGAGAGAGAGAGAGAGGGGGGGGGGGGGGGGGGGGGGTGTGGGGGAGAACATTCAATCAAGAAAACATCCACCAAATCAAACATCTGTTTTCTAATGGAATCAGAATATTTCCTATGCTGAAATCATTTGAACACAAATTTGTTGTTGCTAATTTCTATTTCGAATTCTCGAGAGTATGAACATACAACAATTAAGTACAAGGTCAAATCAAAAGGATTCCCAACCCAATTGCTGGGGCAGTCTATGTTCATATGCTAAAAGAATCAGTTTGGTTCAAGAATTGCATAATCAATTCGTTTGCGGAATTTTTTCATCAGTTTCATGCCAAATTTCGTCACCGTCTCCGTTGTCTTCTTCCGACTCAGCTAGTTGGTCGAAAAAAGCATCAAGGTACCA
Source organism: Pyrus communis (assembly GCF_963583255.1). Classification (NCBI taxonomy): domain Eukaryota; kingdom Viridiplantae; phylum Streptophyta; class Magnoliopsida; order Rosales; family Rosaceae; genus Pyrus; species Pyrus communis. The sequence goes on along the minus strand of NC_084811.1, from coordinate 2,289,909 downwards.
GGGGCAATGTTCAGTCCAATCAACCCTGTTGGCGCGGGCTCGCCACTTTTGGTCTGCTATCATTTCGGGTGAGAGACCCCATTCTTGTAGTTCTTCCTCAGTGTGATGAATTGCTAAGCTGTACTCTCCACCCTTTCCTAATTGCATCACTCGAAATTCGCAATTTCCAAGGTTAATTAGGAGCTCAAATTGCTCGACCGTCCACTTGAACCACTTCATGAGGAAGACGCGTGATGCTAACCCGTGCGATATTATTATAAGATTCAGGTCGTGGCAAGGGTCATGGCGAAGCCTGTTCATGTCTATGTCCCTCCATAAGGATTCGAGAAAACCTGCAATCATCTGTCTCATTAGGCATCATATTCATTTCAGTAGAGAAATCTGTGAAACCAAAACTTTTATGCAGCAATCAATTGCACAAATGATTTAAATACACACACTTTTCAGTGTAAAAGAATTTCGAAACCTTCATATATTCATCTCATCAGGAAGAGTGATGTCAAACTGATCGTACAACTCTAACGATGAATAATACTGGAAGGCACTGCTATAAATTTAACATACACAGAATTCCCAAAGATTAGTGTTCTAGTTCATATAGCTGCACGGCGTAAGCGTTGTTCGTATGGCAGTTCTATTAAAATGAACTTCCATTTACGGCTCTTGCCATCTTCCATTTTCGGACCATGAAGCAGTATCTCGTCAATAACCTCTTAATTGTGTGCAAGACAATACTTTAATCATCATTACTTTTAACAAAGTGATATTCTACTCTACTCAAACCTACGAGGAGGGGGGATTCGAACTAAAATGCAAAGGGACGGGGCACTGCTAGCCAATTGGCCTAACCCACACATGCATACTTCAATCATCATTTGGCATTTGCCTAATATCACTCTCTATGTACAGACATTTGGAGCATGTTTTGGTTCCCCCAAACAAAAGCATTCAATCATAATATGCCGCTCCAAATGGAAACCCAAAATTCAGATAGCACCTAACTCTCTCTCTCTCTCTCTCTCTAAATGCAGACATTGGTTACGCAAAGTTGACCACGGCAGTGCGCCCGCCTCTTAGCACCTAAGTTCGAATCCTCCAACCCGTAGTTTAGACTATCGCCTTGTCAAAGTTCGAGGCATTCATGCACATACTTTACCTAAATGTTTCCCCAAATGCCAAACCACCAAAAGACAAAAACGACGTAAAAGTTTTGAGCTTTACTACAAAAAACCAAAAATTCCCAATTGGGGTACTTCCAAAATGCTAAATAAACAAAACCCAAATCCAAAAATTGAGTTAAAAAAGACGTACTCGAAACGCGATCGTAGACGTCGGCGGCGGACTCCCCCTCCGGAAACCGGTAGAAGAACCGGCCGAACCGCTCCCTGGTCTCCTTAGTGGCCTTCATCCGCTCCTGCACTTGGAAGTTCCCGAAATCCTGCTCCCGTATCCGGCACTCCTCGCGGACCCCAATGATCCGCGTCCTGGAGAATGACCGTCCGATCTGGCAGAGCGTGGACCGCGTCCGCTCGTATGGGGAGACGTAGAAGTAGACGCGCCAGTTGGGGCTGTCGGCGCCGGTGGTGTCGGAGACGACGCGGTGGAGCTCTGCCCCGGCGAGCCGGGCCTGTGCCAGGCCCTCTTGGGTGAGTGGGATTTTGTTGTCGGGGGTGGTGGTGTAGGCGGCGTGGTCGAGATTCCCTTCGGACTCGCCGTGCCGCATTAGGATTATCCGCTTCGGTAGAACTGGCTGTAATCTCCCCTTGGAATTTTGTTGCTGCATTTTAAGACCTCTTCTCTCTCCCCTCTCCCCTCTCCCCTCTCCCCTCTCTCTCTCTCTCAGATTTTCAGTCTGGAAAATCAGAGTTTCAAATGATGGAGTGTGACAATGTTGGCTTTTGGTTTTTCACTCCCTTAATTTATGGACTCTCTCTACTTCATTTAACATAACTTTTTTGTAATTAAAAAAAGGTAACGGCTCGAGTTTCGTCATGACAGTTTATTTTTTAAAAGTACGGAAATACTCATATAAACATTTCAATCTCATAATCATTATTCTATGGTTTACCAACATCAAGAATAGCACTCATAACATGTCGTGTGAAATACAAATATAAAATTCGTCATCTGCATCAACAATGATAGTTTAGTTCTTTTAACATTACTCAGGTCTGACTTTTTTTAATATTTTTTTTCAAAGGATAACAAACAAAAAAAGAATGTGTATTTTGTGAAAATGGTGACCCACTACTTTGGGTCGACTAATTCAACACTTAAATTATTAAACGTGCCGGTTCAGACCACCACCGGTCCACCACACCCAGGGTCGCATCCGACGGCGAAGAATAAAAGAAGAAAATGTAAAAACACAATGGAGACGCGGGGAATCGAACCCCGTGCCTCTCGCATGCGAAGCGAGCGCTCTACCATATGAGCTACGTCCCCGCTGTTGTTTAATTGAACAAATACATAGATTTAAACAGAAGAAGAAATAATGTTAGCTTGACCCTTTCTATTCATTCTATAAAAGCACAATGGTTAACTATAATTTATATCAATTAGAGGCCGTTTGTTAATCATTTTGTTTTCAGTTTTCAATATTTGGAAAAACAAAAAATAAAAATGATAACGTGAAGACTTAATGCTAAACTTTGTAAACTCAAGGAAATAGTTTCCATTTTTTTTTTTTTTTTGAAAACTGAAAATAGTTACCAAACAATATTTCAATTTTCAAGAAAGTTAAAACAAAAAATGAAAACTGAAAAAACAAAATGATTAACAAATGGCCCCTTAATTTGTTATTATTATTTTTTTACTCAACCACATCCACACAACACAACAATATTGATTGACAGGCTCTTAGGGGATGTTATGTTCCTACATATATAGTCTAGAGATGATGTACAACTCTTAGCACTTTCTTAAGAAACTAACAAGGGACAAATATTTGAACAATCGTGAATTCAACGGTCAATACTCCAGTAATTCTCATCCACAATCCCAATAAATTTAATCTTACTCATTGATGTCTTCAGTGCTCAAAATTTATCCCTTGGGTGAACACTACCTGATATTAACTTTCTTCTTAGTCAGTCAGTCGATTCATGATAGTTTCTTTCAAAAGTAAAAGTCGATCTGAATAGAATTTGAAACTCGTAAAATAATAATAGAAGTGAGGATAGGCGTAACTGTCGATATGTCCGAGTGGTTAAGGAGACAGACTTGAAATCTGTTGGGCTTCGCCCGCGCAGATTCGAACCCTGCTGTCGACGTTTATTTTATTTCATTTTTTCGCCTTTAATTAAATTTTAGTTCCACTGACTTTTTTTTTTGTCTAATTATTTATCAATTCCTTTGGCAAATAACATAAACTGAAATCTACTTGCTAACCAGTTAAATATGCTGTAACAAATTAAGAACTGCAATAATCAAAGAACTTATAAATTAAATTGTTATTAAGGCTCGTTTCATAATCATCCTTTTTGTTTTGTTTTAAGTTTTATGTTAGAAATGAGGGAGAATACATTGGAATAAATAAAAGATACAAAAGCGTGAAGGAAAGATATAGTTGAAGAGATGCAGGAGCAATGCACAAACAAAGACATGCAAAATGAAAACTAAAAATCAAAAGACGTTGTATGTTGTTTTTACTATCAAATTATATTTTTATTCTCTCATCACCTTTCTTAATCATTTTTTCTCCAATATATATACTATCTATTTCAAACAAATAAAAATAAAAATAACCGAAAAAACAGAATGATTATCAAATGACCACGATTATGAGTATGCATAGATTTTAGTCAATAATATATAATTGATGTATGCCTCTTACGATGCTGTTATCGTATTGTAGCTGGCAATGAATTTTTTGTTGGTCGAAGTCTTCCGACCTTTTAATGGTAGCAGACTAGCAGTCAACAACATACCCAGAAAAACCCTAACCCTTTTAATTTCGTTCCTGTATATTTTTTGTCTTTAATCTGTACGTTACCTCGCAACAAGTCCCTCTCAATCCCTTTCTCTGCAGTTGACTGGTGGTGATAACAATATTATTAGCTCAAGCTTATCTACATAGTAGTAACTATGAACCACTTGTCACCCAAATTATAGGGCCAACATTCTAATCATAGATAATTGACTTATGCATGCACATAACTTAACTTCAACACGAATCCCATGAAGCTCATGAGTGGTTAGGTAGCATTTTTAGTTAACTAACTAGCTAGCCAGCCAAACTTCAACACGTGTGCAACGTATAATCACCAAATTTTAAGAGATTCAACATTTTCCATCCATTTTGTGCTTGGTTTCTTTGTCACCTGAATCACTGCAGATTGATACGTGTTAAAATTATGGTTACAAAGTTAAGAAAAGTTAATTTTATTGAAACGTGTCGATGAATAAAAAGATCACAAAGAAGGCAACACAAAATGAATGCTGAAGATCTGAACTCAAATTCTAAACGACCAACTTGGTATTAGACTAGTGCTTGTCGGTACTGGTGATCAATTTATCCATCAATTTGTGTGTCTCAATTAATCAGTGAACATCAAAATTTTAAGCCATCTTATCAAACTCCATATAATATATATTTCTTTCCAATTTATCCATCAATTTGTGTGTCTCAATTAATCAGTGAACATCAAAATTTTAAGCCATCTTATCAAACTCCATATAATATATATTTTTTGAAAGAAATATCTGCATGAAAAGATTATCGAGTGTGGATATTTGAAATTATTGCCATGTGCAAAATAGGACGGATAATATAATAGAGGATGATGTATCATGTCTGTGAAAGAAAACAAGAATTTTTTTTTTCAAATGTATAGGAAGATTGTTTGGTATACCAAGTATTATGATAATTGATTAAATACTTTAAAAAATAATTCAACTAATTGCTTGTGACACTTAATGTGCAGTACCATGTTACTAGTGCAATGAAAAATTTCTCCGAAAAACAGTAGAACTAACATCAACTGACCTCATTAATAATACATAAAAAAAAAAAAATCAGAAACAAGTAGCAAATTGCATTGGAAATATAACTGGAAGTAGCGTGCTATATATAAATATATCTTAAGTCTGAAAAACAGAAACTTCCTGAATTTGGGAAACGCAAAGTGATATGATCGTCTGTGCATGTGTGTTTCTTTGCTAGGGCCTTCTGGGCCTGCGTTTCCAGAGTCTTTCATCTGCAGAGCCTGCCTGCTGTCAACGGCAGAGATTTCACACCGTCTTCACATTAAATTGGCAGAAAAGTGTTGAGACACGTCAACCATGCAATTTATACTTCACTCACATTCACATTCACAATAGTACTAATGCTAATTAATCAACTTAATCAGCACGTACATAAGATAATTTACACTCGACCGGATTAGTTTTTTTTTTTTTTAAAAACAAAGAATAAGAAATCCATGATAAATTCATCTAAACTTTATGATGAGTAAATTCAAACTTAATACAGAGAAAGAGCAATCTGCTTTAATCAATTTGGCTAAGCCAAAATGTGCCCTCTCTACCATTAATTAATTAAGCTGGCCCTTTTAACCCTAATTTCGAGGAAATGCCCTAATTAACTACACGTACACTTGTCTCCTTCTCAACGCTGCCACTTGAACATCATGCCATGTTCTCCTGATCTGCTAGCCAAGTGATGAGATTATGCTATCATCACCTGGTTGTCACGCAATGCTGCTGCTGGCTCCACACAGGCAAGTTGCGGTGGTGGTGGTGGTGGTTCACCAGATTTTGACACCGCCGAAACCCTTCTGCTCCACCCTTCAGCCACTCTCCACCAACACTGTCTTCCTCTTTCTCCTCCTCAATAATTTCCTCCTCATCATCAAGAAATGCTTCTTCTTCTCCTTGTACTTCTTCTATGGCTTCTAATATTGGTTCTTCCTCTTCTTGAATGTGAGGTTCGTGGCTAACAAGATGCAATCTCAACCGTCCATCTTCACGATAAGCTCTAAAAATCTCAGGCCTATAAATCCTTACCTCCGTAAGCTCCAACCTCCCATCTTTCCTCTCAGGCCTCAGATAATACCTAGGGTGTCCATTTTGATTCAACGATGAAAGCGGTGGTGGATACTTCTTGGGCTCCACTCTCCTCTTCCCCATCTTCGTCCATTTCGGCGCTCTCTTCATCGAGTGCCTCATCATCCTCAAACATGCATCCTCCTCGACACCATCTTGATCATTCTCATCAGCCTTCTCATGAACATGGCTAATTCTTTCAATGATCTGATGATCGTCCACCAACCTCTCGTTCGAACTTTCAAACCCTAGACTCTCCGTGCACGACGTCAAGCCGTCCACGCCGCCTCCTATGTCGTCTATGAACCCAAACCCTCTTGGATCTTTCTTTTTTCCAAATTCAAACACCACCGGCGACAAAGCTGGTGTTGATGAATTTGATGGTGATGACGAGGAGGATTTGATGGATGAAGATTCCAAAACAAAAGGTTGGCTTTTTTTGTGATCGTTTTCGGTTGCAGCAACCAACCCCAGTAACCCTCCTCCTCCTGATCTTGTAGAACTTAAAGGAGAAATGTAACGGTGACATTTTAATGGGAGCTTTTCATGACCATCAATGGAGGTTGTTGTTGTGGCTGTGGTAGTAGTTGTTGTGGTGAGGCAAAGGATAGAGTGAGGAGTGATCTTTCTACAAAAGCTAATCATCATAATTGGATTTAAAAAAATTATAATATTACTAAGCTTATTATTTTTATATAGATTCAATAGAGAAATGAATAGAAGGATGAGGAGGAGGAGGAGGAGAGGACAGCAGCAGTAGTAGTACATAGAAAAGAAGCAAGAAGAAAAAATAGGTTCGGTTTTTTAATTTGCAAAGGAAAAATGGGGAGGAAAGAGAGGAGTGGGAATGCTATTAAAATATAGACCTCTCACCAAAGATAGGGCAACCAAAATGCATGATGGTAGAAAGAGAAAGTTAGAGAGTATAGTGGGTGGTGCTAGTGGGAAGAATGGTGAAGAGAGCGCCAGCGTGGCAAAAGAAAAAAAATGGAGATCCTTTCCGAACTTCTTAGTTCAGAGTTAACGGATATAAAATCAGAGTCGTTTAAACGAAAGAAAGAAATATGAACTTTTAATTATGTAAAGTGAATCGGTTGAATAGACTAATAAAGATCGTAAATTTTTTAAATAAATGGTTCGCATCTTTATGTTCGCTAACTCCAAACATAGAAATTCGAAAACAATCCCAATTATAAAAAAGAAGTATTATTGACACTTTAAAAATCTTATTTTATACTCCTTACCAGTGTATTTTTCTTTTCAAATATAAAAAATTTAAAATGTTGAATTAGATTTTTGAAGTATCCAATTCTCTTATAAAAAAGAAAGTATAAAAGGTGGTGATAGAAAGAAAAGAGAAATTATATGAGCTGTAGTGATGGAGAGTAGGGAGCAAAGTATGCCGGGTCCCACGTAGGATGGCCTCGGACATCTGCCTTTATATTCCACTAGCCTTCCTAACGCAATCCTCATCACCATCTTCTCTTCACGATTATTTGTTTTTTTAGAATTTACGAATTAAATGATTTGTCATTAATAATAAATGAGTACAAATTTAATTATCAACTTCTATATCATTAGTTTATAAAATTTTACCTACGAATTTAGTTTCTTTAGCAGTAACAATGTTTCTTTGTTCTTTCCTTCGTTTTCTACTAACATATAGGCACACACAAAGTGTGTGAGAAAATTTTCTATTTTTGTTTTTGAAATATAAGTAGAGAGGAAGAGAGTGATAGAGAATGTGGGAGTGGGAAGCTTTTTTTTTATTTTTTTTATTTTAATTAATTAATTAATTTATTTTTAATTATAGATATATTAGAATTACATATAGCTGAGATTTTGAAAAAAAAAACAGCAAAATTTGATTGTGTAAAATTACATTTCTGTTCCATATTTCTTATTCATGTTTCATTTTAATTAGAGGGTTAAACTGGTAATTTCATAGAATTTTAGTTGACAATGAGTGTTTTATTAATTAGTAAAAATTATAGTTTTTTTTTTCTTTTTTTTTTTCCGTTTTATACAGATTCTACATTTGACACTGGAATCAATTTCATTATAAAGTTAAAGATAATCGGAATCATTCACGCTGTTTATCATCCTTTAAAGTATTTAGAAAAATTTAATAGTTTTTGGAAATCATTTAAGTTTAATTACTAGCAAATGATACCTGCGCGAAGCCGCAGGATTAAAAACCGTATAATTTTTTTTTTGTACAAAGTACTATTTTCATACAAAAAATAATAATTGATGTGTATTTACATACCATTTACATGCAAAAGATTTAGTAGAGAGTTCAAATAGTCAGCTTAATACAAACATTAAGGAAGCCGCCTTGCAATATATGATTTGGGTAAATCTAAACAATTGAACTCATGCAAAAAAATAGTAAAAACCTTTTCAATGAAAAATATAAGCAAACCAAGAAAAGGGTTTCACCAAGAACCACTTGATTCGCTGCAAACGAAATTCAATCCCAATTTCCTTCATCAATTGTCTCCTCTAATCCCACCTAACTATTATCAACATAAGTTCGTATCCTATATGCCTTGAAATGCTAAACTTACGATTCACATACCTGCAAATTGCAATTCAAAAATCGAAATACAAACATGAATCAGAAAACTACCAAACATAAGAGTTTAAATATTATAAATAAATAATTAAAGAAAAATCCATGATCCATAGACAGCCACCAACAAACATTCGTTCCTTTGAAAACAAGGAAAACTAATGAAAAGAGTTTGAAAATTTTGAGTTTTAACGATAAGGACAAAATAAAGGGTAAAGTGCGATACATGAAAATGAAAGAGATCCGTCATTTTCTAGTTTTCGGGTCTTCCTTTTATCTAACCTATGTAGAAATTCATGTACAACATATATTACTGAATTTAACGGCTGAATATGCGGTCAAGAATCCATAAATATCTTGCAAGTGGAATATCTAAGCAACTTAAAATGCATTGATGTATAGTAGGACTCAAAGTGAAGACCACAAATCTAAATATTTGGAAGAAATCCTTAAAAGACAGACATGAGCATTTCCTCTGCAAAGGCCTGCCTATTCGAATGAAAAATTCACAGATCAGAGAGAAATCTGATCTATGAACTTAACCCCAGTCAATATACGCCCTACTTTTTACGTACAACATTAATGCACTTAAAAACCACTGATAACATCTCTTGAATCTTTCATTGTGCTCACTGACTTATCAAATACAAAACCAACGAGAATAAAAAATTACATTGCATCTGAAGAGCAAGAGGGTCTGTACAACTTCCCAATGTCCATATTGGCACGCTTGCATCAATGCTGTCTTTAAACACAGAAATCAAACAACTTAATCAACATTCGCATCAAACACGAAACAACAATTCCGTTGAACATACCTAAAGGAAAATATTGCAGCAGCATTTCCCCATCTATTTTCGCTAAAATGAAATCTGTGGCCTCGACAAACTTAAGCATGAAATTAGTTCAATCCCCTCATGAGCTTCAATTTTTTCGATAAAGAGGGTTTGATTTATGCGACAAAGCAAACCAATCACTAAACTTTCTAACCAGATCAATACCCAAATGCCAAAATTTACTCTAATGGGGATTCAGAAGCACAAATTAAATTACTGTCTGTCAAACAATCATAATCTAGATGAGAAAAAGCACCAACTTTCGTACCTGCCCGCAGTAATTCCTAGAATTGGCATCAGCTCCATTCTCCAGCAGCAAAGAAACAATCTGAATCAAACCCAGAAAAGAAAACCCACAGAAAAAATCGAAAATCCGATCAAAACGAACAATCCCAAGCTAAAAAATTGAAAACAAAAACCTGGGGAAGAGAGGACGGACAAAGCAACTTATGCCAATCCCTCCAGTTTAAGGGCATTCATATGCAGATTATACAGTTTCCTTCAATCCATCTTAAAATGAACTAATATTGAACATGCAATACCTTAATGTATCTCCTGGGAGTGAGAGAAGTTGTTTCCAGGCAACGGAGAGGCCCGATCCACCGGCGATCGGCAGGAATTGGGCCGCTGGAAAATATGTCTGAAACCCTTACTATTGGTTACACGAAAACAACGAAAAAATTGGCGAGAGCTTGACTAAGAAGAGTGAGAGGGATAGGTTGGTGGTGGTTTGGAGGAGTGTAGTGGTCGTGGTTGGGAGGCGTGGTGAGTTGCGCGCAGAAGGGAAGAGAGAAGGCAGGACTGGAGGAAGAAACGGAGAAACAAATATTTGGCATATATAAACAGTGGCAGACTGGAAATAACCGAAACTAAGAGAGGGTAAAACCAGAACAACACTGTGCTTATGAACAGTCGGCTATAGTAAAAAGTAATAATATTATGACCGGCTTCTTTGCCTTTTCAGTTTCCATACACTTTCATTCTCTCCTATTTTGTACGGTCATATTAAGACACGTCAACATTTTATATTAATTTTTTTATAAAGATGATAAGACAAAAAATAATAGTGATATAAAATGTTGACGTACCTTAACCGTGACCGCACAAATAGAAGGGAAGAAGTATACGAGAATGGAAGGGCAGAGAAGCCAGGTCCATAATATTATCCTCGTGGATATAGTCAACTAAATTATGAAAAGATCTTCAAATTGGATGTAAAACAATGTACACTATTATGCGGTTTAAGTGTACGCAGCCTGTACAAATTTAAGTTTATGCAGCATGTACATTTTTTGGTTTCTATTCCCTAGCATTACCCTTTTAGTAAAGTTGAAAAATCAATGAAATCAATTAATTTTCATGCACTGAAATCAATAACGTACCGAAAGCATTCATTCACTTATTTTGGAACTGCGATGAGTCAGTCATTCACAATCTCCTACCCTTCCACCTTCATCCAATGAATTTATAGGAAAACTATCCGTCGTCCTCTTCGTTCTATGCATTTTCCACCACATTCTCGGTTCTCAATCACTACTTTAGAAAAAAGAAGAAGAAGAAAACAACTTGGCTAGAATCAATGGCTTCCTTAACCTCTTCTCTCACTTGCGTCCCCTCTTCGAAACTTGTAAACCCTAGACTGCTGCCCTCCTTTGCTCATTATTCACCTGCCAATTATTCCAAGTCATCGAATCTCCAAAACCCAGTTGATCTCAAACTCCATACTTCCTACTCAAATTCTAACAAGTTGTCCGTGCTGAAAACATCCTCGTTCACTTGCAAAAGCCAGGCCAACCCCTCCTCAACCGAAACTGATGAAAGACCTGGCTCTGAAGTTCCACAAGTACTTCATGTGTATGAGATCAATGAGCGTGACCGTGGCAGCCCGGTCTACCTAAGATTGAGCGGGAAAGAAGTCCACTCCCTTGGCGATCTTGTCCCTTTGACGAACAAGCTGTACACCGGGGACTTGCAAAAACGCATTGGAATCACGGCGGGGATAACCATTTTGATCCAACACTATCCGGAGAAGATCAATAGTGGAGGTCGATACGAGGCTATCTACAGCTTCTACTTTGGAGACTATGGTCACATTTCTGTGCAGGGGTCTTATCTGACTTATGAGGACACATATTTGTCTGTGAAAGGAGGGTCTGGAATTTTCGAAGGTGTGTATGGTCAAGTGAAGTTGCAGCAGCTCGTATACCCTTTTAAACTTTTCTACACATTTTATCTCAAGGGTATTTGCAAGAACTTGCCTGAAGAGCTACTTGGGAAGCCTGTGGAGCCTACTCCTGATGTGGAGCCTACTTCAGCTGCTAGGGCTTGTGAGCCTCATGCCACCATTGCTGGTTTCAATGATTGAAAGATGATGTTGATTTCTTGTTTTTACAAGATATTGTGGTGGCAGTGGAGACTAATAAATTTATTTTTTTTGGATTTATTTTGGAAGAAATGAAAGCTGTTTTCCTTCACCATGAAAAGAGCTTTGAGATTTAGGTAAAAAAATATTGGTTATTTTTTAGAGTGAGTCTAATTATCTAATTACATGTTTTTATACCAATTTTATTCTTTAAAAAAAAACATGTAATACAAATAATTTGTGTTATAGGTAGACTATAAACAAAAACCTAGGTATTATATAGGTAGATAACAATTCAACTTGTGATACAGGGAATAATAAAAAATTCCAACAAAAAAAAGAAGATAGGTTTCAAATCCTCGTAGGTTATAACTACTCAGTTTGACCCTTGCATTAGTAACATGCTCTAATACTATAAAAAAGTTGAGGTTCCACCGTAAAACCAATTGATAATAAGAAGAGTAGCCCAACATCTTATAAGTCTTTGCATTAGCTTGTCCCTCATTGTTGAGGGACAAATTGTTCTCACATCATCGGCTCTCAACAAAATGTACATGTAATTACTGTTACTAACACTACAATGCCTGGGAACCACATCTCCGCATCCGATCCCTCTACAAGTAGTCGGAAAGATTGTGAACAAGAAACTCGACAAATTTTCTAGCTCTAAGTGGCAAATTCATGGTTAGTTCACTAATTCCCAGTTCAGAAAAGGAGCTTTGCACACTGGAGTTGCTGAAATCAAAGACCAAGAACACAAACAGTGACATAAAGGCGTGAACAAAATCTATGAACTTTATTCCAAGATTCTAAAAAACGATAGGCGCTAGTCAGGCGACCCGCTGGCGCCTAGCGCCTAGCGCCTAGGCGGCTAGAAGGGATCTAGGAGGGCGCCTATGCAGATTTAGGTAAATTTCTTGTATATCTTGTAAATAAGTGCATATTGACACTTACAAAAAATTATTCTTGTATATCTTGGAATAAATATATTATATACCATATGAATTAGTTAAATTTATTTTATAGTAGATGATTAAATATTGAGGAAGACGTTATTTAAAAAAAAAATACATATTTACCATAAGAGTATGATATAAGCTGATTTTATTCTGATCATAAAATAAAAAATAATAAAATAATATAATGCAAGAGTGTAATATAGAATTTAAAGAGATAAAGGTGTCAAATATGTGGGTGTAGAATGCAAAGTGAGACATTGGACGCATGGAGATGGGGAGCTACACCAATACTTAATAGCAAAAGTACACCTAGGGACTCACATCCCATGTTTTTTTATGAGAACAATCAATAGCGAGATAGTGACAGCTCATTTTTTTTCCTTGAAAAATTATCTTGATGCTAGCTGTCCAAATGTGATTGGACAAAATTAGCTGTCCAAATGTGATTGGACAAAATTAAATAGAAACGTTTGAGAGTGGTCACATGAATGAAAGGAAGAGAGAGAAGCTTATTTTCTCATTTTCTTCCTTTTTCATCTTCGCTAGAACATAGAACCAGCAACCCAGAAAGTTTAGAACGCACTGCATTCATCCTTTCTCAAGTTTGAAAATAGAAAAAAATTGAGATTCCAGACCGCCTTGACGCCCGCCTAATCCCTTTGCCGATTTTCCTTCCGATTAAGAGTTAATCCTGGTGGCTAGCCATCGCCTAGCGCCTAGGCGCCGCCTAAGCTGATTTTTAAAACACTGCTTTATTTTATACTTCTTCAAGTCCCTATCCATGTCCTCGGCATTACTGCAGTTGAAAATGTACATGCCTTTGAATGTAGTGATTCCATAGTAGAATTTTCGGTAGTTGTCCATGAAGCTATCGGTAAACGAAGATAAGAAACAAAGGAGAGCACAAAATTTAGTGACACATGATGTGAGGTACTGTTGACCTTAAAAACTACCAAGCCTACGTGACACGCAGGCCGAGTAATCAATAAGCTAACTACGTCATTCGGTTGTGTGCGGGGTGTGCCAACTCGTCAGCCGAGCTCAGTCGGGGAGTAAAATGTGTTGATGTCGTGTTGGGTGCACTGCTGACTTCTTGATCTTGCGAATGCGGCCGAGGAAGGAACACGTCTCGGCCTTCGTGTTATAAAGTCTGAAGACAAGGTTGCTAGTTCTGTGAAGTTATATCAAATTCGACTTTCAATATGCCGAATGTAGTAACATGTAACACCTCACTTCGCCGAGAAGGCTAATGAGATGACCTCTACCAATAAGGATTCGAAAATCCTTCTCGACTGAGACTTGGATAAATAACCAGTCGGCCTCGACGTAATGTTGTTTATCCAAATTGAAGGTGCTATGCGGTCGGCTGATTCTATGGCAACAGTGAATGTGGTTGCTCGGAAGATGGTACCTCAGCCATGGAGAGAAAGAAGAAGGGAGTTCAGGTTATATTAATTGGAGATGGTAAAAGGCAATGCTTTATAGGAAATGAGGACATTGGAGTTTTGGGTGTAAATCACGTGGACTCTGTTTTGAGAGAGGGATAGCGTCAGGGACTCCAAAAATGGCCTAATTTCTATGCCGTAAGAAACATAATGACATGTGATTTATGCAGCCATTTGGTAGCTAGGTACCTAATATGACCAGAAAATTAACTCATATGCTAGATGTTTGAAAGAATGCATTTTCTACATCGGAAGCTTGCTAGAATAAATTACAACATATATTAAATTGTTTCACTTCTAATAATTGAATACTTGGCGGGTTGTTATCAGTGTGATTAGTAGTGGCCGCTAGCTCGACTCTAAAATCTTGAAATTAGCTAGTTACTCATCTTTCAAGAGTTGCGCAGCTTCAACCTTCATCAGTGATGATTTTATAGGTCATTTCTGTCTAACTTGAAGTAACCAAAAAACTTTTCCATTCTGGTTCCATACAGATTAATAAACAACTTCAAACAGAAATCCGATTTGGCCTCCTCCTCAATCCAACTCTTTCTCAAGTCAATTACTCCAATCTTGATTACGGATTAGTAAACATGCTATCAACGTGTTATATATTGCTAATCTTTAGGAATTAGAACTACGTACAACATTGAATATTTGGGAGATGCTTCTCCTTCGTGTGTTACAGGCAGCATTTGGTCTATAACCGTGGATCAATGAAAAAAATACACAATTTTTCGAAGGTGCTAATCACCAACTGGTTTAATACAAAGAAAATGAAATTAGTCTCATGGATCGGAGCTACAGTATAACCTTGAATTGCAAAGCTGTGCTGACATTCAGAACATGCTTCCTTCTGCAATGCTGCAATGCGCAATCAATCATGGATAAAACCACATCTGGAAATGGATTGACAATGTCATAATTTTTCTGAAAATCGGTTCAACGATGTTTGTATTTCTTCCAGCGTTCGGCCCTTTGTCTCCGGTACCAGCTTTGCAACAAACAGAACGGTTACAGCAGATACGCTTGAAAACAAGAAAAAAGTTCCTGAAACAGAAAAAGAATATCAAATGTGTAATGTAAAGAGGGAGTCAGCTCAAATCCAGACAGAAAAAGGAAGCAAAAATTTTGTGGCATTACCTGCGGAGCTCCAATCCATTAGGAAATTAAAAGCGTATGAGACTATCCAAGAACCTAACCAGTTAACCAATGTTATTAGGCTGCCGGCTGACCCCTTCATGTTTATGGGAAATATCTGAAATCGAAATTAGGCTAAATTAGTTAGAAATGCGGTATATCAAAATGTATGTCACTGAACTGAATTTCGAACTTTCTATCAATATTGTTGAGGTCATGCTTGTTGAGTATAGCCTACCTCTGACATTATAACCCAAGGAATGCCTCCTATGCCCAACGAGAACGATCCAGTAAATGCCTGATCGTAGGTTTCAAATAGGTTCACCCATACTGTGAGTCTGTTGCCTATTGGCATATATCAGAAAGAAAAACAAGTTCTGAGATTCAAGTTAAGTTGGATTTACCAAAACGCCGATAAGTGCCAAAATGGGAGTAATCTGCTTCCACTGTTGAAGGTTCTACACAGGTTACACTTCTTTCTTTCAAGGTAATGTACGAAGGACAATATGAAACTGAAAGAGGATTAGATTTTGTTCAAGGGTAAACCTGCAACGAGAATGACAGCCCGACAAGGAGGCAAGCTAAGCATGTTCCTGCTGAAGATACCTGTAAGAAATACGAATTATGAGACTTCAGCATTGGATTTTCATTTGATCCCAAAAATACACCAGAATTCTCGATCTTTTCGGTTCATACCAGAAGAAGAGGACGCCGTCCAGCTTTGTCCATCAAAATTACACCCAATACTGTCATTGGAACCTGCGGAAGACAAATCAGAATTACGAGTCTGAAGAAACAATCAGGAAACCAAGAATTGAGCTAAGATAATGAAGCACCTGAACTGCAACCATAGCTATAGTCCCAACACTATCTGAAAATCCTGTCATAAGCCATAGATTTACTTCATTTATCATCTGTTTTCTTTTGGAGATTATTAGATACACAAAAGAAGCTCGCAAAGAAGGCTTTTTGACATACCAGCTGAAATGAATATAGTACTTGCATAGAAGGCAATGCCATTGACCCCTCCAAATTGTTGTAGTACCATAAGCCCAACTCCTACCTAAGGAATTTACAAATTATGAAAGATAACAAAAAGAAGGGATGCATGTCGTAGCAGGGATTAGCTTAGAAGCTCACAACGAGGGAATAAGTGTATCTCCTTTGAAATAAGTCAAGAATTCTCGCTTCTGAAAGCCGTTTCAGAGTTTCTGTATAATCCTATCAGAGAAACAAACATGTATCAGTCATTTTCCCATGCTACTATCTTGACAGTGAATATATACAGCAATACTCGAAATATATGTTGTTTCTAGTTAAATCGAAACAAAGGAGATGTAATTCAAAACTTACTCTAATCTCAGCTACTTCTTGAGAAGTACCAGAATTCTCCCCCCTAAGGCGCTGAAGAGCGGCTTCACACTCTTTCCATTTACCGATCTTTGCCTGAAAATGGTCTCACAAGCAGAACATGTCAAAGGATCCTCAACTTTTCCATATCGCCTCCAAAGAAAATGATGCATGTGTATAACATTTCTGATGACACAATTTAATAATTAACTCACCAGCCATCTAGGAGACTCTGGAATGAAGAAAAGACCTAAAATCTGTATAACACACGGAATAGTCCCTGACATTTAGACGAGAGAAACCTCCGTCATATAATTCAGATTATGTTTCTCCCAGATGTCATTTTCAATTCTACTGCAAGGTACAGTTTGTGGTAATCTTATATTACAACATAGAGGAAGAGAAAGCTACCGAGGAGAGCCAAAGCTCGCCAGTTCAAAAAAGCCCCGATAAGATATGTCAGCGACAAGCCACAGCATATCATCAACTGTAAAATCAGTGGTGACTGGTGAGCAGGTAAACAAACAATCAGCTGGTTTCCAAATTTTTATAACTTTACCTGATGAACAGTTGTAAATCCTCCCCGCAGATTCTTCGGTGTTATTTCTGCTATGTATATAGGCACCTGTTTGTTATAAAAATAAAAAATAAACAATTTTACGCAGAACTTCAACAAAAATCTTACATGAGTTCTGTATGCAATTGCAATCCTCACAAAAATTACCACATAAGAAAGAAGCCCTATTCCACATCCAACCAACAGCCTTCCAAGTTCCGCCCACCAAGCAACCTTTCGAGAAGAACATAACTTAAAAACCATGAGCTGAACAAAAAGTTCCAATCTTTCAAATATAAAGAACAAGTAAAGAGAGATGGCCGAAAGGATGCAAAACCTTAGAGAAAGCTATTGCTAGCCATCCCAAAATGCAGAATATCTCGGCAAATGCCATTGCCTGCTTCATCAAAACAAACCCGAATCAAGCAAAATTGAAGAGATTAGAACTTGGTCCGGAGTTAAAATGTTACAATATTATTTGAAATGAGAAAAGTTGAATGGAAGGAAGAAACTTACACCTCTTCTGCCTATATAATCTGCTATTCTTCCACTCACTACTGCTCCTATCATTGCTCCGATTGTCAATATTGAACCAAAAACCGAGTACTGCAAAATGGACAGCGACCGTAAGACACATACAATCACACACACATGCTCCATCCATATTAATGGAAAAATTATGCAAACCTGAGCTACAGTGAGGCCCAGATCATTCATGACCCCAGACCGAGCTGGTGAGGAATATCCCACCTGCAAATCGATTAGGAAACCAATCAAACGGCTAGTACTATTCCATAGAGACACCAAGATATTTATCTTGCAACACAACAATTGATTACCAAAATATTTAGAAAAACAAAACGCGTACACAACAGAAAATATTTTTTCCTCAAACCCAAAAGTTTCTAATCAAGTTTAAACATTTAAGAACATGAAATTTATCTACGCCAGACACGTCACTGTAACAGTATTCCAAAATAATCACTATTATGCATTCTAACTTTTTCACGTGCCTAATTGACTTGAGATATTGTCGCACTAACATCTCTGCCTAATTGATGGTATTCCAGTAATCATGTACTGTCATGTGTCAAAATACTCAAACTACACTTACCGCAGACCCAAAAACATAGGAGCCAGAGACAGCAACCAGAGTGCTGACCATAACCATAATCGTAGCTGATGAGCTACTTTCACCTCCTTCTTCATAACCAGCACCACCGTTGCTATTGCTGCCACTGCAACTACCACCGCTGCCGCTACCGCCACTGCCACCGATGCCGCCACTATGGAGCTTCGATGTACTATTTTTGACGAGCAAAGGATTTGAGAGTTCTGCTTCTTCTATGTTTTCTCTGCTCATTTTTTAGTACTCCTTCAAAGACAAAGGAATCATATGAAAACTCAGAACAATTGAGTTAAAGTATATCTAAAACAAACAAGGGAAAGAGTGAGAGACATGTGGAAGTGTTTGTCGTATTGTTAAAGCTGCTTTCCATGTAACGGTGTCAAAGTTGTCGTTTTCTAGTTTATCAACACTTATTGATCAAACATCGTCAGCGAGACACTGACCAAGTTGGAGACCATCCATCCTCTCTGTGTAATAATTCGTGGGAATTGTTTGGGTGTCATGGCTTATGTATTTTGAGTCCGGTTCTCCTAGATCTCAGGGTCTGAGGAAATTTTGGTAATTTACTGTTTGATACAATTCAACGATAGAGAAAAAATACAATAAAAATTAAAGGACCACTTACTATCAGTTATCCCTTTTTTTTTTTTTAAAAAAGACCACTTACCGTTAAATTATTGATGATGATGACCACTATTCCTTTGTATAAATGTCTAGGAAAACAAGTGAAAAGGTCATTGTCTTTTTACTTTTCTAAAGAATTAAAAAAAAAGAAAATATAATAGTAATATTATCACATATTATCACATGATGTTATTAAAGCACTTCTTAAAATATAGGTAAATCATAGAGTTGATACCTCATAGATGTAAGATATAATATTATTAAATAGATTCACATACTATAACATGAAGAAATTGGTAATACTTCGTGACGGTGTAAAATTTACACTAGACCCTCTCCTTAAGATGGTTTTATAAGAATATTCTCTTCTGACTGAAAAAGGACAATTGGCTTCAAATGATCATAAACAAATCTCATTTACTGAACTAATCAAAAGATTAATGAAATGTGCAATAGGGTTCAAAAGACAGCCTCTATTCTCTGCTAGCATGGCTTCTTAGTTCATCTGATTTCACAATGTACAATAGATGCTTGTAGTTCTTCAAGCGTTCTCCCCTTAGTCTCCCTCACAAGTTTTGCAATGGACACAACAGTTAAACTGCAAATGGCCGAGAAGATGAAAAACGTTCCTGGAAATTGTGGGATCGATCGTGAGCATGCATGAGAAGAAATGAAGAAAAGAGATGTAAAGAAAAGTCGGGGAGTTGGTTGCTGAGATACCTGCTGAGCTCCGATCCATTCCATCATAAAGTTGACCCGTTGTGTATCATAATTGATACATAAAACCTTGACTGCAGTTAATATTGATTTTTTTCAATTCATTCGATTCGACGGTCGAAAATTGAGAGGGATGTGTTAAAAGTAAAAATGGACGTGTAGATAGCACTAGCCTAAACAATAAATGAAGTGTGAAAGTTGTACTTATATTCATACAAACAGAGAATAGAATGTCAGTTGGAAAGCTAGCAGCCTGGGCTTCAATCAAACAAACAAAAGTTAGCGATTATGTGATAAATTGGTAGAGAAAGGTAGTTGACAAAATTTGGAGAAGAGTTATCAAAGAGGTGAAATACTGTGCAGTTGTACAGTCGAATTGTTGGCACAATGGACATAGTCACAAATTTAGTGAGGATTGCTTTTCGTTCAACGTAGCTGTACAGTTGGTTAAGTTGGCACAAGTACATCGTATTCACGTGCTGGCACTAAATTTAAATGACACATGCGAGATAGTATGAAGGTGGTTAAGCTTACACAATCACCCGCAAAGGCACCAAGGGAGATAGTAGGATTCTACCTCCTCTTATTCCTTTCTCATTTCCTTTCATTTTTTTCTCTCACACTTTCTATTTTGTCATTTTCTTTTTATAAAAAAAATAATATAAGATGTTGACGTGAGTTAATAATGACGGTTCAAATAGGATGGAAGGGAAGGAGAGAAAAAAAGAGAGAAGAAAATCATACTCCACAAGAAACGATGGTGGTCTTGAGCCTATCCTGACCTTAAAAAGTTATAAATATATAAGTGTGTGTATCTTGCTCTAAGTCCCTCCTATTGTTCAACACTTCAAATAAATTCAATATCCTTTGTTATGATCTTTTAACTATCACAAATCAAACCTTTAAAATTAAACCCATTATTCACTTTTATTTTTGAAACTAAAAAATCTTGCAGCACACTGTAATCGATCTCTTTCACTGTACAATTTAGAGATTCCACAGCTATTCCCTATCTCATTCTCGCACCTTCATATTTTTTTTGTCATTCAAAATTCCAAACCCAATTCAACTTATCAAACAAACAAATACAATTCCATTTAGTGAGTAACAATAAAATTTGTAAATTTCTATTGTTGTCTATCATTTTTATTCATTTCTATTATATTCTACCTCTTATTTGAGCGCTAGGGTTTATAAATTTTTTATTAATTCTCCCTATCGAGTCTAATAATTCTTTCAATAGTATAGATGACTAGGTTATCATGGTATGGTTTCAAAGGAAGCTTTTTAGGAAAGGGGTCCCCATTTTTATATATTAAAAAAAAAAGAATTAGTTGTTAGGCTCATACCGTATCGAACTTTAACAATCCGAACATCTATTTTTTAAGTTACACCTCATAACCTTATAAAATATTAGTCAAATAAGAAATATTTGTGACATTTAATTGAAATCAAAGAAATTTACGAACACTTTGTTCTCTAAGAATCATTGAAATTTCATTTTGATAATTAAATAGGCAAATAGTTTTGGATTGAATTGTATTTCTGCAAGGATGATTTTTGTATCGAGACTTACAAAATAGACCGTTCAGATCGTTGAAATTCGATGCAGAGTGGCTCACACAACTAATCCCTATTTATTTTTTTTTTTACAAAAAATAGGAATCCCTTCCCTTAAGGGGAATGTTGTTTCAAAATATGAAAACTTGTCGAGGATAAATATGATTATTTTGGATGCATATTATGATATTTTGGTTAGTAATTTTATGAATACTACCCTTTTTTCTTTTACTTTGTGAGAGGTTCTCCTCACAAGAAATCTTGGCTCCAATACAATATTGGTGTAACTAGCGTTGGTTCGATGACTCGTTTATTATTAGTCTCTCATATTACATCAAAAGCATAATCTAGAACTGTTACTGGAGAATTAAAGAGAAAAACTCAGAAAATTATGAAAGGAAAAATGCATCTTCTTTGATGTATTTTTGTAGTGTTGTACGCTAGGATCAAGAATGCCCTCAGACTGAGGAGTGATGAGGGGCACTAACGGAAAATCAATCACCGAAGAACTGCGATCCAAGATTTCCTTCTGTTAGCGGGGTCGGAAAGGTTTGACCTTTGAGTCGGTGAAGCTTCTGGCCATCGCGCGAGGAAGAAGACGACGGCACTGAGCCGTTCATAGAGTAGCCGAAGAAGCAGAAGACATGAACAAATAAGATAGTCAGAAATGAGAGAGGATCTTGGCCGGTTCCTCCAATCACATCCGTTCATTGTAGTTTTCATTATATATCGTTTATATTCAATTTAAATATAAAAATGTACAATAATTTATAACTACACGATGTACGATAAACAAATGTAAATTGAAAATTCCTATAATTCTCACAAAAGAATTCAAGGATCCTCACTCGTAAAAAACAAGGCACGTCTGCGGTGTGCCACGACCCCACCAACCAAAGGTTTAATTAACCAAATACTAAAAAGTTTGACAAAATAATTCTCATTTTATTATTACGAAGTATTGTAATTTTTAAATTTTTATAAGATTCTTTTCATTTCAATATATTTTTTTAAATAAATAATATTATCTACATTAGAAAGAGAGATGGGTTGAGCCTCACAATAGAGTAGTAATAATGTGGTTCAAATTCGGATTTGGAGAGAATCAAACTTAATATCTCTCTCTTACAATTAAAGAGGAATACTATTAACCGTAGTACTAAATGACTAATTTCAATCTCATACTTAAGGTTACATTTTCTCACAAATTCATACTTCTGTTAAGTTGACCATTAATAAATTTTGTTAAAGCATGACGTGAACAATTATGTGTCAGTTAATTATGACATTTTAAAAGATAAATTTTAAAATAAATAAATAAAATTGTGTCCCACCCCTTCGAGAATCATGAGTGAGGCTTCCACGACTTATAATTTGTTACAGTAGAGATTTATTTCTATAATTACAAAATCATTTAAATTATATATACCCAAGACTTAATCAACTTATGGCATTCCGCGGCTGGGAGAGTTGTGGATAGAGTAGGACTTTGCTTCTGCTCTATCCGCTGCAGAGTTTGATGGGAATTCGAACTGGGCAGTAGTGGATAAAAGTGGGAATCACATATTACAAACCTATATATGACACGAGAAAGCCAGGCTTTGGGCTCTGAATACAGCCTCTGCTGTTCTAGCATGGCTTCATAGTTCATCTTATTAGACAAAATGTGCAATTGATGCTTGTAGTTCTTCGAGAGTTCGCCCCTTGGTCTCCGTCACTAGCTTCGCAACGAACACAACAGTTGAACCGCAAATGGTTGCGTAGATGAAAAATGTTCCTGAAATCATATGACCGATTACGAGAACGCAGGGAAAGAAATGAAAAAAAGAGATACAAAGAAAAGTAGGGGAGTTGGTTGCTGAGATACCTGCTGAGCTCCATTCCATCATAAAGTTGAAGGTGTATATAACAATCGAACCAGCGCCCGTATTCACCAGAGTCAACAGGCTTCCGGCAGTGCCCTTGACGTTTATTGGGAATATCTGAAATTGAAATCATCCGTTCGTTGTAACAGAAGTTTATTGCTCCGCTGAACTTGCAGTAATAAATTAGTGAAAGCACATGAAGGTCAAGCACACGACGCTAGCTACCTCTGCCATAATAACTAACGGAAGTCCTGCCATGCCTGCTGTGTATGATGCATAATAACCCTGAATGCAGTACGTACCAATATTAAATATCTCAAATGATATACAGAATTAATTCACAAACTATTGTTATTGAAAGCATTTTAGATCCAAGCTTGATTTTTGTTCGTTAAAGAACACTGAAAAGAAGCGAAAACGTGACCAGCAGCCCAGGAAAAGAAAAGGAATACTTGCCTATGGATTATTTGTACTTACCAACATGCCAATATACATAAAAATGGGAGTGAGCTCCTTCCACCGGCCAAGGTTCTGCCATATCGAAAAGATTTACTTCAAAGTATATGACAATTTGCATGCGTATGAAGCAACAACACAAGCTAGTGACAAGTATCGAAATTTGTTTTGGTAGGAACCTGAAATAGAAAAGTCAAGCCCACAAGAAAGGCACCCAAGCACATCCCTGCAGAAGAAACCTACAAACGTTTGGTGGCTTCACGGTGAGTTACTGGTATTCACCATAAAAAAATGTCGTTCTTTTTCCATTCTCAATGTCTTACCAACAGAAGTGGTCGTCTTCCACATTTATCTGCTAAGAGAACACTCAATATTGTTCCAGGTATCTGTGAAACAAGAAAGAAACATCAAATGGAACTCTATTAATTCAAATGTAGAGTAGTAGTTTTCAAATTCATTTTACCCCAATAATAGCCAACGATATAGTCCCAATGGTACTTGAGAAATCTGCCAGAATAATGATGCAGTCCCATTATATGGCATTTATTCAAATATAGAACTTCCATAATAAAAATCTTTCAATTTACCGGCATCTACAAAGATAGAACTTCCATAAGAAGAGACCGCATTAGCCCCCCCAAGTTGATGCAGAAGCATCAGCCCCACTCCAACCTAAACAAATTCAAATAAATGTAGAAAGGTCCGACACATCATGAAAAACAAAGGTTAAACAGTCAATGATTTTTTCAGTCGTATTTCTTGCAAGACAGCTTACAATGATTACGTGAGCGTATCTCCACTGGAACAAGTCTAGCATTCTTTCTGAGTGCCGCTGAAAGATTTCAGTATAATCCTGGCATGATATGAAAATGTCTTATTGTTTTTATGTGCTTAGAGAATATTCTTTAACTCCAAATCCTCCAGTTGAGGATACCACACAGATAATATTTCACGATGGCTTGAAGCCGGAACTTGGAAGGTTACCATGATTTCAGCTGCTTCTTGAGATATATTAGCATTTTTTCCTCTAAGACGCTGCAGCACATCTTCAAACTCTTTTTGTTTACCAATTTTTGCCTGCAAACAAGTGTACCATCAATGATTTGAGCATTCTAGAGGAAATTTCTCGCTGCTGAATTTTATTTAGAAGTAAAAGATTTATATGCTTGTGTGTACTGTTGGAAGAATAAGGTCAAGCAATTTAAAGAGTCTTCATCTTCATTTAACATTGTATGAAAATTACTGAATTTCACTCACCAGCCACCTTGGAGACTCTGGAATGAAAAATAAACCTATAATATGCAGTAGAGATGGAATAGCACCTAGAGTAATAAAATCAGTTAGTATTAAGTGATTGATTCAATTTAAAGATGATGCAATAATCAAATTAATATAGGGCAGGACTAAAAGATAATTTACCGATTAGAGCAATGGTACGCCAGTTTAGGGCATTTCCAACGATATACATAAGTGCAAAGCCACAGCTATTCATCAACTGTGCACTTAATAGATTTAGACTAACAGTTAGAGAAGGGGGAAGTAATAACTAGGAAGCATAATAAATTATAAGTTGGCAATGGATCTCATTTGCACGACGAACTAAATATGTCATACCTGATTAGCTGAAGTAAACCTCCCCCTAAAATCCTTTGGTGTTATTTCTGCTATGTATATAGGTCCCTGTTTATGAGAAAGAATTTAATCATTATACAAGTGTTCTATGGATAAGTTACAAACTAAAATGAATTTTGAAGAAGAAAAAAGCTGAGTTTGTTTGCAATTTTCAATTTGCAATTACCACGTAGATAATTAACGCACTGCCAATTCCCATTAACAGTCGTCCAAAATCCAGCAACCAAGCATTCTACAATCAAGCATTGAACTGAGCTCAAAATTGCATGTTGAAATTTCCAGAAAAAAATTGCTATAAAATGTTACCACACTTATTTCCAATTCACTATACTTTAGACTTCTTAATTGCATTGATAATATATATATATATATATATATATATATATATATATATATATGTGTGTGTGTGTGTGTGTGTGTGGAAAAAAATGCTATAAAATGTTACCACACTTATTTCCAATGCACTATACTTTAGACTTCTTAATTGCATTGATAATATATATACATACATATATATATATATATGTGTGTGTGTGTGTGTGTGTGTGTGTGTGTGTATACCGAAATTTCAGAGAAGAGACCTTTGCAAATGCTATACTGAGCCACCCTGCAATACTGATAATTTCAGATAACCACATTGTCTGTTTCAAGATATCAACATAAAAAGAAGGAAAAGATGTTAAATAATATAATTTAAACATCCGCCCTAGGCCGATACACAATGGGTAATGCGAAAACTTACACATCTACGACCAATGAGATCCGTTATCCTCCCATTTACCAATCCGCCAACCACCCCTCCGATTGTCAGCATTGCACCAAAAACTGAGTACTGCAGAATAAGAAGAAAATTTAAATACATAGAACTGAAAAAGAGACTATAACCTACTTGATATATACACAAAGGGGAGGCAAACATCCAATTGCATTCACATTGGCATAAAAGAAGAAACAAATATGTAATTGATTTGTGTATATTTAGCTTCCTATTTTGTACTTGGTTGTAGGATAGATTCCTTGCTAGATAGGAAAACCTGTTGTACAAAAGCTCTAAGGGGGCGTTTGTTGCGCCGGACTATCTCGGACTAGATTAGCTTCAAGGACTAAGCTGGACTGGCTTAGACTAGACTAAATTGGACTAACTTAGTGAAGCGTTTGGTGCAGTATTGGACTAAGAAGCTGGATAATAACAAATTCTAATATTATATTATTTAATATATAAATTATTAATATTTTATTATGATCTTATCTTTTTCTTCATCTTTTCCTACCATTTCCGTCCCACTCTTTTCCTCTTCTCTCATCGTCCCACCCTCTCCCTCTTTTTTTCCTCTTAGACCTCTCAATTCATGTTTCTTTCTCATTCCTGGTCAAACTCTTTATTGATTCCAATCTCTATTTCTCTGTCCTCCCTCCCTCTCTAGCAATGCGTTGTTCGAATGGAACCTCACGGCTCTAATTTTCCCGACGAGTTGCAGGTTTCCCGATGTGTTTTCCGGCCAACCCTCGTTAAATTGGATGAAGTTAGCACCGCCAAAAAATTCATCACCATCCCTAGATTGAGATCTTAGCTTTGAATGCTCGAATCTGTCATGGATTTGAAGAAGCCCAAACAGGCCGAGACTTCCAGGCCATTTTCCGGCCACATTCGACCACATTTTGGCCTCAATTCAGGTAAAATCGTAATCTTGTCACTCTCAGCTTCAATTTGGTATATTTTATATGAAAGTTGGTTGTGAAATGGATCTGAAAGAGAGTCGGAAAGTTAATGATTGATCTAGGTGACCGGAGATGATGAGGAGTCTGTCGAGAGTGGTCGTTGAGCATGACGAGGACGAGAAAGAGAGGATAGTCTTAGCTAGTCCCATGGTTATTGGGGGGTCTCGCTAAGACCTCTTAGTGAAGGGTTTTGTCCATGCTAGTCCCATTTAGTCTCATTAATGTTAGTCCCAGCATGGAACAAACACACTATTGGACTAATAGCTAGTCCAGTCCAGTCCAGTCCAACTTAGTGAGGGCAAACAAACACCCCCTAATTGATTAATCAGAGAATTCACTTTTTCTGTTTAATATTTTCTCTGCCCTATTTTACATGGTAGCTCTGCAGCTTCCTTTTACCGCCACTGCAAATTTAGGCAGTGTGTTTCCTTTTCCTTTCCGTAGACCTTCCCCATGGTTAACGAACAAGGATCTTCAGATGAAGGATGACTGAAACGAAAACAGATGCTTCCAATCCATATTTCACCCAACATTCGGTGCACAATATATCAGCAATTTCTGCGAACCCTCGCACAACGTACGCTGTCCTACCATCTATGGAGTTGTGGCATCTGCGCTTGGGTTACGTTCCTTTTGAAGTCCAATAATGTCTCCCCATTTTCAAAGCAGAGTAGTTTTACGCTTTTAGTTCAATTTCAACTAACAACTAGCTAATTAGTACTACGGTTCAGCGATATTTTATTAAAATAACTACAATTTCTTAAATTTAGATGTTTTATTATTAATAATTATCTTTTCAATGATAAGATTTATTATAAAAATCAGATTTATTCCTAATTATCTCTTTGATTATATCTTTTTATTTACTGTTTTTTTATTTCTTGTTCTTCCTACTGCTTTAAACCCCATTTATTAATTTTTAATAATCGGCCTATATCACATGTTAATTATATTTATCTACTCATATGACATATTATTTTTTATGATCAACTTGCCACAAATTAGTGTGTCTTGCTTGTAGGTATATTATGTTTTTTCTATCTTTTAGTTATGTTTCATACCTTATTTATAGGTATAGTATACATTCATATTTTTGTACTTGAGTTAGAATAGAATGTTTGGAGATAGATTTATGTTAATATATTAATTTTTTTGTTAGAAGACTTTAATTGATTTTTAATATCTTTAAAAAATAAAAATAAAAAAGCATAAAAGAAATAAAAACATGTAATTACATAACTGGACCCACTCCTAAAACTATCTATGTTTTTGGACCTAGATCTAAAAAAGAAAAATACTATAATGAGAGAGAGAGAGAGAGAGAGAGAGAGAGAGAGAGAGAGAGAGAGAGAGAGAGGGAGAGAGAAAGAACGTGGGGGTTTCAAAAAAGAAAAAGAAAAAGGAGATGCTATGGACGAGATTTGAAAAACAAAAATCGGTTTGTGTGAAATTACCATATTACTCATGATTTTACTTTGTGAATTGTTCTAGAACAATCTACTAAAAGATGCTATTTTTTCTTAGGGTCTTTGATTTCTTGGAGATAAAAAAGACAAGAGACAATTTCTTTAGAGACAATTTCTTTATCTCCAGCGCAAGACGAATAAAGAACCATGACCGGAGCTTCTGGTGAGTTGTCATGAATTCGATATATATTGATAGATTTGCGATTATTGCATTCAAGGCTGGCACTATACGTTATGATCTCTTCATATTGCTGCAAATTAATTCAGTATACCATGAACGAACAAAGCATGTAGGAAGACATATTGTAATTTCATTCGAGAAAATTCAAGATGGTTTGGTTGTCACAAAACATGTTTCTTCTTTTTACCAACTAGAAGATGTGTTCACAAAGGCTTTGAGGAAGGAAACTTTCTCGATTGGCCTTTATACGCAATGGAGTTCTAGACATCCACTCTCCAACTTGAGGAGAGTGTTAAAAAGTCAATGATATCCCGGATATCGTGGCTTAGATTAAGAAACAAATATGCAACTGATTTGTATATAAAGCTTCCTATTTTGTACCTTGATTGTAGGATTGATTCCTTGCTAGATAGGAATTTAATATGGAACCTTGAGAGAAGTCTTAGAGAACTTACTTCTGCGAGAGTAATGTCCAACTCTTCTATAATTCCAGATTCAGCAGCGGATGAATATCCTAACTGCAACAAAAAAATCTGTCACACTATTCTAATTCCTAATTGTATTTAAGGAACATTTAATGATTATTCAAGACCATAAACAATTTGATGCAGCAAAGTGAAAGGAACATGACAAATAATTTGTCGAATAAGGTGGTAAGTCACTTACAGCACACCCAAAAGAAAGGGAACCACAGAGGGCCACCAGAGTGCTGAGAACAACAACAGTGGTGACCGGTAAGGACCCAACATCTGGCGTTGCATCGCTGTAATCATTGCCGGCTCCTTCTTCATGTACCAAGTTCTCTGAAACTGTTAGCAGTCCTTCTTCCATGGTTTCTCTATGATCCATAAATAAATCTTAACTTCTTGGAAGACGAAGATTATATCTCCCAACTAAGACTTCAAGCGATCTAGCTTTGGTAGTTGCGCATTCATACTTATAAACACTGGTTTAAACGGTTCACTCTTAATTGAGCTACGTCCACTTCGTATGTATGTAGTTAGTTAAGCCACTAGGAATAGCCTAGTGGTGAGGGTGTGGGTAAGGGGGTGGGGTAGATTAGATCCCAGGTTCGAGACCTGGTGTGGGTGGGGAGAGAAAAAAAGAAAAAATATGCATGTACTTAGTTTGTATATATGTACAGTAATAAACATGAGTGAGCGTTTGGAAGGATTTATAGTAACATGACATTATTAGAGAGAGTTCCAGAATTGGAGTAGTTGGTTGTTTGCTCCCTCTCAATTTTTTGTAGGCCCTTTGAACTTCTTAAGCTCCGTGGCCACCATAAGGCCTCATGATATCCACTTAATGGTTGTTTGAATGGAGGTTGAGTAACGAGGTTTGGCTGTTTGAAGGGAGGTAGGTGAGTTTGTCATGGGAAGGTATTTCGATCGAATAGGAGACGAAGTAAGTTTGTTAGCAGTGTAAAATATGCAGTAGGGTAGCGATTGCTGCTCTAGTCGTCAGAAGTATTTATTAGGGCCTGTTGGAAAGTGATAAAATATGGAGAAACTGTAAAAAATGAACTATTTTTTTTAATCTTATGACTGAAATAGAACAAACCATTTATGCACAAGTCATGCACATCATGCACAACAACGAATTGACGAAAATACCCACATATAAAATGTAAAAACTCACAGGTGATGATGTCAATTTTCTGATTTCGAAGAGAGAGCTGCAAGCTCTGGGTTCTTGGGTTGACTTAGATCTGTGAGCATATCATGTGCATGTCACTAGAAAGAGATGATTTTTAGTGGGATTTCCAAAATTTATGTTCAAGTCAAAGATTTGTAAACTATATATCTTTAAGGGATTGCCATAATCTAGGCCTCCACATATCCCCCAACGCCGTTAATTGCACGATAAAAGTCCACCACAAAACCGATACACGTTCCAAATATTGCATCAAGAACCCTAATTTCTCATAGTAAAAGCAAAAATCCCAAATTTAAAAAATGAAAGCTCCGATCTTTGCCACGACACTCAAATTCCAGAAAATGGCCCATTGCATCAATAGGACAAGGCCTGTTTGGAGAAGCCAAAATATTTCAAACACCAGAACAACACTCGATTTCAACTTTGTTGGTGTTTACCCCACCCTATTGTACCTCCATCCCCAAAGAAAGAGATGGGGGGGGGGGGGGGGGGCACCATTGAAGGCGGCAGAGGAGAGGAGGTTGGGCAACAATTGAAAATCTTTTGATTTTCCATTTATTCAATTGCTATATGTAGGTGGCATTGCTAACGCTGTGGAGCAAAAAATAATCACAAGGTGACACGTGGTTTTTTGGGTAAATTACCCTTAAGGCACACCGATTCCTATGCGCAAGTAGTAGGCAATTATTCCTCAACCAAGTCAAAAGTGCCCAAAATAGGTAATAATTCAAAACCTATTTCATTCATTCTCATCCAATCCTCTCCACAAGGTAACTCCTAAATCATTCCTCTTTTATTATATTGATTAGCTAATCAATTGGGAAATCATTCTATTAATTAGCTAATTAATTGATTTATTATTCAATTATCCATAATTAGCTACAAATCATGAACCTCACCCAAAATACTAACCAAGTGGTCGGTCCTCCTTCTCCTAAAGGGGCCAGCCACACCCCTATAATACCTACCTCATTCTCTCCAAAACTCAATTCCAACTCTCTTGCAAAATTCTCTAAATTCTCCAAACACTTTTCTTTCAAAATTCTAACTTTGGCATCAGAGGTTCATTGGGCATAGCCCCCCCATTCATCATGGGCGTGTGAGGCTCTTATCCTTGACCTAATGTGTTAATTGTTTTGTAGGTGCAATTTTGTCCAAGAAGGAGACGGCAAAAATTTGCATCCACAAATTGGTGCTTTCATTGAGAGTTGAGTCACACACTCGTAGAAGACTCTCGCATATAAGGTTTTTCGTTTTCTTGTTCATTTGTAGATTTTTCGTACGTTCTTATTCTTAGAATTTTTATTTCTAAAAATTCTTTGGTAAAACATAAAAGAAAAGTACAATGGCAAGGGATTCGGAAACCTCGACAAACGAAACTTCCTATGTTCAAAGATTCGGATCGAATGATAAAGGACGAGACATAGCCCCACCACAACGATTCACAAGGCTCAACACGATGGTAAGAGGAGCAACTTTACCACCAAGGAGCATTACCACCATGGCATCCACGGGGACTACTGTGGCAGTGAGGAGTGGGCCAGCTCCATGGTAGCGAGCCCACAGTGAGCAGGGGGCAACGAGGCAGCCACCAGCTTAAGCCCATGCCACTTTGCAGCAGCAAGCCCAAGCCGCTGCCCTAGTAACGCAAGCCCTAGCCTCGCACCCACGTGCACCACAAGTTGAGCAGCCTACTATTGTGGCCCAGCATGCTCCCGTAGTCTAGTCTGCTCCCGTGGCCCAGCTAGCTTTCATGGCCTAGCCTGTTTCCATGGCCTTCCAAGCAGCCCAGATTGGTCCAAGATTGGTTCAACCAAATTTCTGGGCCCATGATTGAACCGGGGGCATTTTCAACCCATTTCTCTGTGAATTTAACATGTCCCAACTCAAATCTCGCACCCGGAGTCCACTGCACATCCACTACTCAAGGAGACGCATTTCGTCCAAGCTCTTCCAACTCAAATGGAGAATAATACTTGTCTCAACAAGTTATAGAGTTTATGAGTGCCCTCGCACAGTAGACGACTTTAGTGAGTCAGCTCTTGCAGAGCATCGAGATGTAATGTGCCCCTGACGAGGTGTCCTGAAGTAGGACAAGGGCAAACGAAGAACCTCTCCAGCAGAGTCCCATCAATCAGCCACTTGACCGGTCACGAACCAAGTGTTTTAACAGAGTACACTCCCGACTGGGCCCTTGAGATAGCGTATACTCTTGTCTTAATGCGTGGATGAGCATGCACTCTCAGTTAGGCCCACAGACAAACATACACTCACGGTTGGGGTCACACTCTGATAATCAACATGAGCAACCTTCCAAGCGAAGTGTTCATTCACGGCAAGGCCCGCAATGAGCATTCTCCACCTCACATCGAAGTAGGTAGCACAACGGACGGAGAGAAGCAGTCACTCAATCTTGCTCAAGTTCAACCAGCAGCTTGCGAGTTACCTGCTCGCCTGCTAGGAACATACCACATGCACCGTAATCGTGGCATATCAAGCCGAACACATGGAAGAGCAGCCTAGACTAGCAAGTCACGACCGGGAGCAACCGAGAGCTCTGCCGCCCCTAACAAAGGCAAATTCAGGAAGAAGTAGAAAGGCTCCTGACCGAGCGATTGCACGATTTCCTGTGCAACGAAGCTATTGATAAGGTGCTCCAATGAGACATGACCAACATAAGCGAGTCTCATCTTTCAATGACAAGATCAAGCAGATTGGACTACCTTGCATAGATTGCCGGATACAAAGACTACTTATGTTCCAACAAACGCAGCAGCTCGGCCTAATGGCACATCGGGGGTAGACGAGTACCAGAAGGACACACCAACCCAACTACCAAGAACCGGGGGTAGGCCTTATTCTTAACACTCCAAACGATTCAATACTAAAGCAGCACATCATTAGTAGCCGAGCATCACGGATAAGGGCTGGTATACCACATGTCATTATATAAGTTGGAGGAAGTTTAATTTTCAAGTGTCCTCCCACTTGTATAATGACATTTAATGTACCATCCTGTGTTTCGGGCACACTGAAAAATCTGTCATCTGCAGGTTAAAAAAATAAAGTGAGTTTTAAAGAAGTATTTTCAAACCAGCACTTATTATACACATTGAAATTTTAATTAAACAGTGCTTCTTGACATGCACTTCAAATGACCCGGAATCATTTTTAAGTTTTTCTGCCACACCCGAATTAGATGACAAAAGTAGCATTATTGGTTCTTCAGACGTCACTATTTGTACTTTTAGTTGCATAATTTTCAGATCTTGTAAGTCTTTAGTGGACAATTTTGTAGTGCAAAAATAGGAGACAGACACAGCAACCAGAGTGCTGACCACAACCATGGTGCTGGCTGATGAGCAACTTTCACTTCGTTGTTCATTTATGGCACCGTCGTTGCTATTACTGCCACCACCACGATAGGGCTTAGACTTAATGTTTTTGACGTGCAGAGGAATTGAGTTCTATTTTATGTTTTCTCCAACCATTTCTTAATTCTCCATTTAATTCAATAGTCACACCACTATGTACCGTTACTGGTTACAACATGAATGTATTGATAATACTATATAATAGTGTGAGTTACCCTAAAAACTTCTCTGTGTCAAAAGAACTGTGAAAAAAGAAAATTTGGGAGTCAATTTTCTTCAAACATTGAGCAGAATTGCCGCGATACCACAAAAAGTGAATATATGTTACACGAAAGTGGCAATAAGCGTCCTATTACTATTGTAAAACCAGGCTTTGGGCTCAGAAAAGGGCCTCTTGTGTGCTAGCATGCCTTCATAGTTCATCTAACTACACAAGATGAGTAATTGACGCCTGTAGTTCTTCTAGCGCTCGCCCCTTGGTATCCATCACTAGTTTTGCAATGAATACAACAGTTCAACCACAAATGGTCAAGAAGACGAACTTTTCGTGTTGAAAGATACATTATAAGCCTGAATGCAGGACCAGTATTAACTAAAATTAACTTAACTATTCGTATGGAGAGCATTTTAGATGTACGTGACTTGTTCGTTGCTAAAGATGTGACTAATATTTCCAAGAGAAGAAAAAATACTTGTATGTGGATTGTTTGGATTTACCAGCATGCCAATAAACACCAAAACGGGAGCCCTTCCACGGTCAAGGTCCTGCCGTATAAAAAAGATGTACGTCAAAATATGAATTTGCAAATGAAGCAAGAAACAACACAAGCTGAGAAGTGCGGGAACAAATTTTGGTAGAGACCTGAAAGAAAAAATGCCAAACCCACTAGAAAGGCACCTGAGCACATCCCAGCAGCAGAAACCTGCAAAATTTGATGGCTTTACTGTGAGCTTACTGATATCATAAAATAAACGTTCTTTCGCCATTCTCAATTTCTTACCACCAGAAGTGGCTGTCTTCCTGATTTATCTGCTAATAGCATACTCAATAAAACACCAGGTATATGTAAAACACGAAAGAAATATCTACTCATTGGAGATATGCATCAAACGAAACTATCTAATCACTTATGGAGTGATAGTTTTCAGACTCATGTACCCCAATAATTGCCAATGATATAGTCCCAATGCTACTTGAGAAATCTGCCAGTAAATGGATACGAAATCATATTTTCTGCTGTACAGCATTTGAATAAATGAAACAAAATAAAAGCCTTTGATCCAGTATCAAATGCTGTATAGCAGAAAATATGATTTCCATAAAATGTTACTGCACTAGACCCCCCCAAATTGCTGCAGTACCATCAATCCAGCTCCAACCTAAACCAGTTAAAATATCCGTAGAAAGGTAAGACACCTCATGAAAAGAAAAGGTAATGCAGTAAATGACTTGTTCAATCGTATTTCCCTTGAGAAAGCTTACAATGAGTGAGCGAGCGTATCTTCGCTGAAACAAGTCCAGCACTCTTTCTGACTGCTGCTGAAAGATCATGGTATAATCCCGCCACGATATACTATTATGTCTTATTCTTTTTAAAAGCTAAAGAATATAATTTATCTCCAAAATAATTCCTCAAGTTGAGGATACCAAACAAATAACCTTTAAACGATAACATGAAGTTCGGATTTGGAAAGTTACCACGATATCAGCTGCTTCTTGAGATATATAAGAAATTTTCCTCTAAGACGTTGCAGAGCAGCATAAAGGTCCTTTTATTTATCAATTTTAGCCTGCAAACTAGCGTACCATAATTGATTCTAGCTGTGTGCACTGTTGGCAGAATAAGGTCACAGAGACGAGTAACTCATTCTTAACTCACCAGCCACCTTGGAGTCTCTGGAATGAAAAATAAACCTATGATATGTAGTAGGGATGGAATAGCTCCAGAATCAACTATATCTTGTACCAACTAGAGCAATGGTACACCAGTTTAAGGCATTTCCAATGAAATACATAAGTGTGATGCCGCAGCTAACCATCAACTGTGCACTTGATGAAATTTAGACTACTGATTAGAGAAGTGGAAAGTAACTAGTAAGAGGGTAAGCATCATGAATCATAGCTGAAGTAAACGTTGCCCCAAGATCCTTGGGTGTTATTTCCGCTATGTCAGGTACCTGTTAATGGGAGAGAACTTGATCATTTTATATATGTTTTATATGGATATGTTAGAAACTGATTTACATTTGAAGAAGAACGAGACGGAGTTTGCATTAACCACGTACATACTTAACCCAACGCCAAACCCCGAAAACAGCCGTCCAAAATCCAGCCACCAAGCATTCTACCATCAAGCATTGAACTCAACTACTGATTGAAACACAATAAGGGAAGAAAACAAAAGGCAGGCAGGAAAAAAGAGAGAAATAGAAAACAATAGGTTGCATTCATCATATGTATATGGAGACAGGAAAGAGAAGAAACCTTTGCAAATGCTATACTCAGCCACCCTGCAGTACTGAATGTTTCGGACAGCCACATTGTCTGTTTCAAGATATCAACATGAAAAGAACAAAAAAAAATATAGATAATATAAGTTTGAGCATCTGCACTAGGCCTAGGGACAACGGGAAATGCGAAAACTTACACCTCTAAGACCAATGAGATCCGCTGTTCTTCCATTTACCAATCCACCAATCACTCTGCCGATTGTTAATGTTGAACCAAAAACTGAGTACTGCAGAAGGAGAAGAAAGTTTACCAAATGCAGAGGAATGAAAACCGAAGAGACTATAATCTACATGATATATATACAAAGGTGGCGAACATCTAATTGCAATTTGCAATCAAGGTCGGTTCACTCTTATCATCTACAAATGGAGTTGTAGTATATCTCGAGGTCTTAAAATTGTATCTATTTACGTTTTTCATGTGACTATTTGATCTTCTGTTAAATTGATGATATTGAATTTGTTTATAGGTTCTGCGAATAAACCATTTTTGCAACAAATTGACTAACTCTGCTTGTTGTTCAAGAATATAAAACAACAATTAAAAAAAAAAAACGAAACTTCATGATATCACTTTTAGTGTGTGTGATGCGAGTGTCGCTTCCGATTACCTAATTAGGTCCTATAATGCCCCAACATAACTTTAACACATCAAAAGATTATACAAACGTAGAAGAAAATTGCTATGATTTAACAAATATTATGGTGTTTTGAGAGAAAATTGATACATCGTGACAAACACGTGACACTTTGTACTCCATGACCATGTACCCTTTCAGTATCACGTGACAAGTACGTGACATTTTGAAAACAAGAAGCGAAAAACGACCATCTCTCTAGATCTGCGCCCGTCTGTTCACACGCACGGCGAATCCAAGCCGATGAAACAGAAAGATTCAAACTTCACCGAACCCTGATCGAATCTCCGCCATGGATTTCGTGGAACTGGAGGCGATCGAGGGCCTCCGATGGTCCTGGAATTCATGGCCGCCGTCAAAATCCGAGTGCGCCGCCCTTGTCATCCCTCTCAGCGTCATGTGCACACCGTTGATGCAGCAAGCCGAGCTCCCGATACTCCCCTACGACCCCGTCACTTGCCTCCGATGCCGCGCCGTTTTG
Source organism: Pyrus communis (assembly GCF_963583255.1). NCBI lineage: Eukaryota > Viridiplantae > Streptophyta > Magnoliopsida > Rosales > Rosaceae > Pyrus > Pyrus communis. The sequence continues at coordinate 2,252,629 of NC_084811.1, read as the reverse complement.
AACCCCTACGCCCGCGTCGATTACCCTTCTCGCATCTGGTTCTGCTCCTTCTGCCACCACAAGAACTCCTTCCCTCACTCTTACTCCAACATCGGCGAGACCAACCTCCCCGCCGAGCTTTTTCCGACTTACAGCGCCGTAGAGTACGCCAAAACCGCCCATGGAATTCCCAATTCTGGCTCGAATTCCCAGAATTGGGCAAGTGGGTTGTCGTCATCGTCGTCCCTGTCGTCTATGGGGTCGTCGGCGGCGGCGTCGTCGGTGTCGAATGGGGATTCGAGAGGGGTGAGGCCGGCGTTTGTGTTCGTTGTGGATGCTTGCACGCCTGGGGACGAGCTTGGGGCACTTAAAAATGAGCTCTTGCTTGTTGTGGAGAAGCTTCCGGAGACCGCTTTGGTGGGTCTGATCACGTTTGATTCGATGGTTCGCGTTCATGATCTCGGGTTTTCGGAGTGCTCGAGGGCCGTGATGCTTCACGGCGAACGGGAGCTGTCATCGCTTCAGGTAGCTGGTTTTCTTCTTTGCTTGCCATAATTTTTTGGTGTGTTGAAGTGAAAGATGTTGCATTTTGCGTGTTTTTTACTTGTTAGCACTTATTTTGGATATCAATGAGTTTCTTTTGGTAGTTTAGGAGAAGTTTAACCATTTGCAGTTTAAATTTTTGTGTGTTGAAGTATATGTTACGTTTTTTCGTGTTTATAATAATTGCTGTTCTTGGTTATGAAGTAGATGCGTGTTATGTAAATTTACAATCTTTGAGTTTAAATTTGCCATATTTTGGTGTGTTGAAGTAGGAATGTGTCACATTTTTCGTGTTTTTACTTATTATCAAACTCTTGGTTATTAACGAGTTGCTTTAGGAAGTTTAGAAGACATTCAATTTGGAGTTTAAATTTTGAAGCAGTCCATTTGAATTTGATAGTCTGAACTCTGAAGTAGTAGTTTTATCACTTAATCCATTTTGATATTTGTGGAAATCTCAGTGCTTTTCGGGTCTTCTAGAAACTAGAAATGCTCTCGTCGTTTAAGAATTAGTCTCCTAGTTTGCTCAGAGGTTGAAAGCAATCAAGTATACTAACTCAGATCCAGATTTTCTCGCCGATTGATCTGTTTACTTATGCGCTTCATATTCCCTAGAGAATGTTCTGTGCCTAATTTGAATTACTGAGTTTTCTCATTGAATGCATTTTAAGTTTTAACTCATCCTGTATGTAACTGGAATTTAATGCATTACATTTATATTTTGAACTCTTAGACCCAACAATTTCTAGGCATTAAGCGACCAAAGCATCAGCAACTCGGAAAGATATCAGTTAATCAAAAGCAGGGCTTTTTGCTACCTGTTTCTGAATGTGAGTTCAACATCACAACTGCAATTGAAGAGATTCATTGTTCAGTTCAAGTCAAGCCCGGTCATCGTCCTCAAAGGTGTACCGGAGCAGCAATATCAGCTGCACTTGGACTTCTGGAAGGATGTTCAGGGAGCACGGGTTCCAGGATCATGGTCTTCACATCTGGACCAGCAACTTTAGGCCCAGGAATAATCGTTGATTCCGATCTTAGCAAGTCCATCAGAAATCACCGAGACCTCATCAATGGTCATGCCCCTTACTATAGTAGATCTTGCAGCTTTTATAGGCAAGTGTCGCAGAGGTTAACTGATGCATCTATTGTTCTCGATTTGTTTGCTTGTTCTCTTGATCAAGCTGGAGTTGCAGAGCTGAAGGTCCCTGTTGAGAAGTCAGGTGGTTTCATGATGCTAGGTGAGTCATTTGCGTCAAATCAATTCAGAAAATGTTTAAGCCACATTTTTACTCGTGATAAAGGGGGATATTTGAAGATGTATTTTGATGCAACTATTGAGATAGTAACCACTAGAGATATTAAAATCTGTGGAGCCCTAGGTCCTTGTGTATCTCTTCGAGAAGTCAATGATTTAGTGAGTAGCAGTGAGATTGGGGAGGGTGGTACCTATATGTGGAAGTTGGGTACAATCACCAATAAAACATGCATTGCTTTTTTCTTCCGAGTGAGTGATGAGCAGAAAGTTCAACCTGGGTCGGCATTCCTGATACAGTTCATAATAAGATACCGTCATGGGAACATGGGGATCCGGAAAAGGGTAACAACTGCAGCGAGAAGATGGGTTGGGGGCAGTTCACCAGAAATTGCTGCTGGGTTTGATCAAGAAGCTGCAGCTTCAGTGATAGCCAGGCTTGCTATTCGCCGAGCTGAGACTTGTTTCGCTCGAGATGTTATCAGATGGCTGGATGACACATTGATCCGCTTTGCTTCCAAGTTTGGAGACTATGCGGAGGAAGATCCAACTTCTTTCCGCCTGTCATCCAACTTCTCCCTTTTCCCTCAGTTCATGTATTACTTAAGGAGGTCTCAGTTTATTGATGTCTTCAACAGTAGTCCTGATGAGACTGCTTTCTTCCGGCTAATGCTGAATCGTGAGGGGGTGGTGGGTTCCCTTATCATGATCCAGCCCACGCTTTTCCAATACTCCTTTGATGGTCCACCTGTTCCAGTCCTCCTAGATGTTCGCTCCATCTCTCCAGATGTTATCTTGCTCTTTGACTCATACTTTCACGTGGTTATTCATTACGGGTCCAAAGTTGCTCAGTGGAGGAAGCTTGGGTATGACAAGGACCCAAACCATGAGAATTTGAGGAAGCTGTTGGAAGCCCCGGAAATTGATGCAGAGCAGTTGATGGCTGACCGAGTTCCTGCACCAAAGTTTATTAAATGTGACCAGCATGGCAGCCAAGCGAGGTTTCTTCTTGCAAAGTTGAATCCATCTGTTACCCAGAATTCAACACACACTGACGGTTCAGATATTATTTTCACCGATGATCTGAGCTTGCAGGTATTTTTAGATCACTTGCAGGTCCTTGCAGTGCAAGGCTGATGAAGAGGAGCACTTTATATGGATTTTCGATTTTCTCGTCATACAAAGGTATTTTTGTGTATAGTTTTGAAGAGAAAAAGGTGTCTAGTTGTATTAACCCACTGTGCTTTTGATAACGAGTCAATTTATTTTCCAAGTATCTGTTATCATTACATGATCAACGTTATCGACAAAATGGAAAATTGATGCTCAAATGACGTGAAATTCTACAGATATTAAACAAAATGGGCGATTGATGCTTGTATTTCTTCTAGGGTTCTCCCCTTGGTCTCCGGCACTAGCTTTGCTGAGAACAAAACAGTTAAACCGGCAATGGCTGCGTAGAAGAAAAACGTTCCTGAAATCATTCGAACAGTTATTAGTATGCAGAAAGACCGAAAGCGAAGGGAAGAGAGGAGGGGAGTGGATTTTATACCCACCTGCCGAGCTCCACTCCATCATAAAATTGAAGGTGTAAGTTGTTATCCAAGAACAAGACCAGTACACCAAACTCAACAGGCTTCCGGCCGAACCTTTAATGTTTACCGGGAAAATCTGAAAAGAAACGCATCAAATCTTCGTTATAAAAGTCGATTTCTTGTTAAGTTTCGGATAATCAGTTGGTAGAGCTGTACCTCTGACATAATAACCCACGGTAATCCTGACATTCCGATCAAGTATGTCGTACCATAACCCTGAATGCAACATCAATTAGTTCAAATATTCTCATTTCTCGAATAACTTACAAGGAGACGGAAGATGTGATCGGTTATATTGTACCAGCATGCCGATGAGAACGAGAACTGGAGTTCCTTTCTTCCACAGGTCGAGGTCCTGCCACGACGAAAAAATGTACTTCAAAGCACGATCGAACATTTATGAAGCAAACAGCAAATCAAACAAGAGAAGTATCAAAGTTTAGTTTGAGGAGAAACCTGAAAATAGAATGCCAAGCCCACAAGAAACGAGCTCAAGCACATTCCGGCAGCAGAAACCTGCAAACATTACACAACTTCGTTACGGACTTACTGGTATTCAACATCGAAAAGTCAGATTCTTTGCCTTTCTCACCATTAGAAGTCGTCGTCGTCCAGATTTGTCAGTCAAGAAAACACACAACGCAACAGAAGGTATCCCGCTAATAGCCAATGCAATAGTCCCGACACTACTTGAAAAATCTACCCGAAAATGGACATGAGAGCATATTTTTCGTTATATTGCCTTTCAACTGTATGAAGCAAAATAAAAATGTATTTTGATTTACCGGCATCTACAAATATAGAGCTTCCATAAAAAGCCGTTGCATTAGCCCCGGAAAATTGTTGTAGAAACATCAGCCCGACACCAATCTGAGACGAATCAAATGTGTGTACAAATGTCGGACACATCAGAAAACGGGGAAGTGAAACAATTGATGAATTCTGTAAATATATGTTCTTTGAGAAATTCATACGATGAGCGAGTCAGCATATCTCTTATGGAACAAGTCTAGCATACTTTCTGAGTGCTGCTGAAACATTTCTGTATAATCCTGCCACGATACAAGAGAACACGATCTCATTTCTTGATTGTATGCCGAAAGAAATATCTTTAACCTTAAAGTGTTGAAACTTGGAACATTACCATGATATCAGCTGCTTCTTGTGATACAGAAGCCTTCGTTCCTCTAAGACGCTGCAGAGTGGCTTCAAGGTCTTCTTGTTTACCAACTTTGGCCTGCGGAGCTAAGTGTTTTAGTTACTTGAGCGCTTGATTTATTTAAACTTTACTAGACACGCACTCACCAGCCACCTTGGAGACTCTGGGATGAAAAATAAACCTATAATTTGTAGTAGAGTTGGAATTGCACCTGATAATGTAAAATCTCATAGTATTAAGTGTTCCAGTAAATTTTTATGCCTAGATAAACTTAACATAAGGTTTAAGACTAGCGGATAAGTTACCGATTACTGCAATGGTGCGCCAGGGTAGGGCGTTTCCAATGAAATAGAACAGCGAAAAACCGCAGCTAATGAAAAACTGTGTACTTCATGAAATTTAGGCTAGTAATTAATGAAAGGTAATTAGAGATTATCTCATATTCACAGTGATTTTGTTATCGACATCATACCTGATTAGCTGAAGTAAATGTTCCTCGGAGATCCTTAGGTGTTATTTCTGATATGTAGACAGGTACCTGTTCATGTATAAGTAAGAAATCATTTCAAAAGATTTCAGGAAAAAATACCTATACTTCGTAGGAAATTCGCACATACCACGTACATAATTATCCCGATGCCAAATCCCACTGACAGTCGTCCAGTATCCAGCCACCAAGCATTCTAACATCAATTATTTAATTCAAGTACTGATAGATTCAGATAAAAAGGAGAAAACAAAACTTAAGCGACATTCTACTGTAAACTAATTTAAACTACAGGGAGGGGGTCTGAAATTCGGGTGCAGCACATTCGCTTTGGCCGATGTGGCTACAATCACATCTGCTAAAATTTAGTATCTAATCATATATATGGAGATGGGAAAGAGAAGAAACCTTTGCAAATGCAATAGTGAGCCACCCTGCAGAACTGAATATTGCAGAGACTCCCATTGTCTGTTTCATAAAATGAGCGGGGAAATTAAGAACAAGAAGAGTTTAGTTCATGAGATAATTTAAATATAAAGGGTAGTTAGTAGAAAAACTTACACCCCTACGACCGATCATATCCGCCATTTTTCCATTTAGTAATCCACCAATCATTCCTCCTACTGTCAGTATTGAACCGAAAACTGAGTACTGCGTAAGGAGAAGAAAGTTTGTCAAAATGCAGATAGAGAACTTCGCAAAGAATCTGAAACTTTTCTTCGGCATCCAAAATTTACGAAACCAAATCCATGTTTGTAAATTCCACAATGGGAAAACTTAACTGATGAACTTCATATTTAACACTGTTTTAAAAATCCCCGTCTAGTGCCGCTTAGGTCCCACCTACGCACTAGGCGGCTAGCCACCACCCTGATTAATGCCTAGGTGTTTGAAAATTAAGAAATGACGCATAGACCTGCTGAGGCGACCGCCTAGGCACCCGTCTAGCCAGCCCAAAAATTGTAAGAGACTTGTTGAATACTTAAATAATCACACATTATATGCTTGTTCCTCATGTTTTCATTATGTTCCAATACTTCATAATATATATGTCATTCTATTTTGTAATTTATGATGATGTTATATATATTTTAAGTATAAACATATACTTATTTACATGAAATATAATGGATTTAGTTAAATCCGCCTAGACCCCATCTAGCCACCTAAGCGCTAGGCTCCAGCTCGCTGCTCGACTAGCGACTAGCGCTTAGTGTCTTTTAAAACCTTTATTTAATACCCGAATCCCACGTGGGGAGACTAAAGAATTGCATAATAGTTTAAATGATTTGGGGTCTCTCAACCAACACTATTGTACTTACGGCAGCAAGAGTAAGGTCCAAGTCTTCAACGATCCCAGATTCAGCAGCTGATGAATATCCTGTCTGCAGCAGATCATTGTAATTAATGTTTATCAAGATTAAAACCGGAAGATGATTTTTGCACGTCCCTCTTATCCTCTTGTACTCCTCCCTTTTTTCAAGCACTTTGACTAAATTAATATATCAAAGGAGAATCAAGGCACGGAAACAAGAGGAGGAGTGCAGAAGGAGAAAATGGGATTGTAAATCACAAAATTACTTACGGCACAGCCAGCAGAGAGAGATCCACAGAGGGCCACCAAAGTGCTTAGAACAACAACAATGGTGACTGATGGGGATCCACTGGGCATTGTTTGACTCCCATCAACTGCATCCCCATTTACGTTACTGAACACGTCTCTTAGTAGTCCTTCTTCCATGGTTTCTCTATGATCCAAACAAATCTTATTTTCTTGTGAAGAAGGTGAAAAAGTACACGTGGAAAAAGAAAACGGTTTGCAGAAGAATGAGAAATGCAGGTACTCATAAAAATGAGAAATGCAGGTATTCATAAAAACAACCATAATTTATTATTAATTCTTCATTATTATTGGTTATAATTAACGAGTATTTTATTCTGTAAAGATATCTCTCAAATATTTTATTCCCAACCTTTCCTTTGGTTCAAACTTCACCTACAAGTTTATTATAAATCTAGTTCAGTTGGTGGAGTTTGATTGGTAGGACGATTGAAGTTAAATAGTATTTCATCTGCCTGATTTGTGTTAAAGTTCTAATGAGCAACTGATATTTTGTTGTGTAATTAATAGATGGTAAAAGTGGAGAATGTTTTAGGGAAGTGCGGAGCAAAACGTTGCTGCTACTGCAGTGATGATTTCATTCGTTGACTTCCGTAGGATTCCTCCATTTCTGTAGTACAAGCTTAACTATGTCAAAGCTACCTGCTCACTAACAGCTGTTTTCTTCAATCTAAGGTTTACAACACATATAATTTTACCCTTACATGTATCTATAAGATAAAACTTCACCTAACTCTATTAACATTTAAATTGAAAAACTAGCCGTTGCTTTCTTTTGGCCTTCCTGCTGACTAAGGCAAGATCAACAGCAGATATTCATTTAGTTCCAACACCTGGTTTTCTACCCCTGAAGGCTTCAAATGGTGTCTTCTTGTGAAGAGCCCTTGTAGGGCTTCTGTTGATCAAATAGACAACAGTATTGACTGCTTCACCCCAGAAAATATATGGAATTTTTTTCTCATAGAGCATGGACTTGGCCATCTCGACTATGGTTCTATTTTTCCTTTCTGCCACTATATTCTGTTGTGGAGTGTAAGCAACTGTAAGTTTTCCTTCTAGGAAATATTCTCACATAAATTCTCGAGTTCAAGTGAGGTATATTCATCTCCCCTATCACTCCTTGGTTTCTTGACTTGAATCCACTCTGCAACACTACCATGGACTTGGAACTTCTTGAAGATACTAAAGACGTCAGACTTGTATCTCATAAGTCAACCCAGCACATCCTTGTGCAGTCATCAATAAAACAAGAGGAAATACCTGTTTTCACTCATAGTTGCAGTCTGCATTGGACCACACACATTTGTGTGTATGAGTTCAAGAGGTTCTGATGCTCTCCAAGACGTTCCACTCTTAAATGCTTCTCTGTGATGCTTGCCAATTTTACACCCTTAACATACCTTCTCTGAGTTCTTCAATTTTGGCAAGCCACTGACCATGCTTAATTTTTGCGGATCATTTAAACTTTAGTAGTTCAGGTGCCCATATCTTTAATGCCAAAGTTTGGTGTAGTCTGTAACTTCAGTTTTCACCCTATAGAATTGTGATACTACATCAGTAATGGAAAGCTTCGATTTTCGGTCATCGCGACCCTTGGGAACGAGTTCTGGTGACTTCTATCATCAAACACTTCAACCATTTTGTCCCCCAAACAACAGAAAATAATGATGATCATTTGACCAACACTTAGCTGGTTTTCATCAAGGCTAAGTACCAACATATCACCTCCTTAATGAACCTTTTGCCTCTTCTTGTTTTAATCACAATTGTTACCTTGCCAATTGCTTTCACTAGCTGCCTGTTTCCCATTTTTATTCTGTCATTGAAGTTTCTATCAGTGTTGATAAGCATAGATTCGTGAACTGTCATATGGTTACTGCAACCACTATTTATGTACCATATATCATTTTTCTTTTCAACAGTAGTGACATTGCAAGCATATTAGACAAATAAGTTAGCCAACTGATTTCTTCTTGGATTGCAAGCATTTGCCAGGTGACCAAATCCATTACATTTGAAACACTTGGGTTTCCCCTTAAACCAACATATACATAGTGCACTTTATTATAAATTTTGCACTTGGTTTTGGTAGCATTTCCATTGTTTTGCTTTACTTGCTAAGTAGGCTTATTATCCCACTTTTTATCCTTTCCCTTCCAAGCTTTCTTGTATTTGGACTCACTACCTTGTCCACTAGAGCTTCCTTCCTTTGTATTAATACTCAAACCAGCAAAAGCCCCTTTCTGTCACACCATTCTCTGTATTAATACGTGGAGAAAAAAAAAATGGTTTGCAGAAGAATGAGAAATGCAGGTATTCATAAAAACAGCTATATTTTTATTTTTAATTCTTCATTATTCCTTGGTTATGATTGACGAATTTTTTATTACTTAAAGATTTCTCTCAAAGATTTTATTACTAACCATGCCTTTGGTTCAAACTTCACCTATCCGTTTCATGCGAATCATGTGTATGTACAGTGACGTTGACAGTTAGGTAGCTGAATTTGGTAGTCCTACTCTATACAAGTTTAATATATATCTAGCTCAGTACGTGGAGTTTGATTGGTATCACGATTGTAGATAAATAAATGTAGTGGCGGAGCCAGAAAACCAAATTAGGAGAGGCCTTTAAATCATGGAAAGAAATTAGCCTTTAAAATATAACTAATGAAGAAAAATCAAGTGTTTTGTTTTTTCTATTTGCATGGAAAAAATTCTAATCAAACCAGAATGGTGGAGCTTTACATTTTGTATGAAAAACACTTAGTACTGGAATGATTCTATCATAAGAATAAAACTTGTTTATAAGCTTGGATGAAAAAAAAAAATTAGATTCGAACTAAAATTTAGGATCATAACTTAAAATTAGATTTTGCCCTAGACTATATAGGCCTTTGATTCATATTGACTGGCCAAAAGAAAGGGTAGATTTGTATATATTAAAACATAAGGCTAATTATCACTACAAGAAAACATGGATTAAGTGTCACATCCCGGCCCGGGGCGGACCACTTTCCGGATCCGTTCCACCACCGTAGCACGATATTGTCCACTTTGGGCTTACCATTCCCTCACGGTTTTGTTTTTGGGAACTCACGAGCAACTTCTCAGTGGGTCACCCATCATGGGATTGCTCTAGCCCCCTTCTCGCTTAACTTCGGAGTTCCTACGGAACCCGAAGCCAGTGAGCTCCCAAAAGGCCTCGTGCTAGGTAGAGATGGAAATATACATTTAAAGATCACTCCCCTGGACGATGTGGGATGTCACAATCCACCCCCCTTAGGGGCCCAACGTCCTCGTCGGCACACACGCGACTAGGGTTAGGCTCTGATACCAATTTGTCACATCCCGGCTCGGGGCGGACCACTTCCCGGGCCCGTTCCACCACCGTAGCACGATATTGTCCACTTTGGGCTTACCATTCCCTCACAGTTTTGTTTTTGGGAACTCACGAGCAACTTCCCAGTGGGTCACCCATCATGGGATTGCTCTAGCCCCCTTCTCGCTTAACTTCGGAGTTCCTACGGAACCCGAAGCCAGTGAGCTCCCAAAAGGGCTCGTGCTAGGTAGGGATGAGAATATACATTTAAGGATCACTCCCCTGGGCGATGTGAGATGTCACATTAAGTGACCGAATTTTTTGTGGCTTGTGAAAATTCATCACATATAAGTAAAACAAGTGATGCTTTTTTAAAAATCACCACTTTAAGATTTTTGCAGGACACCAAAATATTTTACATCACTTATACTTTTGGATTCGCCACAAAAAAGTGGACGGAAAAGTTTACCGCCAAACGAAATTTTAATAAGTGACATAATGTTAAATTCATCACATAAGAAGAGGGAAGGCCACCTGGTCATTCCTCACATAATATTGAATTAAAAATAAAAAATATAGATGCAATTATCAAAACCCCCAAATAACAAAACCTATCCATTTATTCTCATTTCTTCCCAGTCTTCAGCGCCCTTTCGTCTACTCCTTCACCCTAACTTCGATGACCAGCTACTTGGTGGTTGCCAGCAACGGTGACTACCACCTCTCATTCGTCTCCCTCCCTCAGCCATTCTCCCACCCTTTGATTCTCGTTCACTAACTCTCTTATCTCTCTGACATAACAAGATCAAATTGGGGAAAGAGAAGTTCGATTTTTTCTCAAGTTCTTTCAGTTGACAACAAGGTACTTTGTTTCTCTATATTTCTTTAGTTGTTTTTGGATTTTCTTTTTTCTTTAATTGTTCCCCAGATTCTGATTTTCTTTCGCTAAAGATCCTACTGCTGGTGAATTGTTCTCTGCTTCAGATAGCAGTCAGTTTTCTGTTCCAGTCTTGATTCTTCTTTACTCTTTGGAGTGATCCTAAAATACTTGATTATGTTTGTAAACCTGTTTATAGAAATATATGTAGAAGTATTGATCTCAGCGAAAGTTCTTAATTTCTGAATATATTTGAATTGCTTTTATGTCTTTGCAGTGGTATATTCAAAGTTCTAAAAAGCGCTAGGCGCTATTTCGGCGGTAGGCAGGGGCCTAGCGTCTAGACGGATTTAAGTAAATTTATTGTATATCGTGTAAATAAGTAGAGATTACATAAAGTACATGTATTGAACAAACTTACAATTTGAAAACACATTAACCATGTAATCAATCTGAGTGTTTTTGGATGATACATGTATCCAACAAGGCAACAAGTATCCATCAAGCTTACTTACAAAGTTACAAGTTACAATCAAAATGAATGTTCTTGGATAATACCTGTATGCAATAAGCATCCAGCAAGCTTCCGTTTTAAAAGCACATTGTCATTGAGCATATAATCAAAATGAGAGTTCTTAGATAATACATGCATCCAACAAAAGACTATAAATGATCTCGGGAAAATGCTCAACTCCCCCTCTTAGTCTTTCCTGTGAGATGAAAAAAGAGAAACAAAACGGAAAACTGTATAATTCAGAACAACTAACAAATCATAATCCCAAACAATGCAAAATTCAGCTAAGCACGCATCATTAGATGCCTAAGGAGACGTTACATCACAAGGCCCCATTGAATTAGAGAGGCACCACAAAAGTAAAAAAGCAGATGTTCTAAGTTGATAATGGCAAAAAGCTAAGAACGATGTCATGCACTTGACCAGCCTATACTGACTAAATGAATTTTTGCGAACCTAAAATTAAAGCTTCAGTGAACTTATTAGACGATATGGGGTGACTGATGCAGCATCTGTCACCCCACTGGAGGGCAGGAAAGCCAAACTTTTTATAACATTAAGAGAGTGAGATAACATGAAAGTTGTTTTGCTAAGTATCCAATGATTAGCGACGTTGAACAAACTCCGTTGCCCGGTTGAGTGATTCCCATATTATCTATCCGCGTCTCCTCGAGACTCCTTGGCTCTCTTGCATCACTAAGTTCATGTATTACTTGACGAGGTCTCAGTTTATTGATGTCTTCAACAGTAGTCTTGATGAGACAGCTTTCTCCTCCTAGTGTTCGCTTCATCTCTCCAGATTATCTTGCTCTTTGACTCGTATTTTCACGTGGTTATTCATTACGGATACAAAGTTTCTCAATGGAGGAAGCTTGGGTATGACAAGGACCCAACCCATGAGAATTTAAGGAAGCTGTTGGAAGCCCCGGAAATCGATGCAGAGCAGTTGATGGCTGACCGGGTTCCTCCACCGAAGTTTATTAGATGTGACCAGCATGGCAGCCAATCGAGGTTTCTTTTTGCAAAGTTGAATCCATCTGTTACCCAGAATTCAACACACACTGACGGTTCAGATATTATTTTCACCGATGATCTGAGCTTGCAAGTATTTTTAGATCACTTGCAGGTCCTTGCAGTGCAAGGCTGATGAAGAGGAGCACTTTATATATAGATTTTCGATTTTCTGTTGTCATACCAAAGGAATTTTTTGGATAGTTTTGAAGAGAAAAAGGTGTCTAGTTGTATTAACCAACGGTGCTTTTCGTAACGAGCCATATTTTTATTCGAGTATCTGATATCATTACATGATCGACATTATCGGCAAAATGGCAGATTGAGCTCAAATGACTAGAAATTCTACACACATTAAACAAAATGGGCAATTGATGCTTGTATTTCTTCTAGGGTTCTCCCCTTGGCCTCTGGCACTAGCTTTGCTACGAACAGAACAGTTAAACCGGCAATGGCTGCGTAGAAGAAAAACGTTCCTGAAATCATTCGAACAGTTATTAGTATGCAGAAAGAACGGAAGGGCAGGGAAGAGAGTAGGGAGTGGATGTTTTACCCACCTGCCGTGCTTCTCTCCATCATAAAATTGAAGGTGTATCTTGTTATCAAAGAACAAGACTAGAACACCAAACTCAACAGACTTCCGGCCGAACCTTTAATGTTTACCTGACATTCCGATCAAGTGTGTCCAATAACCCTGAATGCAGCATCAGTTAGAAATCATTTGTTGAAAAAAACATATGCATTTTTTCTGTTACTTACCAAAAGAGAAAAGATCCATTTTTCTATATATGTATTCAATTTATTATTTCATTTTTTCTATTACAATTTGGAAGGAATTTAATCCTTAGACATAATCAAATCACAACGCATCTAGATTTCGTACTATTTTTAGCTAATTCCTTTCGCAAAAGAGGAAAAAAATTACATGTTTCTGATCTGTAGGTATCCGATTTCTTACCTTCTCTTTCTTGTTAAAATTTTAGGGAATCTAGCGCTTGACCACCTACCAATTAATGGACTTAAATTTCTGAACATTTTTAGCTATTCTTAACCTATATAATGTAATATTATTTCAAGGATTCTTCCAAGTAATTCAGTGCAGCAGTAAACATAACCACATCTTATACATTCCTGCTACTTTTCTAACTCAAAAGATATGGACAAGTCTTCGTCAAAACTGGCATTATTGGTTGTGTTCATGGTTATTGCGTCCGGTAAGATATTATATCTCATGATCCTCTCATTATTTATATGGGAAGGCATACATTATATAGGTTAAATTGAATCAAATTATAATTAACTGTTTGGCATGCAGGTCTGGAGCTATGTGCTGAAGCAAGGAACATAGCGGATCCTTATTGCAAATCAAATCAAGACTGCTACGATTGGTGCGGCATTTGCAAAACTTGCCAATGCTTGAATAGGCAGTGTTTTTGCACCAGATCCGAGGCTGGGCCGCTGATCCCGATTTCTTCAATTCTGGCCATGAACTGAAATTTCAGACAACATGTATTGTCTTCAAGTGTTTATGCGTCTTGAATAAAGCATCTTATCCAACTGAAAAATAAAATAGGAGCTGATTTTGTTGCCCTAGTTCAATAAAACTGTAAGCCCTAGAGATGAATAATATTTGATAAATTATGTCTCTCCTCTTCTATAATTGTAAACATGATAGGTTAAACTATCAATTTAAATAATCTCTGTTACACCGATTTTGCACAGTGATTAAATTAAAATAAATTCTCGTGTGAAACCTTCCGCCTTTTTTCCTACCATCTCTCTCCTTCACATCCCCTTCCTCTCCATCTCTCTATCGATTGTTTGCTACCCTTCTCTCCTTTTGAGATTTTTGTTTTTTAACTTTTCGTGTATGAAAAGGGGAGAGGGACCTATTTCAAAATTTTCACCGTTGTCAGAAAATTTCATATTTGAAAAAAAGGTTCACACCTTCATAAAGAAGGGGATGTCAATTTTCGAAACCACACAATCTCAAATTTTTTGGTGCTTTGTAACTAACTGGGTTTGAATATTATTGATAAAACCTAGTTAGTTACGATCCAGCCTCAAAATTAAGGACCTTAGGCCATCTCCAACCGAAGGAGGGCCAGAGGACTCATTTTAACCCTCTGGCCCTCTAAGAAATTAATATTTTAATGAATAGTGCAGAGCCATATTTCTTACCATCTCCAACTGAGGGGCCAGAGGGCCATATGGCAAACATAGCCTTGTGAAAAAAGAAAAAAATCATCTCTAACCGAAGGCCAAAAGATCATAGGGCCAAACATAATTTATTATTTAAATTTAAAAACTACAACAACTTAAAGTTATAGGGAAAAAAATAGAATTTTTAAATTTTTCTAAAAAAAATTTGTAAAAAAAAAAAATTGTAATGAAAAAAAATCAAATATAGCATTCAAATTTGTGGCCCGACTCGGGGTTGGCTAGCTGGGTTGGGCCAACCTGTTGACCCTTTGGCCCTTTTTTGTCCCGTGGGGCCATGAGCCATTTGACCTGTCCTTCGATTGGAAACGGTTTTCGAGTTATTTTCGACTCTTTGGCCCTCTAGACCATTTGATTGGAGATAAGATACTCTTGATCTTTCTGTATTATCAACATGTGCTAAAAGAGAACATGGACTGTGTGATATGGGAATTTGATTATTTTCAAGAATTTTGACAATCTGAACCCTTTTTTGCCAAAGAAGCCCCTCTCCGACTGCTTGACGTGTAATCTACTTACAAGGACCATCCCTGTAGTGCGCAAGTTAATTTTGGTTGGTTAATCCAATCAATTCATTGATGGTTGGCAGGTATATTGGTCCTAAGGATGATCCTGCAAGTATTTCACGTGTATCTCATCGGTGGCTTTAAAAACCCTCATGAATTGACTTGGGTTAGAATATGCAACTAGATATATCCGCCAAACTTAAGTTTTCCTCCTCAAACTCAATTTTTTGTTTTCTTGGCTAAACTCCGATAACTAGAATCCAACAAACATAATTACTCAATCAAAGCGTGTGAAAAACTTCAAATGCAAAGTGTGAAATCTTAGTCCTCAGATTTCACTATTTAAATTTACGTATTTTCATATTATTAATTTTGACGCGTTTATATTTGCAGCGCATAATTTTTAGTAAAAGGATGAAAACGCCCTTAATGAACTAAACAGAAATTTTCAAGAACATATTTGATGTGTATATATTTTTCCACTTTTCTTCGTGTATTTGGATAATACTCGTTGATAAAAACATGTGAGCACAAATGGAATGTGATTTGGAGCTATAATGAATGAAATATAAATGAGCAAAGGCTAGGGGTAAAATGACAAAAATTGTCCCGTTTTGCTAGAAGGCTCCAAAAAATTTGGGAGCATTCCCGTTATTTTTTAGCCAGGTGGATGGCTGTGACTGGGGAGGGAAAAAAACAACTGCCCAATTAGAAGAAGGGAAAGGAGAGAAATGAGGGGAAATGGCAGCCAATGAGGAGGAGAGATGGAAGTGAGGGAACCAATCAGAAGAGAGGAAATGAGGGAAGGAGAAAAGGAGGGGGAAAACCGGGTCCACCTTGACCCGCTCGACCCGACCAAGTACCACGGCCAAATTCGATCCTTTCTCCAGCCAATTTCGGGTGAATTGCATTGATCCACTACCCAAAAATTTATCCTCGACCTTTCCTCTCCTCGTTATATGAAAAACTAGAGTTAATTGGATCTTGATTTGGCAAAAATAGCACCCTGGGTGCGTCAAGTGCTCTACTTTGATTCACCAAAACCTGAAGCTAACTCCATCCATCACCACCCCCAATCTACTCCCCACAAGCTCAAAAACAATGCCCAAACAGTGGTGGAGGCGTCGAAGCATGTATGGAGGTCAAATCGAAGCATACCCAATTCTAGGGTTCCGACGGTTCGTGGGTAATTTCAGGTGTTTCTCGATCGAATTGGACTTTGGCTGAGGTATGAAAATTGCTTCCCTCGACTTGTTCTACATTTCTGTAAAATTTGGTAATTTTTGGAGTTAGTTAAATCTTCCAGCGAGTCGGGGCGGCCGGTCGCCACATGCAGCGACGCGTGGGCCAAAACACCACTTGGCCTCCCTAAGCTAATTTGGATGCCCTGATTCCATATTTGACATCCAATTGACAGAATTCCATTGTTTGATTATATTTTCGTTAAGGTTTGCCACTTGGTCATTATATGATTCGACGGTCTGACCGTTAGATTATCACCAAACTTTAATACATAATAGACCGTAATATTTGAGGACATTATGAACTGACAGATTAGGAATCTGAGGTGCGGATCTTCCCGAAGTGGATTTTTAAGTTTTTATAATCAAACATTGATCGCCACTTGAATTTGCGATTGGCAGAGATCCAACCGTTGGATTGTAATGAAATTTTATTATGTAGTTTTGGAAGTATAATGTGGATCTTGGGAAGTTATGGATCAAAAATCTGATGGGCAGATCTTCCGGTTTAGATTTCTAGATTTGTGGACCCTACTCACGACCTTGATTGACGGTTGACTTTTTAGTCAACTCGCCTGAATTCTTCTAGCGTGTCGATGAGCTTAGAGTGTTGTTAAGATTTTATGGAGCTTATTGGGCTCATCATGATGACGTGTCTTCCTCGATTGACGTGCACCTCAATTTATGTATCGATGACATCACATCGTGTTATGATTGTTTATTTTATGTGATTTGACTTGTGTATTGAACTTGTTGTGGAGTGTGGTTGATTTATATATTTGGTTTGATGTGATGAAATGTGAGGTCTAGTAGTGGACCGTTAACCCATTGTTATGGGGTTTATTGATTCGACACTTTTTTCACATCTTGCTTCCTTATGTACTTCTTAATTCATTTTCGTTAAGCCCTTTTGAATTGAGTACTTGGTTCATGTATTGTTTCTTCGAGTGTTGCTATATTTCTTGGACTTCCACTGGATCCGTTGAGTGATCCGGAACTGGGTTCCACTAAGGTTCCGTTGAGTGGCCTGGTTCCTTGCTCCGTCTGGATTCCGTTAAGAGGTTTGAAATCCATCGTGATCCGCGATTTCGTTGAGTGGTTCAGAATTGCATCCTACAGTGGATTCATTGAGTGGTCTGATATCCATTCTACTCAGCGATTTCGTTAAGTGGTTCGGAATAGTATCGACTCGGCTTTTGTTGAGAAGTTCGGAATCCTTTCTACTCCACGATTTCGTTAAGTGATCTGAAATCCTATCCTGGTTTGGATTCCGTTGAGTGGTCTGAAATCCCCCTTGGTGTCTTGGTTCTGTTGAGTGGTCCAAAACCTGATGTTGATGGATTTCGTTGAGTGGTCCGAAATCGCATCATTTGACTTGTTGGTTCCTTGGATTCAATTTCAACTTTAGGGATGTAGGCTTTGCTTTAACCCTGCATTTCAGTGTATTGAACGTGTTATTGTTTGGTGTGATTATTGGATGTTGTTGGATATAGTTGTTATGATTATTATTAGACTCATTGACCAATATGGCTAGAGATTTAAGTTGCACTTCGTTGAATGTTCGTTGAGATGCTCCATGCCTGAATTATGGGATTATGTTGAGGCATAGTGATTTATGTGATGATTGTTCAAGGGTAGTGAAGGACGAGCTACGAATGACTTGATCCCTGTTTAGGGTATGTAGGCAGTCTAACGAGGAGGTTAGATGCAGCCATAAAGTATACGAAAATTACTACACAATTCGAATCTTGAATTATGCTTTGTACATATCCCGAAGGTGGGGTATGTTAGATATACCGATACTTGGTGATGTCACGTGTCGATCCTAGTCGTATGTCGGGATCGGGGCGTGACACAAAGATTAGTACAAAGGTTGTTAATTTCCCCCAAACTTGTAAGGAGTTGTCAATTTCTCCCTAAACTTTAGTTTTGGTCAACAACCCCTTAAACTTTTATAATTGGTCAATTTCTCCCTAGAACTTTAATTTTAGCCGATTATCCCCTTAAACTTTTATAATTGGCCAATTTCCCCTATGGCATTGGATTTTCGAATTTTTCATCCAATTTTTCATGCATAGGATCGACACGTGCACAACACATGGTAATTGTTTGAGGGCAAAAAGGCAATTGTGGACAACATATTGTTTTTATTCTTTCTTCTTCTCTTTCGCTAGTTCACTATGTGCACTTTATTTGAATTTTATCTCTAATGTGGACAAGGCCCCTCATTTCCTGAGTTGCTTCAAAAAAATGTGTGTTTTTAGTATCGTACCTAGTTACTTGTTGTACAGACTATGTATGAGGGAATATAACTATATACACAATATGTACATTAAAGTAGTGAGAAATTACAAGCGTCCTTTTATCTTGACATCAAAATTACGACAGAAAACATATGAAAATCAATCGAAGGCATAAATAAAAAGAAGGATTGTGACCAAGTAATGAGCATGACAAGGTTTTACTACCGTTGACTATTTTCCTAGCTACATTGCATCCTATTGATCAGCTTTTCCCTAAAAAAACGTAATTAATAAGCATGACAAGTGTTTAAAGGTTGAGACGGACAAGTATTCATGCATCTTCTATGTGTTCATGGATGCTCTGGTACCACGTAGAAATTGATTTTTTTTAAAATTAATTTGTGTAATAGTACAAACATATGTAGTATACAATAGTTGATTTGAATAGCTAGTCTAATTGATTACGATCAATTACAATCAATGAGAGATCAATCTAAATGAATCCGACAAGATTTGCGATGGCAAGAGAATCTCGGTGACACAACCAAATATATGCTACTGGTTTTAGGGTTTCAAGTGCTTGAGTGCAGCAGCAAAAGCCACAACTATCTTTAGACATTCTTGCCACCTAATTGCAAGGTCAAAAAGACGCGGACAAGTCTTCATCAAAAATGGCTTTTTTGGTGTTTGTGCTCATGGTTGTGGAAGTATTACTTTTCGAGAAAATTTTATTATGCTTCGGAGTCTCTTATTCTATAAAATTATTGACGATTAGATCTTGATCATTGCGTCTTTAACTAAATGTATTACGGTAAAGAACCCCATGGTATGTTAAGATACCATGCACAAAGCCTACTAAGTAATCCCTAGTATATAATTTGATACAGTCCTGTAAATTTTCTAGTTGTTAACGGTAAATAAATTGTTGGCAGGTCTGCAGCAATATGCTGAAGCAAAGAAATAATTTCCCTATTGCAATACTGATCAGGACTGAAAGTTCAGACATATGTCGATTCTTTTTGGGGTTTAGGCTAGAACTGAAAGTTCAGACATATGTTTTTTGTTCTGATTCAATTAAATTGTTAGCCCTAGATCAACCATGGATTTGACCTTCTTTCTAATTAATTCCTTCAGAATCTTTCATTCTAAAGCAAAAATTAACATCGAAGGCTTTTGAAACATTTCTGTATGTTATTTTGTATATAATAATACATTTATAGTAAGGGGTGAGGTTTGAACTAAATTATATAATGAGATAGTTATAATAATTTAGTTCGAATTAACTTCTTTCGACAAGAATCAAATCTAAGACATGTTACTTACAAGAAAAAAAAATATCACTAGACTATAATACTAAGTATCGTAACATTTCTCTAAGTTAATTAAGTAAAAGCCATCTCATTCATGAATGAATTAAACAATTTTTCACTCACCGTCCCAATGTTATGACATTATCTCAAACCAATCACATACTGCTACAATGACCTTCTCGCTCAGAGAAGTTCCTATATATCACAAATGGATGAACGTATAATAGTAAATGTACATTTTTTATGGGATACTGTTAACAGGCAGAGAATCAACTAGACGAACACTCACACAACTAGAGAAGGAGACTAAGATAAAGAGCCAAACTCTGTTCATAAATTCATTCAAATACATCCCCCCCCCCCCCAACCTCCAGAATTCTAGCATTTTAAAAGGTCTAGCCAACTGCTTAATTAAACGCTAACACAACTTCCTAGTCCACTAAAACTTCATAAATGATAATCAAGTCCCAACCCAAACACATAATTAAAACACAAATTACCAAAATACAAATCACTAAAATATAAATTAGCCATTTAAATATGAGAGTTCAATGAATTTCTCTTTCATGCACTGCGTCAGACTCTCCAGGTGAGAAAGAACTCACCCACGAGTTCCCTGATTCAAAATTGATCCATAACCCAAAGTGTTGTAACCAACTTTTCTTCACATGCTTAGTTTTCTTTTTCAAGCTAACAAACAACTTCTTTGCATAATAGAAAAAAATGGCGGTTATTTCCAGAAGCCGCAATAGTTTATAAAGATTTATTGAGGATGTATCAACTTCCAAATATTGCAATAACTCTTTTCGTTCTCCCATTTTTTTTTTTGTTAAGTCAGTGTGCATGAAGTCATACCAAACCGGATTATGAAACTCAAATGTAGGAGTAACTTCCACAACTTTAGGTTGCTCATGTGTGGCAATGTGTTGTGGCATGCATCCATTTTTGAATTCTAACACCACATCTCTATTACCAAAAACCATCAATATGTTGCTGCTTGTTTGATCAACATAAGACTCCACATCTAAAGCACAAGTAGAGGCCAAAATATCCCTTGTAGAATCTGATTTGCAAACCCCTTCTTGACATAGACTTGTTGAGTTCTTCAGTGATACAAATTCAATTGTTTTGTCCTGAAAAGTGTCGAGGTTGACATTCTTTAAGTTCACTTCTTCATTGTCAACATATTCATCGAAAATAGTTGGTACAATCCAATCAAAAGCACTAACCATTTTATCAAACTTGGTTTCTTTATCCGTATTGAGTTTCTTCTTCAAGAGAAATTCCAAGTTTATCTTCCTTACACCTAATTTCAAAATAAGAAGGCAAAGAAAATTGACTTACGTCCAGGTTTGAAACTTTGTTGATTTCAATTAGTGCTTCAACCTCAAATGCTAATCATTCAGCGTCATTTGGTTTGTAATCTTCCGCACAATCCCTCGCAGCTTTAAGCCAGTTATGAAATCTTGGCATCCCAAGCTACCATAATGGATTTTTATTCCCTTAAGACGAACGGTGTTGTGGATTGTAAAACCACCTCAATTCTGCCTCATGATCAGAATTAGTGCGCCTTGACCCACCAAGCTTCATACGAGCTTCTTGGCATTCAATTCACCTACTAAGTTGCTCAACTTGTCTTCGAAGTGCTTGAAGTTCTTTGTCTCTTTCATCCCTAGATTCCACGATGCTCATATGGTGCTCATGTTTTCCGCTACCTCTTTGTCCCACCATTTTACATAAACGGTGTGGAAATAACCCAAAGTGTAACATCTCACATCGCTTAGGGGAGTGTATCTTGTAAGCCTTATATGTATATTCTCATCTCTACCTAGCACGAGGCGTTTTGGGAGCTTACTGGCTTCGGATTCCATCGGAACTCCGAAGTTAAGCGAGTTCGTGCAAGAGCAATCCTAGGATGGGTGACCTACTGGGAAATTCTCGTGTGAGTTCCCAGAAACAAAACCGTAAGGGCGCGGTCGGTGCCCAAAGCGGACAATATCGTGATATGGTGAAGTCGAGTCTGGGATGTGATGGGGGTCCGGGCCGGGATATGACACAACGAACATAGCAAAGCTCTGGTACCAAATGATGGAGGACTGCTAAAGGACAGAGAATCAACTAGACGAACACTTGCACAACTAGAGAAGGAGACTAAGATAAAGAGCCAAACTCTGTTCATAAATTCATTCAAATACATCCCCCCTCCCCCAACCTCCAGAATTCTAGCATTTTAAAAGGCCTAGCCAACTGCTTAATTAAACGCTAACACAACTTCCTAGTCCACTAAAACTCCATAAATGATAATCAAGTCCCAACCCAAATACATAATTAAAACACAACTTACCAAAATACAAATTACTAAAATATAAATTAGCCATTTAAATATGAGAGCTCAATGAATTTCTCTTTTATGCACTGCATCAATTTTTGTTCAGCCGTGTTTGATTTCTAGACACAAACTATTGAAGCTCACTGATCTCTCTGCATCATCAGAATGTTGCTAAAAGAGCAAATGGACGGTCAGGGATGGTTGGAATTGTGGCACCATTTTCCAGGATTTTTACAATCTGATCCATTGATGGCCTAGCATTTGGAACTGGATGAGAAGCAAGCACAGCAACCAACGAATACTTCTCCCTCACTTCCGGCGGGCCTAATTCGGGCATGGATTCATCAATGACATCCAAAACTCTGCCTTCCATGACTTGTGACCAAGCCCAATCTGACAACAACAAAGGTCTATTCTCGTTGTTGAATTCTATAACTGCTTTCTTCCCACTCAAAAGCTCAAGCAGCACAACCCCGAAACTGTACACATCAATTTTTTGAGATATTTGGCCATACAAAGCATACTCTGGAGCAACATAACCTAGTGTGCCGGCAACCCTAGTGCTCATATGTGTCTGCCCCTCTGGTGTGAACTTTGCAAGGCCAAAATCTGCCAGTTTTGCTTCAAATGCTTCATCTAAAAGCACGTTGCTCGCTTTGATGTCACGATGGATGATAGCAGGCTGCACACCATGGTGTAAATAAGCCAACCCGCGAGCAATTCCAAGAGCAATCTTTTGGCGAATTGACCAGCTAAGCTTCTTGGATTTCGGTTGGAAGAGATGGTCATAGAGGCTTCCGTTTCGCATCAATTCACAAGCTAGAATTTTCTGGTGGCCTCCTCTCTTCACCGTAGCGATACAATAGCCTCTCAAGGACACAAGATTCACATGCCTTACGCTTGCGATCACCTCTACTTCGTGTGCGAAAACTTGGTCTCCAGCAGCAGAGCAGTTCTTAAACCTTTTCAATGCAACTTCAGAGCCATCTTGCAACATTCCCTTGTAAACATTCCCATATCCTCCAAAACCAATTATGTTCTCGCTTGAGAAATTCCTCGTAGCCTTCTGTATTTCCTCGAAGCTGAACTTTATCGAAGTACTAATTTGACCGCTAATTTCCATCTCCCCACTCGAAACTTCTTTGATTTGAGCCAAAGTCTCCCTCTTCTTCATCTTCCATTTCTTGTGCCATATCCAAAGAAACCAAACCACAACCAATGCCCCGATAAATCCATGAAAACAACCAACTGCGATCCCCCACATCACCGCCTTGGGGTCTCCGGACTTTTTATTAGACGGTGAGAAATCAAGCCGAAACAAACACTTGGCAGTCCCTATATCTGTTGGTCCAAACCTGTTGGAAAATGCTGCAGCATATATAAACGGGTATTCATTGCAATCCGAAACATTGCCATCGTTCGAGACTCTGAGATAAGATGCGCGAACTCTTGACAAGCAATCTACGCAGGAATTACAAGCAGAATTGTTCTTCAAAGACTGATCACAAGAGCCCTTCATTTGTTGCAAGTCATCTCGTGAAACCAAGGTTTCGAAATCTGACTTTGTTGTGATGTTCATACAACTTTGTGACATGAAATTGGTCTTCAAGCCACATGTGGGCTTAATATCAAACCCGGGAATGAATTCATTGACTAGATTCACATACGAATCCCAGCAGGCATCCAGGACATCTGGATACAATGAAAACAATCCAGTGGTTCGAAGATATTCTGATCGAAGGAGACGGATTCCTTGTATCATGTACTGGCACTCGGTCGCAATATCTTGCAAGGGGAATGGATGCGCGTTTTGGGTGATGAGTTTGTGGAGAAGGTCGACATTCAATGGGCATGGAGCTTTAGTTGCATTGCCCAATTTTCTATGGAAATTTTCATGGGAAATTGCTCTGGAATTGGTGAACAGTAAGACGAATCCAAGGAGTTGAAGAAATTGACAGATCATTAGGGTTTTCATTGAGATTTGCAGGATGCAGCAATGATTATGGGATTTTGGTTTTTTTCTTTGGCATGCAATGGGAAGTTTGACTTCATTCTTTGGGAGATCACAAATGGTTTGAAGCATTAGAAAGTGGGACCAAATCCACCCAATTAATGAATCCGGACTTTTGAAATTTGATTCAACGGCTAAAAACAGGAGAGCTCCTTTAAAAATTATAATAACTTTAGCCGTTAGATCAAATATCAATAGTCTGGATTCATTAATTTGGTAGATTTGGTGGAAGAGATCCGGAGAGAATCTATTTCCTTGAAAGTGAAATGGAAGTTTGGCAGTCACTGTTGGAGCCTTGGAGGGAAGCAATTTAAATTGATTTGTGGATGTGGACCTAACTTCTAACTGAATTTTAAATTTGGGGTCTTGGTTTTGTATACTCACACTTATACTCTTTCTCTGCAGAGAGTTGCCCTGAGATACTCTTACTCTAATCGTGAGTACATTAGGCGTCTAATAGGCAGAACAAACAAATAAATGATTAGTTTCCAGGAAGAGACCTGGTTGGCCTTAGGTTTGTCCTAATGTTTCTTGGTTGGATTAGTGATGTCATATTCTAATTAACATATTCAGTTGTCCTAATCTGTTGGAATCAATACTTATGCTATCAAACCTAACAAAATACGATATTTATCTTTGAAATCTCTTCCATCTGTTGAAAAATATGATTATGGATATAATTAAGGAGCTTAAATCCAATGCTTAATCCAAAAGAAATAAAAACTTATGAAGGACTAAGTTAGTGGTTAAGATATTAGTTCAGAATAATTACATTCTTTGTTCAGTTAAGTTTTCATTTGATATGATCAAGTCAATACATTTGACATAATCATGCCAATACAAATGGAAACTCAACTGATCAAAGAATGTAATTATACTAAAACAATTAGAATAAACACTTTTTTTGTAATAATATTTAAAATAAAAAAAAAAAAAAGAAAGAAAGAAAGGCATTTCTAACATTGAAACACTTCTAGAGCTCGAGATAGGCTTGACTTGGTTCCTATACAAGCCGAGCTTAATCAAGCTTCAAAATATTCAAATAGGCTTGGCTTGGCTTGGTTCCTAACATAGAAACTTTTTTAGAACTCGAGCTAGGCTTGGCTTGGTATAGAAATTGGCACCATAAATTAGTATTTTTGCAAGAGTTTATGCTTTTGTTACCAAGTACATTGACAATAGGGTGACATACATATCAATCAAATAAAGCATTTTAAGGAACAAATGAGAGACTAAAGTACAACGGAGTTACTCAAAAAGGTCACTACTTCACATCACTGCCATAAGATTGGAGTCCATCCATGGAATTTTATCTTGTTAGTAAGCCGATCTATATTAGTTCGTTTTGCGCAAGACGCAAGTACTAAACCCATCTATCAAAAAAGAAAAAACCCCACCTTTTTTTTTTTTTTTTTCTGAAAAGCCCACATTTTCATATCAGATGACTTTGTTGTTTCAAGGATCTGAATTTAATTTGGGAGAGTTTGATGATCCAGTTACATATAAAGAAGTCATAATTAGTTCTCAAAGTGAAGAGTGGTTGAAATCCATGAAATATGAGCTTGAATCAATGAGTAAGAATGAAGTTTGGGAGTTAGTTCAATTACTAAAAGGATGCAAGGCTATATTCAAAATCAAAAGAGATTCTAAGGAAGACTTAAAGGGTATAGGGTTAGATTAGTGGTTAAGGGTTTCACTCAAAAGGAAGGAATTGAATTGACTGTAGTAAAACATTTTTTTCCGGAATCTACCAAAGATTCATTTAGGGGGCACTTGTAGCTCAATTCAACTTTTTTTACATGAAACCGCATTCTTAAATGTTAGATGAAGAAATTTTCATGAAGCAATTTGAAGGGTACATTTAATAAGGGAGAGAGAATTTGGTGTAAAGGCTCAAGAAATCAATTTATGGTTTGAAACAAGCCTCAAGACAATGTACTTGAAATTTGATCAAGTTATACAAATTTTTGGTGTCGTAGAAAATCCGTCTAATGAGTACACATATCTTAAATTAAGTGGGAGGAATTCCGTATTGGTCCTCTGTGAAGAATACATTTTTCTAGCTAGCATTAATCTTACCCTACTCCATGAGACAAACTTTTCTTGTCTAATAAATTTGAGTTGAAAAAGGAAGAAAAAGACTATGCATACTAATTTTTCCTTCACGGTGTCTCCAGGTTAGTTAGATCATCTCCAACCGAAGGAGGGTTAGAGGGCTCGTTTTACCCCTATAGCCCACCAAGAAATTAATATTGTAATGAACAGTGTCAAGCCATATTTTTTACAATTTCCAACCGAGAGGGCCAAAGGGTCATAGACCGAACATAATTTATTATTTTAATTGAATTAATATGGTTACTTAAATTAAAATACAGTCTAGTGGTATTCCTCTTCACTTGTAAGTGAGAGGTCTTAGGTTGGATTCTCGCCAAAGATGAATTTGAACCACATTATTGCTAGCCCATTGTGAGGCTAAGCCCACCCCCTCCCCTTTAGTATAGATAATATCGCTTGTTCAAAAAAATAAATAAATAAATAAACTACCTCAATAATTTTTCGAGATGTGATTTCAATAATTTTTTGGATAAGATTTTAAGTGACACATGTCGATAAGTGAGTAACTTTGTGGATTTTTTGTCAATATGGAATCTCAATAATTTTACTTCTTAGATTTCGAGTGACACGTGTCGATAAGTGAGTAACTTTGCAAATTTCTTGTCAATAAGGAATCTTAATAATTTTACGTCTCGAATTTCAAGTGCCACGTGTCAAGATGTAATTGGTTGTAGGAATTTTAGATATGATTTTTATCTACGTGACACTTCTTATCTTCAGCTTCCAATATCCATAAATAGGGTGGATATTAGGCTATAATTCACACACCTTCAACTTGACCCTCTCCAATATCTCTTTCGCTTTCAATTCAATCTCTTTCAATTCAAGTTTGCAATGAATTCCAACTTTGGATCCTCTTTGGATTCTAACTGGCGGTCCTCTTAAGTTTAATGTTATTTAATGTTGTTTAATATTGTTTAATGTTGTTTAATGTTACTTAATGTTATTTAATGTTGTTTAATAACTTAGGTAGTTATAGGAAGAAGAAAAAAAATTAGAGTTTTTAGAGACAGTTTTTGTGTCATTTCGAGCTATTT
Source organism: Pyrus communis (assembly GCF_963583255.1). Taxonomy (NCBI): domain Eukaryota; kingdom Viridiplantae; phylum Streptophyta; class Magnoliopsida; order Rosales; family Rosaceae; genus Pyrus; species Pyrus communis. Next base: position 2,225,255 of record NC_084811.1, on the reverse strand, counting down.
TCGACCCTATAACCCTCTGACCGGATCAGTTGAAGATGACCTTATTTACTTGTGTCAATCAATATAGGCTAATAAGATTTACATTCTAATAACATTTCAATTTTGTGTTTCAAACTTGAAGACAGATGTGACACATTGCATTAGCTACCTAACTTGGCTAGCCTTGAAACTGCTTCTATCCCTAAGAAAAAAATAATTGGCTTCTTATATAGTGAGTTATTCCTCTTTGCCTACAAATTATAATTTGACATATGTGTATAAACTTTTATTTTTAGAGTTTTAACAAGATACTTTGTATACATGTGCGGTTAAGAAATAATAACTTATTATAGGTAAAGAGCAAAGTAAGGTATGACAGGATATACTATACTTCAATTGTGTGTAACATTCTCACGTGCAACTGATGTTAGCATACCCGGTGGTATAACATTTACACTAGTAGTCCACTTGATGAACTTATAGGATCGACCATCACATTTTTTTTGGATCAGATCGACCATCAGATCAAGCAACAACAAAATTAATGTGTTCAGCTTGAAAGTCTACATCTCCATGGCCAAAAGCATAAATCCATCATTCATATAGAACCATGACTCAGGCCAAAAACATCTGCCAACCGGTATATCAGGGTCCATTTCTTAATCTGATTTCACTAGTCGGACCATACAATACCTAACATATATGCACCAACACAATCTCATAATATGGAGAGATTTTTTAATGTGTTGAAAACACGATCTAATATAATAAGTGTCATAATATAAGTCGTTGGAAGCTTGGGAATTTTTTTTTAACCACTTGCATTATGACACTTTATGTAACGAATCATGTTTCCAGTGCACTGAAAATTTTCTCCACACTATACTCTCTCTTCAATGCCATGCAATATTTTAATTATTCTTCATTTCACTTTCACTAGTACAAGTAAGGGTAATGCTAGAAAGATCAAATTTTTAAATCAAATTTTGTAAACCAAATGATGTGGACATTGATCATTTGATTATTACTTAAATGTTGATTAATATGTTTATTTCTTATTCATCACACATCATTTGGTTTATAAGTGTGATTAAAAGTTTGATTTTTCTACCATTATCCTATAAGTAATATTCATTGGTTCATAAGTGTACACTTTACATCAAGAATAAGAACAACTTACATTACGTAAATAGAAATAATTTACTTTCGATCTATGATACAATATTTATATAAATAAAAAACTTACATGTATACATGTCATGTAAGTCATTCCGCTTTCAATGCCTCTTCGTAAAGAATGAATATTCATATTATATTTCGTCTAGGTCACGAAGTATTATTTTATATGATCCTATCGGGGTTGTCTTTCGATGGGACAACACAACATTCTTTTTTTTTTTTGGAAGGACAACACAACATTCTTCCATAATCTCATATTATGTCGTTTTGGGGTCTCTCCCTCCCTTACATTGGGGATCATATTTCTTTTGCTCAATAGCCCTTGTTTTTTTCTCTATATAGTCCCATTCCCCTAGTGTAATCAAAACTTTCATAATATAGCGTACCTTTAATTCCAAAAGAAAATTTATTTATCTAATTAATCTAGTTTTCTAGGTGATTGCAAATTAAAGAGGTAATTTCCATTGAACTCGTAACTACTTGGTCTTTTAATTTCTAATACTAAAGAGGTCATTTCAATTATGTTTATGCTTAAAAGTTGGCAAGCATATATACCATTTATATGTTAGTTCATCTCAAGAAAACAAATTGCCGTCTTAAAATTGTATTTTGCATATTCATGCATCAATTTAAAGAGTTAAAAAAGTAAAATTACAATCAAACCAACCCTTCCTATTTGGTTTTTATACAAACAATGATGGGAAGAGGGAAGCAATAATATAAGGGCATTGGAAAATACTTCTAATTAATTCAGCTACAAACTTTTTAAATTTGAATAATTTATTATTTTTTATTCATTATTTGTATCCATGCTTCTTTCTCTTCTCTAATTTCAAATTAGTGTTGGGTAACATTAGGTAGACTAAATTACTAAATTATGTGTTACCAATAAGAAAATAAGCACGTTAATAATAGTTAAGTAATGATCCAATCATCAACTTCCATATCATTTAATTTATAAAATTTAGTCTACATATTTAGTCTCCCTAGCATTACTCATATCATAATAGTAGTTTGAACTTTCAATTAGTATTAATCTTTTAAAACATTCAAATACATACCTAATGTTTTGAAAGTTAGACATATGTCAAGTCACCGGCGTTAAACGAGGACTTTACCAACATTAAGTGAGACTTTACTAGCATTAAATGATGAGGTGCAAATACCAAAGTTAGTTTTCACCAATCACCTTTTTGGAGCTCTAATTCTGCAAAACGATCCCTTTTAGCTAAGTTAAACCGTAAATCTACTTTAGCTAAAATGTGTTGAATTGGAGATTCAAAAATCCATAGATGACTCGAGAGTTCAGACATGCATTAATATTATCCATGTTATCATTTATCACTAGTGAATCTAATAGATGTCCCTTTTTTAAAATTTTAGTTAGTTATTTAGAATGTTTTAAAAGGCATAATCAATTTGAAATCACCCCCAAAAGTTGGGTAATAATCTAGACTCAACCCAATTTTTTTGTATATAACATTGAGTTGAAAAGCAATGAAGTCATCACCACATTTGTAAAGTAAGAAATTGGTCACAAATTCCATAACTGTAGTTGTATTGGCTGACGAGACTCACAAAAAGACACTCGAAAGATTTTAAAACTATCTGTACAAATCATTCAGACTTTATTCAGGATGTCTTTCTTTCAATTTGTATTGTTTTTTATTCGTCAACAAATTTTTCATTTTCTTCTGATAAGAAGCCACTGCATTCAAATGAAAAAAATTGCCTAAAGTTGATACTAAGGTCGTTCAACACATGTCAAGAAGTCCATGAATAAATTTCTCAAGAACAATTATAGAAGTTCAAATCAGTTGGTATAATTTTTACCCCAACTATAATAGATCAATCTATGTAACTTATGGGAATATTTAGAATTCTTCCCCTTCATCTAGGTAATGTTACCAAAACATAAAAGTTTGTATTTGTATGGAATGAACAACAATAAATGCATAAACATAAATGTTAAGGGGGCTCTCTGAAAGTGTGATTCTCTATGAACTCTCTGCTACCTAACAATTTAATGTCAATTTTCCTACCAACACTATAAACATTGTGCCAAAAACATGAACTGTCAGAGAGTCCATCCCCCATTTTATAGAATAGAATACCCTTACCATTTCTCAGCATGAATTTCAAGTATTTTTGGTCAAAACTGAAAAAACAAATTAAGAAGCCCCCTAAATTGAAAAATTTGGCATCTTAATTGTGCAATAGTGGAGATATTTTAGAAACCAAGGCCTTTATAATAAATTCTGCGCAAAATCCCAAAAAAATGTTTTATTAACACTACGGCGAACGTCCTCTCTCTCTCTCTCTCTCTCTCTCTCTCTGCGTGTCTGAAAGTTTCTCTCACTTGGATTTAAGGTTGTGAGCAGAATTCGCTGTCGAAATCTCAAACACTTGTCAGCAACCCAGTTCGACACAGCAGCGGCTGTTTCGGACCGATGCAAAAAACACATTGAAACCGAAAACCATACAGTGTCAAACAGGGGGGAGAGAGAGAGAGAGAGAGTGAGATGAGACTCTGTTCAAACATTTAGCTTCTAGATTCATTTCTTTATCAATATGGATAGCAACAACCAGATTTTTGTAGCTTAAAAGGTCAGAGATATTGGTTTATAAATTTGCAGGGTCTCCTTTGTTGAAGAAAGCAGAGATATTGGTTTATAAATTTGCAGGGCCTCCTTTGTTGAAGAAAGCAGAGATATTGGTTTATAAATTTGCAGGGCCTCCTTTGTTGAAGAAAGCAGCACTCTCTGTGTATCTGGTGGGAGTGTTGATGGCGAATGGTGAAGTGCAAGGACCTTATTGTTCATGGTATGCCTGCTCCTTCATGTTCTCTCATTTGGGGGTTTTTTTTTTTTTTTTTTTTTTTTTCTGTGTTTGTACTTTTATTTATTTCAAAATTACCTTTTTGATGTTTTATGTTGAGCCGAACTTCTGGGGTTTCTGGATTTTGTATGCCAATGTGAAAAAGTTTGGTTTTTGCTGCATCCGAGATAGAATTTTTATTTTTTTTAGAATTTTCTTCTGATCTTTTCTATTGATTGTTCTGGTGGGTTTTCTTTTGGTGTTCAATGTTATATTTGCATATATGTATATGACTGTTTTAGCTAAGGGAAGACTTGGCGCAAAATTGAGCAGAGCGACATTTTAGGATTCAACCGGCCCCACTTAATGAGATAAGGCTTGGTTGTTGTATATGTATCTGTGTGTGTGTATACGTACTTTTTCTGTGTTTGTTTGGGTTTAAGCAAATGGGTTCTATGGACTTTCAGTCTGTGTGCAAGCAATGGCACTGAATGGTCTAAAGCTTTTACCTTTTCGGCATTTGAGGAAGTTGGTAAACTTTTATTTCCTTAACAAAAAAGTTTATGATATATATGGAAATATAATCTTTGAGGGGATTTCTTAGCCTTTTAAGTCCGTCGTTTATTGTGATTTTAGATTTTTTTTGCCAATATTTTTGTTAATTTCTATCCAGGGGAGCTGGAAAGGAAACCGAAAACTTGTCACTGAAGGTCCCAAATGAGATTTCTAAGGTGAAAGAGAGAAAGCAGAAAGTTCTACTTACTTCTGCTTCAGCCCAAGGTAGACCTTGTAGATTGGAGATGTTTAATTATCTGTTTTCGTGTTCTAATTCTTATGTCGTAATGCTCGGTTTCTTGTTTGTAGATTTGAGGTATAACGACATAGAAAAAGAGAAAGAGGATGTCCAAACTCCTAGAGGAGTTTTAGAAGCTTGCGTGAGAGGCTTTGAATCCGAGACTAGTACTTCTGAAAACAGCACAACTGAAAACGGCACGACTGAGTCATCAGTATGTTGTTCAAGTTCGAATTCAGTTTCTCACTGGCGTAAGTTCTTTAAACAATGGGGTAAAAGATCGCTTAAGCGGTTAGCCTCCTTCCCTCCCCTTGGTGTGCCGAAGATATCATCACGAAGAAGAATCAGGAGTGCAAGAGAGAATCCAGCATTAACTAATATATACAACTTCAAGTCTTCGTTGGTGAACTTTACCAGCTCTGAGCTCCAAAAGGCGACCTATAATTTTAACAGTGGTCAGTAACTACCTCCAGATATTAAGACCTACAATCCAATTCCGATATGTGGTCTCATATGTTTACCATTAATCGCAGAATTCGCAAAACTGGGGAAATTTTAATTTCATTTTGATTGTGACATTTTCTCCGTGGTTCCTATTTCTTGCAGAAAACCAAATTGGAAAGGGTGGTTATTCAGAAGTTTACAAGGGTTGTTTGAAAAGTGGGCAGCTAGTAGCAGTCAAGCGGCTGACGAAAGGAACAGCAGATGAGAAAACAGCAGGCTTTCTATCTGAACTTGGCATTATAGCTCATGTTGATCATCCTAATGCCGCTAAGTTAATTGGATGTTGCGTTGAAGGAGGAATGTACCTCGTTTTTGAATTATCTTCACTTGGGAGTTTAGGATCGCTTCTGCACAGTATGTTCATGTATCTGTGGATTCCTGTTCTTAGTTTTAAACTGCTTATCGGTTTATGCGTTTTTTTTTTTTAAGTCATCTGCATATTCCAGGTCCGAAGGCTAACAAACTTGATTGGAGTAAAAGATACAAAATTGCTTTGGGGACAGCAGATGGTCTGCTATACCTTCATGAGAGTTGCCAGAGGCGAATCATTCATAGAGATATCAAAGCCGATAATATTCTGCTCACAGAGGATTTTGTGCCTCAGGTATTTTCCAAGTTTCACAACTAAAATTACTCAAACTTTGAAACTTGAAAAACTTCCGGTTTCCCGGTTTATTTTGTAGAGTTTACAATACGCTAACAAGTTTGGCTACATGTTACAGTTAGATAATCTTTGCAGTATCTTGAAACATAAATCCGCCAATGGTCTTTAGTTACTGACTTCATTGTCTAGCTTTGTCGATTCCATGCAACCTTTTTTATGCACATAAACGTTACAATTATCTATTTGCAGTCAGTTTTTATCCTGGGGACGTAGCTTTCATGGAACAATTTCATCATTTTGTGTTCAATACCCGTTCAACATAAATGACGGGCATGTGCCAATAACTGCCTTAGCACATAAGATCTACCCGCACATAAGCCTAGCCAATGGTGAACTTTACAGTCATGAGATAAATAAGGGCATAAGATTAAGGATATGCTTTCAAATGTATAATCATAAAGAATTTTAAGGAATCTCGATACTTATTTGCTCTGTTGTAAGCACGCAAAAGCACATAATACTTTGTCGAGCTTTCATTAGCTTGCTTACTCAGGCTCAATCTGGTGTTTCCTATTAAGCTAACACAGACTGTGTTTTACATCTTTTCCTTTTGGAGTTCGCTCTCTTTGCCTCTTTCATATTGACAAAGAGAAATTGACACCACTATATATGAATCATATTGGCCTTCTCGTATGCTAATTGCTGACCACACATGGACCCAAACTAGGTGTCCTTTTCGTTTCTCTATATAATCAACTTACTGATTAGTATAGCCAATTTATGCTAGATATGTGATTTCGGGCTTGCAAAGTGGCTCCCCAAACAATGGACTCATCACAATGTCTCTAAATCTGAAGGCACATTCGGGTATGTGCTGTAAACTGTTTCATTTCCAATAAGTTACACGCTTTATATTTCAAATCTTCATTTTGTACCCTTAAATGGCAGGTATTTTGCTCCCGAGTATTTCATGCATGGAATAGTAGATGAAAAAACCGATGTTTATTCTTTTGGAGTCCTACTCTTGGAGCTTATAACCGGGCGTCCAGCTTTGGATGATCTTCAGAACAGCCTTGTACTTTGGGTAAGTTTGCTTCCGCATAATTAGAAAAATACCATCTATTTTTGTCGATATATACAAGCACTTAGCTGGATGTAATTTTTTTACTTCGTTGTAGGCAAAGCCTTTGCTTGATAACAATGAGATCAAGGAGCTTGTTGATCCTAATATCGGCGACAACTATGACCAGAAAGAGATGGATCACATGATTTTGACAGCAGCTTTATGCATCGAGCAGTCTTCTATTCTACGTCCTCGCATGAGTCAGGCAAGTACAAATTTCAGACTGATATCCCATTATTTTTCTGAGTTAACAATTCATGATGACTTGATCGAGCGAGGTCATCATACCTTGTTTCATGAACTTCAGCCTCCTAGTATCACTGCAATGTTTGAGATGTTGGATAGCGGGATGATGACATGTTTTGGTTTGGTGCAGGTTGTGGTGCTGCTGAGAGGCGATGAATATGTATCCAAATGTGCAAAAGAATCGAAAAGGAGGTCCATACAAAGAACATACTCGGAAGAACTACTGGATGCACAGGAGTATAACTCAACAAAGTATCTAGGCGATCTCAATCGACACAAGCAGGTCGCCTTTGGTTCTTGAGATAGGTGGATAGAACATATAAACAATGTTAATTCTAGCTGCTCTCATAGACTTATCAATTTCCAGGGTGCTTGCAATCCGCATGGAAATCAAGAAAGTGATTGAGTTAGGGGGGAAAAAAATGCTGCTAGCCATTTATGTCGAAAAACAGTATCATCGGCGTGTTTCTGATGGCCCCGAAAATGATCAAATATGCACAACTGCATTGCAAATTCAAGTCGGATGCGCGAAAATATGAAAACCCCAGGATGTATTTGTTTAACCTGCATGTATAAAGAATTTCCTTTCCATCTAGACACCGAAATGCGCCTTTTGTTCTTCGGTTCTACCTGGTATATGGTCCTGTTCGAGAATTACTTTTGTTTGGATTTTTGGAAGAAAAATTTGAACTTCATGAGTTCTTCAACTCTCCTGAATGAGGAGGTCAACATTGAACTACTCTGATTTACGTGAACGCGGTTCGAAATACGGACATATGAGATTGAAATACGGACATACGAGACGGGTATATTGTTCTAATCAACCGGCCAAACCCACAACTTTTGTTTGTGGGTCGTTAAATATGCCCCATACCCAAAATCTAAATGGGCTACCATAAACGGGCCTGACCAAATACAATCTAGAAACAATTTCTTATTTATTGTATTTTTGCATTTTTTTTTATTATTTTCAACCAATTTCTCTGTATTCAATTATTAGTATGATCTAGTTTTTACTGATAAGTGAGAAGTCCTTAAGTTCGATTTCTACCAAAGTTAAATTTGAACTATATTATTACTAAGTTTTCGATATCATTAAAAATCACGTCTCGGTTTCATAGAAGTCCTCGTTCGAGACTCATTTTGTTCAAAAATAAAGAAAAAATGAAAAATAGAAAAAGAAACGTGTAATGGTTGGGCATCATGGCTTAAGATATTCTCGTCCCTTGTCGTAGAGTAACCAATGTCCCTCTATTTTTCAAATTATTTTATCCCTCACGTTAAGCCTACAATTCAGAGGGCCCCACCCCACCCCCTCTCCCCCCCCCCCCTCCCCCCCCTTTTCCGCCCCCAGTATTTCCCATTATTCTCGCTTGGCGCCCTCAACTTCCATAAAATACTGTTTGGACCCAATGGGCCTTCAATGCTACAAATAGGATGCAAAAAGACAATTTTGACCCCATAATGTGCATGGCTACCCATTCAAGACCCAACCATATGATAAGTTGACAAGTAAAATTTACTCAAATTTTATGTTCAAGAATAAAAGTAATATGCATACTCTATTTAATCCACCGATCAAAGTAATATTCGAATTTATTTAATCCACCGATCAAAGTAATATTCGAATTTAGCTTGGCTATGTCGAGTCTCTCTTCTTTGCAGCTGGTTTGAGCATTCCCATTTTGTTGTCCGCTTAATTTTATTAGATAATCTTTATCGAATTTCGGGATGAAGAGTCATTTATATAGACCAAAATCGAACTAATTTATTTTTGTTCTTTTGTTTTGGGCTGTTTAGGCCCGTTGTCTAACAAAAAAAGTAATATTTGTATTTTTTTTAAGGTTATTATGAACAAATAAACAAAAAAATATTGGAAAAAAAAATATATCATCATAATCTTTAAAAAACTGCTTCATTTATGCACAGTTTCTCTCAATTACAAAAGTATATTCTAACTAATATACAAAAGTAACTTATTCGAATCACAAAAGATAGGAAATAGATTCTCTCCTGATTTCTTCCACCAAGATCACCGAATCAAGTGATCCGGGTTTTTGAAATTTGATCTAATGGTTAAAAACAGGAGCTCATTTTAAAAGTTATAATAACTTTAGCTTTTTGATCAAATTTCAAGGGTTCGGATCACTTGATCCGGTAGCCTTAGTAGAAAAGATCCTGAAGAGATCCGGAGATGATCTCTTTTCTAGCTAACCTTTACCTAGTTCACCAATCAAGGCGCGCTTTGTACTTAACCCAATAAACATGCAAGAGATAATGTACCAAATCAAACAAAAATTAAGGGATACTCATAATTCAGACTCATTTGGAAGTGATTTTTAAAAACTTGAAATACGTTTTTGGTCAAAATTGATCTTGTGTTTCAAAAACACTTTAAGATTTTTTTACTAATAATCATTTTTAATTATTTTAAAAATACTTTTGAACAAACTCTTGTATTTATTTGAATGAATAATCTTATCACGAGTCGATAACATAAATAAATTGTAAATAATTATAACAACACGTTGTACTGTAACAATAATGGTACGATACTTGAGAATCTCTTCATTTATACCTTATCTCCATTTGCGCTTTGGATAAGAAAGCGAGTGATGGCAAAATCGTAAAGTCAGGTAAATAATTTTCATTTCGCATTAAATTTGCAGGGGTCCCGGCGAAATTATCCAAATCCCAGCGGGACAAATTTGACATTTCCCGAATTAGCTTACTGTGCAATCAACACCGAGCAACACACACAGACGCCACGGACTCCAAAAGCAAATAAAAAATAAAAAAAAATAAAAAGCCAGAGAGGGACAGAAAATCAAGGCGAACGAAACGAACCGTCTCCGTATCCAGGTCAAAATCCAACCACCACCGGCGGCGCCACCGGAACCACCATAAACGAAGTCGTTCCCCGCCCCTGTTGCTGCACCGGACTATCTTTTATGCTATTGGTTATCGGAGTAAGTCGGCAACTTCCCTCGGAGGTGGGGGCCTCTCCTTCTGGTGAATCTCCGGTGGCCGGTTGCATTCTCTGGGGAATTGTTGCTTGACTATGAAGAAGAACCGAAACGGCGGCACTAAGGTTGTTCAGAGTAATCAACATCAACACGCCAATAACAATGGCTTCCTTCCGAATTCTTTCAAATTCATTTCTTCTTGCATTAAAACTGCATCTTCCGGCGTAAGGTCGGGCGCCGCCTCCGTCGCCGCCTCCATCTCCGTCGATTCTCACGATTGCCGAGACCAGGTATAATTTTATTTTTTTTAATCTAGAATTTCATTTATATTCGTATGTTTCTTGATTATGATGCTTTTGGAATTCGATTATAGGATTAGCGATTGATTTGTGTGGAATTTTGGTTGATTTTGGTTTGGTTGCATGGAAAATTGGAGAGAGGGATTGAAAGGGAAACTTACTAAATTTGGGGGAGAAAACAGAGAAATTAGAAAGTTTAGGGAGTTTTGAATTTTTGTTTTGTTTTGGCTGTGAACTTGTGAGTTAATGTGGGTGAAATTTTAGTCCGTTTTGGTTAGTGAGGAAAACGAGTGACAGAGAGTGAAATGAAGAGTTCGGGCTTTGTGCTTGGCGGCTGAGAAAATTTCAGGACAAAGATGTGAAATGTGAGGGGAAGTTTGAATTTTTCGACTGGCCTGGATGTTTGGCTCTAAAAATTTGAATTTTCTGAAGTTTGTATATGTTTTGTTGAGCAGGGTTGTTTTTGTAAGAAGTAATGTTTTCAACTAGTTTAGTAGTTTGTGGAGGGGTGGAATTAATGAAGTCCTGGTTAATTAATTAATGTAGAAGTTGAAATATGACCAATTTTACGATGCATATTAATATGAAATTTAAGAATGTGGACTGATAGTATCAACTTTGGATGATTGCAATCATCAAAACTTACTGAAGTGATCAAATTGATAATCGTATAGTTAGTGAAGTATATGGTGTAACATAATTAAGTACTTTATCTTGAGGTTTTGATGTTCTTCAAAGAAGAATCCAATTAATGTCCATTGGATCATTACCATTTTATAAGTAGCATATACGCGTAAGAAATCGGTGTGGTATTTTATGCTCAAATTCAGCAATCAACTGAGAATTTAATTGTATGTGTTTCGTGCTCTGAGATGGTTGAATAGATTTGAGCTGTGAGTGGTTGAAAAATTGTGAGTCACAGAATTATTTTGAAGATGCTTTAGCATCTCGTTGCTTAAAAGTAATTATTTTTTTGTTAAGGGGCATTATGTACACTTTCAACATTTTCTACAGCCAAAGCTGCTGTTTTCCTTTTGATTGTGAAGTGCAATTGATTCAACGGGTTCCATTAACTTCTTTACACTGTTTTTACATGTATCAGTGTGATTTAACTTATTGTGGCAAACAGGTGTTGTGGGCTTGCTTCGACAAAGTAGAGCTTGGTCCATCTTCCTTCAAACATGTTCTGCTACTTGGTTATTCCAATGGATTTCAAGTCCTTGAAGTTGAAGATGCCTCTAATTTCAGTGAACTTGTCTCAAGGCGTGATGATCCAGTTACATTTTTACAGATGCAGCCCCTGCCTGCAAAGTGTGAGGGTCATGAAGGATTCAGATCCTCACATCCTATACTCATGGTTGTTGCATGTGATGAAAAGCGCTCAGGTACGATGCAAACAGGGAGAGATGGGTTGGCCAATGGTCATTCTGAGCCTCAAACAGGAAACTCTGCTTTGTCTCCTACAGCTGTTCGGTTTTATTCGCTAAGGTCGTGCAGTTATGTTCATGTTCTAAGATTCCGTTCAACTGTGTATATGGTTAGATGCAGTCCTCAAGTAGTAGCTGTGGGTCTTGCATCCCAAGTAAGCATTGCGTATCCCATGTATTCACTGTTTTTATACGCATTTAGGAATGAATTGTTTTTCCAGCAAACTGTAAGAGGCTGAATAACTTAGATGTTTTTCTGGGTGTGTGCATGTTTTTGGAAGTCACCATGTTCCTGTAACAAATCAGAAGAATTAGACTGGATGGTTGTAGGCTACTGGTTTCACTCATTCACTTGGGAAGCTACATCATTTAAATATGAATTTTATATAATTTGTATTACTAAATAGGTAATGAAGTATTCAAACATGTCTTCAAGTCCCTTATGTTTTCTAATTTTTCTGGCAGATATACTGCTTCGATGCTGTCACCCTTGAGAACAAATTCAGTGTCCTCACTTATCCTGTCCCCCAGTTGGGAGTTCAAGGACTGGTTGGGGTCAATATCGGGTATGGTCCTATGGCTGTTGGTCCCAGGTGGTTGGCTTATGCCTCCAACAACCCTCTGATGTCAAACACAGGCCGCCTCAGTCCTCAAAGTCTTACTCCACCTGGTGTAAGTCCATCAACTTCGCCAAGTAGTGGAAGTCTGATGGCTCGATATGCAATGGAATCTAGTAAACAGTTAGCTTCTGGGTTACTTAATCTGGGAGACATGGGTTACAAAACTTTGTCCAAGTACTATCAAGATCTAACACCAGATGGTTCTAGCTCTCCTGTGTCATCAAATTCTAGCTGGAAAGTTGGGAGGGTTGCATCACATTCAACCGAGACAGATATTGCTGGAATGGTAAGTATTCTTTTTAGCTGAAAGTTATATTTTAATCTCACTCTGGAATCATCATTGTTTCAATATACTTACAAGAAGAGAAAAGATTTTGGTTTTTCAGTATACTTACAAGAAGAGAAAAGATTTTGGCTATGTTTCATTTTCTTGATACAATCTGTTTGAGCGATCGCATGAGAATAAAAATCTTCTGACGTAGTCAATGTTTTCAATAGTTTAGAAAACCTGATACTGAATAGCATAGGGGATGTGGTTTATTTTTATTACCTTGAGCAATTTTGCTTGAACCGTATTTACTTAGTGAAATGGCCTTTGCAGGTTGTTATAAAAGACTTTGTTTCCAGAGCAGTTGTGTCACAATTTAGGGCACATACCAGTCCCATTTCTGCCCTGTGTTTTGACCCCAGTGGGACTCTTCTAGTTACTGCCTCAATACATGGAAACAATATAAACATTTTTCGAATAATGCCATCCTGCTCGCGTAATGGATCATGCACTCAAAGCTTTGACTGGACTTCTTCTCATGTGCACCTTTACAAACTACATCGTGGCATAACGTCTGCTGTAAGTTTTGGTCGTTTGTTGTTTCATCTTAGGCTATTACTATTATGTTCCTTATGTTAATGTGACTTCTTTTTCCTTGTGCTTATTATACAGGTGATCCAAGACATTTGTTTTAGTCAATACAGTCAATGGATTACAATTGTTACATCCAGGGGAACTAGCCATATTTTTGCTTTATCTCCCTTCGGTGGTGACACTGTTTTGCAAATACATTCCCATATTGACGGACCTACACTTTCAATGGTTCCATCTGCACCATGGTGGTTTACTCCATATTTCACAAGAAGTCAGCAAACCTTTTCTCCACCTCCAGCAGCTACCCTTTCTGTGGTTAGCAGAATAAAAAATAACTCCGGGTGGCTCAACACTGTTAGTAATGCAGCATCTTCTGCAGCAGGAAAGGGTTCCTTTCGATCTGGGGCTGTAGCCGCTGTATTCCATAGTTCCGTACCTGATGGTCTGCAATCTTTCCATGCAAAGGTCACTGCATTGGAGCACTTATTGGCTTATACTGCTTCTGGTCATGTAATTCAGTATAAACTACTGCCTTCATTGGGAGGAGAGGCAGGTGACACTGTTTCAGGAGCTGGGCCAGGTTCTTCAGTTCAAATACAGGATGAAGATTTGCGAGTGAAAGTTGAATCTCTTCATTTCTTGGATGTTTGCCGAAGAAATGATTGGCCTGAAAGAGAGGAAGGCATTTCTGGGATCATACTTGAGAAACAAGACGATATTGACAGAATTGATAGTTCTGACTGTGATGACAATGATGTTGGGGATAAGGAGTTGGCAAAACCCTTTGAACGATCTCACGTTTACCTCTCTAATGCTGAGGTTCAGATCAATTCTGGAAGGATTCCAATCTGGCAAAAATCTAAGGTACCTTTTAAATTTTGACTGTGTGATCTCTTTGCTATCACCATTGTCAAACATGTTTGTGATCCTTTCATTTGTCTTAGATATATTTCTATACAATGAGTCCGTCTGCTGCTGGTGAGCTAAATTTTGGTAAAGATCTTACCGGCGGAGAGATGGAAATAGAGAAGTTTCCTGTTCACGAGGTTGAAATGAGGCAGAAAGATTTGCTACCTGTTGTTCATCCTTTTCATAGGTTTCAGTCTGACTGGAATGGCAGGTAATGTTGCTGCTGTAGTAATGTTAAAATGAACATGAATTTGCGCCTTGTAGCATTTTGTACAAATCCATCTTGCATCTTTTTTCTTCCTCCTGGAGGTTGTTAAGCTTCCTTGAAAATTTGCATCTTTGCATTTCGTATGTGATTTGCGTTTGTGGTTCTATATGGTTTGATGACCTTTTCTGAGAGGCCAGAGGTTTCTTGAGCATGTTTTTTTTTAAATAACAATTAAAAAGCATCACAAATATTACTTTTGAATGTTTTAATTTTTAAACACTAATTGAATTTGTTGGGGGCTTTATGCAGGCATCTAATTGGAGGAGGATGCTCAAGTTCATCTTCTGATTCTCATGAAGATAAAGAAAAGTTTCAGGAAAATTCTGTTAGTTCTGGTCAGAATTTGACACCTATAGGCTCAGCTGAAAACCCAAATGCTGGTAAGAATTCTGGTATTTCTGATGTAATATTATTATCGTTTTATGCATACAAGAGGATTTTCTAATGCAACCTTTTTTCTTTAACGAATGGGTAGGTGATTATCCATTTATTCTCCAACCTGGAAATGGTCAGAATGGCGAAAAAAGAGGGAGATCATTTTCGGTATCACCTCACATGAACTATATCTCCACAAAGAAAAATATTACTTCAGTATCCCTGAAACAACCGACCTCAGGTGTTTCTCTTGGTGACGATTGTAATTTTTCAAATAGTCTATCCACTTTAACAAGCGGCTCCCTTTCAGCCGATAGAACTATTGCAACAAAGGTTCAGTCGGTGAATAGTGGTGGGGCCAGTGAAGGTTACAATGTAGGTTCTAACCGTTCTGATCTGAGTATGAACATGCTCGATGAAGGACCAGTACACGAATCACCGGATTTTGAGCCATTTTTCCAAGAGGGGTATTGTAAAGAATCACCTCTGAGCAACTTTCGTGAGTCGACTGAAGTTGGAACTGATGTTGACAGCCCCTGTGATAGGGAGAAAAGCGAGGAAGATGGTGACAATGATGACATGCTTGGTGGTGTTTTTGCCTTCTCCGAGGAAGGTGAGATTACGACACATTTATCACTTGATCACTTCTTTTAATTAGAAGTTGTCTCATTTATGGAATGTTTTCAACTGAAGATGGATGCTTCTGAGTGCTGACCGTTGATTTGAACTTGTTATATTGTGTTTTCTATGGAGCAATCACGTATTCTACTGGATTTCACTAATACTTTGTTGACTTCTCATTCATGTTCTAACACGTTATGCACTCATCTTGATTTCCCTCTCTTGGGGATGTTATGTACACTATGTTTGGGTATAGTACATTTTAGACTGTACGGTTGCTTAGACTAAATAAGTTATCCTAGTCAGACTGGGCGGGAATGTTGTATAGATGTTGAGCAATCACGTAGTATTATATAACTACTCTAATGGGATCATATATCGGTCAAGTAAAGTTCTCCAAACATGTTGCCTTGAGGTATTTGTAATGACAGTTCTGTATGCGTTCACATTAGGATGTAAGGATGATTGTGTATATTAACATTGGAATAAGGATTTATCGCCTTTCATGTTCATGTGTTATATATCTTTATATGTTATTTTATTGTGAGTAGCTTTACAATCAACGGAACCTGATGGAACAGGCATGTAGCTTTCCCCTGCTGGGAAATTGGATCTGTAAGCCATTGACGCTTCCACGCTTTCTGTTTCAGGATGATGTACCTTCCGGTTCTCAAATTGCACTGAAGTAATCGGACTCCTTTCGTTCTTATCCACGAGTATTGTAAAAAGGTTTGGTCAAAGCTTGGTTAAATGCTCGTATTGAAATTTAATTGATGAAGTTTCAGGTTGTTTCTTTTCGACACTGGAAACGCTACTGACTAATTGATACAAGTGATATAATCTTTGGCTCGTCGCCGTCGTAGTGCCGCCGGGGCAAATGCCTGGTACTTCCCTTCTAATTCTCATTGTACATGTTGTAAATTGAGATTCGTAAGTAGAAATGATTTGTGTGGACAGGTTCTTTTATGTGTTGTATAATTTACATTGTTCATTCTTCAATGAAAAGAAAAAAAAAAAAGAATAAAGGAAAATTTAAAGAGAACATATAATATACAGATTGCATTAATTTTGTGATTAGTTTCTGTACAAATTGCATGGAAAGCTTGCTCCATTTGACCGAAAAAGTCGCGGGTTTGAGTCGTGAAAACAGATTTGCAAAGTAAGGGTAAGACTGATTACGATAGATGTTCTTCTTTTCTTCCAATCCTCGCAAAACGGAAAGTCTTGTTGGCTTGGGGTCGTCCTCTTTTTCCGCACAAATGGCATTTTCTTTGATCCAGAAGAAGTTAAAAGTTTAGTTATTTGGATGGTAATCGTAAAAATCCATTAGACTAAATAAAAGTACCTAATTAGCAATGGCCTTTTTGCAGTCTTGTGGGCCTATAATTTTGTCAGGAGATAAACTTACCTACACGGGGAACAATGCCATTGTGGCTGTTTTTCAAGCCGGTTACATATTGTAATGTGTTTTAGCTTTTAATCATAACTTTGCATAATATACTGTCATACTGGCATCCCGTTGTAAAGAAGTTACTAGAGTTTAGAGATTAAGAGCTCTTTCAGCGCCTATGATTGTATTGGATGTCATTCATAAAATTTAAGGTATACAGAAGGTGGAGGTGAATGCTTTTTCATTTTGAGAGGATTAGAAGGAGATTAGACGCGGATGAAATTTATTCTTTCTAATCCTATCATTTTTTGGGGGAATTCAAAGAGATAACAAGTAATCTATCTAGTACTTTCAATTTTGACACAATTCTTTTTATTTCTTCCCTCAACATACCCTATAACCAGTGAAAGACCTAACCAGATTCAGTCCAGCACACCAAATGAGCCAAAAAGTAAATAAATTATTGATCGAGAAAAAGTTCCAACTCGAAATAGATAAGGATGGAAACATAGGCACAAGATCGCTCCTGTAGAGCTATAGTTTGGATTTGTGTGTTTACGGTGTGCATATGCTTTTGTTTCGAGGCGGACAAACAAAAGAAAAATATTGTTGAAAGACTTGTGGCCATTTTTCGTTCTTTTCCAATCAGTGAGATGCACCACCATAATTTCAATCAAATCTTCTGTTGTTGTACAATTCTTTGGTATTATTTAAAATTTTGTCTTTTATGACCTTAATATTGAGGAAATATTTTTCAATGTGCTGGACCATTTTCCGGTGCCCTAGAAAATCTCTCCATATGAAGAGGAAGATTTGGGGGGGGGGGGGGGGGGGGGGGGGGGGGGGCGGGGCGGGGAGGTGGGGTGGAGATGGAGAATGGGGCGGTCCTCCATTTTGGATCACTCAAATTGAATCTGACGATTTCCATTAACTGATTTCGTTGACCCCTCACACAAACCAAGAGCTTCAATTTCTCTTTCACACAAATCAATGACTCCAATTGATTTCTTAGTCCTTAGGCTCCGGACACTAAAATTCGGAGACAAATTCAATCCTAATTGAGCCACAAAAGATAGACATCATTCTTGAACTATGGAATGGTATATGTTTCAAATTTGTTGTTATGATTATAAGGAAAATTGTTGGACCATTCACTTTGACGTACTCATTCTTATTTAGTAATCACAGTTTATTACGCGTGTATAAATTATTCTTTTTGTCTGTATTTTTTGTAATTTTGTCTCCCTATCAAATATTGTGATCCAAACTTAATTGGGGGATTTACCATTACTGTAATATTTCAGTCTAATCATGTAAATTAATTTACATAATTATGTTTAGACTGGTTGAATGCTACATGACGATATACTCATATTATTCAAATTACTCTGGTTTGATTGAATTGAATAGGGTGATTATATACAGAAGCCATAAGGGGAGTTTGGGTTTGGGGCCCTGTGACATTGGTACCCCATGACATGCTTGGTCGGGTTGAAAACGGTCTTGGGTTTTGTACTTTGAGGTATTAGAGAAAGGGGTGAAAGTACTTCACTTGCCAGGAGAGGAGTATGAACCGGTGACATGGAAGTCTCTTTTAAAAGGGGTGCAGAAGGCAATATCCTCGGTAGGAGAGGGGCTAGGGCTAATAACCGTGACAGTGAAATTTCTCTCAATTATTCTAGGAACTTTGGCCGTTATATGACAATTACAAATCTATTTTGCTGAAACAGAAAAATCAACACAACTGATATAATCAAAATGGAGCGTAACACGTAAAATCTTTAACGGATAACTTTCAATTACATATTATCATATCAATCGTATTGCTTCACATGATGTATTTATTACACGAACATTTTAGACATTTCACGTGTTCTCTGTTTTTGTCCTGTTAGTCGTGTTGATTTTCCAATCTCATCAAGAGGGATTTGTAATTGTCGGACAATTACCCATATTCTAAGTATGTGGCTAGTTTTGAGTTCGCTACTTACCATTTAAAGCAAACCTAATCCTAATAATGTTGTATGCTTTAAGGGGAGGCTTTTGGGTCACCAATTCATTGAAGCTTTTAAGTATGGGAATTGGAAAACTTACCATTGCCATGGCCAATGGCCAATGGCCAACTCACTAAAGAACTTTCATGAACAACAATGGTTGTACAAAGTGCTTTTTTTCTTTCTTTGGGAAATAAGGTTGTAGAAAGTGTTTGTTGGTAAGCAAAAGTTGAACGAAATTGGATCAAGGCAAAAGACTTATAATTCACGCGAGGCCCCACGGTAATTCTCCATTCAATCCATTTGGGAATTGTATATGTGAAAATATGTCACAGAGTCGCCAGTGGGTTTGAACTTTGATTGAATTTGATGGGTATAGAATATGAATATTGAAGATTGAATGAAAAATTCGTAAAGAAAGAATGAGATCAGATCGAAGCTTATCCAGATTCCAAAGTCATAGGTTTCCAACCAAGTTGATCATCACCAAAGGGATTTGTGAGTGACAAGTCACACATTGATGTTAATCCTAATGGAAAGGGATCAACTTCGGATTTCACTGTTTGAAACTTAAGGATTAGGCAATTTGGATCACTCAAATTGAATCTGACGATCCCCATTAACTGATTTCTTTGACCCACCTCACACAAACCAAGAGCTTCAATTTCTCTTTCACACAAATCAATGACTCCAATTGATTTCTTAATCCTTAGGCTTTGGACACTAAAATTCGGAGACAAATTCAATCCTAATTGAACCACAAAAGATAGACATCATTCTTGAACTATGGGATGGTATATGGTTCAAACTTGTTGTTATGATTATAAGGAAAATTGTTGGATTATTCACTTTGACGTACTCATTCTTATTTAGTAATTACAGTTTGTTACGCGTGTATAAATTATTCTTTTTGTCTGTATTTTTTGTAATTTTGTCTACTTATAGTATCAAACTATGATTGCACTAAACAATACTTCTAGAAAATGAGTCAAGCGATATTCTTGTTGTGAATCTTATCATGAAAGCATTCTCATTTTTCACAAAACCCTAATAAAAAATCATTTCCCATTTGAATGAAATCATGCTAACGCAGCCATTCCAAGAGAGAAAAAAGGATTCAATGGATGACAAACTTGCAAACCTATATCACTTGCAACATGCTACATGTAGATGACAATTCACCTTCAACCCAATGAACTTTGCCTCAAAATTTGTGACACCTATGCAAACAAAACAAATGCAGCCAAAATCCCATCTATACATTGTCTACCCCTACACAATGCTTTGAGCTGCCGACACATGTCCTATGCCGGCAAAGATTATCCTCCCCTAATCACCCCCTCTTAATCTTAATCCTAGATAAATGGCAGAGAAATGACGTTTAAAATTGAAAGATCAACTGAAACCACATGGTTTGTGGAAGGAGCAGGACCAGTTTAGTACTAAAACAATCAATTTATATTATGCAATTGGCAGAGAGAGGCCTTTGTGCTGAATGAATTGTCCCTAGTTATCTCGTACTACCCAATGATCGATACGAACGGCAGCTGCCAATCAAACTGCAACAACACAAACAACCAACAAAGACATGACCAACATCGATTTAATTATAAAGAATCTTAAAAAAAAAATTGAGAGATCAATGTTAAATATTGATGCAAGTGAAAAAGAAAGGTGGAGTGGTTAACATAAAGTATGCTTTTTATTTGAGAATCCAGACAACAAAAGTCCATTACTTTATTAGAATCCAAAATTGCAGTCTTCTCACTTGAAGATTAACGATACATATATAAAGAGTGGAGATCAAAACGTTAAATATATTCATTTGTTATTCCTTTTTTATATCAAATTCAAAATTAGTTATCATATAATTTTTTATCACTGTATGACCAATAAAGCATTTCAGTAACTTTGTTATACCAAGTTTAATACTTTATTATACTAACTTCTATAAATTAAAATCTTGGTGCTTAGAAATGTTAAAATTTTGCTTTTATTGTTAATGTGATGAGTAATAATTTATTATTATTTTTATTTTACGAAAAGACAAAATCTATCCAAAATCCTAATTAAAATCCGGAAGATATGAATGCAACAATATTGTCTGAGGTCACTATCCCATCATGTCACTTGAATGTGACTCAAATGTGGGTAAGCTTTCTCTTCAGTTAAAACAGTGAGTGTATTTTTGTGACTTGTGACTTGTGAGCACTAAAATCTCTCTTTATCTCTGCATATAATCTCAAATATGTTTGCTTAAAAGCAAAAGAGAAAACTAGATTCATAAAATAAAATGTGAGAGAGAGGAGAAAAATTTGTGTAAGATAACCAAACTACGTCATTTGCAATCGTAGGTATACTCTCCTAAAAATTTAACTTCCTATATTTTGGTCTTATTCAACACTTATACATACCAGTTCTATTCAATGTGATAGATGACCTAATGTGACAGTCCTACTAAAATTTTTTACGGGAGAGAGAAATAATTACTTAAAGAAAAATAAGGGGAAGGTGAATGGTACATGGCATGAGGTTTTGGATCTTGTGGTGCTTTTAAAAGGAAAAAAATGGAAAGAGAAAAAGAAAATAGGCTAGCTAGTAGTCAAGTAAGGAATACTAGAAAAGGTGAGTGCATATACATCATGTATAGCCCACAAAGGTAGGAATCTTACCTTAGAGGTTCCCTCCTCACTCTCCAAAATAAAAATTTGAGCAACCCCTCCATCGGGTTCTCCTCTATTTAAAGGGGAAGAAAGGGTGCAATGGATTCATAAGATCCTCCAAAAATTCAAATTAAAAAAATGGATGTTGAAAAGCTTGAGAGTGATGCAATGGATGGTGTTACTCAGTTGCAGAAGCAGCTGGTTGACTACTCAGCTTCACTCTTTGAGGAGGTCAGTATATATACATATGTATAGGATGATATATATTTATATACAGGTGGACTTGTGTGCTTGTTTTTGCAGATTTTTGGGTGATAAGTTTGTTTTTTCTTTTGTGTGAAGGCATTTCTGGATGAACAGTTCAACCAACTTCAGCAGCTGCAAGATGAGAACAACCCAGACTTTGTAGTTGAAGTGGTGTCTCTTTTCTTTCAAGATGCTGAGAGGCTTGTTAATGAACTCGCAAAAGCTCTGTAAGAATTCATAAAACTTTCCCATCATTAATATTCAAAGTTTTTAGTCTTTTTTAAAGTACTTTTCTTTCCTTGGTAGGGTTTCTATAGTCAGGATCTCTTCATTCTTTTTTCTTTTATTTTTTAAATTTTTGGGTGCAGAGATCAGCAGTGTGTTAACTATAAATTTGTGGATAAAAGTGTTCACCAATTGAAGGGTAGCAGCTCCAGGTATATAATATATATATATATATATATATATATGTTGTTTCAATTCAAAAAATATATATGAAGTAATTTCCATTAGTTTTATTAGTTTTGATGAAATGAAGATTTAAGTATGACTTAAAAGCTCCATTAATTTGGATGATTTATTTTTTTAATTTGGACATTTTGTCAATTATCATCAAGCAGATATGCCATATATCAGAAAGTATTTTACACTGAAGTCCAAGTTTTTAAGTTATTTATTTCTTGGAAAATTGGAAGATAGTCATTCTTTCCTACTTTGTTCAACATGAAGAAATGTACATTGAAAATATAACATTTCCAAAGTATTTCAGTTGTACATGTTTCTTCTTCTGTTGGTGTTTGATGAAGAAAACTGGTCCTTGAAATAACAGCATTGGTGCTCAGAGAGTTCAGAGGGCATGCATTGCATTCCGGAACTTCTCCGAGGAGCAGAACGTCGAAGGGTAAATAAAATTTAATCTTCTCTACCATGATTGTAAAAATATTCAGAATTGAACCCTACTTTAGTAACATTATGAAGATTTGCGTATCTATCTGAAATTTTGAATCGAAAATTTAATATTGGTGCAGGTGCGTAAAATGTCTGCAGCAAGTGAAGCATGAGTATTTACTTGTGAAAAATAAACTGGAAAATCTTTTCGAGGTAAGTAGTAGAAATATTCGTTTCATATTATATCAAACCTTTTTCCTAGGTCTCAGTCTCAAAGCCTTGATGTTCTATTTTTGTTCAAATGTAGCTGCAAAGACAGGTTGTGGCGGCCGGCAGTTCTCTTCCAAGGTAATGCAAAATGGTGAGATCCAGTGAAGAGGGGAACTTTATGATTAACAGCAGATTAAATAACTGAGGGAAGCGCATTGTGGGGCTGTTGCTAGATATGCAGAGAAGCTATGCTGTTTTTACTTTCTTCTTTTTATTTGTCTGATCTCCTATGTGGTTGAGCATCCAAATTGCTTGGGGCTCAAAAGGAGTTGAGCTGAGCTGAGCAGAGATCATATGGCAAAGAATGTGAATTAATGAATCTTGCTACCACTAAATTTGTGGTAGAAGTTTCCTTTGCGAATAATTCGTTTGTTGTTGGCATAAAAAAAAAAACCAAATGATAACAAGTCACCATCTTTTTCTCTGATATGGGAGAGTGGTAAACTTTGAGTACGATCAATAGTAAAAACCAATTTCTCAAATCTGATAACTAATACAATGAAAGTTACTTTTTCATATTTCAAGTAGGATTCACCCAAGGGAAAGCCAACATAATAATTCATTTTTTATAAGATATAATCTAAACTAATTTAGTTTACAAAAAAGATAAGTAAGGTGGGGAATTCAAACTTTCCTTTTTAACAAACGATAAAATGATATTATCTATACTAAGGGGTGCGAGAGTGGGTTAAGTCTCACAATGGGCTAATAATGTGGTTCAAATTCGTTTTTGGTGAGAATCTAACTTAAGACTCCTCATTTACCAATAAAGAAAAACATCACTAAGTGGCACATGAAGAATTTAAATTTAAATGTAAAGAGACGGACACATTACCTCGATCTATTAAATTACCCTAAATCTGAAGAAGAAGAAAAAACACAATGATTTGTGGTTGTGGAAATTTATGAGGAAGTTTTCATCATTATGAAAGAGGGTATGGTGCCACATTCTCATAACTTTAAAAAGTTTGATGAAGACGTTTCTTTTTCTTTTCAATGTTTCCATCAAAAAGAGGAAATTGGTAGCTTCTCTGCCAGAAACTATTGTTGGATCACTCCTCTCATATATTTACCCAAATAAATTAGAAGATAAAAACTTAAGATTATTCTATAATTAAAAAAAAAACTTAATAACCTCGGTTCTATTATATTTTTGGCCGGTCCTAACTTGTGGATAACTTGTTAAACTAATAATTTACGAAATTTATAAGATAAACATTATCAAATATATATACATATATACATATATATATATATTTAAATAGATCCCACATACTCTACAACTTAATAATTTCCTGATACATAATATTTATGATTTGTCTACGAGACTTTCTTAAAATATGACTCAGTCATTGTTTGTTTCTTCTTGGAAATTGATGTCATCTTGGATCTCAAAAATTGGAATAATATAGTACACTGAACAATGTACAATCTATTTTTAAAAAATAATAAATAAATTTATGAATTTTACTTGATTAAACAAATATATAGAATTGTTAGTTTGTAAAACGAAAAACTAAATACAATGTATAATATTTAAATAAATAAAAAAACTATCTTGATAAATCAATAAGTTATTAGTCAATCGATAAATTAAATTATTAATTTGTCGGTTATTTAATATTCCACTAAATTAATAGATTTCTTGACCCCAAGGCTAGTAATTTATAAAAGTTGATCTGTATAAGGTCAAGTTACACTCAAATATTTTAATGAGGCGTGGGATAATCTCAGGACACTCTGAAAGGAGAGCAGTGTGTAAACAAATGCCATTAATTATATATTACATATACATGCATGCTGTAGTGCCTAAGTATCTTCTATATATGATTTTATGCTTCTCGGTCCAACTGTATCTAATATTTTTGTAATTTTTTTTCCATGTTCCAAAGATGAACCCAATTTTTTTCTTCCTTCTTATTTATATGTTAAATAAAATGAGGTACGGATAGCCACCCCTAAACGTTGACAACTACGCACCTACATTTGAAGGGCAAGTATTAGGAATATATTATGAACTCAACCTATCCACATAATTCCATGATTCCAATCCTTATTCATGATTTGGTTGAGTAGGATGATAAAGATATCTTCCAACTATTGAACTTGGATTTAACCAAGTTAACTAAGACGATGTGTTCTCTTCTCTACACATAACATCAAATTTCTCTTCTTGTAGTTTAAATTAGATTATTAAATATCATCGTAATCAAATAAGGGAAAATGAAGGGGGCGTGAATGAAAAATGAGAGTTACAGAGGAGGGTAATTATTATAGTAAGAGCAGGCTTAGAGGAAGGACTCTTGTCCACGTGAAACGGTAAAGTCAAGATTGAGAAAATGGAGAAAGAGCATTCTCAGACTTCTAACTTTCCTTTTAGTTTTTCTTCACTGTCAAACAAAAGTGGCTTAGAAAGGTCAACAATGTAACAAAACAAGTTTCAATTATCAAGGAAAAACATCATCAGTTGGGCAGATGATTAATTTATCATTACTATTTGGTTGGGGACCCAATAATCCTTTTTTCCTCAACAAAGCTTGCTACGAAGCAGACTACTTTTGTGCACCTAATATGTTAGCAAATTCTTCATGATATGCCTCTGGATTTACACTGCTCAGTATCTTCACCATCTTTGATTGATGTTCATCGACCAGTAGCTGCCCGATTACCGATACATCTCCGACGGCCACCACCTTGAGGGGCATAAACTTAAAGGTTGGGTTTAGTTGAGGATGACTGCTACCCAAGATTACGGCACCAAGGATTTCCCCTAGAAATGTATCCTGTGAAAGTAGTGACAGAACTGAAACAACGTAAGTTCATCGACAAAGTGTCATGCATTGAAGATAATACTCCCATTCCAGAACTATAGAAACTTGAATTGAATCAGATGGAATAATTAACAGAACAGGATAAAAAGAATTTTCTTTAGATACATAGCTGTGTTTGCGGAAATTTACCATGTGACGGTATCTGTCATGCTTCTGTTTCAGTTTCCATAACCTCGAAAGTAGATCCCTGGCAAATACAGCTTCAGGAGTCGTATCTGTTAGATTTAATTTATCAAGAATATTCTGGAAGGAACTGACTTGCTTCTGTATCCCCCATGAAATCACTGTTATGTTCAGTTTTGAATCTAAAACTGCTTTTGCAGCCAACGGGTCAAGAAACATGTTGAATTCCGCGTATTTGTTTGAAGGAACAGTGAACAGATTCCCTTGCTCGTTACCATGGCGAATGTATCCCCCAACAATATATGCATCCTGCAGGGAAATTATAACAATGAAAATGTCAATCCAATACAAAAGCATGACATACAAATTCAGGCTTAATCTTCCAAAGCAACGGCATTTGCCTGGACCATTGAGTCTGCATTCTCAGAAAGAAGGATTTCGGCTAAATTTGTCAAAGGTCCATTGGTCAGCAAAGTAATCTTGGATCCTGGATCGAGTGATTTTACAATGGACTTCCAAACATCTATTGCAGTTGGCTGTCCAAGTCCGGGGAATTCCTTGGTTGCTAGTCTGTATCTGAAATAAACACAAAGTAGCCATATAATAAATATGCCTATCATGCACATAAATTCTTATACAACATCATAACTAGATGTCTGCTAAGTTAAGTAGACAGTACTACCTCCTAGGACTACGAGGTAAGGCACGAGCAAATCCATAGAGTGTGTCAGAGTCCAAGGAGCCACCACTACCCTGAGGAATAGAACTGATGTACGTGCAGTCTCCGAGAGAAGAGAAAGATGAATAAGATTGCCCAACTGCAAATACATTTCCAAGACCAACAGGAATATCATCACGGCCCATCATATGCAGTATGTCATATACAACATCTATGGTTGCAGCGGTTGCCCACCCATTAGCACTAACTAGTATTCCCTGGAAACATCATTTTGTATTAGTAAGAGCTATATCTTCAAAGGCATGTATGTCAAAGCCGGAAGCTAGTAGCAAAGTCACAACACATATATACTATTGATTGTATTCAAAATGTATAATTGCTAGCATGTCATCCCACAAAACTACTCGGTTAGCTATTCATTTATATTAGTGCATGTGTAGCACCAAACCTCGCAAAGCTTACAAGGGCAGTATCGTACCTTGAGGTTGATCCTTTCCACAGGTAATTTTAGGAGATATAGAAGAGCTAGGAAATCCCCAGCACTCATATCCATATCGAAGACTAGGTTTTTGCCCATCAATTTCCTTCCAAAATCTGGTTTTCGAAGTACACTCTCGTGGAGTGGAAGCTGCGTTCTAATTTTCGGCCGTCCAGTTTTCTTAGGTCGATTTATAACCTGCATTTGACACAATTATGGAAGATATCATGCTGAATCAAGTATGAAGGTAAAAAGGTTCTCTAACAAAATTTTGTATGTCATAAGTGAAGGGACCTAAAATTGATAGATTTTAATCATAAACTTACATCCAAGAAACTGTCGTAGAAATCTTTGGCACGAGTACTGTTCCTGTCATGATCTCGCTTAGCTTCTGTTGCAACAAGTACGGTAACTGCTTCCGCACCAGTTGTCTCCTTTGTGTAACCATCCTATTAGCATTGTCCAAACTCCAGTTAGTTGTTGCAACTTAAAAGCCAGAGTTATCAAGAAATCAATAAACCTATAACAAAGAAACTGGTGTAGTAATTCGAAAGCATACCTGACATTTTCCTTTCCCCTCTTTGACAAGGCAAAACGGATCTTCCATTCCCATCTGAACATGACCACTATGCACCCCATTCTTCTGTACACCGAACTTTGTGATCAAACGCCCATCGATGAGAGGGTTTGAGCCGTCTGATATTCCATAAGGTCTATTCGAAGTAATCACTGTGAGGTTCATGTACTCCAATTTGGCAAATTCATTTTCTTTGTCATCTCTCTCTGAACTACGCATTTGAGATAATGCTACACCAACCATAAAAGAATCCCACATGCAAAATTGCTGCGAAATTGTCAATAACCCATGAATATATATCAGAGGTAGACATTCAACTTAATATTAAGAATCAGTGAATAATTACAGAATTTTAGCTCATGCATAGAAGAACAAGATATCATAGGAAACTACCTTATAAAATTCATCGTTCGGCCATGTATCACGAACCATTTTCAAAGATTGGAAGCTATATTGTGCCTCATATGTATCCTGTTTCTGCTCAAATGCTTTGAAAGTTGGCTCATCTAGAGGAATCGTTCTTGTTGCATCCAGAGGAACGAGCGTGACTGGAATGCCAGAATGCAATACCTGATATGTAAATTACATTATCAATATTGTACTTTAACTAAGCATAGAATGACCATCAAACAACTATATACCGTGTACGCAGCAAAAGGATCTCCAAAGATATTGAACTCAGCGTACGGATTGATGTCTTGTCGAAACAGATTACCAATGTCACAACACAGAACTGAAGTTACATTTTCGGAGCAGGTTGATCTGACAGCACCTCCCATGGCATATATATGCTCAATATTTTTCTTCAGACTAGGATTCGTCATAAGAAAAACGGCTATATTTGTGTGGGTTCCCATAATAAACACAGTGATAGGACCTGCAGATATTGCATCTTTCATCACTTGTTGAGCTGTAGGTTGTTGAAGTGGTACATATTTCCTGTCACCCTGGGGAAGTAAAGCCCTGCGTACGCCGTAGTTTGTATTTATATCTAGGTGACCATGTTGGCCTGGCGGTACTGCCTGCTTGTATCTGCAACCGCCGGCTGTGGACTCGCCCTGCAATCAAGTGCAACCATTGTATGAATGTTATATCAAATGTTGTCGCTTGAGGGTTTCTCTGAAGCGCAATATGCAGAAGAAATTCTTGCTAACGAAAATTTATCACAAGCTTAGTTCAGGAAAAATTTTGGGCTACAAAAGCTATGATAAAATGGGCTACTTAAGGAGACAGGAACGCCAATTATTTTCATACATTGGCCCAAATTAGACAGGCTTGTTCTCAAAATTAGAAAATTCTTCTTTGCTTGCTATTTTGTTTTGGATCTATCTTGCAAAAAAAGGGACAATTGGATGGAGATCTCAATCATAGAATACAAGCTGGATGGATGAAATGGAAGAGTGCATCAGATGTGTTATACGACTATCGTATGCCACTAACACTCACATGAAAATTTTATAGGACGGTAATAAGGGCAACAATGCTTTATGGCATGGAATATTCGCCAATGAAGCAACAACACATACACAAAAATAAGCGTAGTGGAGATGAGAATGCTTCATTGGATGTGCGGGTAAACGAGAAAGGACAAGATTAGAAACAAGGATATCCGAGGTAAATCAGGAATATCCGAAATTTGAAGATAAGATGAGAGAAAATTGGTTAAAGGTGGTTTGGACATGTGAAATGAAGGCCTACATACGCTCTGGTTAAAAGATGTGATTACGAGATATAGGCTCAGAGCCAAAGGGATAGAGAAAAACCTAAGAAAACTTGGAAGGAGACTCTAAGAAAAGACTTAGACTACTTAGACCTAACGGAATACATGACACAAAACCGAGCGCAGTGTTAAAAGAAATCAACCCCATCTCATTAAAGGACCTACACAAATCTAGAATAAAGAATTCTAGAACATTCACTAAGGTTGGTTAGCTAGATTATCCAAGTTAAAGTAGTACTTTGTAGAAATGACTAGAATGTTGTTTCTTAAGTTGGTGGAAGAGTCTAGAAGAATGGTGAGGTTTCCACCAACATGCAAGTTTAGTGTAGATAATTCTAGCTTAGGAAGTTAGTGGAATTATCTAGATATCTCTAGCATGGTGTGTCCATGCTTCTCAAAGGTTCCATCCATGCCTATAAAAGGAGAAGGCATCCACACCATTTGTAACAACAAATCAATAAGCAACCGATCAATTAAGAAGAGCTAAGTAAGAGAGTGGGAAGCCTTGTAAGTAGTCTTGTAAGAGTGTGAGTGCTCTAGAGTTTGTCTCTAGAAAGTGAGTGAATATCATTGTTCAAAGAGTGTCATTTGAGAGTGTTGTAATATTTGTTTGTGTAATACAAGTAATTTGTTTACTTGTATTGTCTCTCCAACACTTGTGTTAGAGTTGTGTACTCTAAGTTTTTTCCCCCAACACGCAGTAGTGTTCTACGATTCATATAGTCGACCCCACTTAATGGGATAAAACTTTGTTGTTGTTGTTGCTTGCTATTTCGTCACACACAACTTGGAACACTTCAACAATGCTCTTCTTTCCAAGCAATGCTGGAGGTCGTGGGAAAATCCTAATGCTTTATGGATTTGGGTTTTGAAAGCCCGTTATTTTCCTAATGGGGATTTTCTTTCGGCTACTAGAGGAGCACGACCCTCATGGGCATGGGGCAACTTGTTACTTGGTCGGGAGATATGGCACGGTGGCTTTAAATGGCAGGTGGGTGATGGCACTAAGATAAGAATATGGTGAGACAACTGGCTACCTCATTTGGAGCAATCATGCCCTACTCCCTCCATGATTGTCCCTGGACCTATTCCAACCATGGTAGAGTCATTGATTAACAAAGAGAGGAGAATGTGGAACTTGGAGGAGATTGTGCATATTCTATCAGCTCGTGATATTGAGCTCATTTTAACCATACCCTTGCACAATATTAGTGAATTTGACAGGTTGGTATGGCCTTGGAATCGAAATGGGCAATATTCGGTTCGAAGTGGTTATCATTGGGCAATGTGGAACCATGCTAGCGACCCTCCTTGTATTAACCCTTGCCAATCCCACCAAGTGGATCTGAAACTATGGAAGTTAATATGGAGTATGAAGGCAGTACCGATAATCAACAACTTTCTATGGAAAGCTATTTCAAATGCCATTCCTACAAAACACAATCTCTTCTCTCGACACATTGGCGTGGTTCCTAGATGTTCATTTTGTGGTACGGAGGATGAAACCTTAGAACATATTGTTCTCAAGTGCCCGTTGGTGCACTATGTGTGGTACGACTCTCGCTTATGCTATCGCCCAATAATCAGGCAATTACCTCTCTTGATCACTAGCTTCTATGCATGGCTACTATGGGATCTGCATCTTTAAGGGATACTATCTAGTTGTATATTGGGGTAATATGCTGGGAGATTTAGAAAGAACGATGTCATGCAGTTTTCAAGAAGGTGGCTCCCAACCCCATCTCTATCTTACCACGATGTAACAGTATGTACAAATGACATAACAAATATAAACACCAGACTCCCATCAATTGTTAGTAGAGAGGATCATTCTATCCACAGGTGGATCCCTACAGTGGACCCGAGCGTAAAGGTTAACGTTGATGGGGCTTGGAACTCTTCCACGATGAAAGCTGGAGTGGGAGTTGTTATTCGAAATTCTAGTGGTGAACTCATCTGTGGTGAGTCCAGTTTCTTGAAGAGAGCTTCAGTTGAAGAGGTTGAAGCTGAAGCAGTATTAACAGGGATGAAACTAGCTTCAACAAAAAGCTTCCAGCATGTTATGATTGAGAGTGATTCTATGTTGGTCATTAAAGCCATCAATTGTCCTTCGCACAGCAAAATATGGAGAATTTACCCCATTATCGTTGAGATTCAATGATTGGCATCTCTTTTTTCATCGGCGGCAAGGTCCTCCAATCGAGCAGCTCATTTGGCAGCTGCACTTGCCAACTTGAGGGTGAGACGCTTCCAATGGGCTTCAACACACTCTCCCTCCTTGGTTCTGGTACTTTCACGTGATGGACTCCTTTGTCCTCCGTCATTGGTAGTCTGAAGATGGCTACTCCATTGCCATCCTCTATTTTTTGTATGCCTTAATGGCTTTTTGTAGCTAGTGTTATCTTCTCTTCTTGAGATTTACTTTCTCTGTATGGTTGATATCACTATGTATCCCCAGCTGGTATCAGAGTCTTCTATGACTCCACTTGTACTTATTTCTCTCTTTCAATATATTTCCTCATTTTCCAAAAAAACAAAAAACTAAACACACACAAACCTGGTCAATAAGAGGAAGATATCCCCCAACATTTGGAAGGATGGTTCCATTAGGCAAAATGCCACCTTCACCTCCAACACCAACAGGAATGTCGTTGCGATCCATCATAGCAAGAATGTCGTATACATAATTTACAGCATGCCCGGCATCACTCCATCCATTTACATTTATACTAATAGCCTGCAACAAAAATTAAGTTATGCTCTAGTTAAACAATAGCTTAGCCAACAAGGTACAAATGGTACTCAAAGGAAATTAAAAAAGAACACCGTCAAGTCGAATTCTGTCTTGTTTTGCTTCAAGAGATATAAGAGAGCAAGAACATCATCTGCATCCACGTCTGTATCGACAAGAATCCGGCGAGGTTGAGCTTTGACGGGATTTAGCAGAACTTGAAAACATCCGATTACAGTAAGCATCCAAAGCACTCTTCCGAACATCATTGTTATAGTATTGTCAGCACACTACAAAAAGATCAGAGAAAAGAGAAGGTGCAGTTTTATAAATTTGAAATAACTGAATACTAATGAATCATTAGAAATTCATATCTATTTCTGCACAGATATTAATTTAATTCATTTCTCACACATATTCACGCATTTTGGCAATAAGTAGCAACAAAAATGCCTAAATAGGAATCGAATCCAACATAAAAAGGGTAATATTTCTTTCTATAAAATGGAGAGAAATATCACTAGACTAGTTACGCCAATGAATTAGTGCAGCCCATCTATTCATGCGGACAAAGTAGCATTTACCGACATGAATTACCACGATTAAATTCATGCACGAGGAAGTTCATGCATTGTATTAGAGAGTAATTTTGGCTTTAATAATATTCCATTTACGTACTAGGAATATCTACGAGTTATCATTGTAAAACTTACTAGTTCAGAGTTTCACTTCAATTGCATGCCCCAAACAATAGTTCAAAGTTTCACTTCAATTGCATACCCCAAACAATCGTGGGATGCATGTATTTATAATATTTTCATGATTACATATTGGGTTTGAAAACCCTATATACAAGGAAAGGATTACAACCATAGGTTCAGATTACAACAAAATAACAAATAACCAAATAGTCCTATGAAGAAGAAATAGTTGAAGGGATAGGAGTTTGAACCAAGTCAAACTCCATAAGTTTCGGTGATGCGCTGAGCATGCGGACGTCATCTAACAACCCCCCGCAAGCTGACAGGCTGTGGAACAACCGGAAGCTTGGAGACAAGAAATTTAAAACAAGATGACAACAGACCTTTGGTGAACAAGTCAGCAAGTTGGTCTTGCGAACAAATATAATTAACCAATAATTGACCACGAACAACCTTCTCCCGGACATAGTGATAATCAACTTCCAAGTGTTTGGTTCGTGCATGGAATACCGGATTAGATGCCAGAGTTATAGACGAGATATTATGACACCAAATTTGAGGACAAACCAAATGCAAATGCAAGTCCTTGAATAAAGACCTGAACCACAATAGCTCAGCTGTAGTGTATGCTAGCTGCCTGTACTCAGCTTCAGCACTAGACCGAGATACTGTCTTCTGCTTCTTAGAACTCTAGGAGACAAGGTTGGAACCAAGATATATACAAAAGCCACCAGTTAAATGCCGAGTATCCGGATTCCCTGCATAATCCGCATCAGAGAAGGCACTTAATTGAGTAGTTCCAAGTTTATATAGAAGACCATGAGTATGCGTGGCTTTCAAATATCTCAAAATCCGTTTGACAGCCATCCAGTGAGTAGTTTTTGAAGCATGCATAAATTGGCACACTTGGTTGACAGCATAAGATAGATATAGGCGTGTAATGGTGATGTATTGTAGTGCGCCAACTACACTACGATACACCTCTGGTTTGTCATACGGGTCGCCTACATGCACATTGAGCTTGTGACCAGATGAGACCGGGGTGGATATTGGCTTTGCGTCAGTGAATTTGGTGCAAGAGAGCAAGTCTAATGCATATTTAGACTGACAAAGATGCATAGCAGTCCCATAATAGTTGACTTCGACACCCAAAATATAATAAAGTGGGCCTAAATCTTTCATGGAAAACAATGTGCCCAGTCGCTAAATCAATCTGATATTTGATGAGGACTATTTCCAGTGATGAAGATATCATCGACATAGATTAAAAGAATCAGATACACACCGTGTTGTCTAAACACAAACAAACTGTAGTCACATGTGGATTCTTGGAAACCTAGTTCAAGCAGAAAATCTGAGAACCTCTGAAACCAAGCCTTGGGCGCTTGTTTTAAACCGTAAATACTACGTTGAAGTTTACACACATGAGTAGGATATTGTTTGTCAACAAAACCCAGTGGCTGGCGCATGTAAACTTCTTCCCTCAGAAACCCATGCAGAAATGCATTTTGCACGTCCAGCTGCCTGACATGCCATTTGTTGGACACGGCAAGACTTAAAACAAGCCTTATCATACTGTGTTTAACAACGGGACTGAAGGTCTCACTGTAATCCACACCAGCCTATTGATGAAACCTGTTGGCGACAAGTCGAGCTTTATGTCGTTCAATTGATCCATCCCCACGTTTTTTCAACTTGAACACCCATTTATTTGGCAGCAGATTGGGATGATGAGGAACCAAACTCCAAGTTCCACATCACTGCAATGCTTTAAATTCTTGACTTATTGCATTTCTCGACTCTTGAGACTTGACAGCTTAACTGAAACACGTTGGTTCAACAGGTAATTTGTCAACAGTTAGATGCATAGCGTATTTGGGATTGGGTTTATGGATTCCTGTCTTGGAGCGTGTAGTAATTTGATGGTGGGAACCACTGGCAGTGACAGGGAGCACATGTTCAGAAGCTATTGCGACTTGCTTATTTGATGATTGTAGAGGTTGTGGACTATGGGATGACACTGGTAGTGAATGACTGTTTGGGACTTCAATGGGGTTAGATAATGTAACAGATTGAGAGACTTCAGTGGTGAGAGGGATTTAAGTGGGATTCACTTCTAGGGTAAGTGGTGGTACGGCCAGGTTAAGGTTACGTGGTAGAGGCAAACTATGGCTGCTAGGGTTATCAAAAGTGAATAATAGGTCTGGGGCCTGAGTATTACCTGAAGGTGTGACGTTTTCTGAAGAAGATGTGAGTCCCTTAAAAGCGAAGCAGTCCTCATCGAATAGGACATGGCGAGACACGTAAATGCGTCTTGTAAACAGATCCAAGCACTTGTAACCTTGGTGATTCAGTGAATAACCTAAGAAAACACATGGTTTTGATTTTGGTTGAAGTTTATTTTGCATATAAGGCACTAACTGTCACATCCCGGCTCGGGGCGGATCACTTCCCGGGCCCGCTCCACCACCGTAGCACGATATTGTCCGCTTTGGGCCCCGACCATGCCCTCATGGTTTTATTTTTGGGAACTCACGAGCAACTTCCCAGTGGGTCACCCATCATGGGATTGCTCTAGCCCTCTTCTCGCTTAACTTCGGAGTTCCTATGGAACCCGAAGCCAGTGAGCTCCCAAAAGGCCTTGTACTAGGTAGGGATGGGAATATACATATAAGGATCACTCCCATGGGCGATGTGGGATGTCACACTAACCAAGGAAAACATCAACATCCAAAAACCTTTAAAACATCACACTTTGGTGTTTTTTGGAAACATTTCTCATAAGGAGACGCATAGTTGAGAAGTTTAGTGGGTAAACGATTTATCAAGTAAATGGGCGTGAAGCATGCATCAAACCAAAATTTGTTAGGCATGTGAGATTGAGAAAGCATGACTACACTTGTTTCAACAATATGTCGATGTTTGCGCTCAACAACTCCATTTTGTTCAGGATGTTTAGGACATGAAAATTGTTGTGAAATGCCATTATCAGTGAGAAATTTTTGAAATGCATGGCTTTTATATTCTCCTCCTTCATCGCACTGAAGGGTTTTAATTTGCAAATTAAGCATTTTTTCGACATTGGCTTTAAATTTGACAAAGATTTGGAACACTTCACTTTTGTGTTTCATTGGAAAAATCCAAGAATAACGAGAGTAATCATCCACAAACAAAACATAATAACGAAAACCTTCATTCGAAATAATGGGAGAACACCACACATCAGAATGCAACAATTGCAAAGGAAACTTAGAAACTGACTCAGACACTTTGAAAGGTAACTTAGTACTTTTGCCTAAGGAACAAGACTCACAAAAGCTTACATTTGAAGTACCATGAATTGGTACCAAATTATTTGAAATTAAAAACTTAATTATAGAATTGGCAGGGTGACCTAGCCTTGCATGCCATGTATTCACTGAACACCGAAGCCCTACAAATGCAGATATTGGATGTTTGAGTTGTCCAGTGCCACATGGAAATGGATATAATCCATTCTCACATCTCCCTCGAAAAAGCGTCTTCCTGGTCTTGAGGTCCTTAACAAGGAAAAAATATGGAAAAATTAGTAGGTAGCAATGGTTATCTAAAGTGAACTTATGTGTGGAAAGAATGTTTTGGAAAGCAGTGGGACAGTGAAGGATATTAGGCAAATCAAAAGAGCAAGTGGAAGTATGTAATGTATTTGAACCATTATGTGAGATAGAAATGCCAGAGCCATTATCTACACCCCAAATAATTTCATTACCAGTGTACTCTTTAGGGTTAACCAGACTCTGAAGATCAGGAGTGATGTGAGCATTGGCACCGGTATCCAACAGCCAGGTACCATTCTTTTGTTTGTTGAGAGCGACGGGAGACGACGCCATTGCTGTGAGCTTTGTTGCTGGAATTCTGCCTTCAAAGGCAGCATTCATTCTGTGATAACAATCAAGGGCCGGATGGCCAGGTTTGCCACAAATTTGGCAAACAATTCTCTCACCATTAGATTCAACTCGTTCGCCACTGCATGGCATGGTGCAGAAGGTGTTGTTGTTGCGAGGTCCATTGCCTCGTTGGTTGAAAGAGTTACCTCGATAGGATGAAGATGCACCTCTTCCAGTCCCTCGAGTGCGGCCACCACCTCGGCCGTGAGAAGCAACGAATGCATTGACCTGCGCAAATTCCACCAAATGAGCAATGTGCTCAGCCATGCGACGCTCAGTTGTTAACAGCAGAGCCTTAAGAGTGGGGTAGGTAATAGGGGAATCACGGGCTTGAGCTGCACTGACAGTCATCTCAAAGGCAGGTCCGAGATTGTTCAACACAATCTGAACAAGCTCATCATCACTCACAGGTTGCCCAGCGAGAGCAAGGTTGTCTGCAATCGCATTCATGTGATCTAGGTAATCCGCCACAGTAAGATCACCTTTCTTTGTCTGCATCAATTCATTTCGCAAAAACAAAATCCTGTTTTGGGAAGTAGAAGCATACCACTGCTCGAGTGCTTCCCAGGTGGCCCGAGCAGTCCTCTTGCTCGCCACGACAGACAATACAAAAGCCGTCAAAGATCCATTGATCCAACTGAGGATCATTTGATCTTGTTGAACCCATGCAGTGTATGCAGGGTCCACAACTGTTGAGCCAGGCAGATACTTGAAAGGATAGGAGTTTGAACCAAGTCAAACTCCACAAGTTTAGTTGATGCGCTAAGCATGCGGACGTCATCTAACAATCATAAGCATATGGTATTAGGCTCATTCTGTTGGGATTAGTTGGGTTCATGCATCACATTAATTTGTGTGATGAGTTCAATGCATGGAAAGGGAGATCAAACATATAATTAATACTTGTAGAGAATCACAAAACCAGGCAAAAACAAGATAAAACGCTCAAACGTCTGCTAATTTTAAAACTAAGCGGAGCTTTGTGGTATGCGGTTCTCTTCAATTTTTCAGTCTTGTTCAATTTATGTTGCATCATCTATTAGGTTTTTTCTTCGTCTCATGAGTTCTCGCTCGACACAAAATAAGAAAACGAAGATTCTATGGAATGCTTCTTTTCGATAGTTGAAAATTTTGAAAATCAGGTTGTGTTCTTCCAATAAATAATTGTGATAAGCATAAAATAACACCCAAAAATGGAAGAGAAAATGATTAACAATGTAACTAAACACATGATAATTATCAAGGAAAAACATCATCAGTTGGGAAGATGATTAATTTATCATTACTATTTGGTTGGGCACCCAATAATTTTATTTTCCTCAACAAAGCTTGCTACAACAGCAGACTGCTTTTGTTCACCTAATATGTTAGCAAATTCTTCATGATATGCCTCTGGATTTACACTGCTCAGTATCTTCACCATCTTTGATTGATGTTCATCAACAAGTAGCTGCGCGATCACTGATACATCTCCCTCAGCCACCACTTTGAGGGGCATAAACTTAAAGGTTGGGTTTAGTTGAGGATGACAGCTACCCAAGATTACAGCACCAAGGGTTTCCCCTAGAAATGTATCCTGTGAAAGTGCGAAGTGACAGAATGGAAACAATGTAAGTTCATCGACAAAGTGTCATGCATTGAATGAAGAACCCTAGCACTTTGTGCACCTCTAGTCTACCAAAATGATTATCATTCATCTTAAACTGTTAATGATTCGTGGAAAACTTTCGTACCATCTTTAGATTTTTGGCTTGAGGCCTCTTTTGTGGATCATAGCATTTAACTTCAGTTTACCGTAATTGTAATCTATCCTACCTTTAATTGTCTGCCTGCTCCAAGGATTTGTGTTGAAACCGCAAGTTTTAATATTTCATATATTTTGCATTCTTGAATAAGAAAATTAACCGTCAAGTATTTGAAGATAATACTCCCAATCCAGGACTAAAGAAACTTGAATTCAATCAGATGGAAAAATTAACAGAACAGGATAAAAAGAATTTTCTTTGGATACGTAGCTGAGTGTGGAAGTTTACCATGTGACGGTATCTATGATGCTTCTGTTTCAGTTTCCATAATCTCCAAAGTAGATGCCGGGCAAATACAGCTTCAGGAGTCGTACCTGTTAACTTTAATTTATCAAGAATATTCTGAAAGGAACTGACTTGCTTCTGTATCCCCAATGGTATCAATGTTATGTTCAGTTTCGAATCAAAAACTACTTTTGCAGCCAAAGGGTCAAGAAACATGTTGAATTCTGCATATTTGTTTGAAGGAACAGTGAACAGATTTCCTTGCTCATTATCATGGCGAATGTGTCCCCCAACAATATATACATCCTGCTGGGAAATCACAACAATGAAAATGTCAATCCAATATAATGGCATGACATACAAATTCAGGCTTAATTTTCCAAAGCGACGACATTTACCTGGACCACTGAGTCTGTGTTCTCAGAAAGAATGATTTCGGCTAAATTTGTCAAAGGTCCATTGGTCAACAAAGTAATCTTGGATCCTGGATCAAGTGATTTTACAATGGACTTCCAAACATCTAGTGCAGTTGGCTGTCCAAGTCTGGGGAATTCCTTGGTTGCTAGTCTGTATCTGAAATAGTCATAAAGAAGTCATGTCATAAAGGAATCCTATAATAAATCTGGCTATCAAGCACATAGATTAGTATACAACATCATTGCAACTAGATGTCTGCTAGTTTAAATAGACAGTGCTACCTCCTAGGACTACGAGGTAAGGCACGAGCAAATCCATAGAGTGTGTCAGAGTCCAAGGAGCCACCACTACCCTGAGGAATGGAACTGATGTACGTGCAGTCTCCGAGAGAAGTGAAAGATGAATAAGATTGCCCAACTGCAAATACATTTCCTAGACCAACTGGAATATCATCACGGCCCATCATATGCAGTATGTCATAAACAACGTCTATGGTTGCAGCAGTTGCCCACCCATTAGCACTAACTAGTATTCCCTGGAAACATCATTTTGTATTAGTAAGAGCTTTATCTTCATTCTTCAAAGGCATGTATGTCGAACCCGGAAGCTAGTAGTAGAGCCACAACATATAGATACTATTGATTGTATTCAAATTGTGTAATTTCTAGCATGCAGCCCTACAATGCTACTCAGTTAGGCTATTCATTTGAATTAGTGCATGTGCAGCACTAAACCTCAAAAAGCTTACAAAGGCAGGTGTCGTACCTTGAGGTTGATCCTTTCCACAGGTAATTTTAGGAGATACAGAAGAACTAGAAAGTCCCCAGCACTCATATCCATATCAAATACTAGAGCTTTACCCATCAATTTCTTTCCGAAATCTGGTTTGTGAAGTACGCTCTCGTGGAGTGGAAGCTGTGTTCTAATATTCGGGCGTTCAGTTTTCTTAGGTCGATTTATAACCTGCATTTGACACAATTATGGAGGTTATCATTCTGAATCAAGTACAAGGGGAAAAAATTTCTCCAACAAACTTTTGTATGTCATAACTGAAAGGACCTAAAATTGATAATTTTAATCATATACTTACATCCAAGAAACTGTCGTAGAAATATTTGGCACGAGTACTGTTACTGTCATGATCTCGCTTAGCTCCTGTTGCAACAAGTATGCTAACTGCTTCCGCGCCAATTGTCTCCTTTGTGTAACCATCCTATTAGAATTGTCTAAACTTCAGTTGGTTGTTAAAACTTAAAAAGGCGTAGAGTTATCAAGAACTTAATAAACGCATAACAAAGAAACTGGTGTAGTAACTGAAGGCATACCTGACATTTTCCTTTCCCCTCTTTGACGAGGCAAAATGGGTCTTTCATTCCCATCTGAACATGACCACTGTGCACACCATTCTTCTGTACGCCGAACTTTGGGATCAAATGCCCATCGATGAGAGGGTTTGAGCCATCTGATATTCCATAAGGTCTGTTTGAAGTAATCACTGTGAGGTTCATGTACACCAATTTAGCAAATTCATTTTCTCTGTGATCTCTCTCTAAACTACGCATTTGAGATAACGCTACACCAACCATAAAAGCATCCCAGATGCAAAATTCCTGCAAAATAGTCAATAACTCATGAATATATATCAGAGGTAGACATTCATCTTAATATTAAGAATCATTGCATAATTGCCGAATTGTAGCTCATACATAGAAGAAGATATCACAGGAAACTACCTTATAAAATTCATCGTTCGACCATGTATCACGAACCATTTTCAAGGTCTGGAAGCTATATTGTGCCTCATATGTATCCTGTTTCTGCTCAAATGCTTTGAAAAAAGGCTCATCTAGAGGAATCGTTCTTGTTGCATCCAGAGGAACGAGCGTAACTGGAATGCCAGAATGCAATACCTGATATATATGTCCATAATCAATACCAATATAGTACTTTAACTAAGCACAGAATGACCATCAAACAACTATATACCGTGTACGCAGCAAAAGGATCTCCAAAGATATTGTACTCTCCATACGGATTGCTGTCTTGTTGAAACAGATTACCAATGTCACCACACATCACTGAAGAGGCATTTCCGGAGCAGGTTGATCTGACAGCACCTCCCATGGCATATATATGCTTAATATTTTTCTTTAAATGAGGATTTGTCATAAGAAAAATGGCAAAATTTGTCTGAATACCCATAAGAAACACAGTGATGGGACCTGCAGATATCGCATCTTTCATCACTTGCTGAGCTTTAGGTTGCTGAAGCGGTACATATTTTCTGTTACCCTGTTCATGTAATCACAGAAATAAATACATACATACATATATATATATATATATAATTGCTACA
This sequence comes from Pyrus communis, assembly GCF_963583255.1. Classification (NCBI taxonomy): domain Eukaryota; kingdom Viridiplantae; phylum Streptophyta; class Magnoliopsida; order Rosales; family Rosaceae; genus Pyrus; species Pyrus communis. The sequence goes on along the minus strand of NC_084811.1, from coordinate 2,183,643 downwards.
TATAACATGACGTTACCTGCATTTATATAATGATTGCCTAGTTCAACAAACTCTAAATTGTAAAACTAAATCAGGAAAGCAAAATTGGGGTACGATTTGGCACCTTAGGAAGTAAAGCCTTGCGTAAGCCATAGTTTGTATTTACATCTAGACGACCACCTTGGCCCGGTGGTATTGATTGTCTGTATCTACAGCCACCTGCAGTGGACGGTCCCTGTAAACAAAACCCGAAGTTTGGTATGACCGTGACACTCAAACTCATAACAAGCTGTTAAAGTAAATAATCGGTAAACTAGTTTGGTTGAAGTTGAACAATTTTCGGCTATACACACACCTGGTCAATAATAGGAAGATAACCTCCAACATTAGGCTGGATGGTATCATTTGGAAAAATACCACCTTCACCTCCAACACCAACCGGAATGTCATCACGATCCATCACAGAAAGAATGTCATATACATAATTAACAGCGTGCCCTGCATCGTTCCATCCATTTGTATTAATAGTAATTGCCTGCACAAATCTCAATTACCTTATAATCTATCACCATTGACATATAGTTCGTACAAAATGGCACATCGTGACCTTTCTTTGGCCAGCAACAGGTATTCCAAAGTGAACTCAGCTATTACTGCTGTTAATTATGGGTCCGGTCCGTTTGGCAGTGTTTCTAGACGGGCTAAAATCACTTTCTGACAACCAAAAACGCCTATGACTGCACTTAGCAAATAAAAGTTAAAAGTGATATATGACTGATATAAGTGCTTCCTGAACAAGCACATGCACTTCCAACTGCTTTTTTCAGAAAGAACTTGGACTTATAACAAAAATTTCAATTGAGAAGCAATTCTATCAAAATTCAAAAACGCTTATAGAAAAAGTGCTTCCTACATATCCGGTTCCAAACAAGCCCAACAAATATCTTCAACTTAACATGAATTATCAAATTCAGTTTATAGTGAAGTGCACCAATTCTGTGTGAAGCTTAAAGAATCAAAATTTACAACATTTCTAGGACGAAAAATTGATGAAATGCAGAAAACGGAGAAGAAGATGAAACCTTTAAGTCGAATTCCGACTTGTTTTGCTTCAAGAGATAAAAGAAAGCAAGAACATCGTCAACGTTCACATCTGTATCTACCAGAATCCGGTGAGGGTGAGCTTCCACTGGGTTAAGCTGCACAACTCCAAGCCATCCAATCACAGTCAGCATCCAAACAGCTCTTCCCACCATCATCGTCCTCTTCAACGTGATATCCGGGTTCCAATTCCAAGTGGGGAAGACGCAAGTTCAACTTACCAGCTTGACTTTTTAAGTCCAATCAAAAACATTAAAATACTAGTTTTTAGTTTTCCGTAAACAAAATTGTGGACAGAATCTGAACTTTTTATTTTTTATTAGAGAATGTTTTTAGTCACCATCCTCGATCGATGTGATGCTCTTCACAATGATGATCACCATTAGATAAATTTTATTTTTGAAATTTGTGTAACGGATAAACACAAATTTTAAAATTTAAACTCATTTTATAAATAATAAATAAGGTGATAAACATTACCACTTCTTGAGAATGGTGAACTGATCACTAAGCAAATCTCGAGACACACTACAACACGAGCCAACATCACTCGTCAACATACGCGTCAATAGACTCACTTGGAAGCTGTGCAACATCGCTCAGTAGATGACTACATGCCCACTAAGCATTTGACGAAATATCTCACCAAAAGAATAGAAGAAAAAACAAGAATTTGGCAGGCTGAGCGCACTATGTGATATGCAAAAACAATTTCCTTAAACTATAGCTGAATTTAAAAAAAAATAAAAATAAAAATGTCCTTAATTAAAAATATGGTAAATAGAACAGCGGTTATTATACACAAAGAATACTGCATGCATGGATCCCGTGATCTTTTGTTTAAGGGTGGATGGCATATATATATATATATATATATATATATATATATATATATTTTTTTTTTTTTTTTTTTTTTTTTTTGGTCAACCATGTGCTGCATAAGATGAGCATAATTGTTTTGCCAATTTTAAATTTATATTTCAGAATTCCAAAATGCTATGGGGGGTATTCAGCGATGGGGATATTGTAGGGGTTGCCCAATTTTATAAATCCGAAACAAGGCGGGCGGGTTGGAAAAGCTGTGGAACAATCCCCGGTCCGGACCGACACCCCCAATGGAAAATTCCAAAGTATTTCCACAAATAGCATTTTGGACCTTTGGATTGGACTGCAGAGAGCTCTGCAACACCTTTTTTTCGGTTCTTTTTCATATGCGATATCCAATGGCGAAGTCAAGAAATATTGAGTAGAGGGCAAAATTTAAAAGGGTAAAACTGTTGCCAATGAGGTTTTGCAGCAAACAAGTTATAATTGTTGCCGACGAGGTTTCATGTCACCAAACATCATGTTCATTCACTACAAAACGAATGTTATTACTGAAGATCAAATGATGTCAAAAAGGTATTCTACCGTCGAAAAAAAAAAATCGAAAAAAAAAGTTCATCAGTGGTCGTAAAAAAATCTTCCATTGGAAATACTTTTTTTCCAACCGGGTGACCATGTTGGCCTGGCAGCAGTGTCTGCTTGTATCTGCAACAGCCGGCTGTGGACTCCCCCTGCAATCAAATGCAACCATTGTATGAATGTGATTGATCACTTCTCAACTAAACACACACAAACCTGGTCAATAATAGGAAGAGATCCCCCAATTTGGAAGGATGGTTTAATTCAGTGGCGGAGCCAGGATTTTGAAATAATAGAATCATGATTTCAACCAAAAAAAACTTTATTGGACCATTTCGTCGAGGATCTACTAAGAATATGTCGATTCTTGCCAAGATCTGCTGAAGACTTATGTCAACAACTACTATGATATGTATAGGCTTGTCAAGAGTGGCTACACAAAACTATAGAGTAATGTCGAAGATTGTCAAGGCTTGTTAACTGAGTCATTTCATAAAGTATTTGATGCACACAAGAAGAGAGAAAAGGAAGACAGGGATGTTAATAAAAAGAAGTAGGAGGAGGAAGATACAGTCAAATACAATAAACATACAAATATACATAGATTTTTGAAGTTGTTGAGGTCATGGACAACCAATAACCTCATACTGGCTCCACAACTGGTTCCATTAGGCAAAATGCGACCTTCGCCTCCAACACCAACATGAATGTCGTTGCGATCCATCACAGAAAGAATGTCGTACGCATAATTTACAGTGTGCCCGGCGTCACTCCATCCATTTGCATTTACAGTAATTGCCTGCAGCAAAAATTAAGTAATGCTCCAGCTAAACAATAGCTACAAATATTACAGACGTTACTCAAAGGAAATAAAAAAAAGAACACCGTCAAGTCGAATTCCGTCATGTTTTGCTTGAAGAGATATAAGAGAGCAAGAACATCGTCTGCATCCACCTCTGTATCGTCAAGAATCCGGCGAGTTTGAGCTTCGAAGGGGTTTGGCAGATCTCAAAAAACATCCGATTACAGTAAGCATCCAGAGCACTTTTCCGACACATCATTGTTAAGTATTGTCATCCCTCACTGTAATAATATCTCGTCGGACCATCCATGAATGCCGCCTTAGCTGAGATGTCGATCTAGCCCTTCTTAATTAATCCGGTTTGTCAGAAAGGTATGTGATTCGTGTCTCTTCAAGTAGTAGCTACGGTTTGCCTGCTTACTATTCTAACTCCTAGTGAATAGGGCAAAAACTTGAACTACGCACATACATTTAAAAAATTTCATCGTAAATGTGAAATACTTGTACAAATAAAATCCAAAGATAGAATTATCTCGCCATCCAGATATAATGAAAATTTGATGCTGGTGATTGGGTTTATTTGAAGTTGGAATCCTATAAGTGTGCAAAAGTTCATAATGCGAAACTCTTTTAGTTTCCTCCTAGTGGCTTGGCTCATTCAAAAAAGTATCTTCAAAAAAAATAAAAAAAAACAAAGATTCTATGGAACGCAAATTTTTATTCGATAGTTGAAAATTACAGAGTTGTTTTTCTTCCAAAAATTGATTGTGATGAGGATAAAATTACACCCAAAAATGGAAGAAGAGCACATGATTGACAATGCAACTAAATACATGATAATTGTCAACCAAAAGCATCATCTGCCGGGCAGAAGAATAAATTATCATTACTATAAATCAACGGCCGCGATGATGTGGTCTGCAGGCTCCCCATAGAAAGATCCAGAGAGAATCCGGATCCACGACTTGGTCCTGGGCACCTGATAACCATATTTTCCTCTACAAAGCTTGCTACGACAGCAGACTGCTTTTGTTCACCTAACATGTTAGCAAATTCTTCATGATATGCCTCTGGATTTACACTGCTCAGTATCTTCACCATCTTTGATTGATGTTTATCAACTAGTAGCTGCCCGATTACTGATACATCTCCCTCGGCCACCACCTTGAGAGGCGTAAACTTAAAGGTTGGGTTGAGTTGAGGATGACTGCTACCCAAGATTACGGCACCAAGGATTTCCCCTAGAAATGTATCCTGTGAAAGTAGTGACAGAACTGAAACAACGTAAGTTCATCGACAAAGTGTCATGCATTAGATATATAGCTGAGTGTGTGGAAGTTTACCATGTGACGGTATCTATGATGCTCCTGTTTCAGTTTCCATAGCCTCGAAAGCAGATGCCGGGCAAATACAGCTTCAGGAGTCGTATCTGTTAGCTTTAATTTATCAAGAATATTCTGGAAGGAACTGACTTGCTTCTGTATCCCCAATGGAATCAATGTTATGTTCAGTTTCGAATCAAAAACTGCTTTTGCAGCCAGAGGGTCAAGAAACATGTTGAATTCCGCATATTTGTTTGAAGGAATAGTGAACAGATTCCCTTGCTCGTTATCATGGTGAATGTGTCCCCCAACAATATATACATCCTGCAGGGAAATCATAACAATGAAAATGTCAATCCAATATAAAGGCATGACATACAAATTCAGGCTTAAGTTTCCAAAGCGATGACATTTACCTCGACCACTGAGTCTGAGTTCTTAGAATGAATGATTTCGGCTAAATTTGTCAAAGGTCCATTGGTCAACAAAGTAATCTTGGATCCTGGATCGAGTGATTTTACAATGGACTTCCAAACATCTAGTGCAGTTGGCTGTCCGAGTCCGGGGAATTCCTTGGTTGCGAATCCGTATCTGAGATAGACATAAAGAAGCCATGTAATAAATCTGCCTATCATGCGCATAGATTCATATACAACATCATTGCAACTAGATGTCTACTAGTTTAAATAGACAGTGCTACCTCCTAGGACTTCGAGGTAAGGCACGAGCAAATCCATAGAGTGTGTCAGAGTCCAAGGAACCACCACTACCCTGAGGAATGGAACTGATATATGTGCAGTCTCCGAGAGAAGAGAAAGATGAATAAGATTGACCAACTGCAAATACATTTCCAAGACCAACAGGAATATCATCACGGCCCATCATATGCAGTATGTCATAAACAACATCTATGGTTGCAGCGGTTGCCCACCCATTAGCACTAACTAGTATTCCCTGGAAACATCATTTTGTATTAGTAAGAGCTATATCCTCAAAGGCATGTATGTCGAATCCGGAAGCTAGTAGCAAAGTCACAACATATACTATTCAAAATTTGTAATTGCTAGCATGCCACCCTACAAAGGTACTTAGTTAGGCTATTCATTTGTATTAGTGCATCTGCTGCACCAAACCTCACAAAGCTTACAAAGGCAGTATCGTACCTTCAGGTTGACCCGTTCCACAGGTAATTTTAGGAGATATAGAAGAACTAGGAAGTCCCCAGCGCTCATATCCATATCAAATATGAGGGCTTTACCCATCAATTTCTTTCCAAAATCTGGTTTTCGAAGTACACTCTCATGGAGTGGAAGCTGTGTTCTAATATTCGGCCGTCCAGTTTTCTTATGTCGATTTATAACCTGCATTTGACACAATTATGAAGTTATCATTCTGAATCAAGTACAAAGGGAAAAAAGTTCCCCAACAAAATTTTGTATGTCATACCAGAGAGGACCTAAAATTGATAGATTTTAATCATAAACTTACATCCAAGAAACTGCCATAGAAATCTTTGGCACGAATGCTGTTGCTATCACGATCTCGCTTAGCTCCAGTTGCAACAAGTACGGTAACTGCTTCCGCACCAGTTGTCTCCTTTGTATAACCATCCTATTAGCATTGTCCAAACTTCAGTTAGTTGTTACAATTAAAAGGCGTAGGGTTATTAAGAAATCAATAAACGTATTACAGAGAAACTGGTTTAGTAACTGAAAGCATACCTCACATTTTCCTTTCCCCTCTTTGATGAGGCAAAACGGGTCTTCCATTCCCGTCTGAACATGACCACTATGCACCCCATTCTTCTGTACACTGAACTTTGGGATCAAATGCCCATCAATGAGAGGGTTTGAGCCGTCTGATATTCCATAAGGTCTGTTTGAAGTAACCACTGTGAGGTTCATGTACTCCAATTTGGCAAATTCATTTTCTCTGTGACCTCTCTCTAAACTATGCATTTGAGATAACGCTACACCAACCATAAAAGGATCCCACAAGCAAAATTCCTGTGAAATGGTCAATAACTTATGAAATATATCATAGGAAACTACCTCTCTCTAAACTATGCATTTGACATTCATCTTAATATTAAGATTCAAGAATCAGTGCATAATTGCAGAATTTTAGCTCATACATAGAAGAATAAGATATCATAGGAAACTACCTTATAAAATTCATCATTCGACCATGTATCACGAACCATTTTCAAGGACTGGAAGCAATATTGTGCCTCATATGTATCCTGTTTCTCCTCAAATGCTTTGAAAAAAGGCTCATCTAGAGGAATCGTTCTTGTTGCATCCAGAGGAACGAGGGTGACCGGAATGCCAGAATGCAATACCTGATATGTCTATAATCTTTACCAATCTTGTACTTTAACTTAGCATAGAATGTCCATCAAACAACAATTTACCGTGTACGCAGCAAAAGGATCTCCAAAGATGTTGTACTCTCCATACGGATTGCTGTCTGGTCGAAATAGATTACCAATGTCACCACACAGCACAGAAGTGAGATTTCCAGAGCAGGTTGATCTCACAGCACCTCCCATGGCATATATATGCTTAATATTTTTCTTCAAATGAGGATTCGTCATAAGAAAAATGGCAAAATTCGTCTGAATACCCATAAGAAACACAGTGATGGGACCTGCAGATATCGCGTCTTTCATCACTTGTTGAGCCGTAGGTTGCTGAAGCGGTACATATTTTCTGTTACCCTGTTCATTGTAAACACAGGAATATATAGTAGCCAGATATAACATGGCGGTACCTGAGTTTATATAATGATTACCTAGCTCAACAAACTTTAAATTGGAAAACTAAATCAGGAAAACAAAATGAGGGTACAATTTGGTACCTTAGGAAGTAAACCCTTGCGCATGCCATAGTTTGTATTTACATCTAGACGACCACTTTGACCCGGTGGTATTGATTGTCTGTATCTACAGCCACCTGCAGTGGATGGTCCCTGTAAACAAAATCCAAAGTTTGGTATGACCGTGACATTCAAACTTATAACAAGCCGTTAACGTAAATAATCAGTAAACTAGTTTGGTTGAAGTTGAACACTTTTCGGTTATACACACACCTGGTCAATAATAGGAAGATAACCTCCAACATTAGGCTGGATGGTATCATTTGGAAAAATACCACCTTCACCTCCAACACCAACCGGAATGTCATCACGATCCATCACAGAAAGAATGTCATATACATAATGAACAGCATGCCCGGCATCACTCCATCCATTTGTATTAACAGTAATTGCCTGCACTAACCTCAATTACCTTACAATCTATCACCATTGACATATAGTTCATACAAAATGGCACATCATGATCTTTCTTTGGCCAGCAACAGTTTTTCCAAAGTGAAATCAACTATTACTGCTGTTACTTATGGGTCCGTTTAGCGGTGTTTCTAGACGGGATAAAATCACTTTCTGACAACCAAAAACGCTGATGACTTCACTTGGCATAAAAATGTTAAAAGTGCTTTATGGGTCCTATAAGTGCTTCCCGAATAAGCACATGTACTTCCAACCGCTTTTTCAGGAAGAACTTGGACTTGTAATAATATTTTCAATTTAGAAGCAATTCTATCAAAATTCAAAAACGCTTATAGCAAAAGTGCTTCCTACATAACCAGTTCCAAACAAACCCAATAATTATCTTCAACTTAACATGAATTATCAAATTCAGTTTACAGTGAATTGCCCCGATTTTGTCTGAAGCTTAAAGAATCATATTTACAACATTTCTAGGACGAAAAATTGATGAAATGCAGGAAAAAACTTGAAAAAAAAATAAAAAAAATAAAAAAAAGAGGAGAAAAAGATGAAACCTTTAAATCGAATTCCGTCTTGTTTTGCTTCAAGAGATAAAATAAAGCAAGAACATCGTCAACGTTCACATCTGTATCGACAAGAATCCGGTGAGTATGAGCTTCTACTGGGTTTAGCTGCACAACTCCAAGCCATCCAATCACAGTCAGCATCCAAACAGCTCTTCCCACCATCATCGTCCTCTTCAATGTGATATCTGGGTTCCAATTCCAAGTGGGGAAGATGCGAGTTCAACTTACCAAATGTTGGATGAACTGATCACTTGGTAAATCTCTACACGCGCTGCAACATGAGCCGATATCACTCGTCAACACAGGTTAATGGCACTCACCGTTACGCGTTGATATACTCGCTTGGAAGCCGCAGATGAGTGCATGGCCGCCAAGTGTTTGACGAACGGCGTTTTATTCTGACATTAACATAAATCCTCGATGTATTAATTCGGATTTTTAGAGATTTTAAATTTTTAATGAATCTAGGAGTATTTAATCGAGATTTTAAGTGTTTGTCTAAAATTCAATATGTATTTCATCAGAATTTTAAGATAGTTTATTAAAATTCTTAGAAATCGGGTGTATTCAATTAGAATTTTAAGGAAGTTTATAATATTCCAAGTGTATTCAATTAGAATTAGAATTTAAAGAATTTGGAAAAATTGAGGAATTAGAGAGAACTGAAGAGATTTTGTAGTGTATTTTAAGCATCCACAAATCTCACATTTCCTTATGAGATTTCAAGGGAATTGAATCAAAATTTTACATAGAATCTCTACAAATCAATTAAACTCTATAAAAATTCATGGATTTATAAATCCAAAAAAATCTCTCGAATTCCCGATTGAATACATCTTTAAATATAAAATTGATAGACTAGTCCTAAGTTTTCTATCGTCAATCATTTTGACCGTTTCCTAAAATTTTCGTTAAGTAAGAAAAATATGACAAAAGTACTTTAATTTTTGTCAATTTATTTAGGTTCATTTTTATTAAATTGAAGATATTTTTGTCGTTGTGACACTTATTTAACAGAAATTTTTCACAAAGTGACTTAAATGATTGAAGATGGACTAACTCAGAGATCATTTCTATTAATTTTAAATATTAAAAACCAAAATAAAGATTTATGCTATTCTCACAAACCATTTTAACTAAAATGCCTTGACGAAATGTTTCACTTAAAAAAACTGAAAGGATCGCCCTATTTCCGTCTAAAAGAAGCTTATATCTTTTAACAAGGACCCTCCAAAATTAAAATTCAAAATCCACCACCGCATCATAACAATCCATTACTTAATATATTAACTTATTTATATAAATTATGGGAATGGTTTATGTACTTTTTTCTTCTTCTAATTTTGGTATGTTATGGTCTAATAAATATTGAGTCGCCCCCCCCCCCCCCCCCCCCCCCCCCCCCCCCCAGTCAACCCAATTAGAACATTTGTTAATTGATTGCTGAAATTATCAAATAATCCTTACCTTTCAAATTGATCTCACGGTCAAAAGCTGTTGTAGCTTTCAAAGTTTTCACTACCTTTCTTCTGCCTTTTCAATGGCAGCTGGAATATAGAACGCACTTGTGCTCCGTTTGTGTGGTGATGATCCGGAGAGAATTTGCTTCCACAATAGTTTTTGGTTGCATGGTCAATTACAAAGCCAAAATTATTTGATCCCTAGGCTCTGGTCAAAGGGAGTTATGCACTTCTACAAGGACAAGAAGTGTCATGTTATAACCGAAAAAAAAAATTCTTTTCGGATCTCTTCCTCCAAAACACAGGATTAAATGATTCGGGTTTTTAAAATTTGATCCAACAGTTAAAAACAGAAAAGCTAGTAAAAACTTTTAAAAGTATAATAATTTTTAACTGTTAGATCAAATTTTTAAAAGCCCGGATCACTTGATTCTTGGGTTTTGGAGGGAGAAATCCGAAGAGGATCTCTTTCCGTTTTCACCACACAGACGGAGTACAAGTGCATTCTGGATACTTGCTATAAGGCAGAGAAGACTTTTGAAAGCTACAATAATTTTTGGTCACAGGATAAATTTCAAAGCTAAGATGATTTGATCCCTAAGCTCCGAAGGTATAGATCCAGAGAGAATTTGCTTCCTATTTAGAGGACTTTAATGGTGTATACATGGAAAGAAAATGATTTATGTACGCAATTTGTTTCTCTTTTGAGACACCCTTACAAAGGAAAGACTTTTCGTTAAAACTCTATTTTCTTAATTCCAACTACTATACAAAACCATCCAGTCGTTTGGACTTGTGGGCAATAATTTCTCGATACGTGAGCAGCTCTCACTACTCATCAGTCATCATCCAACAATCAGCCCTATGTCCCCAAAGGGACATCCAATAAAAGGGGTTTGATATTCATACATCTCATTTTACTTCTCACATATTTTTTGAATTTTCGGGCGTCGGATCAGATGAATTGAAGAAGATCAACGGACATAAATTATCAAAGGGTATGTGAGAAGTAAAATAAGGTGTGTAGATAGCACATCCCCCAATAAAATTGAAAGAGTCAGCCCATATATTTTTAGCTACCAACTTTCCCAATTTCCAATTTTCCAAATTGTAGGGTTTATCAAAATATGAAAAGTACGATAAATCGTATGATAGTGGCTAGAGAAGTTGAAATTCTTTTACGAGTCTTTCAGGTCTCTAAAATGGTAGACTGTCGTGACGAAACTATCAGTTAATCCTCTTTTTGAAGAAAGAAAAATCTGAAAAGTACTCAATGGATGAAGTAATTTTTCAGTGTACCAGAAATATAATGATATACACACATCATTACACAATTAGAAGAAAATATGTTGTTTCAAATATCTCTCTAATCGTATAGTAACATATAGTCTACCGTGTCGTCGTATTCCGGACACATATTATTATACAATTAGAAGAAAATCTGTTGTTTCAAGTATCTCTCTAATCGTATAGTAACATGTGTCGTTGTGTGCTGGATAAACCGAAAATTTTTTTCAGTCCCTGGATCAGAAGTGCCAAATGGGCCCCAAAATTTGAATGCCGACCCATCCCCCCAAATTCAAACGTATGAGTGACCATCTTTCTCTCTCTCCTCTCACAAATCACTATCCTTTATAAATCTTCCCACCAACCCCACATCTCAGCCATTGGAAGTTTAGAACCCTAGAAAAAACCCTAATCTAAAATCCCCAATCTCACATTTCCTACCACCAACATCAACCACAAAAAATGGCCAAAAAGAAAGTGACCCTCCAACCCAATGACACCAAAGAAGTAACCCATCACTCCAAAACCCACCACATTACCCACAAAGCCGCCGCCGCCGCCGCCATGGACGAGCCGTCCGAGAAGCTCGAGAACCTCAAGTCGCTGAACTCTCTGCTGCTCAAGGAGACCAAGGACCGCCGGCAGCAGGTGGAGTCGCTGGTGCAGGCCAAGGCGGGTTTGGAGTCCGAGCTTAGTCGGTTCCTAGTGGAGAGTGAGTCGCTTGTGAGCGAGTTGAGTGAGAAGAGCGAGGAAAATGTTGGGTTGGAGTTGGAGAAGACTGTTTATGGTGTTTTTGTTCTGGCCCAGATGGGGCAAATGATGAGAGAGAGAGTTGAGATTGAGAGGGCGATGAGTGAGAGAGATGGTGAGATTGTGGAGTTGAAGAGGGAAGTGGAGGAGCTTGCGGGTGGACTCGAAATCGAGAAGGGGAAGCTGAGCAGAGTGTGCTGGGAGAGGGATTGTGTGAAGAGGGATTTCAGTGACCTCTCGGAGGAGGCGAATGGGTTGAAGTTGAAAGTGGTGGAAATGGAAAAGAAGGAGAGGGTTTTCGGGGAGGAATTCCAGAAGCTGAAAGTGCATTGCAATGGGTTGGTGCAGGACAAGGCTGGGAAGGAGAGGGAGGTTGAGATTGCAATGAGAGAGAAGGAGTTGGCTGAGATGAAGCGCGATGAGTCGGAGAGAGTGATCGATGATTTGAAGAGGGAGATTGAAAGGGTTGTGATGGAAAAGAGCAGGCATGAAGCGAGGATTTTTCAATTGGAGAATGAAGCGGGGCAGTTGAGTAAGATCGAATTGGGTTTGAGGAAGGAGAATGCAGTGTTGCACGTGAAGGTTTTGGAGTTGGAGAAGAGTGTTGAGGAGGCTACGGGGAAGGGAGAGGTGTTGGAGAGGGAGATTAAGGTTTTGGGGGAAGAGAAGAGGGAGAAGGAGCAGAGTTTCAAGAAGTTGACTGAGGAAGTGAAATCACAGAAGGAACTTTTGGATACGGTTACTGAGGAATTGAAGAAAAAGGAAGAAAGAATCAAGGAAATCAAGCTAAAGAAGAATGAGATCAAGGAGGCAAAAGTGAGGCAAAAGAAGGAAATTGCTGAGTTGACAAGTCAAGTGAAAGAAGAAAGGGATTTTGTTTCTACATTGCGAAATTCATGCGACGAGCAGAAAGAGAAGAATGTGCAGTTGGTTTCTGAAGTTAGTCGATATAAGGATGCTCTTGATCGTGTTACACAGGAGAAGGCAGAGGCTCTGAAGAATTTGGAAGGGGAGAAGAAACAAGTGGAAGACCTAATGCTGACCATTTTGGGGAGGGAGAAGACAATCAAAGAAATCGAGAAAGAGTTGGAGAAACTGAGGAGTGTGCGTGAGAACATTGCTGAGAAAAATAAGGCCATGGAGAGCCGGTTGGAATCACTGGTGAAGGAAAAAGATGTGCTGCAGAAGAACCTTGTCGAGGCTCAGACGAAAACTCGTGATTGGGAGGCTAAATTTGAATCAGAAGGAACCAAAATGGAGCTTGCTTTGACTCTGCTGAAGAACACTGCAGCACGTGTATCTTTGAAATCCGAAGGCAAGGAAGAAGTGGCTACCAATGATCCCAAGGTTGGCGAAGAAATTAAGCCGTATGCTGTGGAGTTGGATGCCATACAGACTGCTTTCAGAAACAAGGAGAAGATGGTTGGAGACTTGCAGAAACAACTCGAGTCTATGCAGAAGTCATCCGAGGCACAGAAGAAGAAGAGTTTCTGGACTTTGATCTCATCAGCGACAACCCTTATTGCTGCAGCATCTTTTGCATATGTTTCCAAAGCGCGCTGAGTGGCTCGGTTTGGTAGTCAGTTTTGTTCTTGGATCAACCTGTCAAGGGCTACTTGACGGCACGGCTATGCCATGCAATGTTTGTCCCTTTTCAACTTCTAATCTAGATAATAATGTTTTTGGTGCAGAAATAGGTCTCAATGGGATACTTTGATATGCTGTGCTCTTTTTCTACATGAAGGAATATGAATATCTAATCTTGTTCTTCGTATCCGTTTATGAGCAATTTCGTTACGACTGTAGCTTCCTTCCTATTGCTGTTCATATGATCTGTGTCATTCCACATGGAACTAGGAAACATTTGCTTGTTAGATTAGTCGCTTCCATTCGGATGCTCCTACGCAAGTTTTTCTCCTACTACAAAATCGTTGTAGTATGAAAGGAAACTATCCTTCTTAACCTGCAATCAATGGGATTCTGCCCCTTTGACACGGAAAATATTCAACTGATTCACCATCCAAAAACCAGAGTCTGCCAAATCCTAGTACTGCTGGTTAGTAAATCATTCACCTTCTATTTGGTGGCATATGTGTAATGAGGGGTATTCTTGGTACCAAAAATTCTTGTGTGGTCTGAAGTATCTGATATTTCAGATATTTTAACTATTAGATCTTGATTTTTTTTTATTTTGTACAAGGTATAACGGTTAAAATGCCTAGAATACTGGGTACTCCGAAGTACCCAAGAAAGTCCCATCTTGATACAGCTGTGGTATATACCCATGTTATCTTTGCATCATCACATGACACGCGTTACATGATGAAAGATATACTAATGGGAGGACTTGTTAGTTTGTTGTGCGATGTGATTATAGCGATAATGCAAGTGTAAGACATAATGTAAAATCAATGGTCACGATTAATAAAGGGTGTGCACAAAATTACAAAAAATAAAAAATAAATAAATAAAAAAGTGTGTTAAAACCACTATATATACCAGAAATGTGCTATATGTGCTAAGGCCCAATATTATGGATTGGAGAAGTATGTATTGGTTCCTAAAGCCTTTGCTTTTTGTGGACTGGCTTCCTAAGTCTTTTTCCATGACAAAACTCTGTTGGACTTGTTGCCTAGTAACCCAATCAAGTGATGCAATTCACAACTTTTATTCTTTTCCGCTTAAAATTTCAAGTGTCTACAAACACAGACAAGTTAGCTAAAGCAGCGTGTCCCTCGCTCATTATTCAACTTTGAATTGTAATCTTTGTTTCTTAGATTAGATTAGGCTAGTTCAGAGTCTTTAGAGCTTGAAAATTTAGAAACCCTTTAATTTCATTATCGGCTTTTAGACTGTCACTTGAAAATCGAAAAATATTTTTTTGATATCGACTTTTTAGTGTGTCTCAAGGAGAATTTTCCTAAAATAGTTGTAAATTCACACAAATGCGTAGGTTCATCATAATGTCACACAATATTATTATTTCACCTAGTATAGGTTCATAAATTGAGAGCAACAGTGTATAATTCAATAGCTTAATATTAAGTATATTGACGACAGTGTATAATCAGTGTTGGCAGCCATACCCAAAAAATCTGTTTTAAAAACAATTTCATCTTCATCTATCAACTTGTATCATTCAACAACATAATAAATAAATATAATGACGACAATGTATAATCATATGTGAATATTGTACTGTGTTTTTGGCACTCACTCTCAACTTATTTACAAATAACCAACTTTAGAACAAAAAACCCACTTGTGTTTCTCTCGTGTTAATTAACTATTAGCATGCTTTGTGATTACGTTAAACTAAAACATAATTAATTAATTTAATTAAGTAAAATTAAAACAAGGGTCCATCATGTCAGTTCCAGAAGCTTAGCTGTTCTTACTGTTATGTTTTTATTTATTTTTTATTTTATTTATTTTATTTTTTATTGTGGAGAAAGCTACTCCCGCGGATGATTAGAGTCATTGTTTGATTCTAAATATGGTCCCTTTAGCAAAAGCACCCCGAATGCCAACTACCACTAAATTTTGGACTTTTGTTTTCCTTTAGAAACAAGTCGGGTTTTAGATTGTGCTATCTACATACCTCGTTTCACTTTTTATACATTTTTTGTTAATTTTTGTTATTTGATCTCATGACCGAAAATTGAGAAGAGTGTGTGGAAAATAAAAAAAATAAAAAAAATGTGTGAATAGCACCACTCTCATTTTTTTGCTCTAACGACCAAAAATTGAAAAGAGTGTGGAAATTAAAAAAAAAAAATGTGTGAATAGCACCACTCTCATTTTTTTGCATTTTCCCCCATCAACTTTTGAGTTAACTAGTTAGTTGATGACATATGTTCATGTCATCCGAATGATGTCTCTTACAATAGTTTAAAACTTCATATCTTTAAGTCTCATTCAATTATACGCTTATCTCACATGATATGATAGTTTCCTAACTAGCTGAATAGCAGACGTTCTCACAAAAACATGTCTTATTATATTTCGGTACTTTTGAACTCACGTAGGTACTACTTTTATTACACATGGTCTTAGTTTTCCACCCTTTGTGAGAGTTGTCTGATCTTCCATACTCAAGTTTTTTTCGTATGCAACCCTAACGAAGTCGTTCTTACAAAATTTATTTCCATGTATAAACAAGAGGCTTGAAAAAAACATGCTTTCTCTCTCTGTGAGAGACCTTCTCTTTATTTGAGGGTTATTCTCACCGATCTGTGTGAGTGGTTCCTGATCGCGTCCAATTCTGGTGCTGCTGATCCTAGCTCTGGCTGGGATCGGTGGGTTTTCTTTTGTTTCTTTCTCTCTCTCTTTCTCTCTTTCCATCCGCTGTTTTTCCCCTGGTTTTATTGGCTGATTTGCCTTCTTCTCTCCCCTTTGCTGTCTCTCATCCATATTCTTCCAATTTCTGAGCTTCAGTCACTCTTTGCAGCGATTGGGTGCGATGTTTCGAGTTGGTGTGTAGATCTGGTGCTTGCATTGGGTCGGGTATTCCTTGCACCACCACCTTCTCTTTGTTGTCTGCCTTTATTGGTATTATTGCTTGTGGACTGCCATGAGTTTCTTTCACTTGGCTGCAGGTTCTCAATTGTCTGTAGCTGTGCTAGGAGTGAAGCATGGGATTGGCTATTGGTATCGATGAGGTGAGGCTTTATTTGGGGCAGAATTTTGGCTGGATCGACATGCACACTTGCTGTTTTGGTGGTTGCAGTGACAGTTATGGCGGAAGACGCAGCAGATCCGGTTGTTTCTATGTTTTCTTTTGTTTTGGTCTTAACTTTTGGTTGGGCCACTGTTGTTTTTTGGCCCTCTACGTTGTAAATTTGGTCTTTTATGTTGTAATATTTGTTGTTGGTAATGAATGTTACCCTTGATCCAAAAAAAAAAAAAAAAAAACGAGAGGCCTTCAATTCATGAAATGACAAGCATGACCGATCACTCCTAAACATGAACTATTTTTCAATCATTTAGCAACCTATAGAGAATTAGAAACAAAGATTTTCAGTTTTCCTTGAGAAAATCTTGGGTCAAATCTTTTTAATAATATAAGGGTAATACTAGGAAAATTAGATATTTTAAACTAAATTCGTAAACCAAATGATGTGGTTATAGATAATTGGATTATTAATTAATTATCGATTAACGTGTTTATTTCTTATTGGTGACATATAATTTAGTTTAAAAAATTTAATCTCCCTAACATTATCTATATTATAATTAGGGTCACATTGTCTGTCTTATGAAACATTGGCTCAAAACCTCAAACTTTTTGTACAACCAGCCAAAAAACAAAAGAGCTTTTAAGAACACTTGTGAATTGACATCCTCTCTGAATCTCACACTTTGGAATTTGTGGACCAAGCAATTTTGACTGTTCAATTTAAATCTTGTGGTCCCCATTTGCCCATTATACAGGTCCATTCACTACAAGAAAAATGGGCTTTGGGTACAAAACTAAGGGCACAATTGAGAATTTTGTGTCTATTATGGTGCCCAATGTAAATAAAAGATGACACAAAACAGTAATGGGCATCGGAACCGTGTCAAGTTGGGTCAATTGACAACATTTTGACTGAAGCTAGACACCAAAAACTTTTTGTGTCTATAAAATTTGGTTGTCAGCACCACTGTATGTGGTTTTTTCATTTGTCTTTACATCTAGCACACACAAAAAATTAGATTATAAATTAAATTGATAAAATTGTGGTGGAGTTGTTTATTACTGTATAGTGTTTTAGTCTCAAAATAGGTTAGCAATAATGTGGTTCAAATTCGTATTTGTGGCGATAATCGAACTTAATACCTCTAACTTACAGGTGAAGAGGAATATCATTAGATCGTAGTACTAAGTGGCATATTTTAGATTTACGATGAATCATTTCCATCTACAATGAATGCTTGTTAGATTCTTATTTTTTTCAGTTGCCTTTTAGAGTCTAATCTTCTTGCAGGTTGGTTTTTGATACTTGGTGATATGATTTTTGTCTTTATCATAAGTGTTTATATTTTTTTTACTGTATTAGAAGTCCTTCATGCAGTGACACATAACAAAAAATTGTGTCCATAGGGTTAGTTGTCTAATCAACCGTACAAAGGTGTAGTGGGTCTTAAGGAGAAGAGATCCTCTCCGGATCTCTTCTACCAAGGTGACCAGATCAAGTGATCTAGGCCTTTAAAATTTCATCCAACGCCCAACTTGTTTTGAATCTGAGCCTTTGAAATTTCATCTAATGGCCAAAAATTATTATAGCTTATAAGGGGTTAAAACAGGTTGGCCATTGGATGAAATTTCAAAGGCTCGGATTACTTGATCATGTGGCTTTGGTGGAAGAGATCTGAAGAGAATCTCTTCTTGGTCTTAAGATAGACAAATGACACAATTTAACAATAAATGCCCGTTGAATATTAATAATTATAAATTTCCTTTTTATGACACAAATTTTAAAAATTGTTTCCAGTAAATATTAATAAATAATAAATCATTCCACTTCCCCATACAGCAAAAGAATATGTTGGCACAATTATGGATTTGTGCCTTTATTCTAGTATAAAACGTAAGCACTCCTTTACTAATTTTTTTATATGGAAAATTTCAAACAAGGTTGCTTCATATATTTGTGCTTTCCAATATACTTATTTAAAACCTAAGCACTCCTTTACTTATTTTTCTATGGAAAATTTCCAAAGGTTAGCTTCGAAAACACCTTAAATGGTTTCCAATCGTTGTTTCCAGTGTGTGGCCTCTAGCTGGGTCTGAGATAAACCTAAAAGCCTTCCAACAACATATTATGAATGATTCTAATTTGATAACACAATTAAATAGCTTGCATGTTTCCCAATTTATCCTTGTTGTGTTTCAGCTGTGTGATGCTCAAAGTTGTTCTGATAGAGAAAGTTCGAATTTTAGGATTATAGAATTTCCATGATTTCCACATTTATATGAAATATTAGGGTTTGGGCAATTGAAAATAGTTTATTATCATGATTTTTGCTGTATGGGACTGTAAATTTGATAATCTGGTAAATTATGCAGCATTTCCACTATTAGTAATTTGATAAGCTTCTGGTTTTTTTTAGTTAAAACTTCCCTAAATTACGTTGCATGTCTTTGGTTTCCTTAATCATTGTGTATCTGAACCGTTGGCTCAATTTCTTGTTCAAAATGTTTTTGGAGTTGAAAAGAAACAGCTATAAGTTGAATGAAATCTTAGTTTTTAAATTTTGTATTGCTATTCTGAGGTTATAAACTGTTTGTTGTAGAGTCTTTCACCTCTCTTCCAACTTATAAACTAATAAATGATAACTTACGATGATCTTGTATGTTATATTGTTGAATGTTGTGTAGTCCCCCTGCCAAGTAGAAGCACGAAAGACATCACTAAAGCTAGAACCTACTTGATTATAAGCAAGGTTGGATTTCAATATACTTATTTTATTAGCTTGTGCTTTACAGAACCTACAGGGTTTTTAGCAGATGCTATCTTTCTTAGAAATTAATGTTTTGTACATCTTGTTTGCTAGTGATGATGATAGCTTAGCTGCTCATTTTAGTTTGCATATTTTGTCTGCTGTAATTTGGTATAACAAAGTAGCAATGCATCATCATCACTGCTTTTACTGCTCGATACATTTCTTACTCATGTTCATTTTCAGAGGCTGGAGCAAGGGCTGAAGGTTGTTTGTGGTGGTTGAGGGTTGTTTGGCCTGCGAGGAACTCAAAGAGTAATGGTGTTTGTTACATTGTTAGATTATTAGGTTTAGTTGAGTTTTTCATGGAAGAAAAAATGTATTACGAATTGTTTTCATTATCTATATGAATAATTTCTTATTGATGGTATTACTATTTGATTTTATTTTGTAATATTTGAATTTATTTTTTAATATATTTAACCTATTAGGCACAATAACAAAATTGTGCTAACATGACTTGGGAAAGGCATCTGACACGAGTGTCAGAAAAGAGGCACAAAAAGACCCTTACTTGTGCTTACTTCTTTGAGCACAAAAGACTATATGGTTTCCAATGGTCAAAGGTAACGTTCTTAGAGGGCACACATAATATTATAGTTGCTGCACTTTTGTTATTGGTCTATGGACACATATGTTGGTGCACTTTGAGCTCAAAGGGCACAAATAATTTTATTGTGAGTGTTGTCCATATTTTTTGTAGTGATTTCACACAGAATCTCTATCTCTTCAAGACTCCAACGCTCAGATATCTTTTTCTTTTAAAAGCTCCGAATTACCTGATTCATGAACTCTGAAGTGAGAGATGCAGAGAGAATCCCAATAGGACAAAAGTAACCCACTTCCTTTTTTTTTTTTTCACCCTATTCAAACGAATATGCACAGGGAGATGCTTGGATGCGACCAATTAGATTGTACTTTGGTGCTTGTAAACTTTGTCCCCTAGCCAATTGCCCTCTTTTTCCTTTCTCCCTTTTGTGAAACCTTTTGGTCACTTGTTCGAAAATGTAATCAATCATTCGCTCTACTCATAAGGAAAACTTTTACCTAGAGTGAGAGATATACATGATCAGTGAGACGCTCTGATAGAATGTATCCTCTGGTGATAAAGTAGAATGACTGTTATTAATGCAAAATATTATTGGGTATTGCAAAATATATACGTCATAACTGAGACATAAAAGATGAGGATATATGGATGGTGAAAAAGCAGAATCTCTTATGCTCAGATGGAAAAATCTTGGATATGGCTATAGATATACGTAGGGAATGAGACAAGCGAAATTTTTTTGCAAATGCACAATCTCAATCTCATCACCGTCCAATAAACGCTTGTCACGTATTCAAAAAGTGAATCACCTGTTTAATAAATGTTTATCATGTGTTTGAAATGTGAATTGAGTAAAAGCTTGCCACGTGGTGATTAGTGACAAGAGAATTTCTCGAATGATATGCTGAAATAGAAATATATTCCCGTGATAAGGCTGAATCTCTCCTACCATATATACCCTTCTTCACATGCTTAGCAGCTTGTGTGGATGATGTAAGATACATTCAACTTCTTCATGAAACAAGGTAGTTCTCCTTCTTTTCCAAAAGTTACGTGGAAAAGGAAGTACTATTCACAGATTAATTACCAAAAGAAGGTAGCAGATTAGAGGCTGAGGAGTTTCAAATCCATTGAAAGTTTGAGCAGAGATTTCAACAAAACATCCACTGATTTTAACATTTCTTAACACACGTAGAGCATAGCAAACATTGGCAACTGCCAATAAACCAACATCTTACACAATCTTAGAACACACACACACACATATATAAACATTACAAGAACAACTCGACCATGGACGATTTTCCATCCATGTTCCGTTGTTAGCTATACATTACAATAGCAAGTCACTGAATTGTCGATTGGCTACTACAGATCGATGTTACACCAATAATCCTCAGTTCTCCTCTTCACTATGGCCAGAAGTCGAATCCTTGGATCTTAACAATTGTAGGACTGCTAAACTTAGTTAATAGATTCTGCTGTCTGCAAAAGCTTTATTGAACAACAACAACAAAGCCTTATCCTGCTAAGTGGGGTCTACAAAAGCTTTATTGAACCAACTAACAAAATACGATGATCCAGCTAGATGCAGAATCATACACTCGTTTGCATCTAACAATCAAAGCTAGCCCTCCGCGGACAAGAACCAGGCCAAAGCAGGATCTTAGTACCACAGTTATCAATACAACAGTAATTACACAATCTTACAAACTGCAAACAAACCCTTCATTATTCTGGGAATGTGAACCTTAGGTTATATGTCACCGCGTGGTAAAAGTCAATTCTATCAATAGTTGGAGCACACGAATTTACTGATCTCATCCATCACGGTGTAGAAATGCTCATTATTCGGCAACAGGTAGAAACCAATTGTGGCCTGCTCAAGATACATGAGTTTCATGTTAATGCCAGCCCTCTCGAGCCCTCTAGCATAAGCCAATTGCCAGTCCTGAACAAGATCCAAACCAGCCACCACAACAAGGCTCTTCGGGAACTTGACAGCTTCGAGGCTTTGACCCCGGGGACCAAATGGGTTACATGCTGGATGGTCCCTATCTTCTCCCTCAGGGAGTAAAGCTCTCCAGTACCAGTCCCGGTCTTGGATGGTGACAAAGTATTTCCCATCCAATCGCATCTCGGATTCAGTCCGCTCCTGCCCACCAAACATAGGGTTGAGCAGTATATTTCCCAATACATTGATTCCAGATTCTGCAGCTCTTAAAGCAACATTGTGTACAATGTTCCCACCCGAGCTATCGCCAGCGAGATAGATATGAACTTTTGAGTCCTTCGTACTTTTAAGCCATGGTCTAGACTTCACCCACTTCAGGGCTGTCCACCCATCATCATAGGCACATGGATAGCGGTTTTCAGGTGCCCGGCGATAGTTCACAGAGACCACTACAGCCTTGCAGATACCAACTAGTCGGCGGCACAGAATATCATAAATACCGCTGTTTGAAGAGGAGTGTACAAAGCTCCCACCATGGAAGAAAACTATGACAGGAAGAACATCCTTGTTCAAAGATCTCTTACGATCAACAATGTTCAGCGGGGATAGATCAGCATTGTCTGGATGATAGATTCGACTTAGCAGGCTAGTTTCGCGATCGATGATGACATCAAACGAGACAACCCCATCAACGGGGTTAGCATTGGCTGGCACTTTCCGATCAAGGAACTCCGCCAAGTGCCGGTTGAAAGTCCCGTCAGGGCGGCGTAGAAGATTGTATGACAGCTTGAAATTCGAGATGAGGACCCATGTATTCAGTGGAACCACTGTCTGTTAAAAAGGCATCAGATCCCAGAAAAAAATTTACATATGTCAATGTCTTATTCCAACATAACCGCAACTAAAAATCCAAAACGGCAACTAATACCGGCTTCATCACATCTGGGAAAAAAAAAAAGAAGGTTTTGCTACGATTCAAAGGGAATAGAAACGTCAATTAAAACGAACAAAATCATTCCCATAAAGCTGTAGAATCGACTAAACAAACCGAAAAAAAAAAAACATGTTCATCTGTAGCATTTTCTTTGACCGGAAGCTTTCCCATGACAAAACCACAAATATTAAATCCATCAAACAATCAAATCTCCAAACAAGAACATCTTCAGAACATGATGAACTCGAACAAGCAAAACAAACCCAATAAGCATATTCATGTCAAACATTAAAAACAGCTAAAAACCTCAACTCAAACAAGAACAATGTCTTCATCCCAAAGAAAGAAACAAAACAAAAACAAATCAGTTTTTTAACAACAAAATCACAAACTAAACACCATATCCCGGAGAATTCATTAAGATAACTCCATACAACATTAAAAAAACACAGAAAAAAACAAACTTTCAAACTCTGAATCGGCAAAAACCGAAGAAAAGTTGTTACCCTGGATTCATTTACGTTGACTTCATTGCCCCCCAGCCATGGAAACCGGTTTTGAAGAATTTCCACTCCAAAATCTAAGCTTGAAGAAAACCCAACACATTTCGAGAGCACAGCAAACCCATCTTCAGAAACCTCACGTATTCAAACGCAAACGCAAAAGCAGAAACTACAAAGCAAAGCCAGGCAGCCAAAACGAGCAAGCAAAAGCACCTAACTATGAATCTCGCCTTCTCCTCTCTCTCTCTCTCTTTTTATTTATTTTTTATTTTTTTTTGCCAAACAGTAGAATTGTTGGATTAGGAGTTGATAGGGTTCGAACCCATGCGGTCATATAAAGAGTAACATTTCTCTCCACCACTGTAGTTAAGGATCACTTGTAATTTATATGTTAGTTAAGCAAGTTGTTCAAGTAAATGTGGTTTCAATAAGTTGGTTTGTCATTGAGCATAACTGTATAAACAGTGTGTGATCCACGTCGAACAGAGACAAACGTTAACCATATGTGACATTCCCTTGTAGAAGGGCTCTCAATTGTCTAATACAGAAAATATAATGACGATTCCTAAGAACTGCCACAATCATGTACCATATCATCAACGTAATGTGCCTATTTTCACACTTAAATTTAAATTCAATGACTGACAAATTAGAGTGTAAATAAAATTGTTAATTAATTCAAATTTTTAGTATTTAATAATTCATTAATAATAAGCATATGTAAATGCAAGTTGGTTTTGTCAATAAGTAACTATATAAACTGTTTGTGTGACTAACGTTGAAAAGAGAAGAAAACCAATCATATCTAAGATTAACTTGTGGAATGGCTCTCAAGCGTACGTCGCAAAAAACAAGATGAAGACTCTCAATAGCTAACACATTCATTTAGCATATCACTATAGCAATGTACCCGTTATTGCAATCAAATTTAAATGCAGTTATTGACAAATTAGGTGTAATTAAATTTGTTAATTAAAACATTTTTATTTTGGTACTTAAATTCATTAATAATGCAAATGTGAAAATGAAATTGACAAGTTGTTCATACAAATTTGGGTTATTTATCATTAAGTGTAACTATATACATTGTTTGACAAGTTGAACAAAGATGATAACAAACCATATTCGAGATTCCTTACTCAGAAGGACTCGCAAATGCATGTCTCATAAAACATGATGATGACTTGCAAACCTACCGCAATCATTTAACACATTATCAATGCAATGTGTCCGCTCTTGTACTTAAATTCAAAATTCAATTATTGACTTATTAGAGTGTAATTAAAGCACGTAATTCAATATTTTAATTGAGAGGGTGTTAATTTTCCACCATGTATTTCGGATTTGAAACTCGAATGTGAATGCGAGTTAGGCAAGTTAGTTTAATAACTGTGAGTTATGTAAGTTAGTTTATCGTTAAGTGTAACTGTATAAACTATCTGACTATGTAAACCATAAGTCCAATTATCAACAAATTAGTATATTTTAGAAGCGTTAATCAAGTTAGGTTGTCGTTACTTTGCAAAAGGAAAAAAGAAGTTGGTTTGTTGTTGAGTATAACTTTATAAACTACTCAATTGTGTTAACTACGTCGAATAGAGATGAAAACCAGCCATATCTTGGATTTCGTGTGAAAAAGACTCTCGCTGGATGGATTAAGGGTACGCTGCAGAAAACATGTTGATGACTTCAAAGAGTTGATGTTATCGTTTAGCAGCTCATTAGAGCAACCAAGCCCACTTACGTACTCAAATTTAAATTCATCTACCATCAAGTTAGAGTATAATTAAATTCATTTTATTGTATTTAAGAATCCATTAATAATATATATGTATTTTTTTATTTTTTTTGTAGAGGCAGATTAGACGAGATTAGCTCTTTGTCAACAGTCGCGTGCGAGGCACCAACCCTCTCCCAAGGGAGAAAGGACCGTTGCACCTAGAAACCCCCTGCCCGTCCCTCCTCTTCAATTGATATATATGTTGATTATATCAATTGTGTTTGTTGAGTATAACTCTATAAACTGCTTGATTTTGAGATACTCTAGTCAAACTAGACGACAGTAAGCCATACTAACCTCAAATAAAAGGAAATGACTCTGTATATAAGGAGCCGAACAATGTCTAGATACTCATCCCAATAATTAAGTAACTAGCCTCTCTGCACGCACTAACGTGCGTGCGAGAGGCATTTTTGCATCACGGGCGCTACGCGCCCCTAAATGTGTATTGTGTTAGTTTTGTTCCATTGTGGTTGTCAATGTATATGCTTTAGAAAGTATGATACCAAGTTTGGAGGTGAGGTATGAAATCTAGAAGATGACTGCACCTAATTGGAAGCAATAAATTGAAGTTGTTGACGTGGATACTCTCTCACACGCAGCAATGCCTATTACGGTGTTGTCAAGCACGTGCGAAAGACACTTTTTAAACCACGGCACGCTACACGCAACTTACACATTTTAGATGTATTTATATGCGAGGATTGGTTCAAAGTATAGAAACATAAAATAAAGGCGATTATCATCTCTAATAATATAGGCGGAATCTAAAGTATTTTGTCTAGAATATGTAAAAAATAAAAAAGTAATAAATAACAGAGAAGATCCTTATAACTTAGTTGCAACTAAAAGTTAAATAAAAAGTATAAAAACAATCCGAGAAATTTAATTGACCTTGATGCACATGACACCAAAAAATATCATGAACTCATATCATTCCGTCCTGTTGAAAATTTAATGCGTTTGGTTAAAATCAAATATTAGCATTATTTGTAATTGAAGTGCATTAAAAGTTGAAAAAGGGAATTAAACATTAAAAGAAAGAATGTAACCTTATGTTGAATTCGAGGGAAGCAAAATATCTTTGTACACAACATTTCTTGTGAAGACTCATTCGTTACCGTGTAACTCTCCTTTCTTTACCAAGACTTTTGTTGTAGACGCTGAAACTCCTCTTGATAAAGCCACGTATAATTGTCCATGACTGAATACGTGATCTGGTAGATAAATACCCACATTTGGTATTGTCTGCCCTTGTGATTTATTTATAGTTAGTGCAAAACTCAATTTCACTGGAAACTGTTTTCTCATCATTTCGAATGGGAGTCCTGCACTCTCTGTGGTCTTTAAAGAGATTCTTGGTAAAAACACTCTAGTTCCAGCAAATTGTCCAGATAAGATTTCGGCATCAGTTAGATTATTGTAAGCTCCATGGCAAGCCAGTCTTGTACCATTGCACAACCCCATCTTCGGATCGATATTTCTCAAAAGCATTATCGGGGCACCTTTTTTCAAAGTTAACTGATGAGGGGGCATTCCACCAGGTGAGATTGAATTCAAGAATTCTTGTTGATACAAATTTCTCACATCGTCCTCAACTGAATCGAAAGAGTATAAGATATGTTCAATCCCCGGAAATTTATCGATGATCATTTTATTGATTTTGTCAGCATCCTCATTTTTTGGTGTTATAATTGCTCTTTCCACCAAGTATCTTGCATCACATACATGACATTCCAAATCGGGGAAAACTTCATTAACCAATTGGACAATGGATTCTTCACCATTCCATGGAATAACCATAGATGATGGTAATTGCATCATGTCGTCTATCATAGTTTCTTGTTCCCCATTACCAACATGAAGTAAGAACTCTGAAAAGTCTTGATCATTGATGGATCTCATGTTATGCCTAAGACGAATGATTTTCACGTGTTCCCAAAATGAAGCATTAATCATACTTGCTTGCATCAATTCAGATCTTGTACCTTTTGGAACAACTGGAAGAACTTGTCGAAAATCTCCTCCAAAGATTATGACCTTTCCTCTATATGGTAGGTCAACGCCCATTATATCTTTAAACGTTCGATCGAGAGCCTCAAATGCAAACCTGTGTGCCATTGGTGCTTCATCCCAAACAACAGTTGATGTTTTTCTTATCAATTCTGCCAAATCTGACTGGATACTAATAGAGCATGTGGAAGATGCATCTGGACTGAGGGGAATTTTAAATCTAGAGTGTGCTGTCCTTCCACCTGGCAATATGGTTGCTGCAATTCCAGATGTTGCTGTTGCCAATATAATATGACCCTTACTCCTTAAGGTTGCTAACAAAGCACGATATAAGTATGTCTTTCATGTCCCTCCGGGACCATCCACAAAAAATATGGCATTGTCTCGTTGTTCAATAGCAGACACAATCGAGTTATACGCTGCCATTTGGTCTTCATTTAGATTTTGTACTGCATTAAGGTCTGCTTCAGAGATGTCAAGTGAAACTTCATCTTGTATTATCCTTGGAATTGTGTTGTCTCTAACACAATCTTGTGTTATTTGTGGTAAATCGTAATCAGATACAGACTTACTATGTTGCACTAATAGTCCGTTCAAGTCTTGCAAAAGCTTGTTCAAGATAGAAGTATTATTTGTGGTACTTGAAACAGAATAATCTTCCACCATAAATGAATGAAATTCATCCCATAATCTTCTTACTCCATGTGGCTCACAATAAACTAAGATGGTAACAAACAACCTTCGCAAAGCTGACGGCATGTGAATGTTAGTGGCTTCACAGAGACACTGTCTGATGCTATCATTATCTTCTAGCAAACCTCGTTGTTCCACTGCCTTCTTAAATGTTGGTTGTACAATGTCATTGACTGTTCTTAAATTCTCAAATGATGTTGGTCCTCTAACATGATTAAGAAGGATGCGTAAGTAGAATTTTTCACCCTCATTCGGCGAGACTGCATATATCCGGCCAATAACTTTATGGTTATTCATCCTCTCACTCCAGATTTTATCTCTTTGACTCCATTTGAACCGTTCAGGGAATTCCCGGTATAAGTATTGTCGTGCTTTCGGGCAAGTGGTATTCTTGGTAAAAAACTCTGTCAGCATAGTCATCGAGTTAGTGTTATCTGCCAAAATATCTGCTACTCTTTGGTGAGGGTAAAAATGAATAGTTTGTCCTTCAGGAAGATGAATTTGTAATCGTTCCACCGATGGATAAAGTCGATTAGTTACAAATTTGAATATTCTCCATAAAGCTTCAGGTGCACAAACCCATCTTGCATCAACAAACTGCTTTATTTCATCTTGAATAGGTTCATGATGGACTTCAAAAGCTACTCAGTCGGGACCTTTGTAAACATATTTGTACAGATACTTAACACTCTTAATGCTGCAACAAATCTCAACATTAATATGACAATCATATCTGAGGAGTAGCCATGAGTTATACGGAATGACCCACCGATTATCCACCATTATACGTGCATTATGATCTAATGGGATTGGATCATGATTGTCTCTTCTACGATAGACTGGATAAGAATCATTTTCTTGAACTGTAGTTAGTGCAAATGGCTTAGGATAATTTCGTTTACAGCTACCACGTTTCATACAGGGTGACCGTGAATGGTGTATTCCACATGGACCATGTATCATATGCCTTAAGACGGCACCATACAATTCAGGCTCTTCATTTGGATTTGGTATTTCAGCCCGTACCACCTGATCATAATCATCTGGACTATTAAGCTTATCATTTTCTTCTAACATGAGAAGCATGTGAACATGGGGGAGACCGCGCTTTTGAAACTCAATGACATATACATATGCAAGAACTTTGCCTAAAACACCTTTTTTTATAACATCATTCTTCAACTCTTCAAATTTTGCACGAAAAACCCTTGTAAGCAAATCTGGTCGATCTTGTGGTGTTTGGCCAGGTAGTAGCTCATCACTTATTTCTTCCCAAGTTGGATTACATGTCATTGTTAGGAAAATATCTGGTCTTCCATATTTTTGAACCAAAGTCATTGCATCTTGATACCTTTGATACATGTCTCGGGGACTACCAACAAAAGATGATGGTAATATAGTCCTACGACGACCGACGTCTCCTGTATTTGTTTTGTTATAGGTCGTTAATAAGTCTAAATATGTTTGTTTTGTTTCAACCCTTTAATAAGTCTCATTTAATATGACATATTGTTGCAATAAGCGGCCACCACGAAGTAGAAGCGATTCGTCGTGTTGACGGATCTAAAATGATAAAATTCATTGTTCAACACAATATAAGTTTTAAAAATTAATATTGTATTCATAGAGATGAAGGTCTTAGGTTACCTAAAGAAGATACGAATAATAGTCACAACATGTCACTTTTCTGCTGTTGTTATTTCGAGTATTCACATCCCATCCATATGTTCCATAAGGTAACAACAATGGATATTGTAAAGGGTCATAGTAGTCGACACAGTCTTTGATACTCTTAAGTTGACCATCTGTAGTTTGTACAACAATATCTCGACCTCTAATGTTTTCTGATCCTTCACCACCTACTATGATTGCAGCAACCTGAGATGCAGACGGTAAACAATATTGTCGTTGATTCGCGGGTTGCTCTTTGATAATCAATCTACAACTTTGCAAATCTTGACGTTGCGCAAGGTGGTGAAATGTTTGCACAAATGGATTATATTGATTCAAGATTTGTTGGATTTTTTCAACCACATCTCTGTTTAGTGCTTCACTTTCTCTCATTCGATTGTCTATTTCATGAGCTGTGTCATATATATACATTTGTAGGAATCTCGGTCTACTATCTCTAATAGGCAAAAGACTTCCAATCTTATGATATATGGAACCTTGAGCACGAAATGTGTAAATACCACGTCTTCCTGTTGCTAGGTTTTCGTCAACATGAACTCCCATTGAAGTGAAGGCAAAAATGTGGTTGTAAGCTCGTATATTCTGCCTAAAATGTCTTCCCTCGGCAGATTGGTTGCAAAAAAGCTCAGTCATTTCAGGAGGGGATGGTGCCAATGGTAAAGCAAGCTTTCCACGTAAGCAACACAGTTCAGATGTTTCATGAGAGAACAAACGGGCATGACAATCTGGACATGTGGTTGGATTTGGCATGTGAAATCTTGGGATTTCCATGTTTTCATTAAAGTTTCTAGCACAATTATGAATTGGCCTTCTTCCCATAGTATGATGTCGAGGTGGTACGTCCTCGTTAGGCTGGATCTCATTTTCATTAATGAGATTAAAAGCATCTGCTTAAAAAGGAAACATTAAAGGTGTTTCATGATTTAGAGAGCATAGTTGAAATTGTAGGTATTAATATTAAAAAAATGATACCTTCATTGATGATGGGCAGATAACAATGACTCATTGGAGTATTCGAACTGAACGATTGCGCTGTTGTATTTTCTGTTATAATCAAATGAAATGGAAGTAAGGTAATAAGTAGTGTTTACAGTAATGATGATATTGATGTTTATCTTTTTCAAAGTTGTACTATGGTAGTTTGTGCGATTACCATTATTAGTGAAACTTTGTATTAGTCCATCCCGAGGCAAGCGTGTCCTATTCGATCGGGCAATTTGCCTTATATGAGTTAAGCGCATTGTTCTTGGAACTTGATTGCTGCTGCCTTCTCCAAACGGCACTATGTTTAGTCGTTCAACATGATTGCTACTGCCTTCATCGAATTGCACTATGTTAGGGTGTTGAACTTGATCGGCATCACCATCAAATAACATTATGTTTGAGCGTTGAATTTGTTGAACACGATAATTGGATCGTCGCCGTGCTAAATATTCGTGTCTTTGGCTTGAACTCATTGAATTCCGCCTCATACGTTGTTGATCCCGCCATTGCTCTCGTTGGCTTTGTGTCTGATCAGTAACATATGCATTTCGTTGCTCTAAACCAAGAAACGTAATGGTGCACGAAAAATATTAGTAAGCATAGAATATTATTTAAGTACCTACATACGTATTTTTTTTCGTTTTGTTTTTGTAATTGAATCATTGGTATACATTACGGTTTTTTTTTTTTCGTTTGATTGAGACTGCCTAGGTCACATAATAAGTGGCAGAGGAAGAAGAAAACAAAGAAAAAGTGAATGTTTTGTATTTTGAGCTATTTTCTCTTTAAAGTCTGTAGCTTTTAGTGATCAGAAAAGCAAAAACTGTGGATTGTTTTGGATGCCAGACCTTGGATGAATAGTAATGTTTATTTTAATTGATCACAGAAAAGAAAAACACATTTTTTTTGGATGAGAGTGGTTTTCTTCTTGCCGTTTTCGAATGAAAATGAATGCAACACCAATATCTCTGAATCTAGGGTTTACTAAAATTTAGTGAATTTCATGCACTGAATCATTGATTTATGATTTCATTTCTCTGATTTGGGTTGTGCTTTTTGCTTCCTTTGATTTTGCATCTGTGTAATTATGTGCTGCATGTTTTTTTTTTAACTTCACAATTTTTTCCATTTAGTATCGATGTACTATATCTTTATGTGATGTTATTTTTATATTTTTCTCTTGACTATTATACTTGAATTGTTGTTCCAAGTTTACATAATATTCCTTTCCTTCTTTGTTTATTTTTATTTTTATTTTTTATTTTTATGTATTTATTTATTTTTCTTGTTTGGAGTACTTGTTAAAACGTTGGTCACTATGGTAAATATATACAATCCAAAATATTGAAATTATTATAGACATAACAGAATTATTAAATGGATGTTTGCATTGATAGTACAAAAAGGCAATGACAACTTAGAATCACTGATTTGTTCAATCTTAATATATTTGTCTTAATAATTTGTACAAAAATGTTAATACACCGTACGAATTGAATAGAGACAAAATAAAAAAAAATCATAGTTACCCGCAGATGTCGATCTTGTGTTTTCTTGGTTTACTTCTGTTTGATTTTGGACTATATTGATTGAGTTCAAGCGGGTTTGATAATTGGCACGTCGTCGTATTGAAATTCGAGCCCGCTGTGATGAATTCATAGATTGTCGTCTTTGTCTTTGTTGATTGCTCCTATGATTTTGCCTTTGTTGATTACTCCTACAATACCTTTGGTCTGACTGTTGAAAATTGTGAATATTTGTTTGTCCAAAGTCAACTTCTTCATTGCCAACCTACATTGAGAAATTGCTAAACAAAATGAATTTTATTTTATTTTTGAAAAAGAAGAAAAAATATATCATTTGTACAAAAGAGGAATAATGCAGATAAGGTAACAACCTCTGACATATCGCTTCTATCAATTCCCTCCATACTTGATATGTTGGAGTCCTCCAAAAATCTTAAAACTGAAATTTCAATTTGATGATTCTTAATAAAGGTAAATGAACAAAATTTACGTACAAAATATGGGCAAAATAGATAAAAATAAAAAATGCATAAGTAACTTAAAAACTGCACATAAACAGAAAACTTTAGCTGTGGCTGTTAGGTATTCCTCCCATTTGCAGATCCAATTGAGTTAATTTTCCGGAGCTTACCCTATGTGAATCATAGGCACCCAAGGGAAAGCAAATATTTGAGAGGCGCAGCATATTTGCAGAGCACTTAGATTCCTTTCTATCAAACCCATTCTTCAGAAACCATTTAAAAAAAGGGAGGTTGGTAAATTTCAGTTCTTACATATCAAATCCCTTTTCATAACACACCAATCTCTGGAAATGGTGGAAATTTAAAAAATGCATAAGTAACTGCACATAAAAATAAAACTTTACCTGCTGCTGTTAGGTATTCCTCCCATTTGCAGATCCGATTGAGCTAATTTTCCTGAGCTTCAACCACGGACCCAATCATGAATTCCTAAATTTACCCAATCTTAACAACATGAAGCATTTGGTACAAATATTTAACCGAGCAGTAAACTTCAAAAGCAAAAGGAGTTACGAAAACAAATAGAAAACATAATGGTTAAACATACAACAAAACATGGAAGAGAAGCAAAAGAGAATAAGACCATTTTAAGTCAATATGTATGTTGTAAGTCTTTGCTTCTTAGTATCCTCTTAGTTACTGTGAACTCTGTTTCTGCAAAGTAATTTAGTAATCAAACTTTCAGCAATACAACTAAAGTTTAAAATTTAAAACAATTAAGTAATGTAATCATTAAACGAAACCTAACACTAATACTCTAAAAGTTTCGTGATATAGGCCCTAAATCAAAGAAAAAACGTTCTAAATTCATTAAAATGGCTAGCACACCTTAAAAACAAATAAAACCTAACCATTTGTTTTATACTGCTGCTTCAAAAAAAACTACAATTCTTGTCTTCGGTAAGCCTCACATATTCATCATCGGGGTGTTTTATTTTATTTTATTTTATTTTTTTGGGACATTTCAGCACCTAAATGCAATGACATTACCAAAGTCTATAACTGTAGAAATTAAGAAATAGCATAATTAACATTCTACAATCATTTCATAAACTGTCAGTTTCATCAAAAGTCTGGTACCAAGAAACCAAGTGCAATACAATCGAATGTAATACTCGGATAAACAAAAGAGAGACCAACGTCCCTCCACCAACTACCCATTACAAAATATGCATAAAAAAATAGATGATGATCAAAGATCGAAGCAACAAATGAGAAAATTTTCGAGCAGTGCAACCATGTAAATGAAGAAGGAAAAAGATAAAAGTACCGAAAATGCAGACTAAATGAACAAAATTGATGTACAGAATATGGGCAAAAGAGATAAAAATAAAGAATGCATAAGTAACTTAAAAACTGCACATAAAAAGAAAACTTCACCTGCTGCTGTTAGGTATTCCTCCCATTTGTAGATCCGATTGAGGTAATTTTCCGGAGCTTACCCTATGTGAATCATAGGCACCCAAGGGAAAGCAAATATTTGAGAGGCGCAAGCATATTTGCAGAGCACTTAGATTCCTTTCTATCAAACCCAGATCCGTTTAAGGTAATTTTCCGGAGCTTACCCTATGTGAATCACCGGCACCCAAGAGAAAGCAAACAATGAGCAGGAAAATAAACTTATTGGCAGAAAGAACATAAAAATGAAAATCTCTAATCCGTCTATACATCCGATGACTTACCGATGCGCATATAAACGTTCATCGATCTGGAAAAAGTAGCCTCGCCAAAACTGAAAGAATTTCAAATCAGTGAAAGAAGGAGAGAATATGGAGTGGTAGGCTGCAGTTAGAAAACAGAATGAATAGAGTTGTACGTGGAATTGTGTGAGGAAGAAGTTTGATCAGAAAATGGGGGAATAGAAGATAGACGTGTGAGTTTGAAAACTGTATGGAAACTGCTATGCAGTTTGAAAATCAAACGTGCTAATCCTGAAGATTTTTCTCCCCACGTTGGTTGTTCTCTCTCTTAAAATGGAGGAGTTATCTGTTTCTTTTTCTTTTTCTGTTAATAAAACAAATTTTATATTTTTGTATTCTGACAAAAATGTCCATGAGTTTTTTAATGTATTATATTGCGTCGGTTTTTGTTTTTTTTTTGTTTGAGGGTTATTTTAGTCTAGAAATTTTTGGTGAAGCCTTAAGACACCAAAGTCGATTGCTGGCTTTCTAATATTAAAGATTAAAGATGAGGTGGCAAGCTTGTCCTTTTATATACCTTTATTATTGCATGTAAAGTGGGAAAAACTAATATCAAAAAAGAGGGAAAAAATAAGAAGATAAAAAGGAGAAAAGAGAAGGCAGTACTAAAACTGTAGCAGGCATTAGGAAAGGGAATTGGATTCCATCCGGATTCACTTTGCTCTACATCTTAATTATTCATCGTATATCGTGCGGTAATAAATTATTATTTTTTTATTTAAAATTAAATACAAATAATATCTGACGAAAACTGACCGTACGATATACAATGAACAACTAAGATATGAGGATTTCTAGAATTTCCACAAAATGAATCCGAAGATGATCCTCTTCCGAAGGAAAAGCAGGTGCATCATCATCTTTGTAGTTCTGGAGTCGGGACTCAAGTGGTCGTTGTCGATGAAGCTTTCACCATCAAACTTCTACTTGGGGTGGGACTTTCACTTATTGTTGTAGCCCACTGCCCCTTGCAAGCATTCGAGTAAGTGCTAGGTCAACAATTAGGAACTGTTCTTGGATCCGTCTGCCTTTAACCCCTTTGCCTTTCCTTTCTCTTTTTCCTTTCTTCATCCTTCCATCTCCAAAGGAAAGAGACAAACATCCTTCTGCCTTTCCTTTCTCTTTTTCCTTCTGCATACTTCCATCTCCAAAGGAAAGAGACAAACTTGCTAGTTGTTATCATCATCCCACTCAGTCCCCGCTTTGTTTGAATACGTTTTACGTGGTCACAAGACTTATGACGTGACGAGAAAAATACTAATCATGTGATATAACGATGTTAGGTGATGAGAGAGATACGTAGCTATATAATAAGCCAATAAAATTACCCGCGTTTTAAGAATGTGGGAAGAAAAAGTCTGTCGTACGCAACCATACCTTTACTTAATTATATAACAATTATGCTAAAAAATGATTATGTATTTCAAACCAATGAAGTCGTGAATGAAATCTTCGTGATTTGATGTTCTGTTACATACACAATTTAATTTATTTGTTAATATTTATTTGAATGACTAGATGATCTTTAATTAAAATTAAGAAATTGAACATTTTTTATCGTAGATTTTATTTGGTCTATGATTCACATCCCTCTCCTTTTCCCTTTATCTGCAGTCTTGGCTCCGCTGTTGCCACTTTCCAGGTCGACGTGTTCATGGTCTCTCCCTCCCCCTCTCTTTCATTCCTTTTGGGCCTAATGGGCCTGCATTGTTGTGGGTCTGGACTCTGGACTATGAAATGGGCTTAGATTGGATAATTCTTGTTCTTTCCATTTAGGGGAAGTTGGACCACGAGCCTGATAAGATCAAACTTCCGACTTGTCTTCGGCATCCATAGAATTTCTCGGTTAGTTCTATGGATGGCCGAAAGACAATTCTCAGTTGTTTATTGGCAATGATAGAGTGTCTAGAGACAATTTGCGAGTGTAAAATCGCAAAAAAGTTGTCACATCATATCCAACAAGAATAAGA
Organism: Pyrus communis; assembly: GCF_963583255.1. Taxonomy (NCBI): domain Eukaryota; kingdom Viridiplantae; phylum Streptophyta; class Magnoliopsida; order Rosales; family Rosaceae; genus Pyrus; species Pyrus communis. The sequence continues at coordinate 2,147,376 of NC_084811.1, read as the reverse complement.
TCCCAATCCCATCATTTCATCATGGACGTGAACATGGGGCGAGAAATATGTGACATCGTCGCAATATCCCAACCTATTCACGCACGACCGTGCTTCTTGTCTCACTCAAACGTTATCGCACGATCAGTCTGAGATACTTCTATGAGCTCACGATGATATTTTCGTTGCAGAAAAGTTTTTTTTTTCCAATAAGGGAGTCCAGCAGTAATTAGACCTAGCTGGAAATGGAATTTTTTTTTTCCTTTTCCTCCTCCCACAAATCCAAAAGTAAACAAGAGAATGTGATTGCTGGATCTAATAATCAAATGCAGTACGATAAAAAGTGTCATTACGGTGCACCCTTCACTGGAGAGAATCCTCTTTAGATCCATTTTGTGGGAATCCCACATCCTAGCCGTTCATTGTATACTGTGCGTCCAATTTTCGTCAGGTAATATTTGTGTTTAATTTTAAATAAAAAAAGATCAAATAATTTCTAATCGCACGATACACGATAAATGACTAAGATGTAGAGATTTCTAAGATTCCCATAATTTGGATCGAAATGGGATCCAAATCCCCCCCCTTCACCTTCATTGCTTGTCAGTCTTATCCAGTTCTCACAGATTCGTGCAGTTGGAAGCAAAGCATCTCAAAAGATTGCTGGGAATCTTGTTTCGTGGGCCCAACCCAAATAGTACTGGTAATAATCTCCCGCACGCTTGATCAATTGGGCTACGGATTTTGACTTAAAGAAAAACAATTGAGCTCAGGATCCAACGGCCCAAAACGTAAAGACTTAGGCCCAAAACAATTGACCGACTCAACAAAATGTGTATCTTGCCCATTTCCTTCCGCTCTTGCCTTGATTGGATGGTGATTTTACACATTCCGTTTTACTTCTTCTGTACTTTTACAATTTTTTACATTTGTTTGTGCTTTTTTAAGTTATACGATTGGTATGTGGTTATTTTGAATAGAAACTGAATGAAATACAAGTAAATACGTGGGCAAATGATTATTTATATTCATTTAGCGGGGAAATTGACTAATATAAAAGTTTGTGGAGCAAATCGTGCAGTAGAACAGAGTTAGGGCGGAGGGGGATATTGAAAAATACTAAAAATAACAAATGACATTTAAAATGGGACATTTGGATGTAAGCAATTGGCTATTTGTATGTTCAAAGGGAAAATTGGCCAAAATAAAGGCTTAGGGACCAAATCGACAGTATGTAAAAGTTTAGTGGGGCGGGGGGCAATATGGAAAAATACTCCAACGAAAGAAAAGTCTCACAAAAGGAGATAGCCAAAGAGGTGGACTATGAAAAAGAAATATTTAAATTCCCGCGAATTTCCACACTGGGTGCCAGGCTGGCAATCCGTGTGCCTACCCTCCCACCCAATCAGATCACAGCGTCACCTCCTATATATTCCAAACCCCCAACCCATTTCAATTTCGCAAGCACCATCTCTGTCTCGCGCGTACTTCTCTGTCGCCAAAGATTCGATCTTTTTCTAGGGTTAGGGTTTATCTGTTCGCTATTTCTGTGATTCCGTCGCAGGAAAATGAGTTCGAAAGAAGGAGCGTCGACGAAGGGAGGCAGAGGCAAGCCGAAGGCCTCGAAGTCCGTGTCGAGGTCGCATAAGGCTGGCCTTCAATTTCCGGTGGGTAGGATCGCCCGATTTCTCAAGTCTGGAAAGTACGCCGAACGTGTCGGTGCCGGCGCACCTGTTTATCTCTCCGCCGTGCTAGAATACCTCGCCGCTGAGGTTAGCTTGTTGTTTATCTGTTGGTTCTATTGTTTTTGGTTTTGGGTTAGATTTTGATTGTGTAATTTCATGTTTTTGGAATTTGGGTCGATCTAATTATGAGTATAATTTTCTGGGTTTAATCGGATTTTTAGAACTGAGTGCAATAACGTTCTAGGATTCATATAGCCGATCTTATTTAGTGGGAAAAAAGCTTTGTTGTTGTTGTAATCCGATTTCTGGATACAAATCGGTTAAGTAATGTGTTATTAGGATTTGAAATTCAACATTTGTTCGTTATTGGTGGGTTTTGATTCATTGGAGTTTGATTGGTTAAGATTTTCATGTTTTTTTGGTATTGTATATCTCGAACTTTAATGGGTTTGATCTGATTTTTTCTTGTGAAATTTTGTTTAGGTGTTGGAGCTCGCCGGAAACGCTGCAAGGGACAACAAGAAGAACCGCATTGTACCAAGGCACATCCAACTTGCGGTTCGGAACGATGAGGAGCTAAGCAAGCTGTTGGGGGCAGTGACCATCGCCAATGGAGGAGTGTTGCCAAATATCCACCAAACCCTCTTGCCTAACAAGGGTGGAAAAGGCAAGGGCGATATCGGTTCCGCCTCTCAGGAGTTTTAGTCTCTCTTGTGGAATGGAGATGATCAGTCGCTGCACTCGTATGATATGATGGCATTCTTTTTCCTTCTTTTAGTTGATCTTGAGATGTACATGGGATTTCTATGACGTAAATGAAATGGTTGTGTTAGGCTTGTGATCGATTTAATCCACTTTCATCTATCTTCATAAACGATAGATTGCCTTCATAGTTGAGCGTCCTGGCATGAAGAAGATGGATAGTCTTCGTAGTCGGGCGTTCTGGCATGAATTTGAATTGGATGTCCGACCCCATAAAAGTTTGAATAAAGAGGCTACGTCTCTGAATCAAAGGAAAAATGAGAAAATGCGAGAAAGAATCGCAACCCGTTTAGTTAGAGGTGGGTATCGGGTGTTTTGAACGTAAACCTGCTGGCCAACCCAATGGGATTGGGCTGCCAATGTTTGAAATCAATGTCACCCGTGGAAATATTCAAACTACCCCCAATGGGGTTGGGCGTAATTACATTGTTCCATGTATTAATCTGTAACAGGTGGAATTAATGGGTTTTTCACTTGTAAAAAAGTATTATCAAAAGCGTACAAGTGAAAAACCCATTAATATTAAGTAAAATTCGTTAATGAGTTATTCAGTGCTATAGTATGGTGATATTATTCTTCATTTATAAGTGAGAAGTTTTAGGTTCGAATGTTGTAGATGGCGAATTCGATATCAAATTAAGTTGTTCATTGTGTTGCTTCCCAACTCTTCTTGTGTAAAATATATTGTTGTACTTAAAATATATATATATATACACACACACACACGTTAATGAGTTTTACCATTGACTGAGTTGCAAATATATTTTAATATAATATTTAAGTTGGAAATTGAAAAATAAATGAGAAAAGATAGTAGTGGGGGAAAACATTATTGAAATTGGATTCCAAACTTAAGATTATCAACGAAAAATCTTACATGAATTTTTTTAACCTCACAGTGCGATGAAGGTAAAAGTAAATAGATTTTATCACAACTTTTGCACAAATTTACAAAATTGCATAAAAATCGTGATGATTAAGTCCACATTTGAGTGCAAATTTTGTATTTTTAAAAAAGAGTTTTCATCATGATTAAGAAAAACTTTATAATGCAGTTCTCACCATTTATTGAGCCAAAAGTATATTTCAATAGAATATTTAACCCAAAAATTGAAAATAAATTAAATAAAATAATAGTGCGACTCAAAACATTAGCGAAATAGGACTCTATCCTAAAAGCTATTAACAAAGAATATTACATGAATTTTCACGACGCCATGGGACATTGAAGGTAAAAGCCTACAGATTTTTTGACAATTTTTGTCCTACCTTGCAAAACGGCCTAAAAACCGTAATCGTTGGTATTTACAACACTATCATTTTTATAAAAATATAAGCCTGTTTTTTTGGATTAATTTACAAATTTGTCCAATTTGCAATTGAGGACACATTCTTGGTAACGACGTGCTGTCAGCAACTGCAAGTCCTGAAATCAACCGGCGGCCCTTTATCTCTCTCTTCTCTCAGTCAGTGAGTCAGTCAGAGGAGTGAGAAACAGTACAGAAGAGAGAGAGAGAGAGAGAGAGAGAGAGAGAGAGAGCGAGAGAGAGAATGGAGGTACAGTGGATTCTGGTGTGCCATGGTTTAGTCACACTGCTCGTTCTAGTCTCCTTCCTCTGCGGCCAGTGGCCCATCTTCGACGGCACCCCTATCCAACGCATCAACCACTTCCTCACCTTCGGCGCCTACGATTACTTTCAGTTCAGCACCCTCTCTCTCTCTCTCTCTCTCTCTCTCTCTCTCTCTCCCCCCTCCCCTCTCTCTCTCTCTCAGATTTAATTTCTGATCTTTTTTGTGCAGACGGTTTGTTGGGTTTGTGTTTGGAGCCAGGGGGACAAATGCCATAGCCTCCGCAGAGTATTTCTGCTGCGATCGACCCAATCCAATCTTACAGGTTCCTTCTTTTTCCCACCAACAGAATTGAATTACTTTTGTGATTGAAATTTGAAGAATTTTGGAGAAATTTGGGTTCTGGTTGGTTGAATTTGTTCATGAAGTTGTAATTTGTTTGGGAATTGAAATCGTGGGTCCAGTTATGGGACCTTCGGGTTCACGGTGTTGTTGCTTTTGGTTAAAGTTGAACTTAGTTTTATCGGATGATTCAGCGAAAGAGATGCGGAACAGAAGTGGTGGCTTTCCTAAATCAATGGTGTTTTAGTACTTTAAATTCTTGGTGAGAGGCTGATTCCGGTTATCCTTATTGTTTTCATTAAGGTTTCTGTATTTTCGCCTCCGCTAAAATATCTAAATTCCACTGCCCAACTCTATCCTACATCAGAAAGGTTTTGTTTTTCACGTTTATATGCATTTGCAATGGCATTTTGTTCCATTTGGTAGTGCATTTTGTTGAATTTCTGGCTATCTAGTTGCTTAGAGTAAGTAGGAAACGGAAAATTTTTGGGGACGAGTTAAGGTGCGAGGAAATGTGGTTATACGAGGAACTTGATGATGGAGGATCTGATGCTCCCAAGTTACGGTATTTCCAGTTAGAGATGTATGAATGTGCTTAAAGTTTGTAAATTTGAAAGAATCATTAGGAATTGCTCAATAATCAGTCACTAGGAAGTAGGTGGGAAATTCATTTTGCAATATTAATCATTAGCTTTCTGCACATTGTAGATCATGTATTTTGCAATAGTAGGAGGAACCTATTACTTGGTTGCAACTTCTTCCTTCCGTTACATTCCTGGCTATTATATAAGTGAAATTCACAGGTATGCGTCATGGATTAAGTTTATGTTAAGTTTTCCATTTTCTTTGTACTGAATCCTCTACGCCATGTTTTCTTATTTCAGGTATGCGAGCTTGTTCGCTGTTGGAGTCGGTGTTCTGCTCTTTCTATTGGCTAGCTTTTCTGATCCAGGAACTGTGAAAGCTGATAATGTTTCTCTGTATCTATCTGCTTATCCTTATGATAATATTATATATTCTGAGAAAGACTGTTCAACATGCAAAATTCCAAAGTGAGTTCTCACCGCCATGGTTATCATTTTTAAAATAAATTTATGCTGTTTGATTTTTGTTCCTTCCCTTTCTTTTCTTAATTTCTCTTTTTTGTTTGTCATTCTCCTCTGTGGTTTAGACCTGCTAGGTCAAAGCATTGCAGCATATGTGATCGATGTGTTGCCCGTTTTGATCATCATTGTGGATGGATGGTCTGAAACTCTCTAAATATTCTTCTTGTTTCCTCCATTCCCTCCATATTTGGGCATTCCATTTGTTGCTTATTGTAAATTTGACCCCACTGTTTTTATTGCAGAATAATTGTATAGGTGAGAGAAACACCCGGTACTTCATAGCTTTTCTTTTGTGGTGAGTTCTATAGTGATGCAGCAAGTGTATGTTTATTTGTGTTGTGTGGCCTTTTTTTTCTTCACTGCCTATGCTTCCCAAAGAATTGATTATGCATGTTGAATTCGGTTTGAGAATGTGCTTACTGATAATCAATGTTATCACCTAGAATCTCTGGTTGAATTTTAGCAATCCAATCTTGGCGTATGATGTTGACGTAAATAAAGATAAGAAAACTTTTAAAACTTATGGTCTTTGAAGTTTTAAATTTGTAGGGCATGGATTTTTCCGTTTCACTCTTGAAATTCACAGCCAATTACACTGGAGAAACTCCAAGATTGCTGTCTTAAAGTTACTCGTCTAAATGCTCAGTCAATTTTAACTTTATTATAGCTGTGAGGTAATATATTGTAATCGTTTATTTGTTGTTTGTTATCATTTATCTAGTGCTTTTTCAGGCACACTTTACTTTGCATATATGGAACAGTGGCCATTGGGTTAATTCTTGCTGGACAAGTTAAAGAATTCAAAGTTATTGATATTCTAACCGGTAAGTTGATTTGGTAAATTAATTATCATACCAAGCCCCCTACTTGGTTGTGTTGCATCTGAACCTAACTGATGTTCCTTTCCTTAATTTCTTCATTGCAGTTTATTATGGTATAGATAATTCTTTTCGCGGTTTAACACCGCATGTTGTGCAGGTATGTTGCCTTGTTTTGTTATGGGAATTGAGACGAGCAATAGCTTCCAATGATAAATAATTCAGTTTCTGAAGTTCAATATCATTTTTGCATATTGCTGTTCTCGGCATATTTGAAAACATTTATATAGCCATACATAACAAGTGAAAAAACTTGTACCCTCTGCTCATTGTTAAGCTGACTTACTGTACTTCTGGTGATCCCTTAGCCATTATTGTGTTTCTGGATACAACGTATTGAAAGAGCCTGTCTTTACATGGAGGTGACAAATAACGTTTCACTTTAAACTGGTAGAAAAGGCCTAGTTGGACTTCACCATCCATATACTTTTAATGATGTCTCCAATAATGAACTGTAGGCTTGAGATATCGGTTCTTTTTATTACTTTGGCTTTTCTGTGTCGCTCATTGCTTAATTTTTTTTCTGATGTTTGACAGTGGTTGTTGGGCGCCTACAACACTCAAATACTTCTAATGGTGTTTCTGGCAATTGTTTCACTACTATTGGCGGGTTTCTTTGGTTACCATGCAAAACTTTGTCTCACAAACACTACAACTAATGAGGTCTATTTCTCTCTCCAACTTTGCTAATAATTTAATTTGTTAATGTCTTGGTAAAATTCCAAAGAAAGATAGGATAGAGTTAATACTTAATTAGGCGGGGATGGTTCATTAGGCTTCGCCGCTGCAACAGAAGGACTCCCGGGAGATAAGAATGCTTTAATGAACATGGCTACTTTCGTTGCTGAAACAGTGGAACTTAGCATGTTTACTTCTTTTGAAACAGACTTTCAAGTGGCAAGACTACATAAGCTGGCAGAGGAAGCTGAATGAAGCAAGGGCGAGTTCTGCAGCACTCAAAGCAAGTATCAATGGGACAGATAGTGAAAGAAAACCTCCAGAGAGCAAATGGAGAGCCATTTTCCGAAGATCACCACTCAAAGAGGTGGACGTTGTGGTTAAGAATAACATGTACGATAAAGGATTCTTCCAGAATATTCTTGAGGTCATTGTTCCCCTCTCAAGAAGGCAGCTGGCTTCGCAAACCAAATCAAAGTCTGGCTAAGAAAGACTTCTGGCTTGCTGTCGATGTTGTATGCTTGCTTCTCGTTGTTTCTTCCACCAACTGATCGGCTTCAGAGCCTGTCAACCCAAAATTTGTCATGGTTAGATGGCCAGCAACAGCAAGAGACGGAGGGTTTTTGCTGTGCGGATGTAGCACGATCGGATGCTTGTTCTAGCGTTCTGTAACATAACTGATTCTTGCGGATGCCTAGGGGCTAGGCTGAATGTGGTTGGCGGATTATTTTACAAAAGTCGATTTGCGTACAAATGTTGTCATTTAGCTCAGGGGATTTTGCTTGTATAAAAGGCTAGCCAGACATTTTTCTCTTTTATTTTCTGTAACATGATACACTTTACTCACTTATTCAACGTAAGAATGATTGGATGATGCAATTATTCTTTCTACTTGCATCGCTATGATATTTGATATCTTCGACTCCCACTCCGGGAAATCTTATCACCCATTGTATCTCGTTACGTTACGTGATGAGAGAAATTCATACATGTTGACATAAACTGAGAATGGTTAAGAATCTCCACTCGCACTCTCATGGTTGCTAGATCGAAGCTTGTATTTTTACAGCTGGTCAAAAAGTCTAATTTGGGCAAACAAGAGTTGATTGAGTTGGTAAGGATCATTTTCTTCGCTAGATCAAAGCCTGAGTTGAGTTCTGCTGCCAACAATTCCTCTTGGTAGACGATCTGTGAAAACCAAAAAAATGGCTAAGACTCTCTCTATAAGCCCTCAAAAAGACTTGTAATATGCCTTAACTCTGGAATGGGATGACTTCCCCTCCTCCTAAACTTTTTTAGCAAACAAAAAAAATGGCTAAAATCTTCAAAGAGACTTGTGATATGCCCTGGCCTTGGGATGGGATGGCTTCCCCTCCCCCTAAACTTTTTTTGCATAAAAAAGAGTCTAATTTGGGGTAAAACTGTAAAGGAAGTGCAGTAGATGTGCAGGAATTAAAAAGAACACAAAAGTTAAGGGGCCAAACGAAAACGACCCAAAACAAACAGGGAGCTGAACCTAAAACAGACCGGCTCTTTACGACGTCGCTTAACCACCGTTCTGAAAAGCTCAGAGCCAATTTCTTCGTCTCATGCTTCTTCTCTTCGATTAACTTCTGGGCAACCAAAAGGGGAGGTAAAGGTTCATTCTCTTCCCTTCGATCAATTTTTCTCTGTAAATATCGAAACTTTTATTTTAATTTTTTTCAGATTTAATTGAATTTTTTTGGAAATTTAATTTTGTGCAGAAGCTTGTTAGGGTTTTGGACGATGATATACACGGCGATAGACACCTTCTACCTGACGGACGAGCAGTTGCAGAACTCGCCGTCGAGGAGGGACGGGATTGATGAACCCACGGAGACCACGCTCAGAATCTACGGCTGTGATTTGATCCAAGAAAGCGGAATTTTGCTCAAATTGTATGCTGTTTCCATTTTTTTTTTTCGTTTAAATTTGTAGCAATTATGGTTCTTCTTTAATATGAGGGTGAATTACTAAATTTTGTTTTGCTTGATTTCATCACTTGTAGACCTCAAGCTGTAATGGCGACTGGTCAGGTTCTGTTTCACCGCTTCTATTGCAAGAAGTCCTTTGCTCGCTTCAATGTCAAGGTATTTGCTTTATCTGTGCATTTAATTTATTGATTTATTGCGATTACCTGAAGCACTCCACCGCGATTAGGAGTGTTCGGTGTACTTATATCTTCGATTTGCCTCATATAGTTGTATTATAAGACGTTGTTTAGCAATGATTGATTCCCTTTAACTTTTTTCCTCCTAGTTTTTTGTTATGTGTGCTGATGAAAATGTACCTCATACAATCGCATACAGCGTTTGTTAGGAAAAAGATGTCCGCTGTAGCTGTAGTAGGTTAAATGAGTAGCTTTTTATCTCTTTGTTTTCTTTTGGTATTCTCCAATCTCTCGTTTCATATTTGCATTGGTAATTTAGTAATGTGATGTTTTCTTGTAGAAAGTTGCGGCTAGCTGTGTGTGGCTTGCATCGAAACTGGAGGAATGCCCTAAGAAAGGCAGACAGGTGATCATTGTTTTCCACCGGATGGAATGCAGGAGGGAGAACCTACCCATTGAGCATTTGGATCCATATTCAAAGGTTAGACCGATATATGCTATATTTGTATAGATTTCATACTACAATCATTGTTTTTCATTATCATCCTTTTGAACCCAGCGGATCAAATTTATTGTCTCCCTCTTTGGTGTGCACAAGTGAATGGTTTTAGTCCTTTTATTATCACACTTATGGAGTTCGTAGTAAAGCATATCAAAGTTTCAAGCTTTTTGTCTTTCTGTTTTTCCAGAAATATTCGGACTTGAAGATGGAGTTGAGTAGAACAGAAAGGCATATTTTGAAAGAGATGGGTTTCATTTGTCATGTTGAACATCCTCATAAATTCATATCGAATTACCTTGCCACTCTGGAAACACCTCGGGAATTAACACAAGAAGCCTGGAATCTCGCAAATGACAGGTACTTCTCTCAACATACGCCAATTGCCAATTTACTTTGAGACCTTCGAAGGTGTTTATTTATTTAAAATTTTCTGTTTTGCTTGGTATATGTATAGATTCTGATTGTTGGTTAAATTCTCACGAACTTTTTACTTGCAGTTTGCGCACAACATTGTGTGTTCGATTCAAGAGCGAGGTGGTTGCTTGCGGTGTGGTTTATGCTGCTGCTCGGAGATTTGAAGTACCACTTCCTGAAAATCCGCCATGGTGGAAGGCATTTGATGCTGAGAAATCAGGGATTGACGAAGTTTGTAGGGTTCTGGCTCATTTGTACAGCCTTCCTAAAGCAAAGTACATGCCGGTCTGTAAAGAGGGTGACTCTTTTACATTTTCTAACAAGTCATGGATTTCGTCTCAGCCAGTTACAAAGGTAATTCTGACTTGTTTTCTTCTAATTTTTTCCCCTCCCTGTTATGATTTATTTAGAGCCTGGGGGCTCTATGATATTCTCTCTTATCTCTGCAGTTACCATTTTCAACAGCTTATTGCATCTTGATACTGCAAGTGCTGCTGTTTTTCTCTGGGAAGGTTCTTTAGATTCATACAATCACCTGCTTATCGGTGATTTAACAGCAGCACTGCTGGCTGCAAGCAAGAATGCAGCTGGAGAATATGAAGAAAATGAAAATTACATAACGTGGATTTTTCTTTCTCATTGCTGTTTTGTAGGACGTTCCAAAGAATGCTCCCGCTCCCGCAGCTATTGATGATGCCTCTAATTCAAAGGATACAACAGCATTGAATCCTGAATCTGGTGGATCAAAGGGTGTGTTGGTCAAGCTACCCGTTGACAAGCCAAAGGACTCCAAACAGAGTGGTGATGAATCCAAGAGCATGGCTGTTGAGGGAGGGGCAAGAGAAGATGTCAATATCAAGTCCAAGTCTGAACACCGCATAGAATCAAGCGGTGATAAAAGCAAGGACAGAGAGAGGGACAGGGAGAGAGATAGGGAAAGGGACCGGGACAGGGACAGAATAAAGGCTCGGGATCGTGATAGGGGCAGGGATTCTGACCGGGAACGAGATCGAGAGGAGGCCGAGAGGGACAGAAACAGGGATCGGAGTCGTCGTTCAAAGGATAGAGCAAAAGATTCAGGGGGGCATTCAGACAAATCGAGGCATCACTCATCACGCGATCGTGACTATCACAGTTCCTCGTATTCTTCCCGGGATAAGGATCGCCATAGACATCATTCGTATGCTTGAACTAATCGTCAAGACGCCTCTCCTTTCCCTTTAAGTGAACGAAACTGAACGTACTTCGGCTGTATTTTTACAATTTTTCAGATGTAAAAGTGAATTAGATTTTGGTAGGATGTGTGCAATGCACAGCATTGATCCTTCTAAATCTTGATTCTGTTGTTGGATAGTTGAATTACTTGTGATATCCTTACATCCTTCTTGGTTGAGAACCAAACTTGTACCTCTGAAGTGTCGTGATTTCTGCACTCTTTTTTGTTTATGTCTACACGTGAAAACAAAACTAATAATTTTTTTATTTTAATATGTATATAATAAGTGCGTGTATTAAACTTGAGAGTACAACTACGGTCTTGTTTGGAAGTGCTTTTAAAATGATTGAAGACGTTTTTGATGAAAATGTTTTTCAAACCAATTTGTAATAAAAATACAAGTAAATCCTGAAAAATCATTTAAAGTGCTTTTGGAATCTAAAAATATTTTCACTAGGATAGTGCCAGAGAGATCAAAATTTTAAAATCAAATGATGTGATTATTGATGATTGAATTGTTACTTAAATGTTGATTCGTGCTTATTACTTATTGGTTACATTTCATTAAGTCTGCAAATTTGGTATAAAATTTTGATCTCCCCATCATTATCCTTTCACTAAAAACGTTTTGCAATCATTTTAAAAGCACATCCAAGCGAGACCTACACCACCATCATAACATAATTACTAATTATAACCAATTAACTAGTGATTAGCAAACTAATTATTTCGTGGGTAAAACTTGTAAATCCTCATATTTTCGAAAACCGCTCTGCGCAGTTTGGCTTCCTCCACTTCCAGCTTCAGCTGCTCGTCACTCTCGAGCCTCGTTTGGTCTACAGGATTGGATTCAAGCGTGTTAAACACGTACAGCATGCAGTCCGGAAACTGCTCAAACCGGCCTTCCTCGATGCGGTTCAAAGCAGCCCTTCTCTGAGTGCAACTGCAACCCAGCACGAATATTCGAGTACGAAATGTCGTGTTTGGACGATGGACTTTACCTATGGGATCCAGCCCATCTTCATCTTCTTCAACGGGACGATTTCCTTAAAGTCGTTTTCGGGATGTTCGGATTGCTATCTCTGAGGGAAGGCCGAGAAGGCGGCACGACCGCCACCAGAGTTGGTATAACAACATGTTCATATTCATTCTCCGTACTCCGGAAGAGGTAGACATTGTTGTTATTGTCAATAGTGTCGATACGGAGCTTTAGGCCTTGTTCGAAAGCTTGTCGGAGATTAGAGAAGTCCCTCTTGAAGTTGTTGCGCACTTGTTCCAGCTGATCCCAGTCTGCTATCCTGAAAGGCAACGCCGCCTTCATTAGGTCCTCCGCCAAATACTCCGCTCCGGTCGGCTGGACCCACTTTCGCTTTTGTAACGGCAGATCAATGTTGGTGGCGAATTGCTAAACTGTTCATCCTCCACTTTATCTTCCTCGTTTTACAAGATATTCGCAACAGGTTTTGCCGTCTTCTTAAATCAATTCCACCCCTAAAATTTTGCGCTAACATCCAGCTCATTTATCTACTCAGTGAACAGTAATAGATCCTAATAAACAGTAATAGGCTAAATACATCTCCACTCCTAACAAAAAATAATTAGTCCATTTTATTAAAATATGATTACATAAAATGAATCTCCAATTAAACCTTTAAAATAATGATTTTAATACGTTTTAAAAACTTATTTCCTTACCTAATCATTTGACCCGTTCTCTCTCTCTCCCTCCCTCTTTCTCTATCTATTCTCTCCCTCTCTCTCTTTTCCAGCTCATTCCCGTGAGCTCTCTTCTCCTTCCTCTTCAAAACCTTCAACAAATCAAACACAAAATATTTTTTTTCTAATCCCTGGAGCTCAAGGAACCCAACCATGGCCTTGCATGCGGCATCGGTGCATGGTGCGAGGTCCTACCATTGAAGTCAAGAGCTTGAGCTCTCCTCAAATCTCTCTCCCTTTGTTCGCTTTTGCAGGTCCAAGGGTTTCGGTGTTGCTAGATCTCTCTCAGCGATTTGAATTCTTCTCCGCGTTCAAACGCTCTCTCTCTCTCTCCGCGGTAGACTCACACTTTACGGCTGCATCACATCTGTAGATCCAAGCCGCCGATTCCATCCCTGACGTCAGCATGGCGTCATATGGGTCAGTCCCAAGGTCTATCAATTTTGGGCTGGCCTGGAGACCAGCTTGGGCTGGGTACCAGGCAATCCCGTGGGCTGGAGAGACTTCCCTAGGTGCCGGGTCATTTTTTTTGGCTGTGTGCCGGCCTATTCCACCCCCGGTGGAAGTGCTCTTAACTCCTCCATTCCGCATTCTTTTTTCCTTCGAGCAAAAACGCTTACAAGTGAAAGTGCTTCCTCTAATAGAAACAACTGTTTTGTTCCCCCAGTTCAGTTAATTTCTGTTAGGAAAAAGAAATCAAATTATCGCATGCTAAAATAGGCATTTGGCAAGCAGGATCCCGTTTGAAATTTGCTTTTGGATAGGCAAAAATGTTTTATGACAATAAAAAACGCTTCTAGTTAAGTTTTTAAAAGAAAACTTATGTGTTTTTGATCTGAAAGCAACTTTTTTATGAAGCAGTTGAATTAATCAAATTTTTACTGAGGACTCGGTCAGAATTTTTTTAAAGTACTTTTGCGCTAGCAGTATTAAAATTCAAAACTTTTTTAGGACTCATTCGGAACTTACAAACAAAGCACTTGGAAATAATTTTTGAAGAAGCATCTCATACGCCCTTTTTCAAAAAACACTTCTACAATATATGAGTACTTTCATTTTGTTGTCAACCGCAGTCTTAAGCATTGTTAGTTGTGATGAAAATTTTTACTCATGCCAAAAATCATCGAGGCAGATGCTTGGACTGCAAGAAAGAACAAAATTTAGAGATTTTATAATTTTATGATAGATTCTAGAATTTGATGTTTATCAATCGATGAAATGCTTTGTAATATCAATTGTTGTAGTATCCAGCATTCGTATCTACATTTCACACTGCATTAGCATGAACGCTCGATACTACAAAGTATTTGTGATGTCCCTTTACAAGGGTGCAAAGATTTGCCATCGTTAATGTGGCCTCTCTCTATTTTCCCCATTGGATTCCAAAACCATCCTTAACTAACTAAACATGTTTTGTCCCGGAAGATTTGTCATAGAATTTCTAAGGCGCGTGATGCTTGAGCAGCGGCATTGAAGGTGAGCGGCTTGATGTCCATGGAACGCATGTAACTCAAAAACTGTCCGGGCAGCTCTTCCAGAAGACCTTGAACAACAGAAATCTGCCCACCTGCAAACAAGTTACGCTATAATACGAAAGAAGACCCGAGAAAAAAAAAAATTTACGATTGCCAATTTAATACAGGTTGAATGAAAGTCTGAACACAGTTCTAGTAAGTTCGCATCACACGATGTTGACGTGCACCTAAGGTACAATGGATGTTTAGAAAAAGAAATGGAGGTCATGGATACTTACTCTGCACATCTCTCATCGGAACGAACTGGACAATGTCACGCGTAGCTATGCGACCTGTAGAACTTTCTAATCGTTGCCCGTTGTCAGCGTCAAGGATCTGCCAAATACAAAAGATTCAGACAAAACTTCATGATATGCAGAAATCAAAAACCAGTATGTGAAAATCCTGAATAAACACAAGTATTACCTCCATTTGTTTGAAATCCGCATTACCAACTCCAACGATGAGGATTGATAGAGGAAGATTAGATGCCCTCACCAAAGCATCTTTTGTTTCTTGAAGGTCAGTGAGGATTCCATCCTAGAAAACAAGATGGCATTTATATTATCATTTTTGGTAAAACAAAGAACCGAGGAGTTAAAAATTCAATTTGAATTCGCCGTGCTCTTACTGTTATAATGAGCAAGACGTAGTATTTGTTGTTGTTGGACGAGAGGGACCTGGCGGCAATTTCTGCAGCCCTGTTAACCACTTGGCCAAACAACGTCGGTCCTGAGAGAGCAACATTGCGTAGAGCATTGGCATAAGCAGCCATTATGCCTTCAACTCCGACAACCTGTTAAATAAATGACACAATTGAATTTACTGAGATGGTTAAACAAAATATAGTTCAGTTATTGAATGAGATTGCAAACAAAGGGTAAAAGAGCATTGCAAAGAGTTAAACTGCTCCTTTACCTCAGATTCACTTGCATTTCCATTCAAGTTGAAGCAGTGTGATACAGTTCCATTAGCCGTCCTTCCTCCAAAGCCCAAAGCAGGAAAACTCTTATCTGCATCGTAGAACTGAATGACTTGTCCTACTTCTGTTATAGCCTGCAAATGACATCGTTGATTTACCAGACAACATCTAATCAATCAATATGCTTTCGCTAAATATTGAACAGAAAAGTACCCATAACAACAAACGCTCGACAACAAATGACGTTAATTATGTACGAATTCAATACACGTCTGCAAAAAGAATATGGTGGATAAGATAGAACTATCCCTATTGAAGCACATGCTTACCTGCTGGTAAGAATTCAGCCGGCCATACGGATCAATATAGTGCAAAGACTCGGGTTTTCTAGGATCTCCATTTGAACCTGGACAAAATTTAATATTTGAAACAAGAAAATATATCAAACCCATGAACTTTTGCAGAATGAAGACTGATACTAGACTATCAGACATTGCTTACCCGTAAAATCAACTGCAACCATGAAGTTAAGCTCAAATCCACTAGATATATAGTCAACAAAGCTGAATTGTTCCTTCTCACAAAATTGATCCACAAATAGCTGACCCTTCAAAACCTACGTTAGCATATTACAAAGCAAACGTGAGTAAATTCAAATTGACATGAAATACTAAGGAATTGGACTGCAAGATTGAATAAATACCTTTTCATGACCCGCACGAGAAGATGGAATAAAAAAGTTCACCCCACTTTTTTCTTTGAATAGTTTTTCAAGGTCTGCTACTGATTTTTGGAGTTTCCTGAGTAAAACGAATAGAGAGGTTAATTTCAAAGCCTTCATTTTTTTGTGTTCCAGGCACAAAACAATGATATCATGCAATAAGTAACAAAATAAAGAGCTGGAACCAATCAATAATTACCCAATAAGAATGTGGTTGCCATCGCTGTTGAAATCAAAACACTCAATAACCAGTGGGTTGTCCTGCATCAAATTGAAGAAAGTTAAATGATCTCTCTATCTTATTTGTCAATTACCAAAATTTAAATACTCTAATTTAACAGGTAACCAAGCAATAATTCACAAGCTTACCTTGCTTCCGAACTGTTGCATACTCAGGCATAATGGTTTCCAGGTCGGGTTTAAATTGTTATCCACCACTTCAGTCTTGCAAATTGGAATAGAGCCCCCAGTCTCAACAGTCCTTGATATTCTTAAGAAAGGATCCTGAAGTGAAGAATCATACAATATAAGAAAGAAACTTGTATATACAAGTAAAATGATCCCACGAAGCTTCTTTGAAATGCATACGCTTTTAGAAAAGAGATCTTTGTTGTCCAAGTGGGCACAGCGGAATTTAATCTCTACAGCACTCCTAGAAGCAATAGTTTCCTCGGCATGCACAGTGAGTGTTCCAAAGTTTCTCAAACCTCCATGCCCATTTTTTCCTTTCAGAGTCAACGTTAAACTTCGATTTTGTTTAGTCACAATCTGCCATCAGAAAAGAGAACGAGCACACAGCAAACTATAAATTAGATTCCACTTCATTTACTTGAAAACTATGAAATTTGAGGTACTGATTTCAATACATTTTGGGCAACATTTTGCATATGATTAAATAAAGGAAACCAATATAAGCTATATCGATATCTTTCCTCAGCTGCATCAATGGTGAGCAGTGCAGTAACTATTAACATTGGAAATTAAACATGAAAAGAAACACATAACTCGAAGTATTAATTAAAATACATATCACACCAGCTCAATGAGCTGAACAGATTTCAGGAGAATTACCTCTGAAAGGACACAACTGCCTTCTCCAAGAAACTCTTGATCCTTCAAATTCAGAGTCTGCAAGGCAACAAAATAAGAAGGTTAACACATGAATTGTATTAGGTTTTTCATTCTAAAAGAAATGCTGAAAATTCAAAGAAGTCTCGTCCTACCTTTACAGGTACATTGTGGTATTGTGTATCAACATCGTAGACACGGAATCTTGGAGGAGAACACAAGAAAAGAAAATAAGTAAACGTCTGATAAACTACAAAGATATCTTCAGAAACAATGCTACAGAAAATATGAGAAACTTACATCAAATTCTGCACCATCTCGAACTGATAAGCTACTGAAACTTTCTGTATCCATACCGGATTTAAATTGTTCAGTATGACTTCAGTTCTCCCGAGTTCCTCTAGCTTACCATCATTCTTCTTGAGGTATACAATCACCATAGGATCACTCTGAAAGAAAACCAGAGAATTTTTTAGCCTCGATTGTAAACTCATAGCGGCCAGATGACACTGTTACAATGACTTTGTTACTAACTTAGATAAATGTTATCACAAGTAAGGTGACATGGATAACATACCTTTGAAGTGACGTCAAGATTGAGTAGCTTGGATGCTGAAAAGGATAACTGTAGCACAAAATTGAAAAACATTAACACAAAAGAACAAAAACAACAACCAAGCCTAATTCACTAAAACTGGCATCAGTTGTATGACTCCTAGTACGTCATTGCGCTCAGTTTTGAAATACAAAAGGTGAAAGACAAAATCCAGAAGAAATAAAGAATCAAGGCTTTTGGAATTTGGAATTTGGACCGAGCAAAGTATCACATTGTAAAAAAGGTTGTCTTACGGTCCCTAAGTCAACATTGGCATAACAAAAAAAATGTGAATCTTGCTAATGTCCTGTTTGTGTGAGACCCTCTGTAAGCCATTTTGCAATTCAGCCAAAAGGAGGCGGCTCAAATCAACATGCAGCCTCACGTAACAGTACACCAATCACTTGCGAAACATGCATGCAAATAAACATGATACACATAAAGTTGACAATAGTATTTTGGTGAAACATTTGGAACACATTGTAAACCAAATATGACTTGGGTCCTTAATATTGGGGGAAGTCTTATTTCAAGCGTCCAGATTTCATGCCTTGTCCAATCACTCAATAAGATGTTTGCGCTAACAAGCATATAACCATTTACTTTCCACTCAAATAATCATATAATGCGTTTGGATGATATGTTGAAAGTCAATAACACGTGATGTGTTTATTAATAGACGGACGGGGTCAGACCGCTTAACCAGAGTCTCACCAACATTTGGATGAGTGGGTATTGTGACGCTTGGCATTTTAGTGGGTATTGTGGATACATGGGTAACACGCCACCTTGCAATGAACTATGAATGAAACTTCATCTTCAAGACTTCAACAATATAATAGTAAAATGGGCTCAACTTTTCAATTTTCTCTGCAACCAAACAGTAGAAACTCTACAACAACAAAAATAATAGTAAAATCGCCTGAATTATCAATTTTCTCTGCAACCTAGCGGCAAAAACTCTACAACAACAAAACAATTCAATAAAGGACGATCTCAAGCCAACAAGACTCTCATTTTGCAAGAGTTGGGGACCCTTGCTTTGAGAAATTCCAGAAAAACAAAGAATTAGAAAATTCAAAGGTTCGTAGGTGCAAAGATTTGAAGGGAAATGGATCGCTCGGCAGAAGCAGTGCCGGAGTTGTACCTCGAGTTGCGTAAAAAGCGGGTAAGCACCATGCGCCCTGTAAAATAATTCAATGGCATCATTGTGAGCGCCGTCGTTCTTGGCGTTCGGTTCGGTGGGCCTCGGCAGGTCCCCGCCCACGGCGTCCTTGCCGCCCCTGACGTCCGAAAAGCATCCTCCCATCTCTTTCAATAAAATATCCCAATCCTTTATCCGTACTCTCTCTCTCCCCTCTTTCTTCGTCTCTCTGAAATTCGAAAACCCTAGAAGCAAATTGCGACTGTTAATCGCAAAATCAGTCTGCTAATTAGGAGATTTTGCGTGATTAAGCTTCGTTAAACCCTAAGGATTATGGTATTTGATTCTTTGCGATGCGCATGTACGTATATACAGGACCAGAGATATTTTTTTTTTTTTTTAAATTAAAATACCTTCTTCACCGTTGGATTGATTTTAATAAGATCGTTAAACCCTAAGGACACTGGTATTTTCACTTTCGTTGGACACTGAAGGATAATTTCATCGCAGCTTCAGTCTATGGAATTTACCACAAGTAATTCCAAATAATGAAAGAAAAGTCCTTTTTCAATGGAAAATAAATAAAAATCTTAGACAAATATAATAAAATTTACTTAGCTTCTCAATTTGAGTAGAAGTTTTGAATTTCCTACATGGTGGATTTACAAGTATTTATAATCAGAACTGTTTATATTGTAAATAACTATATAAAGATTATATATGCGAAAAATTATAAATTATGAGATCGTTCAGTTATTGAATTGTATAAAAACATCTAAATTAATTTTGTACAAGCATTACGAATCATCTATCTATTTGTTAAAATTGATTGACTAAACTATTTTTTAACTAATTTTTTTTGTAAAAATATCTTTACAAAATGAATTATTATATGAACTGTTCTATTATCCTATAAATCTGCCAACCATTTCTAAAAATACTTATTTAAGTCATAAAATAGTTTTAATATTAAGAATGAATAAATTAATTTTTTTTGAATTTTTTTTAATAAACAATATGAATGAGCTAAGTCTTACAATGGGCGACCATAATAATGTGGTTTAAATACACATTTGACGAATCGAACAGAAGACCTCTAATTCACAAGTGGAAAAAAAAAACCCCTAGACCATAATACTAACTGGCAATATTTTGTACTTTTAAAAGAAGGTGAATTAAATCATAGTATTTTTTATACTTTGCAGCTTGGTCGAGTTGGCAATATGGTACTTCCCTTTGTCTCAAGTCCAAATCCTCATTTTTGTAATTTAGTTAATTTAATAAAATATTTTATTTTTTGTCAAAACAAAAGTTCTTTTTTTTTTTTTTTATAAAGAATAATACAAAAGTTAAGAAAAAGAATTTCACTCGCCTACGTTTTGCTATTTATTAATGAAGTTCACTTTTTTTTTGCTTAACTATTAATGCTGAGTTGATCGTTTCTTTTTATCATTTTGGGAAAAAAAATTTCATGTTGGGAAAAAATTTTAATTATAAGAAAAGGAAGCAACAAAACGTGTGACTGCTCACCTAATTTGATGCCCTGTGAAGACGTCTTTTGTATGAACCTTCAAATTTATCTAATGGTGAATAAATTTATGGATTCAGATTATTCTAAGTGTTTCGGTAAATAGAAACAATATAAACCCATAAGTTTATTCACTATTAGATAAATATGAAGATTCATACGAAAGAGGTTCTCACAAGTAGGGGCAAATTCACTTTGGGGCAAGTTGGGTCACTTGACCTCCACAATCTTAGAAATCCTCCGTGATGCGTTTGAAAATCTTAGATGTTCTTGAAAGATGTCCTCCAACTGCTTTTTGAATTGCCTTTATGGTTCCTAGGCATGATAGTTGCTAGCCTTATGTTTTTGTATGTGTTGCTATAGGAATTTGTCAATAGGCGCACTCGGCATATATTGGCATCAGTCGGCAAGTTTGCTCAAAAACTACTAACATCAATAGACATGCTTGCGCGAAAGATGTTGACATGTGTGCAATACGAATTAACAAATGATCTTAGATCTACCAAGGCTCGATAAAATACTAATTTGCTTGACATTCGGCCAAAAATTTTTTTGCTCACTATTCTTATTGAACCCCTCCCAATATATTTCATCGATCTACCATTGCTCACAAGTCTTGAAAATGAAGCTTTAGGTGAGCAAGCGCAAAGGATAATCAAAAGCAATTGAACGGTCTATACCGAACTCCAACTTCAACAACAATCCTCCACACCAAAAAAAAAAAAAAAAAAAAAAGACCACAATAATGAAGAAATAAAATTAAAATAATTTCTTAAATTTTAAGAAAATGTTTCATGAATTACTAATTTTCTAAACCAAATTAGTGAGAATGATATGACGCACAATATTTGCTCAATTTGTTTATGAAGAGAAATAACCAATTAAAAACATTCATCAAATAGATTGGTTTACTAGTTTGAGGACTGAATGGAATCGAACCAAATCAAACCGAATTGTTGCAATTGCTTACGAGGGTTGGTCCAGTTGGTAAGCACGTGCATGTGGTTAACTCCAATCCAAGTTCAATTTTCGTATTCAATAGTTCTCATTGGTGCGAGATCTGTAAATTCCTATCTAAATCTATATGGGTAGCAACTAGTAGTTAGATGTTATGCGCAAGTTTTTTCGGCTTAAAATTGTAAATATTATCTAATGCTGGTGGTAAGAGTAGCCAATCTCCCTTTTTTTCTTCAAAGTTGACTTGAAAATTTTCAAATTATATAGCGTGTGTCGATGATAAAATATAAAATATTGGGAAGCAAAAACTTGTGGATAAACTGAATGACTCGACTCCAATGGTCTTTCTTTTTTTTCATAGAAGTTGACTTCAATATGTTTATGGATAAAGTTTAGACTATAGCAAATTATTTAGATAAGATTTCTTACCGCGGTTTAGTTGGCGTCACCAGATGACGTCAATATTATCAGGAAAGCATGCATGAAATATCTGAGAAATATTTAAGGAAGGGATCCTCATATTTTTAGACCCGGCTTTTCTGCCCTCCCAGTTCTCATACACTCTTATCCCCTCCTATTTTGTGCGATAACGGTTAAGTCACGTCAACATTTTATATTATTTTTTTATAGAGATAATAAGACAAAAAGTAATAGTGATATAAAATGTTGACGTGATTTAACCGTGATCGCACAAATAGGAGGGGATGAAAGTGTATGGGAACTGGGAGGACAGAGAAGCCAGGTCCCATATTTTTATAAAAATAGAGATTAGTTGTGGGGTCTACACCACATTAATCTTTAACGTTCCGAATCGTTTATTTTTCAAGTTGCATCTCATTGATCATCCTTGTAAAATTTTAGTCAAATCGAAAATTTTTAAGACATCTAATTAAGTTCAAAGAAATTAACGAATGCTTTTTATATAAGAAACAATGAAATTTTATCTTGATAATTAAATAGACAAATAGTTTCATAATGAATTAAATTTTTGCAAGGATGATCTATGAATCGAGACTTAAAAAATAGATGGTCCGGATTATTAAAATTCGATGTTGAATAGGCTCCACACATAATCCCCATTTAAAAAAAAAAATGAGAATCCCTTTGCATAAATGGCCTGCACAATTAGGTATCAACTTTAGATAAATTTATCAACAATTTCTTGGGTAAATATGCTTGCTTTGAATGTATATTTCCTAGACTTTGAATGGTCCTGATATCACTTGGTCCACTTGTATATTTCCTAGACTTCGAATGGTCCTAAGATCACTTGGTCCAAATGTGCATCCACCTCTGCATGCATGTACACGTTTAGATCGTTTAAATACAATGTGAAATATAGATCATACAAAATATCCCTTCATGTATAGATAGGATTTGGATCCCATCCAGATCCAAATTGTAGGGATCTTAGGGATCCTTACATCTTAGTCATTCATCATGCATCGTGCGGTCATAAATTATTTAACTTTTTTTTTATTTAAAATTGAACACAAATAGTACCTGACGAAAACTAGCCGCACAATGTACAATGAACAATTAGGATGTAAGAATTTTTAAGATCACCACAAAATAGATCTGAACAGGATCCTCTTCTGTTGTAATAAACTACATTTGCTTAATTAGCTGCATTATCATTTTAAATATTTATGGTTAATCGCTTGGAAAATGCATGTATAATATGAAAGAATGAATATGCTTCACATGCATGATGCATCTGGAAAAGGTTGTGGGTTGACGATTGACAGACTAGGCGGAAGACCAATTCCACTTTTTGGTTGAAATTTCCGATACCGATCCAAGTTCCAACAACCCACCAAGTAAATTTTACGAAGAGATACTAAGAATATTCTTTTGAAATATAATTTTTGATGAATTTTCGTCATCTTATATTTTTAACATAATATTTTATAACATATCAAATGAATTAAACCATCAACATGAGGCGGTGGAGTGGGGTATTCAACTTTTAAGGGAGTCTTCTTAACATTATATATAAATGTACAAACCTTTTATTTAAAGGGATTTCTTAGTACTACAGTCTAGTGATATTCTCCTTCACTTTATTTGTAAGTAAAAGGTATTAGGTCAGATTCTCACCAAAAACTCGAGCCATATTATTGCTAGCTCTCTACTCTATAAGGTTAAGCTCACTATTTCCCTTTTAGTATAGATAATATCGTTTGTTTAAAAATAAAAATAAAAAGATTTCTACTCATTTGGTAAAAAATGAGGACTATTTATTGGGCCTATCCATTATCAAATTTTAACAGTCCGAACTACTTATTTTTAATTTGCACTTTGTAGATCATCATTGCAAAATATTAGTCAAATAAAAAATATTTGAGTAATCTATTTTTTTTATTTTTAAGCCTCACAATGAACTAGTAATACTTTAGTTCAAATTCACGTTTTACGAGAATCGAAGATAAGACATCTTGCTTACTAGTAAAGAGGAATACTACCAAACTGTAATATCAAGTAGCGTTCGGGGCATTTAATTGTGTTTAAAAAAAATTAACAAACACTATGTTCTAAGACATAATAAATGAGGACTTTTGAATAAGGTTCTCTATATGGATAAAATTTGAGGAATTCCTTTGGATAAGACTCCATATATATACATAGAGAGAGGATTATGACAATGGCAGGAATGTCCCGCAAAGACTGGAAATTTTGATCAGGAAGAGAGAGGATTATGGTATTTGCAGGAATGTCCTGGAAAGACTGGAAATTTGTTTGGGAGGGAGAGAGAGAGAGAGAGAGAATTATGATATTGGCAGGAATGTCCCGCAAAGACTGGAAATTTTGATCAGGGAGAGAGAGGATTATGGTAGTTGCAGGAATGTCCTGGAAAGACTGGAAATTTGTTTTTTTTTGGGGGGGGGGGGGGGGGGGGAAGAGAGGGAGAGAGAGAGAGAGAATTATGGTATTTGCAGGAATATACTGGAAAGACTGGAAACATTGAGGGTAAGTTTCAAGTTGTTGATATTCCAACGAACATCGGAACGAAGTTGTGACTGCATTTGCATGCACGACTCCCATGCACGTCGTTACGCGTGATCAAGTC
This sequence comes from Pyrus communis, assembly GCF_963583255.1. NCBI lineage: Eukaryota > Viridiplantae > Streptophyta > Magnoliopsida > Rosales > Rosaceae > Pyrus > Pyrus communis. Next base: position 2,122,879 of record NC_084811.1, on the reverse strand, counting down.
ATCAAACGACAACCTCGTAGAGAAGGAACGTTTATTGTCAATGATATAAATTTTACAGGTAAGCATAAATTTTACGCGTAAACTTTTCTTTACTTGACAGTTGTACCATGCGTACGAAATACTATAATTAGAATTACTCACCTATGTTAAACTGACATGATTAGGTCTCAAATTCAAACCAAAACACACATCTAAACATTTTTGGATCGTCAAGGCTCACCAATCATGGCACCAGTGCTTATGAGACCATATCTAAATACATGGCATTGGCGTCACGTGCACCTAGCTAGGAGAGTGTGGGGCCTGCCACAATGGTTACTTCCAATGTACTCAACACGTGGCCAAATATAAGAAGTAAATTTCAAATTTTCATTCTAATCCAGCCCTTCTTAACATTTTCGTAATAATAATTTTTTTAATTCATACAAATTTAGAAAAAATTCAATGTTATTTTTACCATAATTTTATACCACATTTATTTACCATCTTAGATGGCAGATGAGTTGGACAAGTTACATCATTTAATTTCAATCTTTTTATTAATTAAAATACTTAAATAATCTTATGTGGAAGAATGAGACTCCTTGTATACCACAATCATCATTTATCTTTTTCATTAATTATTGATTAACATTTTGATTAAATGCTAATTAATTTAGATGATGTGGTTGTCCAACTCATTTGTCATCTAAGATGGTAAAGAAATGTAGTATAAAATTGTGGTAAGAATAACATTATTGAATAAAAAATTACAAAAATCCAACGGTAGCAACTAATCATTAAGTTTTTAAGATGTACCACAATTCATTCATAAAAATCTTAACAATATCTTTTATAGACATGGATAGATAGAATAATCATAGTCACCTTCTAAATTAATTTCATCCGTTCAATAGCTACTAGATAATTGAATTATACTTTAAAACTAAATAAATTTTTTATTTTAAAATGTATTTAATAAGTACGTGAGCATCATTCGAAAGTAGTTTTAAAATGACTGAAAGCATTTTTTGTGAAAATATTTTTGAAACCAATTTTTAGTAAAAATGCAAGTGAATCCTAAAAGAATCCTTTTGGAATTTAAAAATATTTTCACTAAGGGTAATTCTAGGGATTTCAAAGTTTTTAAACCAAATGATGTGGTTATTGATGATTAGATTATTACTTAAGCGTTAATTAACGTGCTTATTTCTTATTAGTAATACATTATTTGATTTACAAATTTAGTTTAAAATTTTGATCTCCGAAGCATTATCCTTTCACACCATGATACCATAATTACTAATTATAACTAATTAACAAAAAAAAATAAAATTGATTACTTGTAAATCCTCATATTTTCGAAAACCGCTCTGCTCGCTTTGGCTTCCTCCACTTCCAGCTTCGGCTGCTCGTCACTCTCGAGCCTTGTTTGGTCTACAGGATTGGATTCGAGCGTGTTAAACACGTACAGCACGCAGTCCGGAAACTGCTCAAACCGGCCTTCCTCAATGCGGTTCAAAGCAGCCCTTCTCTGAGTGCAACTGCAACCCAGCACGAATATTCGAGGAATGTCGTGTTTGGATGAGGGACTTAACGTATGGGATCCAACCCATCTTCATCTTCTTCAACGGGACGATTTCCTTAAAGTCGTTTTCGGGATGTTCGGATTGCTATCTCTGAGGGAAGGCGGAGAAGGCGGCACGACCGCCACCAGAGTTGGTATAACAACATGTTCATATTCATTCTCCGTACTCCGGAAGAGGTAGACATTGTTGTTATTGTCAACAGTGTCGATACGGAGCTTTAGGCCTTGTTCGAAAGCTTGTCGGAGATTAGGGAAGTCCCACTTGAAGTTGTTGTGCACTTGTTCCCGCTGATCCAAGTCTTCTATCCCGAAAGGCGACGCCGCCTTCAGTAGGTCCTCCGCTCCGGCCGGCTGGACCCGCTTTCGCTTTTGTAACGACAGATCAATGTTGGTGCCGGAATTGCTAAACTGTTCATCCTCCACTTTCTCTTCCTCGTTTTAAAAGATATTCGCAACAGGCTTTGCCGTCCTCCAAACTCCTCCATTCCGCATTCTTTTTTCTTTCGAGCAAAAACGCTTAGGAGCGAAAGTGCTTCCTCTAATAGAAGAACTGCTTTGCTCCCACAGTCCAGTTAATTTCTGTTAGGAGTAAGAATTCAAATCATCACATGCTGACATAGGCATTTGGCAAGCAGAAACCCCTTTGAAATTTGCTTTTGGATAGGCAAAAATGTTTTATGACAATAAAAAACGCTTCTAGTTAAGTTTTTGAAAGAAAACTCGTATGCTTTTGTCTGAAAACAACTTTTTCGTGAAGCAGTTGAATTAATCAAATTTTTTACTGAGGACTCAGTCAGATTTTTTTTTTTTAAGAAGTACTTTTGCGCAAGCACTATATTAAAATTCAGAATTTTTTTATGACTAATTCAGAACTTATGAACAAAGCACTTGGAAATAATTCCTAAAGAAGCATCTCATATGTGCTTTTCCAAAAAACGCTTCTATAATACAAGAGTACTTTCATTTTTTTTGTCAACCGCAGTCATAAGCATTCTTAGTTGTCTTGAAAACTTTTAATCATGCCAAAAATCATTGAGGCAGATGCTTGGAATGCAAGAAAGATCACCACAGGGTCAAAATCTGCTGAGTGAATAAAAATTTAGAGATTTTATAATTTTCTGATAGATTCTATAATTTGACGTTTATCAATCAATGAAAAACTTTGTAATATCAAATGCGTTGTAGTATCGAGCATTCGTATCTACATTTCACACTACATTAGCATGAATGCTCGATACTACAAAGTATTTGTGATGTCCCTTTACAAGGGTACAAAGATTTGCCATAGTTAATGTGATCTTTCTCTTTATTTTTCGGCTTGAGATTGAACTGCTTCATGTTTGTCCCACTGGATTTCAAAACCATCCTTAACTAACTAAACATGTTTTGTGCCGGAAGATTTCATAAAGCACCCTCAACTAACTAATCACTAGCTAATATTTGTAATGGAATTTCTAAGGCTATTCTTCGGCCGGCCGGTGTTATGGCGGGACTCGAAACGAAAGAAGAAATCCGTCGACGGTCAGGCAGGTGATACTTGGGCAGCGGCATTGAAGATGAGCGGCTTGATGTCCATGGAACGCATGTAACTCAAAAACTGTCCGGGCAGCTCTTCCAAAAGACCTTGAACAACAGAAATCTGCCCACCTGCTTACAAGTTACAAACCCAACAGATTTTGTCAGCCAAAATATGAAAGAAGACCCGAAGGAAAAAAAAAATTACGATTACAAATTTAATACAGGATGAATGAAGGTCTGAACACTGTTTAAGTAACTTTGCATCACATGATGTTGACGTGCACCTAGAGTTGCTATGGGTGTTTAGAAAGAGAAATGGATGTCATGGGTACTTACTTTGCACATCTCTCATTGGAACAAACTGGACAATGTCACGCGTAGCTATGCGACCTGTAGAGCTTTCTAATCGTTGCCCGTTGTCAGCATCAAGGATCTGCCAAATATAAAAGGTTCAGACGAAACTTCATGATATGCAGAAAACAAAATCCAGAATAAACATAAGTATTACCTCCATTTGTTTGAAATCTGCATTACCGACTCCAACGATGAGGATTGATAGAGGAAGATTAGATGCCCTCACCAGAGCATCTTTTGTTTCTTGAAGGTCGGTGAGGATTCCATCCTAGAAAATAAGATGGCATTTATATTATTATTATTGGTAATACAAATTACTGAGGAGTCAAAATTTTAAATTGAATTCGTCGTGCTCTTACCGTTATAATGAGCAAGACGTAGTACTTGTTGTTGGACGAGAGGGACCTGGCGGCAATTTCAGCAGCCCTGTTAACCACTAGGCCAAACAACGTCGGTCCTGACAGAGCAACATTGCGTACAGCACTGGCATAAGCAGCCATTATGCCTTCAACTCCGACAACCTAAATGACACGATTGAATTTACTGAGATGGTTAAACAAAATATAGTTCAGATGTATTGAATGAGATTGCAAACAAAGGGTAAAAGAGCATTGCAAAGAGTTAAACTACTCTACCTCAGATTCATTTGCATTTCCATTCAAGTTGAAGCAGTGTGATACAGTTCCATTAGCCGTCCTTCCTCCAAAGCCCCAAGCAGGAAAACTCTTATCTGCATCGTAGAACTGAATGACTTGTCCTACTTCTGTTATAGCCTGCAAATGATATAGTTGATTTACCAGACAACATCTAATCAATCAATATGCTTTCGCTAAATATTGAACAGAAAAGTACCCATAACAACAAAAGCTCGAGAACAAATGACGTTAATTATGTACGAATTCAATACACGTCTGCAAAAAGAATATGGTGGATAAGATAGAACTATCCCTATTGAAGCACATGCTTACCTGCTGGTAAGAATTCAGCCGGCCATACGGATCAATATAGTGCAAAGACTCGGGCTTTCTAGGATCTCCATTTGAACCTGGACAAAATTTAATATTCCAAACAAGAAAATATATAAAACCCATGAACTTTTGCAGAATGAAGACTGATACTAGACTATCAGACATTGCTTACCCGTAAAATCAACTGCAACCATGAAGTTAAGCTCAAATCCACTAGATATATAGTCAACAAAGCTGAATTGTTCCTTCTCACAAAATTGATCCACAAATAGCTGACCCTTCAAAACCTACGTTAGCATATTACAAAGCAAACGTGAATAAATTCAAATTGACATAAAATATTAAGGAATTGGACTGCAAGATTGAATAAATACCTTTTCATGACCCGCACGAGAAGATGGAATAAAAAAGTTCACCCCACTTTTTTCTTTGAATAGTGTTTCAAGGTCTGCTACTGATTTTTGGAGTTTCCTGAGTAAAACGAATAGAAAGGTTAATTTCAAAACCTTCATTTTTTTTGTGTTCCAGGCACAAACCAATCGATAATTACCCAATAAGAATGTGGTTGCCATTGCTATTGAAATCAAAACACTCAATAACCAATGGGGTGTCCTGCATCAAAAGAAAGTTATATGATCTCTCTATCGTATTTGTCAATTACCAAAATTTATATACTCTAATTTAACAGGTAACCAAGCAATAATTCACAAGCTTACCTTGCTTCCGAACTGTTGCATACTCAGGCATAATGGTTTCCAGGTCGGGTTTAAATTGTTATCCACCACTTCAGTCTTGCAAATTGGAATAGAACCCCCAGTCTCAACAGTTCTTGATATTCTTAAGAAGGGATCCTGAAGTGAAGAATCGGGAAAAGAAACCTAAGAATCATACAATATAAGAAAATTGTATATACAAGTAAAAATATCCCACGAATCTTCTTTGAAATGCATACGCTTTTAGAAAAGAGATCTTTGTTGTCCAAGTGGGCACAGCGGAATTTAATCTCTACGGCACTCCTAGAAGCAATAGTTTCCTCGGCATGCACGGTGAGTGTTCCAAAGTTTCTCAAACCTCCCTGCCCGTTTTTGCCTTTCAGAGTCAATGTCAAACTTCGATTTTGTTTAGTCACAATCTGCCGTCGTAAAAGAGAGTACACAGCAAACTATAAATTAGGTTCGACTTCATTTACTAGAAAACTATGAAATCTTAGGTACTGATTTCAATACAATTTTGGGCAACAGTTTTGCATATGATTAAATAAAGGAAACCACTACAAGCTATATCGATATCTTTCCTTGGCTGCATCAACGGTGAGCAGTGCAGTAACTATAACATTGAAAATTAAACATGAAAAGAAACACATAACCCGAAGTATTAATTAAATGACCATATACATATCACACCAGCTCAATGAAAATATATGAGCTGAACAGATTTCAAGAGAATTACCTCTGAAAGGACACAACTGCCTTCTCCAAGAAACTCTTGATCCCTCAAATTCAGAGTCTGCAAGGCAACAAAATAAGAAGGTTAACACAGGAATTGTATTAGGTTTTTCGTTCCAAAGGAAACGCTAAAAATTCAAATAAGTCTAGTCATACCTTTACAGGTACATTGTGGTATTGTGTATCAACATCATAGACACGGAATCTTGGAGGAGAACACAAGAAAAGAAAATAAGCAAACGTCTGATAAACTACAAAGATATCTTCAGAAACATAGGTGCTACAGAAAATATGAGAAATTTACATCAAATTCTGCACCGTCTCGAACTGATAAGCTACTGAAACTTTCTGTATCCATACCGGATTTAAATTGTTCAGTATGACTTCAGTTCGTCCAAGTTCCTCTAGCTTACCATCATTCTTCTTGAGGTATACAACCACCATAGGATCACTCTGAAAGAAAACCAGAGAATTTTTTAGCCTTGATTGTAAACTTGTAGCAGTCAGATGACACTGTTACAATAACTTTGTTACTAACTTAGATAAAACTTAACCAGTATTTTAACTGCTATGTTATCAGAAGTAAGGTGACATGGATAACATACCATTGAAGTGACATCAAGATCCAGCAGCTTGGAAGCTGAAAATGATAACTGTAGCAAAAAATTTAAAAACAATAAGACAAAACAACAAAAACAATAACCAAGCCTAATTCACTAAGTGGTGCCGGTTGTATGACTCCTAGTACGCCATTGTGCTCGATTTTGAAGGATAAAAGATGAAAGACAAAATCCAGAGGCAATAAAGAATCAAGGCTTTTGGAATTTGGAATTTGGAATTTGGACCGAACAAAGTTTCACATTGTAAAAAAGGTTTTGTCTTATGGTCCCCAAGTGAACATTGGCATAACAAAAAATAAAAATGAGAATCTTGCTAATGTCCTGTTTGTGAGACCCTCTGTAGGCCATTTTTCAATTCAGCCCAAAGGAGGCGGCTCAAATCAAAATGCAGCCTCGCGTAACACACCAATCATTTGTGAAACATGCATGCAAATAAACATGATATACATAAAGTTGACATAGTATTTTGGTCAAACATTTGGAACACATTGTAAACCAAATATGACTTGGGTCCTTAAATTGGGGGAAGTCTTATTTCAGGTAGTCAGATATCATGCCTTGTCCAATCACTCAATAAGATATTTGCGCTAACAAGTGTATAACTGTTTACTTTCCACTTGAATAATTTCACTAACAAGTATATTCACATAATGTGTTTGGATAATACGTTGAAAGTTAATAACGCATAATGCGTTTGTTAATAAACGGATGTGGTCAAACCGCCTAACACAACAGTCTCACCAACATTTGGATGAGTGGGTATTGTGACGCTTGGCATTTCGGTGGGTATTGTGGATACATGGTAACACGCCACCTTGCAATGAACTATGAATGAAACTTCATCTTCAAGACTTCAACAATATAATAGTAAAATGGACCGAACTTTTCAATTTTCTTTGCAACCTAACAGCAGAAACTCTACGACAACAAAAATATAATAGTAAAATCGGCTGAATTTTTCAATTTTCTCTGTAACCTAGCAGCAGAAACTGTACAACAACGAAACAAGTTTCTACGATTTGAATTTGTGATCTTTTGGTTATAAATGAGCAATATTTTCGTAATGCTAAAAAACTCAATAAATAAAAAACATTTGCAATAAAAAGAGAAAAAAACAAAAATTGAGACAAATAATATTTTCAAAATACAACTACAAAATAATATTTGCAAAACTCAAAATATATGCACTCAATGTATGAATAAAATAAAATAAGATCTTGTAAGGTTATATTTATAGCCAAAATAACTAATAACTAATATATATATACATATATGTATATTTCGCAAAACTCAATATATATGTAAATTAAATAAGAAATCCCAAGAAAAGAATGAAATAGAAATTGCAGAAAAACAAAGAAATTAGAAAATTCAAAGGTTCGTAGGAGTAGGGATTTGAAGGCAAATCGATCACACTGCAGAAGCAGTGCCGGAGTTGTACCTCGAGTTGCGTAAAAAGCGGGTAAGCACCATGCGCCCTGTAAAAGAATTCAATGGCATCGTTGTGAGCGCCGTCGTTGTTGGCGTTCGGTTCGGTGGGCCTCGGCAGGTCCCCGCCCACGGCGTCCTTGCCTCCCCTCACGTCCGAAAAGCATCCTCCCATCCCCTTCAATAAAAAATCCCAATCCTTTACCCGTACTCTCTCTCTCCCCTCTTTCTTCGTCTCTCTGAAATTCGAAAAATCAGTCTGCTAATTGAGAGATTTTGCGTGATTAAGCTTCGTTAAACCCTATGGATTATGGTATTTGATTCTTTGCGATGAGCATATATGTATATATAGGCAGTGATATCGTTTCTTGCATATTTATAAGAGGAATGCAAAGTTGGTGCTTTATACGTTTTCCTCCTAATCTGGAAATTTTCTCGAACGCGGATGCGTTGTAATTTCCTCGAAGCTTGACTTTATGGAATTTTTTTTTTCAATACATCGATATTTCTACACAAAAGAGAGGAAGTTTGATTAAGCTACCACTTTATGAAATTTAGCACGAGTATTTCCAAATAATGAAAGACAAGTCCTTTTTTTTTTTTAATGGAAAATCAATAAAAATCTTGGACAAATATAATAAAATTAACTTAGCTTCTCAATGTGAGTAGAAGTTTTGAATTTCCTACATGGTCGATTTACGAGACTTTGTACTTATAATTTGAACCGTTTATATTGTAAATAACTATGTAAAGATCATATGTGCAAAAAACTAATAAATTATGAGATCGTTCAGTTATTGAATTGTATAAAAACATCTAAATGAATTTCATAAAAGTATTACGAACCGTTTATCTATTTACTAAAATTGATTGACTAAACAATTTTTTTAATTAATTTTTTTGTAAAAATGACACGCCCCAACCCCGATGTCCTAGAAACATCAGGATGGTCACGTGCTGGCCGACACCAGAAGGGTGACGAAAGCCACTTAATTAAAGCAAATGCTGAGAATTAAGCTAAAACATGCAATAGGGGCTAATTACACAAAAATAAAGTTCAACTACTAAATATTAAAATTAGGAAAATACATAACCTATCCAAAGCATAAGTCTATTACAGAGTATAAGCAGAAATTAAGATAGAGAAGTGTTATTACAATAGGTACCGAAGCAGAGAAGATATAGCACAATATCACTGGTAGGGAAATTCCTTGTAGCTCAGATCGTATTCCTCGTTCATAGGTCCTGAAGGGGGCGCAAAACAAACATGAGTGGACCAAGTTGATATATATATATATATATATATATATATATATATAAAATAAAACAGTTATCAACGTACTAACCCCCAGGTTTTATGAAAACACAAATATAATGATAAACATAGGTTTTCCGAAACCTAGCATGCCGTGCAATGTCTCAAATCATAACTCGTATATATAATAATCACTAATGAGTGTCCGATAACCCTCAAGCCCCATGCCGGCTCCCTGTTTTTAAGCAGACAGTCAAAGGAAAATACACTTCAAACCCTATGCCGGCTCCCCATCCTTATGCTAAATAGCCAGAGGAAACACATTTCAAGCTCTATGCCAACACCAAACCGTGGCCCGGGACAGACAGGATCTATCTTACGTCCAGTATCAGAAAGGACCACTAGTTAAGTACAAAACCAGTGAACATACATATATTGAAAAACAACTCCATAGTATAAAGTCATCCATCATCTATACTATAAAAAAGTGTTCTAAACATGTTCTAAATATCATATCGTCATCCATCGGATATTCTATAAGAACATGAGTTATAGGAAAAATAGTAATAATTCAAACTAGCCTCAGTAAGCATGCTATCTCATAAAACGTTTCAATAAATATAGTCATCAAATCATGCTTTTCATGTATGCATTTCTACTATCAAAACATGCATTTTTAGAAGGGGTCCACTCACCGTACACCGTTGGTGCAAAGCCGTACCAAACAGGAATAATGGAATCACTGCTATTAATTGCACCTATTCACACAAATGGTACCTTCAGTCAAACTCTACTTAAACGATTGAATTTGGGAAAACGGGTCCAGAACATCGAAATTAGCCTAGGAGGGGTCCCCCACGAAAACCCAAAAAGTCAACCTGAAGGTCAAAGTCAACGTTGACCAATCAAAGTCAAAGTCAACGGGTAATGGATCAACCAGGTTTAGGGTTTGGGTATTGGGTCCGGTTTGGGCCTTAGGGTTTAGGTTAGGGAAATGGGTTTAGATTTTAGGTGGGCTGGTTTAGGGTTTAAACTACATAGGCCCAAAGGCCCAATCTCTTTACAGCCCGAATGCCTGCTACAAAGGCTAAAGGGTTTAGGGGTTTAGCAGGCTAAAGCCCTAAGTTCCTCAGCCCAAAGGCTCTTCAAAATTAAAAGGAAATGGGTTAAGGTTTTGGGCTGAAACAAAACAGGCTTAAGGCCCGTGGGTTGAGAAACGGCCTGAAGGGCCTGGTGTGAATCGGAGGAGAATGCCGAAGCTTCTACAGCTCCGACCAACTGCAAACGTGCACTCTAGACCTCGATCTAGGTATCAAAATGAAGAACTAGATGAGAGGAGTGTTTTTATACCTTTCGTTCGCCGTGAAACGGCCGGTGGTGGTCGGAAATCTCCTTGACAACCACGAGCTTGTCGGAGATGGGTATGCTTTCACCCGAGCCGATCTTGTTCTAAAACCTTGGAAATAATGAGATAAAACTTAGTAAATCACATCCAGGCAGCAATCTAACACGGATAAAGGGAAAATCGAGGCTTACCAAACCAGAAAAATAAAGGAAACTCGCCGAAGGTTCTCGGGTTCCTTTGTTCTCATTGCAACGAGAGAAAAAGAGAGAAAGACGAGGTTTTGATGGCGATGATGGTGATGATTTCCTTGACCAGGTGCAACTATGGGTGTGTACGTGGTCACGGTGTAAGAGAGATGAGAGAAAAACGAGAGTTTTCGAGAGAAAGAAGGGAGAGAGTGTAGAGAAAGAGAGTTTAGATAAGAGAGAGAAGAGGTCATGGGTAGGGGACAGAATGAGAAAAGAGAGGTGAGTTGAGGGTGCTGCCACGTGGCAGTTTGAGGATGGAAACAAATCTCTTTTCCAGATCCTGATTGGGTGAAGGAATAAGGACTAAATTGATAATTCTATTAAGTTTTGGGGAGAATTACATAATTACATTTATAAGCGATGGCGGGTGTAACAAAAAATATCTTTACAAAATGAATTATTATATGAACTATTCTATTATTCTGTAAATCGGCTTCAAAATATTTTGAGGAATAACGCATTTGAGGAGTCAAACCCATTTTTAAAAATACTTTTTTGTCATAAAATAGTTTTAATATTAAGAATGGAGAAATTAATATTTTTTGAATTTTTCTTTTAATAAACGATATGAATGGGTTAAGCTCCACAATGGGCGTCCATAATAATGTGGTTCAAATATACATTTGGCAAATCGAATAGAAGACCTCTCACTCCCGTAAGACTAAATGGTAATATTTTGTGCTTTTAAAAGAAGGTGAATTAAATCTTAATATTTTTTTGTACTTTGCAGCTTGGTCGTGTTGGCAATATGGTACTTCCCTTTGTCTCAATTTCAAATCCTCATTTCTGTAGTTTAGTTAGTTTATACAAAAAAATTTATTTTTTGTCAAAACAAAAGTTCTTTTTTTTCTTATTTATAAAGAATAATACAAAAGTTAAGAAAAGAAATTTCACTTGCCTACGTTTTGGTATTTATTAATGAAGTTCACTTTTTTGGCTTAACTATTAACTAGCCTTTATGCACGCACTTATGCGCGTGCAAAAAGCATTTTTTAAATCACGGAATGCTATGTGCGACTTACACATTTTAATAGTATTTATATACCTAAATTGACAAAAGAAAAGTCAAATATTTGAAATAAATTAATAATCTTAGATCATGCTGAAGAAACCCCTCATAAACCAATTAAAGCAATTGAATTCACATAATAAAATTGATCTCTATATAATTTACATTAAGAATAGAGAAAATAATATTTAATAAACAATTGATTGAATCACATTATTGCTAACTCATTGTGAGACTAAGCCCACCCCCTTCCCCTTAGTGTAAATAAAATCGTTTGTTAAAAAAAACAATCATTTGACAACTAATTTAATCACATTATTATCTGCGTGCGAAAGACATCTTTTATAACCGGCATTACAAATCTCTTAGGATGTTTTGAACATTTTTAAAAATACAGAAATTGAATCACATTGTTGCTAGCGTATTGTGAGGTACTAATTAAAAAAAAAAAAAAACAAACAAACCACAAAAAAATTAATTATTAAAAAAAATACTGTTAAAATGATGAAAATGCCCCTACCTTATTTGATGCATTATTTTGGGATGCCTTTGAGGTTTTTTGTCTTGGGGGCATTTTTGTCCAACTATTTTTGTTGAAAATTGGTGACACCAAAATTACTATTCACCTTTTCCATTAGCTTTATATATAGGTGTAGAGTTGATCGTTTTTTTTTTTTTTTTTTCATGTTGAGAAAATACTTTAATTATAAGAAAAGGAAGCAACAAAACGTGTGAAGTACCAAGACTGCTCACCTAAGTACTAGGATTGCTCACCTAATTTGAGGCCCTGTGAAGACGTCTTTCATATGAACCTTCAAATTTATCTAATAGTGAACAAACTTATGGGTTTAGATTATTCCTTATATTTCGATAAATAGGAATAATCTAAACTCATAAGTTTGTTCACTATTAGATAAATCTGAGGGTTCATACTAAAGAGGTCCTCACAAGTAGGGACGAATTCACTTTGGGACAAGGTGGGTCACTTGACCTCTACAAACTCAGAAATCCTCCATGCAAGAGCAAGGTACTGCCTTTGAAAATTTGAGATGCTCTTGAAAGCTGTCTTCCAACTGCTTTTGAATTGCCTTTATGGTTCTTAGGCATGATAGTTGCTAGCCTTATACCTTTATATGTGTTGCTATAGGCATATGTCGATAGGCACACTCGGTATATATTGATATCTGTCAATAAGCTTGCTCAAAAACTACTAACATAAGTAGACATGCTTGTGCGAACGATGTTGATATGTGTCCAATACAAATCGACAAATGACCTCAAGCCTACCAAAGCTTGATAAAATGCTAATTTGCTTGCCATTCCGCCCAAAAAAAATTTGCTCGCTATTCTTGTTGAACCCCTCCCAATATATTTCATCGATCTACCATTGCTCACAATTCTTGAATATGAAGCTTTAGGTGAGCAAGCACAAAGGATAATCAAAAGCAGATGAACGGCCTATACCTAACTCCAACTTCAACGACAATCCTCCACACCAAAAAAGAAAAAAAAAAAAAAAACATAAAGAAGAATGAAGAAATAAAATTAAAATAATTTCCTAAATTTTAAGAAAATGTTTCATGAATTACTAATTTTCTAAACCAAATTAGTGAGAATGATATGACGCATAATATTTGCTCAATTTGTTTATGAATAGAAATAATCAAATAAAAACATTCATCAAATAAATTGGTTTACTAGTTTGAGGACTGCATGGAATCGAACCAAATCAAACTGAATTGTTGAATGCTTACAGGGTTGGTCCAGTTGGTAAAGGTGTGCTTGTGGTTAACCGCAATCCAAGTTCGATTCTCGCATCCAATAGTTCTTCTTGGTGCGAGATCTGTAAATTCCTACATAAATCTATATAAGTAGTAGCTGGTAGTTAGATGTTATGCGTAACGCTAGTGATAAGAGTAGTCAATCTCCTCCTTTCTTCTTCAAAGTTAGACTTTGGAAAATTTAAATTGTATGGCGTGTGGGAAACAAGGACGTGTGGATAAACTTAATGACTCGACTCCAATATGTATTTTTTATTTTTTTTCATAGAAGTTGACTTCAATTTGATTATGCATAAAGCTTAGTCTACAGAAAATTATTTAGACAAGACTTCTTACCGCGGTTTAGCTGGCGTCACCAGAATGATGTCAATATTATCACGAAAGCATGCATGAAATCAAATACCATATCACGATCAGGTATCAACTTTAGATAATATCAACAATTTCTTAGGTAAATATGCTTGCTGCTGAGTGCTGACCATCTCATTGCAACATTATTAAAATCTCAATCACACATACGTACGTGCAGTGACGTATTCAAGATTTGGATTTTGGAGAGTTCGAATGTTAAAAGTCCAAGTTTTTAGACAGAAACAAAGTGAGAAACACATAAAAAAATTAGTTTATTTACTAAGGTACTTCATGGAACACTAATGAGTTTCTTGTCTTCAGCTAAACTATATTGTGTAGATGTCAACACATATCGACATATGTCTAAACAATTTGATGAGTGATATCGAGAGAATTTGTCAAGTGATGTTAGTGCAACTTGTCGAGATATGCATGGCAGACATTACCTCAAATACTTGGTGGGCGCAAAAAGACATGTACGTACCAAATAAACAGAGGGTCGTTGGAAGACGTTCACATGTATATTTTCTAGACTTCGAATCATTCTGAGATCACTTGGTCCTAATGTGCATCTTCCTCTGAATGTGTGTACACGTTTAGATCGTTTAAATACAATGTGAAATATAGATCACACAAAATATCCCTTCATGTATAGATAGGATTTGGATCCCATTTGGATCCAAATTATAGGAATCTAGGGATCCTCACATTTTAATCATTCATCGTGAATTGTGCGGTCATAAATTATTTAACTTTTTTTATTTAAAATTAAACACAAAAAGTACACGACGAAAACTGACTGTATGATATACGATAAACGATTAGGATGTATAGATCCTCACAAAGTGAATCCGGATAGAATCCTCTTCTTTGTAATATACTACATTAGCTTAATTAGCTGCCTTATTATTTTAAATATTTATGGTTAATTGCTTGAAAATGTATTATAATATGAAATAATGAATATTCTTCACATACATGATGCATCTGGAAAAGGTTGTGGGTTGACGATTGACTGACCAGGCGGAGGCCAATGTCACTTTTTTGATTGAAATTTACGATACCGGTCCAAGTTCCAACAACCCACCAAGAAGTAAATTTGTATCGAAAATGCTTAAAAAGATTCTCTTAAAATATGACTTTTCATTTATTTTTGTCATCTTATGTGTTGACATAATATTTTATAATATTATTACATGAATCAAACCATGAACACTTTTAAAGAGAGTTTCCTTACCATTATACATATATAAATGTACAAACCTTTTATATAAAAAGATTTATTAGTACTACGATATAATGATATTTTTTTCACTTCACTTGTAAGTAAGAGGTCTTAGGTTTGATTATCGTCAAAAACTAATTCGAACCATAGTATTGCTAGCTCTCTATGAGGCTAAGTCTGTTATCTCCTATTTAGTGTAGATAATATCGTTTAGAAAAAAAAAAAAAAAATTCTATTCTTTTGGTAAAAAATGAGGACTATTTATTAGGGAAGTGTTGTTGGCACTCCAAAAATCTCATTCTACACTTCTCACAAGTGTATTTTTCTTTCATAATATAGAAAGTTTGGAGTGTAGAATGAGATTTTTGGAGTGCTAATAACCATTCCCATTTATTAAGCCTATCCATTATCAAATTTTGATAGTCCAAACCGTTTATTTTTTAATTTGCACTTTGTAGATCATCATTACAAAATATTAGTCAAATCAGAAATATTTGAAGTATCTATTATTTTTATTTTTTAGTCTCATAATGAACTAGCAATACTTTCATTCAAATTCGTGTTTCGCGAGAATCGAATGTAATACCTCTCACTTACTAGTAAAAAGGAATATCATCATATCATAAAACTAAATAGCATTTGAGACATCTAATTGAGTTTAAAAAAAAAAAAATTAACAAACACCATGTTCTAAGACATAAATAAATGAGGACTTTTGAATAAGGTTCTCTATATGGATAAAATTTGGGGAATTCCTTTGGATAAGACTCTATATATATATACACACATAGAGAGAGAGAGAGAGAGAGAGAGAGAGAGAGAGAGAGAGAGAGAGGATTATGATATTGGCGGGAATGTTCCTGCAAAGACTGCAAATTTTGATCAGGGAGAGAGAGGATTATGATATTTGAAGGAATGTCCTGGAAAGACTGGAAATTTGAGAGAGAGAGAGAGAGAGAGAGAGAGAGAGAGAGAGAGAGGATTATGATGCAGGAATGTGCTGGGAAGACTGGAAACATAGAGGGTAAGTTTTGAAGTTGATATTCCAACAAACATCGGAATTGATTAGTGTTTTCCTTGGTGAACGAACTTGTGACTGCATTTGCATGCACGACTCCCATGCACGTCACACGTGGTGAGTCATCAAACGACAAACTCGTGGAAAAGGAACGTTTATTGTCAATGATATAAATTTTGCGCGTAAACCTTTTTTCATATGACAATTCTTTTCTTCATATGACAGTTGTATTATACGCATAAAATACTATAATTAATATTACTTAATGTTATGAAAGTTGGTCTCGTGTCTTGTGAGCATGCTTCCTATGTCGTCCTTGTTTGTCAAGTTCATTCACACGGCAAATTGTAGGAAGGGAATTGTAGAGCATTTTCACCTGTGTTAAATTGACATGACTAGGCCTCAAATTCAATCCAAAACACACATCTACTCGTTTTTGGGTCGTCAAGGCTCACTAGTCATGGCACCAATCACTTATGAGTCCAAATGTAAATATATAGTGTTGACGTCAAGCACACCTAGCTAGGGGAGTGTGAGGCCCGCCACAATGATT
Source organism: Pyrus communis (assembly GCF_963583255.1). Classification (NCBI taxonomy): domain Eukaryota; kingdom Viridiplantae; phylum Streptophyta; class Magnoliopsida; order Rosales; family Rosaceae; genus Pyrus; species Pyrus communis. The sequence continues at coordinate 2,106,194 of NC_084811.1, read as the reverse complement.
ACTTCCAATGCACTCAACACGTGACCAAATATAAGAGGTTATTTTCAAATTTTCATTCTAATCCAACCGCTCTTGATATTTTTGCAAGAATAATTTTTTAAATTTAGAAAAAAGTCAAACAAAAAATTACAAACATCCTACGGTTACACGTAATTATTAAGTTTTTAAGATGTACCATAATTCATTCATAAAAATCTTAACAACATATTTTTTAGACATGGACAGATAGCACAATCATGGTCACCTTCTAAATTAATTTCATCTGTTCAATAATTACTAAATAATTGAAGTATACATTAAATATAAATAAATCTTTGTAAATGTAACAACATTTACCAAAATCGAGATTATTATTTGTATGTGACAATTATTGGCCTAAGGGAAGAACTATACCACTCATGGACTTTTCTTGAGATATCAAGTCCACCGCTAAAACTCTTGTATCAAAAAAGCCCACTTCCTCGTAAAAGAAGTGATTTCCACAAACTTATTTTCTCTCCGCAATGGTCTGCAAAATTGAAAAAAGAGTGCACGAAAATCATTTCCTTTTATCAAACAGAGAAAGCTACACTACATAACCCAAACTTGCCAAGGCAAAAGCTAACATACTGTCTTCTGTCAAAGACAATGCTGTCAACCTTCAGCGGTACCATTTAACAGAAACAGTTAACAAGTTCAAGACTTTGTCCCTAATTTCGATCCGAAAGTTTAAATATTTGATACAAAGTTTTATTTTTCTTGTTTTTTTTCGGTTAAGAAAAAGGTTCGAAGAAAAGAAACCTGCAAAAGCATAACGAGATGAAACTAGTGCATGCACAGGATCCGGCTTGGTCGCCTGGTAGGCTTCTGTACGGTTATAACCTAATGGAGCATCAGCAGCGGCAGCATCTTGTCTCGAGTACAATGATAATCTCTCTACACGACGAACGGGTTCTCTCCTGTACACAGGATCAGTCTCAATCATGTAACTGTCTCTTCGTCCGTTGCTGGTTTCTCTCCTTTGCACAGGATCGGCCTCAATTAGGTAGTTCTTTCTCCTTCCACCAACAGAATAAGGTCCTGACATAACATTTGGGTCTTTCGGGCTAAATATGGTATATAGAGGATTATTGTGCAAGAGAGCTAACTTGTAAAGATATTTAGTTGTAAGTGGGGTAGTTTGACATTATAATCAATGGTGGAGCTAGAAATTTTTTATCAGGTGGGCTAGCTTAAAAATTTAAATCTTTATAAATAAAGAAACTTGATACCGTATTTTTCATAATATCAGCTAGTTTAATTCAAAAGGTGAGCCAAAAAAAATTGTAAGTAAACAAATACATGTTAAAATTTAAAAAATCCAAACTTGTACATGTACAAGAAGCAATGAGAAAAATGATGTAAGATAAAAGAGATGGTTTGTAAACTATATTACATAATTTTATATAGTTAAACCTAGAGAATTCAGATTAGTAACTAAATATTTAGTGAGCTACATTTAAAAATCAATTAAAATTACATGTAAAATTTTATTTTTCATTAAAAGCTACCTGGACTACAGCCCAGGGCAACCCTTAACCTGGCTCTGCCAGTGATTATAATATTGTCTTTTCCTTTTTGTTTGAGTGGTGGGGGTTTGCCCAGAGTTTTGTTTAACCAAAACAAATGCTTGCTCTTGGATTGGAAGACAATATGCAGACACGGAAGTGGACATATGGAGGAAACAAGCCACCTTGTTTTTTTTATTTATTATTAGTTTATTGCAAGTGATGGAGATATGCTAGAAACATGTGATGGAAATGCAAGTTGCCGTTTTTAATAAAATTTCACATGCAAGCTGGTAAATGGAATGCATTCGGGCTGGATTGGTGTTCTCAACAAGACGGCTCTTTCAGATCTCTATATAAAGGGGCGGCACAAGGATTATGGACACTCAACCAATTAAACAAACAAACATACAAACTCTGCTCTCAAGTCAGATTTGCATCCAAAAGCTGTAATCAGCCCAGATCCCAGATCCCAGTTCTTTTAGTAATAGATTCCTTAGAAAATCTATCTTTTGTCTAGTTTATTAGCTCTGCTACTCATCCGGTAATATCGATCTCCTTTGTAGCTTATGTACAACTCATTTCTAGTCATTTACTTTCCTCTATCATTTACATTTCCAGCAACCTTGTCATTTAGTTGTTGTTACATTTCTCCATATAAGTAAAGTTCTTATATGTAAGGCAAAGAAAGAACCTTGATTTGAGCCACTCCCACTCAATGACACAATCTCTTAGTCAAAAGTCAAACTCAGGCGCAACCTCAATCATTCAAAACCCGTCTACTAGCGGCATCTAGTAGTGGCATGCTCGCACCCGTCAATTTCATGTTTGAGTAAATTCCCGGCATGCCCGCGAGACCCATAGCGAATTTAGGGAGCAAACACCTTGCATATGCATCCAAGGCAGTAGCAGATGTTGCAGGTGGCAACTCACGTCTGGTGCCAATAGTATGAGTGTCATTCAAGTAAGGACGATCAGAATGAACATTCTCTCGATGTGCAGGGACATTATGTCTGTAAATGAAGTTTGTCTGTCTTAGAAGATGCTCTCCTTCATACTCCCTACGGCGAGATTCCCTAGCAGAAGTAATTGAATGAGAAGTCACATTTCTCCCGTCTCCCCGAAGACCATAAGCTCGATATTCCTTTTCAGTTAGGTACAAATCATGAGAAGTCTCCTCTCTCCTTGCAGGTACCACTTCTCGGTATGCAACATGCTGGTCCCCTTCATGGGCAAACACCGGATAACTCCTAGCATCAGTATGGGCATAAGGATCTCTAGTATGTGCATCCCTTTGTGAAAGCGGCCGTGATTCTCTCACCCTTTCATGAACTCCCCGATCCCGAGCTTTTGCTTCCGGAGGGGAACGGGGGGCTAGAACCGATGAATGCACTTGAGCTGGTTGGAAAAGTGCTGTGAGCCTCCTGACCTGAAATAAAAATATTGGATACAATTCCGCAAAAACGTAACAAAACGATGGCCTCACTCCCGGAAAAGTGCTGGTCCCTTTCATGGGCAAACACCGGATAACTCCTAGCATCAGTGTGGCCTCTCTCTATCATTCGGCTTGAGCTTTAACTGCTTCATGTTTGGATTCCAAAACCATCCTTAACTAACTAAACATGTTTTGTGCCGGAAGATTTCATAAAGCACCCCCAACTAACTAATCACTAGCTAATATTTGTCATAGAATTTCTAAGGCTATTCTTCGGCCAGCCGGTGTTATGGCGGGACTGAAAACGAAAGAAGAAATCCGTCGACGGTCAGGCAGATGATGCTTGGGCAGCGGCATTGAAGGTGAGCGGCTTGATGTCCATGGAACGCATGTAACTCAAAAACTGTCCGGGCAGCTCTTCCAAAAGACCTTGAACAACAGAAATCTGCCCACCTGCTTACAAGTTAACAAATCCCACAGATTTTGTCAGCTAAAATACGAAAGAAGACCCGAGAAAAGAAAAAATAAACGATTGCCAATTTAATACAGGTTGAATGAAAATCTGAACACAGTTCTAGTAACTTCGCATCACACGATGTTGACGTGCACCTAAAGGTACAATGGATGTTTAGAAAGAGAAATGGAGGTCATGGATACTTACTCTGCACATCTCTCATTGGAACGAACTGGACAATGTCACGCGTAGCTATGCGACCTGTAGAACTTTCTAATCGTTGCCCTTTGTCAGCGTCAAGGATCTGCCAAATACAAAATATTCAGACGAAACTTCATGATATGCAGAAATAAAAAACCAGTATGTGAAAATCTTGAATAAACACAAGTGTTACCTCCATTTGTCTGAAATCCGCATTACCAACTCCAACGATGAGGATTGATAGAGGAAGATTAGATGCCCTCACCAAAGCATCTTTTGTTTCTTGAAGGTCAGTGAGGATTCCATCCTAGAAAACAAGATGGCATTTATATTATCACTTTTGGTAAAACAAAGAACCGAGGAGTTAAAAATTCAATTTGAATTCGTCGTGCTCTTACCGTTATAATGAGCAAGACGTAGTACTTGTTGTTGTTGGACGAGAGGGACCTGGCGGCAATTTCAGCAGCCCTGTTAACCACTTGGCCAAACAACGTCGGTCCTGACAGAGCAACATTGCGTAGAGCATTGGCATAAGCAGCCATTATGCCTTCAACTCCGACAACCTGTTAAATAAATAATACAATTGAATTTACTGAGATGGTTAAACAAAATATAGTTCAGGTGTATTGAATGAGATTGCAAACAAAGGGTAAAAGAGCATTGCAAAGAGTTAAACTGCTCCTTTACCTCAGATTCACTTGCATTTCCATTCAAGTTGAAGCAGTGTGATACAGTTCCATTAGCCGTCCTTCCTCCAAAGCCCCAAGCAGGAAAACTCTTATCAGCATCGTAGAACTGAATGACTTGTCCTACTTCTGTTATAGCCTGCAAATGACATCGTTGATTTACCAGACAACATCTAATCAATCAATATGCTTTCGCTAAATATTGAACAGAAAAGTACCCATAACAACAAACGCTCGAGAACAAATGACGTTAATTATGTACGAATTCAATACACGTCTGCAAAAAGAATATGGTGGATAAGATAGAACTATCCCTATTGAAGCACATGCTTACGTGTTGGTAAGAATTCAGCCGGCCATAAGGATCAATATAGTGCAAAGACTCGGGTTTTCTAGGATCTCCATTTGAACCTGGACCAAATTTAATATTCGAAACAAGAAAATATATCAAACCCATGAACTTTTGCAGAATGAAGACTGAATTAAATTACTAGACTATCAGGCATTGCTTACCTGTAAAATCAACTGCAACCATGAAGTTAAGCTCAAATCCACTAGATATATAGTCAACAAAGCTGAATTGTTCTTTCTCACAAAATTGATCCACAAATAGCTGACCCTTCAAAACCTACGTTAGTATATTACAAAGCAAACGTGAGTAAATTCAAATTGACATGAAATACTAAGGAATTGGACTGCAAGATTGAATAAATACCTTTTCATGATCCGCACGAGAAGATGGAATAAAAAAGTTCACCCCACTTTTTTCTTTGAATAGTTTTTCAAGGTCTGCTACTGATTTTTGGAGTTTCCTGAGTAAAACGAATAGAGGTTAATTTCAAAACTTTCATTTTTTTGTGTTCCAGGCAAGAAGTAACAAAATAAAGAAGTTGGAACCAATCAATAATTACCCAATAAGAACGTGGTTGCCATCGCTGTTGAAATCAAAACACTCAATAACCAGTGGGGTGTCCTGCATCAAATTGAAGAAAGTTATATGATCTCTCTTATCGTATTTGTCAATTACCAAAATTTATATACTCTAATTTAACGGGTAACCAAGCAATAATTCACAAGCTTACCTTGCTTCCGAACTGTTGCATACTCAGGCATAATGGTTTCCAGGTCGGGTTTAAATTGTTATCCACCACTTCAGTCTTGCAAATTGGAATAGAACCCCCAGTCTCAACAGTCCTTGATATTCTTAAGAAAGGATCCTGAAGTGAAGAATCAGGAAAAGAAACCTAAGAATCATACATATAGGAAATTTGTATATACAAATTAAAAGATCCCACGAAGCTTCTTTGAAATGCTTACGCTTTTAGAAAAGAGATCTTTGTTGTCCAAGTGGGCACAGCGGAATTTAATCTCTACAGCACTCCTAGAAGCAATAGTTTCCTCGGCATGCACAGTGAGTGTTCCAAAGTTTCTCAAACCTCCATGTCCGTTTTTGCCTTTCAGAGTCAACGTTAGACTTCGATTTTGTTTAGTCACAATCTGCCATCAGAAAAGAGAACAAGTACACGGCAAACTATAAATTAGGTACTGATTTCAATACATTTTGGGCGATGGTTTTGCATATGATTAAATAAAGGAAACCACTACAAGCTATATCGATATCTTTCCTTAGCTGCATCAATGGTGAGCAGTGCAGTAACTATTAACATTGAAAATTAAACATGAAAAGAAACACATAACCCGAAGTATTAATTAAAATACATATCACACCAGCTCAATGAAAATATATGAGCTGAACAGATTTCAAAAGAATTACCTCTGAAAGGACACAACTGCCTTCTCCAAGAAACTCTTGATCCCTCAAATTCAGAGTCTGCAAGGCAACAAAATAAGAAGGTTAACACATGAATTGTATTAGGTTTTTCGTTCTAAAAGAAAACGCTAAAAATTCAAAGAAGTCTCGTCATACCTTTACAGGTACATTGTGGTATTGTGTATCAACATCGTAGACACGGAATCTTGGAGGAGAACACAAGAAAAGAAAATAAGCAAACGTCTGATAAACTACAAAGATATCTTCAGAAACATAGGTGCTACAGAAAATATGAGGAACTTACATCAAATTATGCACCATCTCGAACTGATAAGCTACTGAAACTTTCTGTATCCATACCGGATTTAAATTGTTCAGTATGACTTCAGTTCTCCCGAGTTCCTCTAGCTTTCCATCATTCTTCTTGAGGTATACAACCACCATAGGATCACTCTGAAAGAAAACCAGAGAATTTTTTAGCCTCGATAGTAAACTCGTAGCGGTCAGATAGATGACACTGTTACAATAACTTTGTTACTTAGATAAAACTTAACCAGTATTTTAACTGCTATGTTATCACAAGTAAGGTGACATGGATAACATACCTTTGAAGTCACATCAAGATCAAGCAGCTTGGATGCTGAAAAGGATAACTGTAGCAAAAAATTGAAAAACATTAACACAAAACAACCAAAACAACAACCAAGCCTAATTCACTAAGTGGCGTCAGTTGTGTGACTCCTAATACACCATTGCACTTGGTTTTAGAAGACAAAAGATGAAAGAGAAAAGCCGGAGGAAATAAAGAATCAAGGCTTTTGGAGTTTGGACCCAGCAAAGTATCACATTGTAAAAAAGGTTTTGTCTGATGGTCCCCAAGTCAGCATTGGCATAACAAAAAAAAAAAATGAGAATCTTGCTAATGTCCTGTTTGTGAGACCCTCAAATCAACATGCAGCCTCACGTAACACACCAATCACTTGTGAAACATGCATGCAAATAAACATGATACACATAAAGTTGACTTAGTATTTTGGTCAAACATTTGGAACACATTGTAAACCAAATATGACTTTGGGTCCTTAATATTGTGGGAAGTCTTATTTCAGGCTGCCAGATTTCATGCCTTGTCCAATCACTCAATAAGATGTTTGCACTAACAAGCGTATAACTGTTTATTTTTCACTTAAATAATTTCACTAACAAGCATATTCACATAATGCGTTTGGATGATATATTAAGAGTCAATAACGCGTGATGTGTTCGTTAATAAACGGACGTGTTCAGACCGCCTAACACAAGAGTCTCACCAACATTTGGATGAGTGGGTATTGTGACGCTTGGCATTTTAATGGATATTGTGGATACATGGTAACACGCCACCTTGCAATGAACTATGAATGAAACTTCATCTTCAAGACTTCAACAATATAATAGTAAAATGGACTGAACTTTTCAATTTTCTCTGCAACCTAACAGCAGAAACTCTACAACAACAAAAATATAATAGTAAAATCCGCTGAATTATTCAATTTTCTCTGCAACCTAGCAGTAGAAACCGTACAACAACAAAACAAGTTTCCACAACTTGAATTTGTGATCTTTCAGTCATAAACGAGACATTTTCGTAATGCTAAAAAACTCAATGAATAAAAAAACATTTGCAATAAAAAGAAGAAAAAAAAACAAAAATTGAGACAAATAATATTTTCAAAATACAACTACAAAATAATATTTGCAAAACTCAAAATATGAATAAAATAAAATAAGATCTTGTAAGGTTATATTTATAGCCAAAATAACTAATAACTAATATATATATATATATGTATGTATGTAAATTTCGCAAAACTCAATATATATGTAAATTAAATAAGAAATTCCAAGAAAAGAATGAAATAGAAATTCCAGAAAAACAAAGAAATTAAAAAATTCAAAGGTTGGAGGAGTGGGGATTTGAAGGCAAATCGATCACACTGCAGAAGCAGTGCTGGAGTTGTACCTCGAGTTGCGTAAAAAGCGGGTAAGCACCATGCTCCCTGTAAAAGAATTCAATGGCATCGTTGTGAGCGCCGTCGTTCTTGGCGTTCGGTTCGGTGGGCCGTGGCAGGGCCCCGCCCACGGCGTCCTTGCCTCCCCTCACGTCCGAAAAGCATCCTCCCATCCCTTTCAATCAAAAATCCCAAACCTTTATCCGTACTCTCTCTTTCTCCTCTTTCTTCGTGTCTTTGAAATTCGAGAACCCTGGAAGCAGGTTGCGACTGTTAATCGCAAAATCAGTCTGCTAATTAGGAGATTTTGCGTGATTAAGCTTCGTTAAACCCTGAGGATTATGGTATTTGATTCTTTGCGATGCGCATATATGTATATATATAGGCAGTGAGATCGTTTCTTGCATATACATATAAGGGGAATGCAAAATTGGTGCTTTATACGTGTTCCTGCCTTATCCGGAAATTTTCTCGAACGCGTATGTTAGATGGGTAATTTCCTCGAAGTTTCATTATTTACTCTGTTTTTTTTTTTTTTTTTTTTTTTTTTTTTAGTACACATCAAGAGGTAGGGGAGTTCAATTGTTTTTTTTTTTTTGGTCGAAAGAGAAGGGGAGTTCGATTAAACTATCATTGTATGAAATTTATCACAAGTGTTTTCAAATAATGAAAGAAAAGTCCTTTTTTTTAATGGAAAATCAATAAAAATCACGGACAAATATAATAAAATTAACTTAGCTTCTCAATGTGAGTAGAAGTTTTGAATTTCCTACGTGGTCGATTTACGAGACATCGTACTTATAATCTGAACCGTTTATATTGTAAATAACTATGTAAAGATCATATGTGCAAAAAACTAATAAATTATGAGATCGTTCAGTTATTGAATTGTATAAAAACATCTGAATGAATTTCGTAAAAACATTACAAACCATCTATCTATTTGTTAAAATTAATTGGCTCAACGATTTTTTAATTAATTTTTTTTTTGTAAAAATATCTTTACAAAATGAATTATTATATAAACTGTTCTATTATTCTGTAAATCGGCCACACAATATTTTGAGGAATAACTTCTTTGAGGAGTCAAACCCATTTTTAAAAATACTTTTTTAAGTCATAAAATAGTTTTAATATTAAGAATGAAGAAATTAATATTTTTTGAAATTTTCTTTTAATAATCAATATGAATGGGCTAAGCCTCAAATGCACCTCTGGCGAATCACAGAAGACCTCTTACTCACGAGTAAAGAAAATACCCTTAAACCGTAGTACTAAATGACAATATTTTATGCTTTTAAAATAAGGTGAATTAAATCTTAATATTTTTTGTACTTTGCAGCTTAGTAGAGTTGGCAATATGGTACTGCCCTTTGTCTCAAGTTTAAATCCTCATTTCTATAATTTAGTTAATTTATATAAAAGATTTTATTTTTTGTCAAAACAAAAGTTATTTTTTTATATTTATTTATAAAGAATAATACAAAAGTTAAGAGAAGGAATTTCACTCGCCTGCATTTTAGTAGGAAAGGGATGGATCCCTTTCATAAAATCCATCAAATCCACCAATCCGGACGCTTTGAAATTTGATCTAATCGTTAAAATTATTATAATTTTTAAAGGAGACTCCTGTTTTTAGCCGTTGGATCAAATTTCAGGACCCGAATTGATGGATTTGGTGAAAATATCGGGAGAGGATCCCTTTCCGTTTTGGTATTTATTAATAAAGTTCACTTTTTTGGCTTAACTATTAATGTAGGGTTGATCATTTCTTTTCTTCATGTTGGGAAAACACTTTAATTATAAGAAGCAACAAAACGTGTGAAGTACCAAGACTGCTCACCTAAGTACTAGGATTGCTCTCCTAATTTGAGGCCCTTTGAAGACGTCTTTCGCATGAAGCTTCAGATTTATCTAATGGTGAATAAACTTATGGGTTTAAATTATTCCTAATATTTCGGTAAATAGAAATAATCTAAAGTTTATTCACTATTAGATAAATCTGAAGTTTCATACAAAAGAGGTCCTCACAAGTACGGGCAAATTCACTTCGGGACAAGGTGGGTCACTTGACCTCCACAAACTCAGAAATCCTTCGTGCAAGAGTTGGGTACTGCCCTTAAAAATCTAAGATGCTCTTGAAAGCTGTCATCCAACTGCTTTTTGAACTGCCTTTATGGTTCCTAGGCATGATAGTTGCTAGTCTTATGCCTTTGTATGTATTGGTATAGGCATCTGTCGATATGCTCACTCGGCATATACTGGCATATGTGGGCAAGCTTGCTCAAAAACTATTAACATCAGAAGACATGCTTGCGCGAAAGATGTTGACATGTGTGCAATAGGAATTGACAAATGATCTCAAGCCTACCAAGACTCGATAAAATCCTAATTTACTTTCCATTCCGCCCAAATTTTTTTTTTGCTCGCTATTCTTATTGAACCCCATATTTCATCGATCTACCATTGCTCACAAGTCTTGAAAATGAAGCTTTAGGTGAGCAAGCACAAAGGATAATCAAAAGCAGATGAACAGTCTATACCTAACTCCAACTTCAACAACAATCCTCCATACCAAAAAAATAATAAAGAAGAAATAAAATTAAAATAATTTCCTAAATTTTAAGAAAATGTTTCATGAATTACTAATTTTCTAAACCAAATTAGTGAGAATGATATGACACATAATATTTGCTCAATTTGTTTATGAAGACAAATAACCAAATAAAAACACTCATCAAATAAATTGGTTTACTAGTTTGAGGACTAAATGGAATTGAACCAAATCAAACTGAATTGTTGAAATTGCTTACGAGGGTTGGTCCAGTTGGTAAGAGCGTGCATGTGGTTAACCGCAATTCAAGTTCGATTCTTGTATCTAATAGTTCTCGTTGATGCGAGATTTGTAAATTCCTACATAAATCTATATAAGTAGTAGCTGACAGTTAAATGTTATGCGTAACGCTGGTGGTAAGAGTAGTCAATCTCCTCCTTTCTTCTTCAAAGTTAGACTTTGGAAAATTTAAATTGTATGGCGTGTGGGAAGCAAGGTACTTGTGGATAAACTTAATGACTCGACTCCAATATGTCTTTCTTTTTCTTTTTTTCATCGAAGTTGACTTCAATTTGTTTATGGATAATAGTCTACAGCAAATTATTTAGACAAGACTTCTTACAGCGGTTTAGCTAGCGTCACCAGAATGAAGCATGCATAAATCAAATAGTATATCACGATCAGGTATCAACTTTGGATAAATTTATCAACAATTTCTTGGGTAAATATGCTTGCGGCTGAGTGCTGACCATCTCATTGCAACATTATTAAAATCTCAATTACACATACATACGTGCAGTGACACATTCAAGATTTGGATTTTGGGGAGTTTCAATGTTAAAAGTTCAAATTTTTAGACAGAAACAAAGCGAGAAGCATGTAAAAAAATTTAGTTTATTTATTGAGGTACTTCATGGAACACTAATGGGTCTGTTGTCATCAGCTAAACTATGTTACGTAGATGTCAACACATATCGATATATGTCGAAACAATCTAATGAGTGATATCGACAGAATTTATCAAGTAATGTCAGCGCAACTTGTCAAGATATGCATGACAGACATTACATCAAACACTTGGTGGGTATAAAAAGACATGTACTAAATAAATGAAGGGTCGTTGGAAGACGTTCACATGTATATTTTCTAGACTTCAAACGATTCTGAGATCACTTGGTCCTAATGTGCATTCGCCTTTGCATGCGTGTGCACGTTTAGATCGTTTAAATACAATGTGAAATATAGATCACACAAAATATCCCTTCATGTATAGATAGGATTTGGATCCCATTCGGATCCAAATTGTAGGGATCTAGAAATCCCCGCATTTTAGCCATTTATCGTACATCGTACAGTTAGATTATTTAACCTATTTTTATTTAAAATTAAATACAAATAGTACCTGAAAAATATTAACCGCATGATATACGATAAACGGTTAGAATATAAGAATCATTAGGATCCTTACAAAATGAATCCATAGAGGATGCTCTTCTTTGTAATATACCACGTTAGCTTAATTAGCTACATTATTATTTTAAATATTTATGGTTAATTGCTTGGAAAATGTATGTATAATATGAAATAACGAATATTCTTTACATACATGATGCATCTGGAAATGTCCCTGGAAAAGGTTATGGGTTGACAATTGACTGACTAGGCGGAGACCAATTCCACTTTTTGGTTGTTACGATACCGACCAAGTTCCAACAACCCAAGTAAATTTGTATCGAAAATGCATTCTCTTAAAATAGGATTTTTCATGAATTTTGGTCATTTTATATTTTTGACATAATATTTTATAATATTGGTACATGAATTAAACCATGAACATGAGGCCGAGTGGAGTATTCCACTTTTAAGAGAGTCTCATTTCCATTATACATAAATGTTCAAACCTTTTATTCAAATGGATTTCTTAGTACTACGATTTAGTAATATTTTTTTCTTCACTTCATTTATAAGTAAGAGGTCTTAAGTTCGATTCTCGCCAAATACGAATTCAAGTCTTAGGTTTAATTCTCGCCAAAGATACATTCAAATCATATTATTGCTAGCTCTCTATGAGGCGAAGCCTGTTATCTCCCCTTTAGTGTAGATAATATCGTTTAAAAAAAAAAGAAGATTTCTATTATTTTGGTAAAAAATGAGGACTATTTATTGAGCCTATCCATTATCGAATTTTAATAATCTGAACCATTTATTTTTTAATTTGCACTTTATAAATCATCATTGCAAAATATTAGTCAAATCAGAAATATTTGAAGTATCTATTCTTTTTATTTTTAAGCTTCATAATGAATTAGCAACGCTTTGATTCAAATTCGTGTTCTGAGATAATCGAATGTAATACCTCTCACTTAGTAGTAAAAAAGAATAACACCAGATCGTAATACCAAATAGCATTTGAGGCATCTAATTAAGTTAAAAAAAAAATTAACAACCACTATGTTCTTAAGACATAAATAAATGAGGACTCTTGAATAAGGTTCTCTATATGGATAAAATTTGGGGAATTCCTATGGGTACATAGAGAGAGAGAGAGAGAGAGAGAATTCCTATGGGTACATAGAGAGAGAGAGAGAGAGAGAGAGAGAGAGAGAGAGAGAGAGAGAGAGAGAATTCCTATGGGTACATAGAGAGAGAGAGAGAGAGAGAGAGAGAGAGGATTATGATGCAGGAATGTGCTGGAAAGACCGGAAACGTTGAGAGTAAGTTTTGAAGTTGACATTCCAATAAACATCAGAATTGATTAGTATTTTTCACGCTGAAAGAACTTGTGACTGCATTTGCATGCACGACTCCCATGCACCTTACACGTGGTGAAGTCATCAAACGACAACCTCGTGGAAAGGGAACGTTTGTTGTCAGTTATATAAATTTTACTCGTAAGCATAAATTATACGCGTAAACCTTTCTTCACATGATGATAGTTATAGTATCACACGTACGAAATACTACAATTAATATTACTCAGTGTTATGAAAGTTGGTCTCGTGTCTTGTGAGCATGCTTCCTATGTCGTCCTTGTTCGTCATGTTCATTCACACGGCGAATTGTAGGAAGGGAATTGTAGAACATTTTCACCCATGTTAAATTGACATGATTAGGTCTCAAATCCAACCCAAAACACACATCTACACGTTTTTGGGTCATCAAGGCTCACCAATCATGGCACCCATCGTTTACGAGTCCAAATCTAAATACATAGCGTTGACATCACACGCACCTAGCTAGAGGAGTGTGAGGCCCGCCACAATGGTTACTTCCAATGTACTCAACACGTGGCCAAATATAAGAGGTTACTTTCAAATTTTCATTCTAATCCAGCCGTTCTTGATATTTTCGTAAGAATAATTTTTTAAATTGAGAAAAAATTTAAATAAAAAATTACAAAAATCCTACGGTTACACGTAATTATTAAGTTTTTAAGATGTACCATAATTCATTCATAAAAATCTTAACAATATTTTTTTTAGACATGGACAGATGGCACAATCATGGCCATCTAAATTAATTTCATCCGTTCAATAATTACTAAACAATTGAATTATACATTAAAAATAAATAAATCTTTGTAAATGTAACAACATTTACCAAATCGAGATTATTATTTGTATGCGACAATTATTGGCCTAAGGGAAGAACTATACCACTCATGGACTTTTCTTGAGATATCAAGTCCACCACTAAAACTTTTGTATCCAAAAAGCCCACTTCCTCATATGAGCGCATTACTCACCCTACAACAGGTAGACACGGCATTTATCAAAGAGAAGTGATTTCCGTAAACTCATTTTCTCTCTGTAATGGTTTGCAAATTTGAAAAAAGGGTGCACGGAAATCATTCCCTTTTATCAAACAGAGAAAGCTACACTGTATAACCTAAACTTGCCAAGGCAAAAGCTAACATACTGTCTTTTGTCAAAGACAATGCTGTCAACCTTCAGCAGTACCATTTAACAGAAACAGTTAACAAGTTCAAGACCTTGTCCCTAATTTCAATTCGAAACTTTAAATATTTGATACAAAGTTTTATTTTTCTTGTTTTTTAGGTTAAGAAAAAAGTTCGAAGAAAAGAACCGGCCTGCATAGACGGAAGGGATGCAAGAACTTCATTTAGCGGTAGGTGTATGACGGACCTGCAAAAGCATAACGAGATGAAACTGGTGCATGCACAGGATCTAGCTTGGTCGCCTGGTAGGCTTCTGTACGGTTATAACCTAATGGAGCATCAACAGCAGCAGCATCTTGTCTCGAGTACAATGATAATCTCTCTACACGATGAACGGGTGCTCTCCTATACACAGGATCAGTCTCAATCCGGTAACTGTCTCTTCGTCTGTTGCTGGTTTCTCTCCTTTGCACAGGATCAGCCTCAATTAGGTAGTTCTCTCTCCTTCCACCAACAGAATAAGGTCCTGACATAACATCCTCTCTCCTATTGGGTGCCAGGTATGGGTCCGACAATGAAGAATCATAATAGGAGCGATAATATGGATCCCTTGCATATGCATCCACGGCAGCAGCAGATGTTGCAGGTGCCAACTCATGTCTGGTGCCAAGAGTACGAGTGTCATTCAAGTAAGGACGATCAGAATCAACATTCTCTCGATGTGCAGGGACATCATCTCTGTAAATGAAGTTTGTCTGTCGTAGAAGATGCTCTCCTTCATACTCCCTACGGCGAGATTCCCCGGCAGAAGTAATTGAATGAGAAGTCACATTATTTCTCCTGTCTCCCCGAAGACCATAAGCTCGATATTCCTTTTCAGTGAGGTACAAATCATGAGAAGTGTCCTCTCTTCTTGCAGGTACCACTTCTCGGTATGCAACATGCTGGTCCCCTTCATGGGCAAGCACCGGATAACTCCTAGCATCAGTATGGGCATAAGGATCTCTAGTAAGTGCATCCCCTTGTGAAAGCGGCCGTGATTCTCTCACCCTTTCATGAACTCCCCAATCCCGAGCTTTTGCTTCCGGCAGGGAACGGGGGGCTAGAACCGATGAATGCACTTGAGCTGGTCGGAAAAGTGCTGTGAGCCTCCTGACCTGAAATAAAAATATTGGATACAATCCCGCAAAAATGTAACAAAACGATGGCACCTCAGTCCAGGAAAGAGAAAAAAAGCAATTAATAAAAGGAGAGCGGGTTATCTCACTTGTCGAACTGTAAGTTCAGTTTTGAACTTGTTTTTCTTATCATAGTTTTCCTTTATTGCCTTCTTGAAAACACTTTCAGGCAGAGGGAGACAATCTTTCTCCACGTTGAACCGCACCTGAAATTTGCAAGTCATCAGCACACAAATCTTGTTAACTATAAAAACGCAAACAGGGAGGTGGATCTAAGAGAATGTGACCTGAGCAGGGAAGGCCCCACCAAAAGCTTTTGGCTCAAGTTTTAAGCCTCCAGAAGAGGATGCTTTGTAAACCCCGTACAAAACCTTACGATCAAAATCATAGAGAAAAAGCTTCAACCCAGGTTTGATACCTAAAACAACTTCTTTTTTACCCATTGTAACACCCATGATACGGTATTGGAAACAGTCTGGCTTTGTCTTTCCACTGCACATGAAAATCAAACCGCCAAGCTTTTCTCTCTCATCATCACGTTTTTCACTGTTCTTTTCACTCTTGGCACTCTTGTCTGACTCGCGTCGTTTTTCTGTACTCCTCTGTTTTTGTTGGCTCTTTTCGGATTCGTCAAATTTTCCTGGATTCTTTTGAACCTGATGGCTCTTCTCTGTAGCCTCTTCGTTCGAGATATTCTGTTGGTTCTCTTTTGTTGAACTCAGCTTTTTGCCATCTTGTTCTCTTGTTTTTCTACTCTCATTGTTACCCCTATTCCTTTTCCTTTTCCTCCCATTAACCTGTGAAGTATCTGTACCTTTGCTAGTTTTCAAACTGTTTTGAATAGGAGTTTTCCTCACGATTTTAGCTTTTCCCTTCAATGATCTTGGGATCCTCTTTCCAGAACTGGATGCTCCCGCAGAAGAGGCAGTTTTCTTTTCAGATAAATCAGGTTTCTTAGATCCTTCCCCAGGAGAAGCCATCTTCTTTTCAGCTGACGCAGGTCCACTGAACGCTTCAGAAGAAGAGGGGGCCTTCAGTTCAGATGACTCTGGTGTGCTGGATGTTTCTACAGGAGAGGGGATTTGTTCAGATGACTCTGGATTATTCAACACTTCAGCAGAAGAAGGGAACTTTAGTTCAGATGACTCTGGGGTGTTGGAGGTTTCTGCAGGTGAGGGGATTTGTTCTGATGGCTCTGGATTATTCAACACTTCAGCGGGAACACTGATCACTTCAGCAGAAGAGTGGACCTTCAGTTCAGATGACTCCAGTGGACTGGTTGTTTCTGCAGGAGAGATGATTTGCTCAGACGACTCTGGATTATTAAACACTTCTGCAGGACTCTCTATTTCCCTCCTGTTATCTGTTTCCATATAGTTATCATCTAGTTCCATAGTATATACATATACCAAACAATCGGGTTCACAAAGCCCAATGAATCCTGCAAATGATATGGTCAGGAAGTGATTTCTTTTGTTTTCTATCAAAAACAGAAGAACACAGGAACCAGATATCCTGTCCAGGAGACGAGTCAATCGAATGTGAGAAAGAAAAGGAAAGAAAAACAGAGTGAAAAGGAAAGGAAATGAATGTAAAAGCAACAGAAAGAAAAATAAATGGAATGAGTGTAAAAGAACCTTCAATACTTCGCCCTGTTCTGGCTATATGTAAAAACTTAAGCAGCATTGAAATTATATTTTTAAAGGCAATACAGTAAATCCATTGAGACATTTTAGCTAAGCGGAACAATATCATTGTCATTCCAAGAGAATTGCTCAAATTCAAAGTCCTCTTGAATATTTCAGTGCATAACACAGAATGGGTTTCTAATGTCAAGCCATTGTCATATCAATCAGTTTCAATACTGAAAAACACCAACCCTAGAAGCATGAATGTTAGAAGGAGTAAAGACAGATGGTCCTTTATGTTTAAAGAAAGACAGGTAGTCTGTGCACATAAGCTCTGCCTATAGAGATAAAATCCCTTCCTCTGTATACACAACGAAGTAAACAAAACAAAAAACACCTTTCCTCTGTATACATAACGAAGTAAACAAAACAAAAAACAACATTGAAGTTATCAAACTAACAGACCTCTGTGTTCACGTGTGTGCGTACCCCTATATATGTATATAATTATACATTACAGTGGCCATTAGGTATATCCATGCACGATCAGTATGTGTGTGTATGATGTTGTGCATATGGAGAGAACAATAACTTCCACACCTTTAGGTGGATGTCACATTCCCCATTTTATTCAACAAAGGACACAACCAGTGTGAAAACTACAATGTCGTCGTAATTTCAATAGAAACATGAGGAACACAGATCTCTTTCTCCACTATACTATATGTATGTGGAAACATAATCACATTATATTCGATCACACAGGAAGTGGGAACAAAAGTAACAGTAAGACTAACTCCAGAAGCCGCTCTTCTGCATTTATATCAAAGCTATTTAACCTAAATTGTGACAGGTGTAATAAAATAGAAGACTCCAGACTAACAACAGATGAAAATTTAGTAGGTTCACTACCTCAATCTAATGAAAATTCTGTCATAATTGATCACATCAAAAAATTTCTAGTAAAAATCATGACAAAGGCTTGACTACTAAGTCCCTGACCGTTTTACCATACTTGTTGGCTGAACAGAAATGTGCAACATATGCAAATTTTGTACATGCGAAAAATATCGCAAGCTAAGGAATCTGCTCCGTTAGCAGATCTACTCAATTAAACCAAATTGAATGATTAATAAAAATCATGACACCGATTTGATTATTTAAGTTTTTTCCATACAGGGTGGCTTGGCATTATCATGCGAATGCCACACATGCACTTTTGGTACATCTGGCAGCATCAAGACCAACAAATTTCATATGCACACTTTCTTCTCCTGTTCTCTCCTAGTACCGTTGTTGCTGAGATTTACGTTATTTCCTTAAGGTAACAGAAATAACCGTTGAAAATCTGAGGGACTCGATTCCATTATACTATGTGTCCTAATTCGAAGAGAAAATCCAAAACAAAAGTGAGCGCGCCATTTGTTTGTTATTACCGGTAATATAGTTACTCCCGCCATAGCCACTCTAAGCACAAAATAAAGATTAGAATCACATCTAAAGCCTTTACTACCACAAAACCTCATGCTTCCATGGCAATGCCAAGACTTTCATTCGATCAGACCCACATGTGTGGTGATGATTCTGATGAATGAATGATATGCCCCGAAAGACTGAAGCCCGGATGCATATTTTTAACAGCCAAAAAGAGAGAATCTTTACTGTTATCTCAAGTAAAACCAATCATTTGATCAAAACCCAGTTTTGATCATGCAAGTATATTGCAAAAAAGCAATCCAACAACCAATTGAATCAAATTTAAAATCGACCCGACTCGTGCAAAATTGCAAACAATCAAGCTTTACTTCTGAACAAACAATTCAACACCCCCTCTATTTATTTAATTGCCTGCCCAGATAAGAAATGGAAGCATAAAATACAAAATCAACTTAATATCTAAGACTCAGATCTCATACAATTTTAATTCAGCAGCATTATAAAACCAGGATCAAACTGTAAGCCACAAAACTACCAGGATCAAATTCAGAAGAAAATTTTCACAGTCCATGCTTGCAAACACAAGCATTCATACCAAAAGAAAATTTTTCGTTTCCTTACCTCTCCCACCGACCAAACAGAAGCCAGAGAATCTGGAAACCCAAAACCAAAAGAAAATTTTTAATCAGTGAGAAGCTGTTGTGGTTTTAGAGAGAGAAAGAGATAGAGTTCGATAGAGAGAGATGAGAGAAAGAGAGAGTACCTTCAAAAGGAACCAGAGACTGAGAGGGAGAATCCAACGAGCGTTACAGAGGAGGAAGAGCATATCTGGAAAGGAACAATTCAAGGACGGTTTTACTCTCTTTCCAGTCTAAATTTTTTCAATGACCAAACTGCCCTCCTTTTATAACCCTTATTTTCCTCCTTTCGCACTTCTTTTTCAACGATCTAGTAGTATTCTTCTTCATTTGAAAATAAGAGGTCTTATGTTCGAATCTCATAGATGACGAATTCGATACCTAATTAGACTGCCTATTAAGTGACTTTGCTGAACTTTCTATCCCCTTAGCGTAAAAATATCGATTTACTAAAAAAACAAAAAAAATCTAGGTAAAGGGAAGAAAATAAAAAAGATTTGGCCTATATGTTACTCATGTAACTATCGAAGGTTGTTTATAATGGCATGCAAAAGACGCTTTTATAACCTAGTTTCTTTGTACACGTATTAATCCATATTTGTAACGATATTATTTTTGTTTGATGATAATGCACGTGACACATCGATTTACTACTAAAAAGTATGTGTATCCTCATTAACAAGTGTTATAATTTTGATATATCCTTAACAACATCAGAGTGACACCGAAATTTAGAAACCTAATTAAATCCCATTTTGATTTTTCCTTTTTGTTCTTCCTATTCTTACATTTTGGAGTTGACTATGAAAATTTGAATGTTTTCCGTGTTCTTTGCAAAATAAAACAAAGCCACATTTCATTCTATATACCTTAAAATTTATCTGCATTTCCTTAAAATGATTTCTTTTCTAAATTAGTAAATTTTTGATGGTTTTTATTCTATCCAACTTGTATCCTGTTGTTTTTGTTTTCCAATCCATGTGGCAAACATTCAAATTGGCTGTTATGCTACTTGTTTTTTTCAGCTTACGTGGCAGACATTCAGTAGGTTGTTGTAATGACATAAGTTTTATTTTCTTTTTCCCTAAATTTCATTTATGAAAAATGTTAGTGTCAATCGTGTACGCATAAGAAATTTGTTTTGGCCGTTCTTGCTTTATGGGACCGACCAAGATCAGCCTAGGCTCCTAGCAACTTTGCTGATATGGCCTACGCCATGTCACTGATCAACCTTAGACAGTTTGGCCACTTAATAGAGAATGACTTACACAAAAAGGCATTGCCACATGAACCATAATGCAATTATAGTGGTGACCTCATTCGATATAAGTTGCTCTCCTAAAGGGGGGGAAAGGACTTATACCGAGGTGTTGTTTCAAACCTCTTACACTTCCCACATGTTTTAACTTCTCTATATGACATCGTATGATTAGTTAAGACTCTGCAACCTTGCTGGTCCAGTTTCTTGTAAGTGATTCTCTAGAGGAGGGTAGTTGATAGATAAACAATTGCCAATTCATCATATAATTAGAGAGCAGAAGAAAGCTAATTTTCAGAGATTGGCAAAGATTTTATAGTGACAAGAGTTTACATACAAGCCTCCTAAATTTTCCAAAGAAAATCAAATTCAAAGAAAAAAATAAAACCTAATTCAGTCAAGATAAACTTTAACATCAATCCCATTATCAATGAGGGATTGAACAACTGCTCTAATCTTCCCTTCAAACTTGTCCCTGTCCCGGGGAGTACAAGCAGCAGTATAAACATCGGCTTCTCTTGCCCTATAGGCTAAAATTTGCCCGACCGCCAAACAGGCAGGTATGTCGCAACGTGACTTGAGTACAGCTTTAATGTCTTTGGAGTTGGTACCCGCAGTTGCAACCTGCTTGGTTGTGACCCTGTGGGTGATCGAGGCTGACACAAACCGCTTTGAGATGAACACATCCAGTGTAAACGGTTCAATGTAGGCTACGGTGCGCTGTTTAAATGATATATGTTTTGTTGGATTTTTGGACTTCTCCTTCTGGTAAGTGTATGGGCGGCTATTGTCATCATCGAGGAAATCCTCTACCCCAAAAAAACTTCTCGGTGCACAATGAATCTGTAAATTCCACAGTCAAATGGCAGTTGATATCACCGGAAAATTTCTTCAGGAAAGAAATTTGATGGCTAGCGGATCTTCATGGCATCATCCAAACACAAAAAAAGTTCAAACCTCGTTCAAGCATAAATCTTTATCAACTTTCATAGATTTTTTCCGGAGAAAATCATTGGTTTGAAACTAATGCAAGGCTTTGTGACAAATAATTCGAGAATATAAGCCAAATTGGGTGTTTGGGAGGCTTTGTGACAAATAATTCGAGAATATAAGCCAAATTGGGTGTTTGGGGGGGGGGGGGGGGGGGGGGGGTGGGGTTGTGGGTGGTGTGGGGTGGGGCGCGGGTTAAGGAGTCGGAAATTGGGATTTCGAATGTACCTGTCCATTGTGAACATCACTCGTAGGCACATACAAGCAAGGCATGGCTCTGTTTCCCCCATACGCATAAACCCCTTTGCTCCACGCCTTCCCAAAGGCTTGCTTCAACACTGTTCCCTTTTCACTCAGACAAGGCACCTTGACGAGAGTCGTCCTACTTGTGTCTAATCAGCTGAAAACCAAGAAAAAACACTTAACCATAAGGAAAGACACTTTGAACACCTTTGAGAAATATAAATTTACCAACGCAGAGAAATACAGTCACTTCTTTGAAACATTTCATCGAACAGGTGAGAGGCAATACAAAGAGAAAAGGAAGAGGAAGAAATTTTGCTTCCAAATTTGTTCCCTTTTGTGTGAAGCTAATGGAGCACTAGAAATTCAAGTTTTTAATTTTAACAAAACCCATTACTTGAAATTGTGAAACAATTAATATCAGTATTATTTTCTATGAGATTCTTCAAGTTTACAGAGACTGCAATCCACATGGGCAAATACCCAATTTCAAAGAAAAACATGAGAAGGAGAGAGACCTGGAGGTAGGAGGGAGGAGCCCCCTTCGGCGTGCGGAAAGGAACGGCGTCGTACTGGGAGATTTTCGAACGGCGTCGTACTGGGAGATTTTCAACAGGAGAATAAGTTTGCGGCGGTGGAAAGATGCGAAGAAACGGAAGAAAAGAAGGCAGAGGTGATGAACTACTCAGAAGCTCAGAAACTGGCGCCGCACACTTGACTTCTACTGGTTTCATCATTTTGTGGGCCGCGGTCTGCCATCCCATTAGTCTCTTTAACGTGAAAAATGATCATTTCCGTATCCCTTTAATCAAATTCATCAATCCGATTTTTTGAAATTTAATCAAACAATTAAAAATAAAAACGTCTTTAAAAGTTATAATAATTTTAATAGTTGATGAATTTGATGGAAAAGATCTAGAGGTGATCCTTTTTCCTTTTACGTATTCTCTAATTACTGGATATGTATTCGCTCACTTAACTAAATAATTAATATTATTAATTTTTTATACACAAAAATTAATTATCTCAAGCATGAAATCTAAAATCATTTGGAGGTACAAAATAATAAAGACTATACATAAAAGATAACATCATTTCAATATTATTTTTGGGTAATTAGGTTTATCGCCACCACCTCCCTTGCAGTCGAAAATAACTTAATACTCAATTCATTGGAAGGGGAAATTAGGTAATTATTGTCTTGCATAATGCTTGCATGGTTTTGTTAACACAGTCAAGTTGGATAGAGAATGTGCTTCCCACCATACACTTAAGTTTGAAGCTCTCTAAGTAGTTTAGACTAAATTTATAGCATTATAATTGTTCTTCTTGTGAGCTATATATATATATATATATATATATATGACACTGTTCTTCACTGCAACCACGCATCCAATAATCTTTCTGTTTTTCAGAAATTAAAAGAAGAATCCGGTCGAAGATGAATTCCCCAAAGTTCCTTTTGTTCTTCCTTGCTGCCACGGCCATTTCTGCCGCTTTAGTGACGTCGAGTACTCTTCTTCTCTCTTTCTGTCTCTCTCCGTGATTATTATTTTTATTTTTTTTTCTAATCGATGCTACAAATCCAACATACATTCCTCAACTTTATCCTACTCTGATTTCGCCTCGTTTTTAACATGATGTAACAGTGCGATAGAGTTGAATGATTTTTTCGTTTATGAAAACGAGAAAGTGAAGTAGCTAATTAAGAGATTGAAATTTGTGTGTTTTCGTTTGAATATTGCAGGATTTGTGGTTCATGAAGCGAAGGTGCCGCATATTCTCCAGGTGCCCCCCCTTGACCCTTTCTGCTACGAACTCTGCAGCAACTCGTTTAAGGATGCCCAGTGTTTTGCATCGTGCAAAGCCAAACAATACATTAATGGGAAGTGCATTTTCCAAAGCGAGAAGCCACGATGTTGTTGCAGTATTCCAGACCAATAAGGCAATAATATCCTACGCCCGCATCAACCTTACCATCTAGTTATTTCCTTTTCTTTTTTATATTGTAATAATATATGGCTGGTCTTGCCGTGATCTTCTCTTGAATCCTCAAAACTTCTTTCGCTTCACCCCGCAGGGGCAAACAATGTCATGTTTTAAATTATCTTAATTTGTAAGAGTCTCCAAGAATAATGATTAATATCCTTTTAAACATAACGAAAAACAAAAACACAAAATTACAGCTTCTCGCACAATACAATTTTGCATGTACAACAAAGATGAAAACACAGCACAAGAAAATGAAAAATGACAAGCCATAGTATATTCACTTTTTTTTGTTGCCCGAAATTCACACTAGTCCTCAACAAAGGAAGACAAATACAAGAATACCCCAAACTGAATTGCCGATGGATTAACCCCTAAAATCACCCAAGAAAAATGAAAATTGTAAAATTGAATATTATGTAAAATAAAACCCTAGCTAGCTCTATACGTTTCCCTTCTCTTAGGGACACCTCTCATTTCTTCCAGGACCTCCATAGTAAAAGTAATACCCCGAAGAATTGTTATTCCCTCCTTGAATGTCATAACAATTTCGATGATCTGCCAAAAATGTAAGGTTGGGTAATGGGATTAGGTTATTATCCCAATTCACAACCAGCAGGTCTCGAAAATACGAAGCTCTTCCAAACCCTTCACCTGCAAAGTACCCACTGCCCATCTGTGTGGCTGTGTGGGAGCCTGAAGGCCTCGAGTTCACAACTTCTCCACCAAATTGTACCATGCTTGCGTAGTCTTGAAGGTGAGTGAACAAGAATGATGGCCAGTATCCAAGTAGTACTCCGTCCCCAAATTCCAGCCACCAATTTCCATGCCTTGGATCCTACAATGTGCACAAGTAATTATGGTTAATAAAAGCTTTTAATTAAGCAAGTTACACATGCTAGTTTAAAATAAAAAGCTGGTATGAAAAGAAAAGCTAGGTTACCTTCCAAATTAATAAGCTAAGATCAAATTGGTCACCGTTGTAGGAAGAAGTTGGAGAAATTGCAGCTCCAAGGGCAAATCTTCTATTGGTATGAACAAAGCCCGGACACAGTAAATTGTAGCATCCCGTTGTCTGATATGCATCGGTCTGCAAAATAAATAATATAATCACTATTATTATAATATTTTATGCTTGTTGTTGAAGGCAAGGTGATTTTGTATACTTACAGTCCAATAAGTAAATAATCTAGAATGGTTGTCCCCATATAGCCCTGGACTGACCTGCACAAACAAAATTAAATGAATTTAGCCCACAAGAAGAAGAGAGGTCTATGTTTACTGCCTTCAGTTCTATCTGTGCATGTTTCGAGAATCTTAGTCCTACTTTTAGTTCAATAATTAAACAGAGAGAGAGAGAGAGAGAGAGAGGTTAATTAGTTTAGTGATGAAAGATAAACATGCCTGCCAACCAGCTTCAATGGTGTTGAGATCACCATCAAATGAACCAGAGGTGAGCCACATTTGAGACAAGCTGTGTTCATGCTGAATAACAACTTCGGGGGCCCATACGTTGATGCTAGCTTCGGCTCCATAGTATTGATCCCGACTCACATACCCAACTGCATACTGCAAACCCAATTATCACAAAACATAAACCACAATCAGTGCATGTGTGTGCGTGTGTGTGTGTGTGTGTGTAGTTATTTAATTTAAGTTATTTAAGGTTTACTAGTTTGATTTGTAATGTATTTTTTATTAAAAATAAACAGTAACCTCGTGGCCATTGTTGGATGTCTCGCTTCTGACTTGCCCCGTTAGTTTTCTTCCGTATCTTTCAACGCAGCTGGCTCTCATCATATCCTCCTCTCTTGTTCTTCTTATTGCAACTGTTCCTTCCGGGCAGACATTTCCCGACATGCTCCACAGCTGGTAAGTTTCAGCCGCCATTCGTGGAGGGTTTCGGCCTTTCGGTCTCTCTGGCGGATCCTACAAATTTTAGGGTTTATTTTTCATTTTTCATTTTTTTTGTGCAAAATTTGACAAATAAATCAAAGTTAAAAACATTAAACGCAGCAAGAGCATGAGTAGAACCACTCTCGACCACAATCTGTTGTACATTTATACGCTATGTTAACCGAAGTCCTTCACAAACTGCCAGCAATTCGATGTGTGGTACAAACGAAATCCCCGCCTTCCTCCAAGCACCGGCAGCCATAAAGTGCCCATGTCAATCACGAATTACGACCCCCACTCCACCTAAGTTTTTTGCAAACCGAGTGGCTCTGTCAACAATATTCTTAAACCAAGCTTCCCTAGGTTAGGTACATGTCATCTTGCCGACATTGGCTGTCTAGACAAACTCGGTTTGGTGTTGGCCTGTCGAACTTCCTGATGCTAACAAATTACTCGCTGCACCACCTCCAAAGGCTGCCCTCTCTTGCCTTCCCACACCAGTGAATTCCCTTCCTGACATAAAGCCCATAGCACCATACAGCACAACAATCAAAATCAAATCCGTTTTGGTCCAAAAGAAAGAGTAGCCAATCCTTCATTGAATCCCCATGGAAGGATATTGAACGAAAGCCAATCACAGATGCAAACTAAACAGCCTGTGCAAACTCACACTCTCTCAAAATATGTCCCACTTTTTGCCTTGAAGATCCCACGGTCATGAAAATGCAATATCAATCTATCAGCCGGCAAACGAAAAACTAATAGACATAGTTTGATAAAGTAAATGAAAGCTAAAAACGTTAAACTTTAAACTATTTTCGAAGAACCTTGAGAAAATGAAAAATTTACTTAAGGAAGAACTAAGTACCAATGGCTTCTGTACTTTTAACTGGGGATGATCAAAAGCAGGTTGATGATGAGAGAGAACACAGTCTATAAGATCGCCATCCCGACTCTGCAGATCAACAAACAAAATTCGACAAATTAAATAAAAAAAATACAGTACAAAACAGAGGAAAACAGATTTAAAGTTAAAGCCAATGCCTGAAATGTCTTGAGAGCAGGCTTGTTGATCTTGTTAAGACCAGCTGCTATAATCTTCAACTTGTTCGATTCTTGCTCCTGCTTCAACGCCTGATTGGCGGCCGCCAGATAAACCGAGGAAGCAAGAAGAAGGAAGCGAACGAGACTGGGAATGATGGGGAAAATCTTGGAGTAGCTACAAATGGCGGATGCACTGCCACCACTCTGACCATCTCGGCTATTCCCATCCTTCCGTGTTGAGCTTCGGCCCTTCAGCTTTGCACCTACATTTCGGCCAACAAATAAGCTGACCTTCATGGCTGTAAATAGGGCAAACGCAATTGCAAGAGGCCTCACTGCCCAGTGAAAATCCTCGATATGTTGATATTTTTCGACCACTCCAGGACGAGTATCAAAGGTCAGTACTAGTTCTACTTGAGCTGGATCTGCAAGGAGCTATAAGATTCATCTCCAAGTACAAACCTTCCGGGAAACCTCACAACCAGACAGCCCTTCGAAAGGACTTGTTGGATCCTTCCAGACGCCCATGCTCCTCCATTCTTCTAAGGCCACTCAAATCTGGGAGAGAACACACTGGCCTTCAGCCTCACAAAGTCTCCGACATGCCAGTTGAACGTCGGAGGACTTCTCTCTCCAGAGATTTTCTAGACCAATAAATCCAACTGCAACACTACCATCACGCTGTGTGGTTTAACGTCATTTGATAAAAAGAAAAAAGATTAAATGAAGGACGCCAAAAGCGACAGGTTGAATGTCTACTGCAATTGACATTGTTCAGAAATGGCATTAGTTTTTTTGTCCATGCACGCTTGTAACATTATTGAATTTCGTTTCTTGGTGGAATATTTCCACTAGCATATGTATTTTCATTTTTATTAAATAACAATGTCAAATCCGCTTCAGTATTACTATATAAATTGAGGCTGAAGTGAACTGAACATGGAATGTACACTTTGCAACTTCGTAATCTTGATCCTTAAGATCTATCCATACACAACATAAATAATACCCAAAGGCAAGCAACAATTCAAGCCCCTGCGTGTCAACATATCATCGCCATGCAGCCACTCTGCACGTCGACCACTACCACTCAAAACACCATAATTGCATTCGACACTGCATTAGACACTGTCAAAGCACCGGAGTGACATTACAATATTATTATTATTAACCAAGTTATGTTATTTGGATAAACACAAAACTGATACATTTGTTGACACACTTTCTAATACAATTTAGGTTTTTTTGTTTGAAAAATTAGGATTCTTTGATTAAAGTCAAAGGACTTTGTACACATGAACATATTTGCATTTAAAATGTGACATTAAATGTAATTAATTCATTACCTATCAAATTTTCATAAGATTGGTGAGAACTAGTCAATTTCTACATTTTAGGCAAAAGAAAATATGTTTTGGTGGATACAGTTTGATTTCATTTGTATCTTAGTTTGAATTCAAATTATTATTTCTTTAATGCGTACATGTGTAAATTAAATGTACCCATTAATGCATTTGATATTTGTACCCATAAATATGTTATGGTTTTTTTGAACTTTTAACATGTATATAATATACAATATATTTGAGTTCCACATTACAATTGGTACACGTTCATTCTCTCACAATTTCTTTGTTTATATAACATGTATATAAACATGGTTCATCCAAATTTCCCCCAGATAATAGTTTAGTCCCAACCCAAGAGTAATTTGCACCTAAAATCTTTTATTTTGTTCTCTCTTTGGACAGTCAGAAAATATAACAAGAAGTCAAGTGCAGGTACTTATTTCAAACGATCAGTAGAGTTTACCCATTGATTTCAATTTTGTTAAAAAAATTAAAAATTAAAAATGAAAAAAAAAAAAAACAATGATTGAGCTGCAGATTAAGCCATCCAATAAGCTTGCTTTGGAAGACTTGGACCTGGTTTGATACTGAGGTGATTCTGAAAAAAGCTGCTATCAAAAAAAGCTGGGAGCTGTTTTTGTGTTTGGTAAACACTCAGCTTCAGCTTTTTTCACAGTTTTGGATGAAAAAAAGCCAAAAACAAGAAGCTGCAAAACCTAGCTTTGAAAAACCGGCTTTTTTCACATCTGTTTTACATAAAAGTTTACCAAACACTCTAATACTGCTTTTTTTTTTTGTTTTTTCGAAAGCACTTTTACAAAAAGTTTACCAACCACTCTGCTGCTTTATTTCACAGCTGCTTATTCTCACAGCACAGCAGAAGCAGCTTTTTTTCAAAGCACAACAATACCAAACCAGCCCTTGGTGGGGCATTTCTGTGGTTAATTTTAGGGCCCACTGCATGTCTATTCATCTTAGTTTTCGTATTTGTACGTAAAGGAATTTTTCGCCGTCTAAATATGTAGAGAAATTTTTAAAGACACAACCACTTTTGGAAAGAAAGACGGTTGCTCCTTGTTAAATTCGATGGTGATGTGCGTTTATATTGAGATCAAATGTAAGAGTTTATATTGTAATAATATATGGCTCGTCTTGCCGTGATCTTCTCTTGAATTCTCAAAACTTCTTTTGCTCCACTCCGCAGGAGCAGACAATATCATATTTAAATTATCTTAATATGTAAGAGTCTCCAAGAATAATGATTAATATCCTTTGCAAGGGCACATACTTCCAACTGATCTGCCTCCTCAACTCTGCTACCTCAACTCTTAGTTTATCATGTCTTCTTTTTCCTTCTTCAATATAATCTAAGGTTTACCGTTTAAGCGTTGCAGTTTAATGATTACTCTGTATAATTTGTACGAGAAATAATTAAACTTGTGTGCAAACACGCGGATTATCTATCCATCCTAACTCATTGATCCGACCAAATTTAAACATACACTACAATAAACTTGTCCAACAATTTCCAAACCAACCACAAACAATCAAATATGAACCGGGGTAGAAGAATCTAATCAAATCCGCGACGACCGCGACAACGAGAAGAATGTTTGTTGCGGCTGAGTTGGTGTGGGGGGCTTTGACATCTGTTTAATTTAATTTTTTTTTAAACACAAAATAATAAAAATTAACAGCGTTAAGTCTGAATTAAGTTGGAGAACATACGTTGAAAAAATAATAGAAATTATTAACATGACGGGGCATTTGGATTCTCACTTTGTGTGCGACAATCTCGAGTTTGATTCCCGACATCTGTTACCAATATTTTTATTTTATGTTTTATTTCGTATATGTTGGTAATCACATTGGAAGTAAACAAAAATACCCATATTTTAGCGAGGCGAATAGTCATTCGATGTAAGTAACATGTCATTAGTTTAGACCTCTCTTGCACGAGAGACTCAAGAATTGCGAGATTCCGCCACAATGGCGTCCCAATGACAGAACATGCATACAATGCGACACATGAAGCTGATCCACAATGCAAGACCACAATGCAAGACGAGCAAAGATAAATAAGTTTGAAGTTCATTCCATTTTTCAAATGCAGCAAATCCTCAAGAGTTAACCGATACATCAATGGTAAACAAAAGGACGCGACAATTTACCACATGCTAAATTTAATCCAAAAGGATCCTAACGGCTTGCAAGCCGGATATCGATCTATCCGGTATGAAGAAAAGCGGGAACTTGGTGAGAGAATCTACTTCACTCAGGCTGCTATATGTCGATCATGCCATTCTTCGATCTGTAGATCCTTGGGGCCCTGAATAACTATTTGGATCCGTCAACATTCAGTCGTGTCTTCCTGTAGGCACGGTTCGAGCAACGCTACGTGCAGTTGAAAATTTGGCTTCAACATAAACCTCTTAACTTCAGCATAAGTCCTCGGCATCCCATCCTTATCACGATACAGTGCCCAGAGTCGATCAAGCTTGAAAATTGGCCTCGGACTTTTGACAATCAAAGTCGTAGAACTGAGCTTGGATACAATAGGGGCAACAGGGCTTTTAACGGAACTGACAGAAGGATGATCCTTCAAGCTCGAATGCATCCTGTCATCTGTCTAAATATAAGTAGAGTTGAGTTTAGTTGGAGTGAAGCTGGCATGGCTTGCATCATTGGCGGAATCTGGGCAGGTCTCAGTAACATTTGGTCTGGGACTTTTCTTGCTTAAATCCCTGGGTGATCTTCTAAGGCTAAAAGACTTACTATCGGAATCTTTTTTCTGATGTTTCTTTGGTGTGTTGATACTCTCATCGGCCTTCTGCGGAGTAGAACTTCCCCTAGATTGAGTTCGGTTACTCAGGTTTATGCCATTGTCTTCAGTAACACCTTGAGTTGCTTCTAGCTTAACAGAATTTGCAACCTTGCCATTCGACATTTGTGGAGATCTACGTGTTGAAGTCGCTCTTTCTGAATAGTTCTTCTCCTGTTTCTCAGCTGTGCACACTCTCCCAGAACTCATTAAAGGTTTGGCTTTACTTTCAGTTAAGTCACAGGACGAACCATTAGCTTCAGTATTTATGGTTCTGTTGTCCGCCTTCGAATCAATGAAATCATCAAAACTGGTGGGCAAAGCAGCAGGATCAAACTCAAAGGATTCTTCTGGAACACCCTCTCTTTCAGTACCTGTCATCTTGAAAGAGGGAATTCGATGAGAAAATCTATATAGCTCATTCGGTGGTACTTGAAACAAGACAACCCCATGCTGCTCAATTCTCTGAAATAGACTAACAAATCCTTTTACTTTGCCCAGATAAGCTACTGCAACGCCATGATTTTCGACAAAATCCGACAAGACTTCCACAAATTCACTTTTGTAGGGTGCATGCTTTTCAGGCTCAGAACTCCACCCAATATCCCAATTCTGGTAGAGGGCCCAGGTTTCTCCCTTCTTAGGATATATGAAAAAAGAGCTTCTGCCACCGCCTTTTATGCAGTGCATCTGATGAGAAAAAATAAGATGATCTGTAACTTCTTCAGTGGCACCAAGCGTGTACTTGCCACAAGCAACAGGCAACTCCTTGTCACACCAAGCAATCTCACGTTGGTCATCTGGACTGGGCTCCAGCCAGGTGAATCTCAGCTTAAATCCAGGGGAGAATACTTTCTTGATACGAGCATAGAATCTTGGCATTCCATCTAGTGGATCGTAAAGAGCCCACGTTTGATTAGCACTAAACATATTCTCCAACGTTTCCACATCAAGCATGAACTTATTGAATTCAGGATCAGGAACCACAACGCCCTCTGGTATGGGTGTGACATTTGAATTTGGTCTAGAACCATCAACAGCCTTGGACTTCTTGTCAACGTTATCTGGCATAGCTGCTTCCTTCACCCTTTGCTCAAATTCACCAGTTTTGCTTCTTTTGTTGGGCAAACATTCTTCTAGAGGGGGAGTCACTTTTTGTTTTGCCTCTTTCTTATGTCCACCCGCAGCAGCAGCAGTAGCACAATCGGGTTGACTATTATTTTCAGATACAGCACCATCCGCAGCTGCATTCTTCCTCTCCATTTCAGTAGCACGGGAAAATTGACAATCCGTCGACCTTTTGGGCGGACTCACAAAACCATCATCATCATTTATATTTTCATTGTAAGAAAGATTTTGTTTGATCCTCAAAGATCTCCTATGGCGATGGCCTTCATTGAGTTCGGAAGGTTTACAACTTTCAGTGGATTCCCTTCCTCTTTTTTTGTTCATATTTTCTGAAGTTTTTGAATCTTTGGACTTCACAGGACCAGACTTGGACATTTTAACATCAGCATCAACTCCCACCCTTGATGCCGGATTTGATGCTGCCTTTCCATAATGAAATCGTGTGAAGGATGGTTTTCCAGTGCCAACATTACCTTGTGGGGCTGCATTTGAAGTACCCTGACTTGTAGGTTCTTTTCGATTTGGAAATTGATTCCCGACAGATTCTGGATGAGCACCCTCAGATTGTATACCCAAATCTTGAGCAATAAAGGCTTTTCTGCATTTTTGACAACGGAGCAATCGATTTGCAAAGTCCTTGAAGTATTGGCATTTTATCTTACAAAAAGGACAACATGTCCAGAATGTGTCTGGTGGGGACTCTGACTGAGAAGTATCGTTTTGTTTCCTGACAAATGTGTTTCCATTCGACGGATGAGCTGATGGTACTGAAGAACCAGTTTTCACTTGAGCTCTACACTTCATGTCATACACAGATCGCTTTGCTTGGTCTGTTAGCACCCTGTTTGCTTCCCCGATCAACTTAAAAGCAGCCTCCGCACCAGCAAACTTATTCTTATCAGGATGAAGTAACAACGCCAGCTTCCTGTATTGTTTCTTTATGGTTACATCATCATCACATTTTTGAATCTGAAGAATTCCATACCAGTCCATTTCAAATCCACCGATTTTGTTCTCCGATGAACAGTGAACTTCACAGACTGTAAGTAATTTCTCAATGTTCTCAAGCCCAGGGCAGAGTCGTTGTGCCTTTTGTGCCATCTTCCTTGCTCCTGTAAAATCATGGTTTTGCATCTTTACTTCACAAAGTTGCATTGCCTTGTACGCTTCCTCTTTGTTACACTCCATGAGTGATTTAGATTTAAAATTCACCTAAAGTTCTTTCACATACAGGATATACACCAAGACAAAGCAAATCAAATCGACCCTGCCTGCCCACTCTCTACTCATCCAAAATCTTGACCCTGTATACAAGTGAAGCAACTTAAGTCGAGCATGCACCCGCCAGGTACATATTTATCTAATTAACATGATAAAATAATTTCACTTACCATTCAGTAAGTATAATCAAAATGATGATGAGAAGATATCCTGTAAAGTATGAGAATCAACAACCTGGCTTTTCATGACCAAAAGGTTCAGGACAGTCCCAATGACATGAAACTACCACCCAAAGCACAGAAGCTTGATTAGGAGATCTCAAACCTGCAGACCCAATCCATATTTAAAGAATCAGAAACAATTAGCATATACATTGTACATATGTATAGGGGTGTTTTTAACTTTTTATATAATAAACAAACTTTTATTGAAGTCAAAACAATTACAATCCATGAGGACAAGGTATCAATTAAATACAACCAAGAAAACACAATAAAGCTCTAACATACGTAAAACAAATACCATCATCCGAGATGAATATTAAAATCAGCAAATATAGAATTGAGAAAAAATGGAACTTCCCCAGAATTTCAAAGAAACAAAAGCCTAAAGTGAAGCCCAAAAGCTTACTTTTTTGTCCCATAAAACATCTAGCCCTCCCTTCTAAAATCTTCATATATCTTCTTCTTCCTTTCCCACCACACTCCCCATTATACAGCCAACACCCCACAACTTTACACTACCTTAGCCTTCCTCCCATCCTAAAATCATTGTGCCCTTCACCAAAAAGATCCAAGAAAACCAACCGAAACAACCCTAAGCATAACGCAATACAGACAATGAAGAAACAACTGGTCCACAGTCCCAACACATGAAACACCATTTGAGAGAAACACAAACGTTAGGTCTTCTCATTTTACTCAAGTTACAAGTGCTTAGCCTGTTAAAATCACAGAAAATGGTTGAACCAAAGAAAATATCCCCCAACTAATTCCATCTCCTTCTATCGACACGAGGGTTGCAAAATAAAGGTTCCCAATAACGATTACAAGAAGGCTACAGAAGCCATTCTAGCTGTGGGAACATTATGATACATGGAAAATTTGTATGCATATGCGATGTGTGTGCGCTATGCTACACGAAAATTCACATTAATGTAATCCCTTTCAAAAGTATCCGTATCCGATGTATCCAAGTAGTCCTTTGAATCAAACGCTCAAAACTCAAAAATAAAACTTGAAAAGAAAAAAAAAACCAAACCCAACCCAACCACATTACCCAAAAGACCAAATTAATTAAAAAAATCACAGAAACTTCAGCATACTTAAAAAAAGAAAAAGACTTGAGCAATCAACTTTCTTACTCTTTGCACTAAGTTTGTCAGCTACCAAACACACCCCCACAAACAATCCTATTTCCACAGTGCACAATAAAATCAACCAAAATCTAAACATATACTTGAATTACAAAAATCCAAAAATGATTAACCCCCAAACAAAACAAAAATTACAAATCTAAGTAAATGCATGATCGGAGAACCAGAGCTGGAGAACCAAACAGCCAAAATTAACCTCAGAAAATAAGAATTCGAACAAAGCAAGGAGCTGGAATAAAATTACCCAGGATCGGAAGGGGCAAATTGTAATTATGTAAAATTTTCAAAAACCTAGAAATGTTGCTGACCAGAGTTAGCTCACAGAGAGAGAGAGAGAGAGAGAGAGAGCGCTTACTGGTGAATGTATTTTTCGGCTTCTAGAGAGAGAGAGAGAGCGGGAAGCGAAAGTAAGCGAAATATTTGAAGGCAGAGCGCACAGAGAGACAGAGAGAGAGAGAGAGAGAGAAGGGGTGTACAGGTGATATGGGGAAGATGGAGTCTCTGGGTTTTAGGTGAAATTCCAATTTTGGGTTTTACTTCTCCGGATATTTTTATTTTTTATTCTCGGGATGATTGTGTTTTTTGGGAATTTCACTGTACTGTGTCAAACTCTCAATGACATTGGCTTCCATTATTTGAATTTGAATTTTTCAGGAATTGTCTAGAGACTCTGGTCTTTGGGGTGGTCTTGATCTCCAATAAGGACCTTTGGATTGGATGAGTTTGCTGTGTTAGGGTTTTTATGCATTGACTAGCATTAGGATGATCACATATCTAGTTAAAATGGTGCGGTGTTAGCCTCAGATGTTCAATGCATTAGAGATATTTTCTTAAAAAACTAAATCATCGTTGAGAGTTTTGAAATTACCGATTAAATGCATAACTTCAAAATTATTGATCTTCAATGCATCATAGATATTTTCTTGAAAAATTGAATGGTCATTGAGAGTTCTGAAATTGTCGATTTTAATGCATGATTTTGAAATTATCGATTTTCAATACGTCAGAGATATTTTATTGAAAAACTAAAACGTTGTTAAGAATTCTGAAATTATCGATTTCGTGAATGAATATGAAATTCTCAATTCAATGAATAACATTTGACTCTATTGTGTGACATATGGCACCATCTGCTCCGTTGATGAATGATATTCTTTTCAATAATGTCGATAGGAGTTGTTTCGAGCAAACTCTTATCGCATTCATAATGAAAATATTAGTTGTTACTAGAATCCTCGATTTGGTTATGGATAAATATATTAAACAATCTTCAATTTGATTAATTTGCTAAAAAGATTTTTTATTATTATTACTAGAGATATTATACACTAATCTGCACTAAAAAATTGATGAGAGTTTGAACTTGGAACACAGTGTTTAAGAGATTTTTCAGTTTTCACGTACTTATCCTTCTTGTAGTCAACTTTCACTGGTTCCCTTCCTCTTTTAATATTGTTCATGTTTCCTGAAGTTTTTGAACCCTTGGACTTCACAGGACCAGACTTGGACATCTTAACATCAGCAGCAACTCCCACCTTTGGTGCCGGATTTGAGGCTGCCTTTCCGTTATTAAATCGTGCGGAGGATGGTTTTCCAGTGCCACCATTACTTTGTGGGGCTGCATTTGAAGTACCCTGACTTTTAGGTTCTTTTTGATTTGGAAGTTGATATTCCAGGCAGATTCTGGATGAGCACCCTGAGATTGAATACCCAAATCTTGAGCAACAAAGGCTCTTCTGCATTTTTGACAACGCAACAATCGATTTGCAAAGTCTTTGAAGTATTGGTATTTTGTCTTACAAGAAGGACAACGTGTCCAGAATGTGTCTGGTGGGAACCGTGACTGAGGAGTATTGTTTTGTTTCCTGACAAATAAGTTTCCATTTGTCGGTTGAGCTGATGGTGAAGAACCAGTTTTCACTTGAGCTCTACGCTTCAAGTCATACGTAGAGCGCTTTGCTTGGTCTGCCATCACGCTTACTGCTTCCCCGATCAACTTAAAAGCCGCCTCCGCACCAGCAAACTTATTCTTATCAAGATGAAGTAACAAGGCCAGCTTCCCGTATTGTTTCTTGATGCTTACGTTACATCATCAGCGTCCGAATTTTGAATCTGAAGAATTCTATACCATTCCATTTCAAATCCACCTATTTTGTTCTCCGTTGAACGGTGAACTTCACAGACTGTAAGTAATTTCTCAATGCTCACAAGCCCAGGGAAGAGTCGTTGTGCCTTTTGAGCCATCTTCCTTGCTCCTGTGAAATCATTGTTTTGGCATTTTTACTTCGGATAGTTGCAGTGCCTTAAACGCTTCCTCTTTGTTGCACTCCATGACTGATTTAGAATCAAAACAAATACAATCTATGAGGACAAAAACCACCATAAGCCGAGATTAGTAGTAAAAGCAGCAAATATAATATTAATGGAGAAAAATGGAAACTCCCCAGATTTTCAAAGAAACAGAAGCCTAAAGTGAACCCCAAAAGCATAATTTTTGTCCCATAAAGCATCCAAGCCTCCCTTCTAAAATCTTCTTAATTTACCATCCCAAAATCACTGTGCCTTTCACAAAAAAAAGAGCTCACAAAACCAACGGAAACAACCCTAAGCACAACGAAATACAGACAATGAAGAAACAACTGGTCTTTGGGAGAAAGACAAACGTTAGGTCTTCTCCTTTCACTCGAGTTACAAGTGTTTAGCCTTTTAAAATCACAGAAAATGGCTGGAGCAAAGAAATGTCCCTATATTCCTCCTATCGACACTAGAGGTTGCTAGGGTTTCCGCTGAGAGAGAGAGAGAGCTTACTGGTGATTGTAGACTGCTAGGGTTTCCGCTGAGAGAGAGGAAGCGAATGTGAGAGGACCATTTGGAGGCAGAGCGTGTTAGAGTGAGTAGACTTCATATGGTAGAGTGAGTAGACTTCATATTGTACAATGACATGTGGTGTTTCTTCTCGTGTTTCAAAACTTTTAAGCACATTAAAAGTTTTCTCGTAATGTAAAGAGGAAGATTCCCACACTAGTATCTTCATATAATCCTCCACATGAAGAGAATTTCTATCACATATTCTAACACAGCGGAGAGAGAGGGTGTGTACTGGTGAGGTGGGGGGTCAATGGGGAAGAGTCTTGAGTTTTCCATGAAATTCCATTTTTGGGTTTCATTCTCCTTAAGTAAATGAATAGTTATAAATATAAAATATTTACGTTAATAGAAAATACGTGGACAAGGTGATGCTCTCAAGAGGTGGAAGCGGTATTCATCCTTTTTTATAAATACGTACATTCATCTATGATGCACATATTTGAAGTTGTGTAATACTAAGAAGACCAACTATTTAAATTAAATTTTGTAAATCATATAATGTGGTAGTTTATATGGGCTCATTTATGTATTTTTTGCAGGTAGCATTTTAAATTCTTTTTTATGATGCACTTGCATTTTTAATAACAATTGGTTCCAAAAACACTTTCATCAATAATGCTTTAAGTCGTTTTAAAAGTGGTTCCATACAAACCTAGCTTATATATACATGTTTTCTATTTCCTTTGCAACACTACCATAAAAAATGTTTGATGCTTTTTTATTTTCTTCCATAAAATCATGAAAAGTGTGTGCTTTGACTCAAATTTCTTGCCTACCAAAGTCATGCAGATTGCAATAAGAGTTATCTCTTTTGCATTTTTGTGCCTATATATATGAAGCTAATAGACTTTGTGCTTATTTACTGTCTCTCTTTTTGCATTTCATTGCTCTTAGAAAGGTTTGTGCTTTTTTCCCTTTTCCTTTTTCTATTTTCTCCTTTTAATTTGTTTGTCTTGCTCATTTTTTTGCTTAATTCCTTTAAATATTTTTTTTCTTTCTTCTTTTGCATTGTTTAATTAACAATATATTATAATTGTGAGAACTGTGAGTTCATAGCTAACATCACGGAACACTTCACCAACCACAATGGACTCAAGCATGTCAATGTGGAAAATTATAGGTCTATATTGGAACAACTTTTTAATTTCAAGGATGGGATAGTAGCATATGCCTATGTCTCACACAAAAAAGAACAGGAAAAGTTGTGCGGCGGTAATTTGTACTACATGGAATATGAGCACAAAGGTAGCACTTGTGCTCCTTCTTGTCAGATTCATACATATTATAGCAGTTATTGAAGAACTTTCCTCCTTTTTTGTGTGAGACAAGGGCATTTGCTACTATCCCATCTTTAAAATTAAAAAGTTGTTTGCATACGTAGCACATGTATTTTTCTACGCTTTAGTCCGTAGTGCTTAGTTAAGTCTTCCTGGATGGTAGCTATGAGGTCACATTTTTTGCAATTAAAATATATTTATAATTCAACATTGCAAAAGTTCAAAAAATTAAAAGAAAGTAAGCAAGACAAACAAATTGAAAAGAAAAAATAGAAAGAAAAAAAAATGTAAAAGAGCATAAACCATTTAACCAACGCAATGAAATGAAAAAACAAAATATGCAAACAGCAATAAGC
The DNA here is from genome assembly GCF_963583255.1 of Pyrus communis. Classification (NCBI taxonomy): domain Eukaryota; kingdom Viridiplantae; phylum Streptophyta; class Magnoliopsida; order Rosales; family Rosaceae; genus Pyrus; species Pyrus communis. The sequence goes on along the minus strand of NC_084811.1, from coordinate 2,066,982 downwards.
ACTGAGTCTATTACGTTATAAAGTCAACCTAAGATTAAGCATTTTGGTGGGAAAAATTGGTAGTGACTAAATCCAAATGCAAAAGAGCTAGATGACTCTTATTGCAATATGCATGATTTTGGGAAGTAAGAAATATGGTTTCCGTTGCATTGCATGAACAAATTATGAATTTGTATTTTTTGCAATTAAAATACATTTATAATTTGTTCATGCAGTGAAACAGAGAGCATATTTCTTGCCTTCCAAATTCATGCAGATTGCAATACAAGTCATCTAGCTCTTTTGCATTTGGATGTAGTCATATACCAATTTTCCCCACCAAAATGGTTGGCTTTATATGTATCTACCTAATAGACTTGGTGCTTATTGTTTCTCCATATTTTCTTTTTGCATTTCATTGTGCTAGTGACATTGAAATCTCAAACAGAAGAGACCAGAATGGACTTCAAACATTCTCTAGAAGTTTTAGGGGTTTCGCTACAGAAAAAATCCTTTCTTGTCGAAGGACACTTGTCGCCAAATATTTACAGTCTGGCGTAGACACGACAAGTTTCGAACTTCATGTTCACAGAATTACTTGACATCCCATAGGCGAGATAATTGAAACTTTTATTGGTACAACAGGATAAGTGAATGGCTACTTGCCAAAAAGTCCAAATCGAAATGAATTAACCACAGCTGCAAAAGTTCAGGATTGATAGGGAACGAGAGACTTGAGACACGTTCCTCATGTATTTCTTGCCAACACATCCCTGATCAGATGCTTTGGTGCTGCATTAGTGAACAATGATAGAAAAGGAGCATGATAAGATAACGGTTGAAAGGGCGGGTAATATGCAGGAAGATTTTACGGAGAAAGTTACAAAATTTTTAAGCCTTTCATGTTGAACTTACCAGGTGAACCAGAAAACTTTTCAACCTGTACAAATGCTTGATTGAGGAACATTTCTGTCCCGAAAGCAACGGCTGCTCCACACTCTTGTGCTTCTTGTAAGAGTCTTGTCCATGTAGGTGTATAAATGGCATCAAACACTAAAGAATAGTTCTTCAAAGCGTTCTGTCAAAAGGAGCAAAGATATGTCAAACAATAAAGAGATTTGTGCTACAATCTTAATCATAATGTGCCGCTAAATAATGGCCACACAAATCCAAGAAAGCATAATCTTTTTATCAAATTGATCACTTCACATGTTATCCGGACAAACCTTGGATAACGGTGTTTGATCAATTCTTGGTTCCATTCCAACGGATGTGGCGTTTGCAAGAACCATTCCATCCTCTGGATGGAAAGTTTCCAATTCCGCGAGAGTAATAGCTTCTCCTCCAACTTTATTTGCAAGTGCCTTGGCTTTGTCTAGCATTCAGAAGCGAAAAAAAAAAAAAAAAGAATTCGCGAAGAGATAGGACGGTCAATTCAAGCTGACAAGGAGAGAATGAATTTAATTAACCTTTACAACATGTTTCGGTTTGCATTTTTTCTTAATTTCCATCATTTTAAACATTTAACTCATTACGGATTAAGAGTTTAAGACCAATCACTTGGCTGTCAGAGTAAAAGCAGAAGATTCTTACCATACGTGCGATTGGCAACTACCACTCTTGCTCCCTTTTGTTTTCCGCCATATGCAAGTGCTGTTCCAGCAGCACCAGCTCCCATGACCACGAATAATTTACCGGCTAACGGGGAACCAGATCCATTACTTGAACCATTCAACGCTGCACAGAAAGTTATAGCGGTTGTTCAACACTAAAATAGCTCGGTCCATATTTTTTTAAATGGTTAGTACATGAATATTCTATAGCTTGTGAAATGCAAAGCAACCTCGCAGTCCTTCCTCAATTGCCGCAATTGCTCCTAGATAGTCAACATTGTAGCCTTTTAATTTCCCATCAGCCGGGTTCCTGATCATGCAATTAATAGCTCCTATTTCCTGTAAAATGATTTTACTGAGAAAAATACAACTGCTAGAAGGCTCAACGATCTTGCCTAGAGAAATTTAATGTCAAAATATTGAAAGGAGTCGGGATGGGAGGCTATGACAAAATGTCCGAAAGATATGAAGGAAATAAGGTACCTTGGCATGTGGATCGATTTCATCGCAGCATTTCAATCCTGCCTCCTTGTGAGGAATTGTATAACTGTTACGTACAAAAGTTATTTCCAGAATCAAAATTATGCTATTCTGAAGCTTCTGAGATCAGATTTTACCTGTATCCAGCGAAATCCGGTGAGTTGTAGGTATCAATAAAATTTGCAACGTTATCAACCAACAAAGGCAGATAAATTCCATTGAAATTGATAGATTTGAATGCTGCATTGTAAAGATGAGGGCAATTGCTGTGACGAATAGGATTTCCTATCACACCATGTACTTTGGTATCGGCTCCTATAAGTCTGAAATTGTATAAGTCCAATAGATCTCTTACGGTGGGCTGGCCAGGGGCTGATACTACTCCAGCCTCTATCGTACCAAATGTGAGGAATGCACCATACTTTGCACTAAGAACGCGTGAGATCAAACCCTTCTCGCCCATAACAAGTGCTATCATTGGGACCTAGAGTATCAGTTGAAATGTGATTCACACACTGCAGAAGCTGCCGTATAATGAGATTAACTCAAAATCAGATCAACGCGCTTGAGTCACTTACTTGAGAATGCACTAATACTTGAAATACACGTGCAGAGTCGGTGATGTCTAAGGCAGTTGTTGCGATCTTAACTATGTCAGCTCCCGTAGCTTGTATCCTTGCAACAAGATCACCTATTTCCTCAGAGGACGGAGTTTTCTCATAGTTGTGTGACGAAACGATGATTTTGACCTTTTCCGGCTTCTTCCCTTGAATGGAATTGTAGAACTCATCGGCCACCTTCAAAACAGAAAAACTCTAGTCAGTAAAATCTGAAGAAGATAAAAGCTTTCTATAGAAACTTTTCAACGATACATGAGATTCGTACCTTAAGTTCAACATCGATAAAATCCGCTCCCAATTCCATGGCTACACGCAGTGCATCTTGTCGCTGTTTGTCGTCGCCCTTATACTGTCCACCTTCCCATGATGGCCTACGAGGTAGATGATGCGTAAGAAATGTTGCAAGACTACACTTAACAGAAACACTACACTGCCAAACTGAATTCGATAAATACGAAAACATATAAATAGCAACTAAAACAACATAAACAAAGCAATCAATCAAACTGCTCGTAGCCCTTAATCTAACGCGTTTGTTCAGCACCGAAAAACTCATTACTTGAGACTCTCGGCAGACATTATTCGATCCCATACGCAGAAAAGGCAATGCATTCGTTATCAAATTCTTAAAATCCGAAACTGTGACTAACTAGTAATGTGAACAGATTGTATCAAACTAAATGGACTATTTTGGATTGGACTAGTTTCAGGAACTAAAAATTGACTTGATAAGGACTAAGTAGTATAAGAGTAATAAAACATTTAATGCAGTATCGGAGTAAAGAACTTAATTATTTTTGAGATTCAAATACTTTTTAGCCATTTTTTTCTTTCCACCTTTTCTTTTCTCTTTCTTTTCCTTTCCACTGTCTCTCCTCCCTTTATCTACCTTTTCTTTTCTGTTTCTTTTCCCTTCCACTGTCTCTCCTCCTTTTATCTACCTTTCCTTTTCACTCTCTCTCTCCTCCCTCGATATTGCGTCTTTCATCACCATTTTCTTTTCTTTTCCTTTCTTTTTTTTATGGTGAACTTCTTTTCCTTTTCGTTATGATTCCCCTAAACTATTGCTGCCACTTCAAATCCCAAGGCAAGTTAAAATTGTGTAAAAGGCTTCGTCCTCTCAGAACCCATCGCCGTAGACTTCGCCATCACTCTTTCTATTTCTCGTGCCTTCTCTGATTTTTTTTTTTTAAATCTCGAAATTTTTTGGGAAAAAAGAAGAATTTTTCTACTGGATTGTTGTTGTTATTGTTTTGCTTTTTTTATTTCAAATTTTGGGAGTTGAAGTATGAGATTTAGGCGGTTGGTGGGGTTGGGTTTCAGATCTGGGCATGGGTGGTCAGACGGAGTTGCAAAGAAGTACGCTTGCAGACGACGCAGCATGCAAACGACGCAGGTTTGCAGACGGGATTAGTAATCTCATGCGTTTCGGGGGGGGGGGGGGGGGGGGGCCCCGCTAAGACTACTTAGCAAAGGACTTATTTGACACGAATCCGACTTAGTCTCATTAAAATTAGTCCTTTTTCGCACAAAACAAGGACTAGTAATCCCAGCTAGTGAAGACTAGTGGGGGCAAACAAGCCTGCCCTATGTGATAAACATATTCAACAATTACCTGTAAGTGACAAGGGTGGGCAAAGGACTTTGGTTAATCAACGCGCCGAGATCTTGTCTTGGATTGAAGTTCTTCAAGAAATCCACCCGAATTTCAACGAGATCAGCGCCAACTTCCTTTGCCTTCCCCATTTGGACCAGCATCTGACCAACTGATTCCGCCATCACCGGCGCACATATCAGTGTCGAATTTCTTCGACTTCCATCCATGATATGAAGATCCGAAGCAGCCAACTGAAATCTCACCAAACAAATCAAACAAAAATGAGTATACAATTCAAGGCAGGAAAGTAAAATCAAGCTGAAACACCTACTTATTAAATTTCTTCCCCTGAATTTTCTTCAAAAACAGGGGAGAAGAACAAAATGGCATCAGATTTTTCATACATTTGAAGCAAAAATGAACTGAATTTTTTGGTTAGCAATGAAACCAAATAAGAAGTTAAAAACCCACTAAACCCAATACCCCAAATCTTCTGTTTCATTTTCCCTTTCCCTCCATTTTCTCAGCAACCAAACAAAAGGGTCGGATTATTTACCAGTTCGGTCCCCAGAAAACCAAGAATCAAACAAGTAGCATTCAAATCCGAAAAATACTAATCACAATCCTCACTGCCCTCTTAACAACAAAACAGAACACGGAGAGGGAGAGAGAGGGAGATAAAACAGAGTAGAGAGAGAACTTGGGTGCAGAAAGAGTAAGATTACCGGAAGGGTGTCGAGCGTCATTGTCGGTCGATTGCGTGAAGCTTGGAGGTTCAAAGCTGGCGACCAATGTCAGCAAAATAAACTCCTTTTCTATACAGACTAGCGAGAGAAAAAGAGATGAGAGAGAGAAAGTGAGGTTGGTGGTTGGGGTTAGGTGGAAATATATAGAAACAGGACAGAACAACGCTATATTTTCCGATCCTGCAAAGTAAAAAAATGGAGGATTTTCAATCTGTAAATGGCAGTTAATTAATCTTCTATCAGCTTTTGCATTTGTGTTAAAGAATTTTTTACCGACACAAACTAACTTTTGAAAGTTTGGAATCGGTAGTTCATCGACAGATGGGCAGAGGAGCAAAGCAGCAACCGCGAAGGTAGTAGGTAGACGAAGCAAGTTGGAATTATCAAGCTGGCCTTCTTACTTGTCCGTCTGGGGATGGACCCTATTTGGATTTTTGCGCACTTCTGATAAGTCTTCAGATGTCTGGATTTTCTTTTAATTTTTTTTACTTTATATTTATCAATTCGATCTTGACTTGTTCACTTTTTTTATTAAGTCTACAAATTATTTCGATTTAAAGATTATTTAATTATTCATATGAATCAACAAATTGACAATTAATTATTAAAATATTATTTGTTAGCATAATTATAATCATCGATTTGTTCGACATATATAAAAAAATTAACTTACAAGTGAGCTAAGAATTGAAAAGATTTTTTTAGTATGCTGAGAATATGACCCGATATATGAAGCGTCATAATATAAGGGTTAAACTATCAATATGCCCCCTGAACTATCACTTAACTTTTGATTTCCTCCCTGAACTTTTTAATTGGAAAATTAAGGACTTAAACTAATTTTTTTGGCCAATTTACCACTGCTATTAATTTTTCATTCATTCTATCCAAATTTCTGTTAAATAGAAGTATGTACATAACAAGTGTGAGTAGTTCAGTCGCTTCATTCTTTAAAATAATTGAAAACATTACATTCTAAAATATAAACCTATGCAAATATGTGTGATTCTATAGCTTTTGTGTATAAAGGTCTAGTGAAGTGACACTTTTCTCCACAAAAGAGAACATGGTGTGCACATGATAAGAGTTAACGTTAATGTGGATGAAATTTCTTAAAAACTAACGGTAGGGGAAAAATCGGCCAAAAAAATTAGTTTAAGTCTTTAATTTCCAATTAAAAAGTTCAGGGAGGAAATCAAAAGTTAGGTGATAGTTCAGGGGGCATATAGGCAGTTTACTCTAATATAAGTGATTAGATATTTGAAAAAAAAAAATTCAAACTACTTATAATATAACACTTTATGTATCAGAACGTATTCTTAACATACTGAAAAAAAATCTTCAAGAGTTGTCTATTGGAAACTGTAAAAGGTCATGGTTTCCCATTTGCCCCAACTACCTATTATTTTGCCTCTCCCTTGCAAGTCCTGGGGCCGGGGTATATTGGCTGTATCTGCATCTGTTTATGCAATTTGCAGAGTAACTGTGCAAATAAAAAAAAACAAAAATAAAAACAGCTCACGTTTTCGAGTTTTTTATTTTTGTGTGTTTGTATTTTATAAGGCGGGAACTTTTTTTCATAGATATCCGTACAAAAACATGTTTTATCTGTTAGAAATTTTGAGTAGAAATTTCTTTGTTCCATATTGACCATTCTCAAAAGACTTTCTCACTTTATAAGACTTTATTCTTTATAAAAAGTTATTAGAATGATAGGCCTTGGAGACTAAAATTAAGCTCACCCTTAGGTTGGACTTTGTGATGTACTAATTAATTGGTAATTATAATTACTTACATATTAATTATCTAAGGCCTTATAATTAATTATATATTAAGGCTCTTCTTTTGATAATTAATTTTTACCAACAGACTCATCTTTTCAGAAGTCTGAAGAGAAAAATGCAGAAAGAAAACACTCATCTGAGAAGATGTCTCCCAACAGATGCATCCCTTCCTCATATCTGTTGCGAACATGCATAATCATATTATATATACATCCATCTGCATGATATTTAGAATACAAAACAAACAATTCTTCTTCTATAATCTAAAACATCCTTACTGAGAGAACCACATAGAAATTTGCCAGAAGTCAATTTTCCCGTTCTAGAATTCTGACTTGATCGTTGAATCCTGGTGAAGTAGACGTCTGTAGAACTACAAGCACTGAGTAGTAATGAAATTTCTATTTCAAGGACATTGCAGTATGCAAGCCTCAATCTTCAATATTATTTCATTGTTCATACTCTGTTAATTTCCTATTTGCATTTATTATTTATCAGCATATATAATTTTATCACAGATTATTGACATATATCCAACATTGTCTACTAATGTTTCATATGTATTTTTCTTGGTCAACAATGTTTTATACATGTATGGTTCTGAATCCTGCATGTTGCATGTGATTTCACGGGAGTCCACGCTTTTCATCCGATGGAGTTGATCCACAACCACCTGATGGATCTTGACTCTCGAGTGACTGGGATGACAAAGTAGTCAAGTTGTACTTGTGTTTCTTTAAATGTAGAGGTTAGGTTTGGAATTTAAATTAAGTGGATAAAAGCGTTTTGTTGAGAGTATTAATCTAGAAAGAATGGATGTTGTATGTGTTTACAAATAGTTGTTACTCTCTATATTACCAATTGATTTTATGATAAAATAGAATTGTTTTTAGTAACTTTGTCAAATGGGATTTATTAAGTGTACACATAAATCAGGTTAAAATGCTTTAGCTTCTTTTGGGGTAGATAGTTATGCTTATTATTGGTGACCTATGATTGCAGATCTTGTAACCTTTGCTCATGCTCATGACAATTCGTTTTGTCTTTATTACCGTTTTCATTTATCGTTTTTGTCTTTGTGGTTCTTGACATAGTCCCCAATATGTATCCTTTTCGTTTACTTTCTTTTATTATTAAAAAAAAAAAGTGGAAAAGGGATGGGTGAGGGGTTTTGGTGGTAATGATCCTCACCCCTTCGAGGGCGAGTAGGTACCTCGCATGCGACTATTGCCGAAGAGCTAACCTCATCTAATCTTTCTTTAAAGTTATAATAATTATAGTCGTTGGATGAAAATTCAACGGCCCACAATGCTTGATCAGGAGGATCCTCTCCATTGGCTCAGGAGAGGATCCAAATCCTTTCTTGAGCTTTCCAGATGGTCAGTCCATTTTGTTGGCCCCTCCCTTGCCATTCAAACTTTTCTTAAGCTTTTGAAAAGGAAGATGGATTGTCTGCCCTCCCCTTCCCATACCTTTTCCATGCCCTCCTGCTTTGTGCGATTACGGTTAAGCCATGTTAATATTTTATATTAATTTTTTTATAAAAATAATAAGACAAAAAGCAAATGTTGATGTAGCTTAACCGTGACCGCATAAAACAAGAGGGTATGGGGAGGACATGGGGAAGGGAGGGCAGACAATTCATCTCCTTAATATGCAGTTGATTTGATGTGTACAGAGAAAACAAAGCATAAGAACGTGTGTTACCTGACCTCCCCATATCATTATTGGACATTAGTACTCGTATTCTGGGTTGATTTGTGTATGACTCGTATTGACGATGTATCTTTACTATATTGATGATATAACGACAACACATTATATATGATCACTATAATAAAGTTATATTTTCAATACACTATCTACCAGGTCATGCGCACTACTTAGGTGCGTAGGTGAGCAAACATCTATTATTGTTGTATTTGATTTTTTTTGTTGAAACTCAACTTTGCACTAATCAGCGCAACTAGTGCTGGTTAATTTGATCCTTTTATGAAAGTTCTCAAGTATCATTTTATCGTACAAACTTCGTAATTAATGAAATCTTTCATTTTTTTTGTAATAATATAAACTAATAGAAACAACGTTTAGAAAAATTTGTTCGATTAGGAGATTGATTAGCCATTTATATGTGACAAACAAATAAATGGTTATAGTAACATGAAGCCCAAATGATGAACCATCTATTTCTTTAATTAGATAAAATAAAGCGAATGATCGATTCTGGTTGTGATGTTTATACTATCGTAAAGTGTCCTAACTAGATAACCTTCCTCGTCAGCCGCTAGGATAGTATGATTTGCGACATTTTTCAGCTGGGACAACTGAAAAGTTTTCATTACCTCTAACTATAGGTTGCGTTTGGTATAGGGGACGGGACGGAACAGAGCGGGACGAAGCGTTCCGTCCCACGTTTGGTACGCCTAAAATGAGTGGAACGCGCTGTTCCACGGAACAAGTTTTGGATGATTTTTTGTTCCACCTCCCCCATGGAACGGGTTGTTCCACGTCCGTGGGACATAAATTTCCAATATTTTTCGACAAAAATGCCCCTGGTCTTTTTCAAAATCTACAACATCAAAATCAGATAACAAACCCTAAAAACTATTTCTCTTCTTCTCAGCCGTTTCTCTTCACCTCTGCATCCCTCTCCCCTTCGCAACCTTTCTGCTCATCTTCTTCTGTGCAGCCTCGCAACCTTCCTCCTCGTCCCCTTCGCAACCTTCCTGCTCATCTTCTTCTGTGCAGCCTCGCAACCTTCCTCCTCGTCCTCTTCCGTGTAGCAACTCTGCAAACTTGGTGGTCCTCAGGTATATCTCTTTCTCTCTCTCTCTCTCTCTCCTCTGTATTTTTGGGTAACTTGAATGTTTGAATTGATGATCACAAAATCAAGATTTGTTTGTCAGTTACAGTATTAATAAGTGCCTAATTTCATTTTTAAACTATTTCTATTTACAATAAATATGGATTGGTAATTATTGGATTTAAATGGATTCGTAGTTTTTGATGAGAGAAGTTGTTGGGTTGTGTGAAGGTTTGTCTTTCTGGGTTTTATGCTGCAGGGGGTTACAAACATGGAGAGGAGGAGAGGAAACATTAGTTTAGATTGTGATTTAAATTTTTTTTTTTTATATGTTCTTGGTGATATAAACTGTGTGAGTGCAGTTGTTTTAAAATTATTTGTGTGTGCTTCTTTATAGTTTTGCTTTTTTCCAGTTTGGATTAAAATGGATTTTGAATTTTTGAGAAGAAATTAAAAGGGTCGTTGGAATTTTGGAAGCCTTTGTGTTTTTGGTGAACACGCAGACAATCTTGAAAATTTGTGTTAAAAACTAATGTTTGTATATAAAAATTGCAGCCATGTGGTAAAGAACAATGGTTCATTAAGCTAAATGTCAATGGACTAATCCATGTATTGACTGTGTTGAAAGGCACAAATTTTTTTGACATGTTTGGGTTTCATCTCATGTGGATTATTGGAAAAACAAAATGGTATTGCTCTGACAGATTGTTGGTCGCTTACAGGTCTGAAGACTAATATTACGAATCGTGATTCTAAATCAGCTTATCCTTAGTTCACAAATACCAAGATCGTTATTTATCTGTGAGTACATGTGATTTATGAATTGACATTGTCCCTGAGTTTTTTGTACTATTTAAATTTCTATAATTAGTTTGGTGTTTTCATTTCGTTTGCTTATTTGATTTTCTATTGGACCGCATGGATTAGGCTGCTTTAGGTTTGATTTGAAAGAAACTCGGAAGGAAAAAAAAACAAAAAAGATGAAGGGCGGTGATGTAGAATGGTTAAATTGCAATTTCAGTTTTACATACTTAAACTTAAGATGTGTGGGCTGCAAAGTGAGTTGGCTAAAGAAGCCCTTTGGACGATTTTTGTTAATATCTCATGGGCTTTCCTCTTTGATTTCAGAAATTTTGTGCCCATCTTGGGTTCGCTTCGAACTTGGTTGAGACCGATCTAATTCGGCGTTTCCAGGTGAGTTTTGCATGTTTATCAGCTTATATGGTTTGGATCTTTTTTTATTTGTTGGATCGTTATTGTGCGTGTCTGATGCATTTTGTTTCCCAGATTCGGGAAACCATCCCTTTCAGATTTTTGGATTTTTGATTCTGATTCTTGGAACTCTCTGTGCTAAAGGTATATAAATGTATTATTTGTTTTCTTTGCAGCTAAATTTTACTTTTTTTTTTGTTTTGTTTTGGTGATTTGGGACCTTTTTGTGCATGTTTGGGTTGTTAATTCGTAATGCATGTTTTCTTGCTGTTTTTTGTGCCAGCAATTTTATTTAAATCCACAGCTGCTTTTTTTCATTTGACTTGCTGTGATGGTTATGCTTGATTCATAAGATTTGAGGTAGTCGTGATAAAATTAGAAGAGTGATATCTATGTTATTTTGGATTTGTGTGAGTGATTTGTCAGAGCAATGAGTAAATTTCATATGTAGTGTAAGGTCAAGTTTAATAATCATTAATGCGATTTGGTATATGTCTAGTCGAAACGCTATCAAATTGTAGATACACAGTTTGTTGGTGCAGCAGAGGGCTGGAAAATTTTTTCAATATGTTTTTTATGGTTTGGCTTTTTTCTGTTGGGCCTTTCCCCGGCTAAAACAGTGCATTTTGCAAACCAAATACATATATACAGTGCATATGACATGATGAATACATCTGGATTTGGTTGGGATGATGAGAAAAAATGTGTTGTTGTGGATAGTGACGAAATACTACAGGAGTGGGTGAAGGTAAATTTTTTTTCTTATTCTTTATCAATTAGTTGCTTTGAAAGTCTTAACCTTGATTTCTTTGGGTTCTTATTGTAGAAACATCCTAATGCATCTTGCAAACCAAATAAACCATTCCCGTTGTATCCACGGCTATGTACAGTGTTTGGGAAAGACCGAGCCACGGGTAGCATTGCTGAATCAGCAGCAGATGCAATTGAAAATATGGGTTTGGAAAGTGAGGATTGTGAGACTTCTGAGATGCCTCCGCTTTCACCTACCCCATCTCCTTCTGTTGCTACATCTAGTGCTTCTCAATCTGTTAGGAAGAGGAAGAGGAGCAGGAATGATGGTGATGCAAATATTGTATCTGTTATAAGTGAAGGTTGGAATAAAGCTGTTACTGAAATGAAGAAATTAGGTGAAAGTTTTACTTTTAGAGAAGCAAAAGCTAGACTACCTTCTAAGCTTTAGGCCATGAGTCTCCCATACGATCAGGTGTTAAGAATTTCAATGAAGTTAGTGAAAGATACCGATTTGATGGGTATTTGGACCATCTTGGATGACTCACAGAAGCCAGATTTCATTAAAGTGTTTATGGAGAGCCTTTGAGGTTTTAGTATTTGTGGTTTTAGTATGGGGAACTTTATCAACTTCTAAGAGTTTTCATTATTACTTTAGCAAGACATTATTTGTTTTTTAAGTCAGGACGAATGTTTGATTTCGAATATTTCATGTTTAAGTTATGCATATTTCATTTTCTTTGTTTAAGTTCTAAATGTTTAAACCCTAAAATGTTTACGATATGCATGATCATTAAACTTATATATTTTTCAACATTTGTCATGTGCTCTTAAGTGGTTTGCCTTGTTCCTGCAATGGGGAATATTTAGAGGGGTGTCCTTCTAAACAAGACCAATTCTAATGTTTGTAGAACCTAAACTCCCTGAACAACAACCCACAATTGAAAGGACCAAAATTAGGGACTAAAAATTGAATTGGGGTGTGGGTTTTGCAATTTGCACAATAAAATTTGATGGGTTTGTGGTGAAAATTCGAATGGAGGTGTAGAAAACGGGAAAAATTACAAATTTTAAAGGGGTTTGAATGTGAAACACAACATATACCTATTAAAATTTGGACCAAGAAAAACAAATAATGGATAATAGTGTTCAAATTTGAACAACTTATTTAAAATAAAAAAAAAAAAAAAAGTCATGTCCCATTCCGCCCATAAAATTGTACCAAACAACAGACGGAACATGGGTATTTTAGTCATTTTAATCTTTTGGTTCCGTTTCGTCCATGTGCTACCAAACGCAGGATGGAACAACCGTCTTGTTCCGTCCTGCGCGTACCAAACATAACACAGAACATCTGTTTCATCTCGTCCCGTCCCGTCTGCGTACCAAACGCTACCATAAGTAACAAGAGGGTAGGCAAACTGCTTTATAAGAATTTCGAGATCACCCTGAGAATTGAAGTTTCTCAAACAGGCAAGCCTGATTGCCACAATATCTGCTCCGATTTCCTTAGCCTTGTCTCATTCAGCATTTGGTCCACCGTGGTTCCCATTTGCAGCGTACATAGCGAGAAATTTTTCAATGTGACAGGCACACGAGGTAGTACATCGTATATCACTGTAGAAATAGTGGAATATGTGTTTTAAAAAGTTAATAACTTAAAAAATAAAATTTCTCATCGCTTACTTAAAAACACATGGTGTACCATCCGTATTCCCGTCACAATAAAAAATTTTCCGTACTTAGCAGCGTATGACTGCTCTGAAATCCGCCATTGCTAGTGTGAAGATCCAGGCAGTAAACTGAAATCATAAACGCCAACGCAACACAAGAATAACACGTTAGTTCATCGAACACAAATGCTACATATGAAGAGGTACTATCATTTCAAATGCTACAATTGCAGGGAAAGAAAACAATTTCTGATAAGGCACCTTTACTTCACCTGGACATCCAATAGTGCTTCTTCTTAAACAGTTAAACCGAGAACTCCTCAGTGTATATATATTTAATAATTATCAAGCTTATTTTTTCTCATAGGATAATGTAATAAACAACCTAATAGTTGAAGGTTGGGAAGGCTAACAGAAACATTTTAGCAGGCCTTTTTTGGCCACCATCGTGTTGTTCATCAACGTTATAAATGAAACGCAAAATACGTTGTATGGAATAAGAGTTTAAAATCCATTCTTAACCATTAGGCCTCTTCGTAATATTTTTTTTTCAAACGGTTGTTAAATATCCTCGTTGATGATGAAAACATTCCATTGCAAATTTAACACATACTACTATCATTTGACAAAAATAAAAAATAAAAAATCAATCTTGCGTGCTCCCCAACTATTCGAGTGTTGACGAACACATCCAAAATCGACTAAAGCGAAGTTTCACTTTGAAATCCATATTAAATCAAGAATCGTAACAACTTATCTTACTATTTGATCCCACTTGCATTCTTTTTTCCTCATAAATCATATTTAAACATGAGAGTTCAATAAAATTAAATATTTAAAAAAATATCCTCATGTTTAATTATTTATGGTGCTTCGGTGTCTATAATAATGAAATAAAATATCATCACATTTTGGAAATTAGGGGTCAGACAAGTGGGTTAGAACATTGTTTTCCTCCCTCATGACACCCAAATTTGAATTTAGGGATTAACGAAACATTTTTGGTACTGTTCACTTTTAACGTTAAGAACATTTTTACTTTAAAAAGTCACTCCTAGTACTATTCACTTATAATACATTTTTATCTTTTTGGTTAAAACTCAATTTTCAAACCATTTTTATTAGTTTTCCTTTTAAATTAGTGTTGGATATCGTTGGTATAAAAAAAAATACTATCCTCATATTTAAGCTTTAAAGTAGGACATGGATCCTCCCCGGATCCATGCATCCTAATCATAGAGATCCACCAATCCAGACCATTGAAATTTGATCCAACGGCTAAAGTTATTATAATTTTTAAAGTAGATCTCTGTTTATAGCCATTTGATTAAATTTCAATGGCCCGAATTGATGGATCCCTAGGATTAGAATGCATGGATCTAGAGAGGATCTATGTCCTTTAAAGTACACATAAATTGATTTAAATAACATTGTAAACTTTTCAAAAATAAAATCAACCAAACTCCAATTCTTGCAATTTTATCAGTTAACTTAGAAATTCAAAAACAATAGCCAAGAAGAGATATATATATATACATATATATATATATATATATATTTATAAACAATAGGGATTCTGCTTTAGTCAAGGCATTTCTCTTCATATATCTCTCAAGGCATTTCCTTTCAGTTGAAGTAGTTGCTTCTGCTAAATGCAAGTAATGCAACTCAAAAGAAAGCAGCTGACAACAACCTATCAAACTTTGCAATTAGCAGGTAATTAGAGGCTAATACTACTGTCAAGGTTTCCGGTTTTACTTTGCACACTAGTCCATCAGGCCACCCCGTTTGAGGCGCTTACTGTTGCGCTGTTCTGGCGGTTTGATCTTGAAGGATACACGGGTGGTATCAGGTTTCTTCCCTTTCTCGGGCTCTCGTTGAACCTTGAAGGCAGCAAGTGGAACCGAGCATCTCCAATTCAGCTTATGCTTTTCCAGCTTCACTATCTCTTTTTCGATGTCCTTGTATGGGAATTCTGGCTCGAGGTTGTTGTCTTTGATACATTGAATCGCAGCCTTCAGACCAGCTATGTGGTCGTCTAGCACCTCATTCTGTGAGCACAAGTAAAGGCTTGAAACATGTACATTTACATCGAAAATGATCCCGAATTTAACTATTTAAGCAGCAGGAGCTATAGGATGTCCAAGGAAGATGTAATATACCTTTTCATCAAGTGATCTTTTTACCAGCCATTTTGTGCAGTAAGACTTCCTTGCAACTTCCACGTATTCTTTTAAGAGTAACACCGGCGGGAACCTGTCAGTTAACTTGAAGGTGCAAATCAAGCTGACAGCTTCAATCAGTTGCTTCCTTTCAATAAAATCCTGAACAAAATCTGCAGCATGTAAAACAAAATTGACGGATTCATCAAACAGCTCCAGAGAATTTCCGTAAGGAGAATTGCAAATTATAACTACCTAAACTTAAAGAAGTCACCACTAGCAAATGCATTATCAAAAGAAAACATATTTGAGGTGGGAAAGAAATTTGAACGCAACCTAATTATGCAGGTAAAACGTAGGACGCAATCCTAACTTTGTTCCCAATTACTGGAACTCTCACCCGAGGAGAAGAGAACCATTCAGAAAAACTATCTATCAAACGAATCAAAAGACACTTGTATGTAAATTTTTCAGAGCTTCTGAACCACAGTAATAAAACTTTCACCTTACAATATATAATACATCCACAAAGAAAATTCAGTCTAGCCTGTAAACATTCTCTTTCTAAATTTCATGTACATTTTCATGATAGCTTATACAGAATCATGAAGTTTTCCATCGATCATCTTCAAGCCATTGGCAAATATTCACCCAATTAAATCCCGAAGGCAGTGTAAAACAGCCAAAGCTATCACCCTAGCACAATGGACACATGAATGGCATCTAGCTAGGACACTCATAATTACAACCAGCTATAGCCGAAAATTTGTGAACAACCAAAAGAAACAGATAAGAGCAATGGTCCTGGAACAAAACACCACACTATGAAAGTTGATTTTCAAGAAATTTACCAGGGATCATATCTGCAAAACCAATTTCCTGGCATGATTCCAAGGCCTTTTTATGCTGACAAATCGTCCCAAGAAGCTTTACAATCTCATCTCTGTTAAAGGTAGAAACCAATCCATATGTAACTATAAACTGTAAAAACCCCAAAATCTCCATTGAATTTTCAGAATCAACTCTCATTTTTGCTTTCCACTGGACTGCTAGCTCTTTTGCATTTTTTATCACATTTGGTCCAATAGGCGTGGAGACATCCATTAGATCATTCAACAGGGAAATGCTATCCTCCATGACAGCAGATTCACAACCAACATCTCCTTTTCTCCAGCACTGAGCCAAAGATTCTTTTATCAACTTCAAAACAACTTCTCCTGGGTCCAATGATATTTGTAGATTAAAAAGCATTTTGGTCTGTACTGACTCGTTCTCACTTAAATGCTCATTTGTACAGCCCTGCAAATTCCTTGCATCTGTGTTTGCATTCGGTTGAAGATCCAGAGAAGATGAAATTGCTACATTTATAACAGGTGAAAATTCTGGTTCCTCAATTTTGATAGGCAAAGAAATGCTGTTACCTGCTGTCCAGTTGCAAGAAGAAACAAAGAAAAAGATTACTTGCCAGGGTTGTGCTTTACTAAAGTGGTAAGCAGTAGGATTGGGGTATGGCATAGCCATTGTGTTTTGCATGTATCAGACACCAATGGTGTTATGTGCAAATTGGAGACAGAGGCTAACTAAAAGATCAAATTAGAAAAATTTGCAGAATTCCAATAACGAGATCTGGGATGAAGCGGTTCAAAGCAAGAGTATGTGCGGCACCAGATACCTTCACTAAGATACTTACATGACAAATGAGAAGAGAACATGAAACAGCAGATGCGAAATCCTTAAATAACACAGTTACAAAATTGGGATGAATAGAACTGATTACGTTTTTTCAGGCCAGCAAAAAGGAGAAGTATTTACTTGCAAAACTTTAAAGCCCTATCATCTCTACATGATATAACAACTACATCTTCGATTAACTGAATAATCTGCAATTTTGAAACGAATAAACAGCTGACATAAATAGGACTGGAAAAGAGCTTACCAGGTGCCCTATCTGTGATACCAAGGGCCTGGCATAGCTCAGTTCCTTGCTCGTGCTGAGCCACTATACCAAGAAAACTCTGAAGCTCCTTCGAATCATAAACAGTTGTGATTTCATACACAGAAACAAGCTCCAGAAAACCCAAAATCTCCAATCCATTCTCGGTTGCCACAGTCATCTTAGCCTTCCATTCAGCCGCCAAAGCCCCTGCTTCTTTTCTCACCTGAGGATTGATTTGTAGTGAGAATCTCTTCAACTGCTGTAACAAAAGAATACAACTCCTCCTTATAACTGTCAAATCATAGACAAACTCAGTGGTGTCCACGGTCCAATTTGAAGGGTAAAACCCTTGCATTGCATCCAAAACGAGCTTTGCTGGGTCAGATGATGCCTGAAGAACAGCTTCAATTTCACTACATACAAAATCGGTTCTCGTGCAGTGCTCATTCATGAGCAACTGCAAGCATCTGCCATCCCAGGAACAATTATTCTTCTCCTTGGATTTCAGATTTTGGATGTCTTCCTTGGATTTTTGCAGCAACTCAAATTGTTTTTGTTTTGATTCGAGCTCTCTGACCTGTTCTTCAAGCTGCCTCTCTTTCGTTTTAACTCCATGGGAACCTTCTTGTAACAACTTCTCTTGTGAATCCAAAATTTGTCGGCGTTCTTGAATCGTCAAATCAAATTGTTTTTGTTTCGATTCAAATTCTCTGACCTGTTCTTCAAGTCGCCCTTCTTTCATTTCGAGTCCATGGAAACCTTCTTGCAACAACTTTTCTTTTGAATCAAAATGCTTTTGGCGCTCTTGAACCATCAACTCAAATTGTTTTTGTTTCGATTCAAGCACTCTGACCTGTTCTTCAAGTTGCCTCTCCTTCATTTCGAGTCCATGGCAACCTTCTAGCAACAACTTTTCTTTTGAATCCAAAGGCTTTTGGCACTCTTGAACCACCAACTCAAATTGTTTTTGTTTCAACTCCATTGCCCTGATGGTTTTCTCTTTAGATTCGAGTGTACTGTAACATTCCCTAATCGATTTCTCAAGGCCACCAAGTAACACCTTTTTCAATTGAATCTCCTTGTGACATTCTTCGAGAGATTTCTGCACCGCTTTAACCTGCTCTTGTTTCGAAACCAAATCTTTCACGGTCTCATCAATAGACCCCTTCATCGCATTTAATCGCCTTCCGTTCACTTCAGTGACCTCCTTCTTCACCTTCAGCTCCCTAGACTTCTCATCCAAACTTTTCACAACCGAATTCAATTTCTCCGTTTGCTCTTCGATATCATTTTTTATCAAATCACGTTCCCTCTCCTTTCCCCTAACCAACTCCTCAATTTCCAACAACCATTTCTCCTTACCACCAACCTCTCTTCTTTTCTCTTTCGCCATTCTCTCGATTTCATACAATTCCTGAGCTTTGGACTCCAATTCCGATTGAAAGTTCAGAACTTTAGCCCCCAACTCCTCCTCGCGCTTCTCAACCTCCCGCTGCCGGGTCCGGAGTGAGTTCCACTCCGAGTCGAACCGTTCCTGAAGCTCTTCAAACTGGGTCTGGAGCAAGTCAATGTGGTCCAACAGATGCTTCCACTGCATGACCAGATTCCCATGCTTCAACTCCGGTTCATCTGAACCGGACACCATAGTTTCCATCTTTGAAGTCTCTGCAACTTCTGCAGCAAAACAAAAGAAAATCGAAACCCTAAATTCTGCAATACTATGCCATATGAATATGGAGAAAGAAAAATGATAAAATCCTAATGTGCCATGGCGATCAGAGAAGGTACATTTCCAATTTTCTCAGAAAAAAAAAAAAGCCCCTAAAACAGAGGAGGTGAGATGTTGAACCAGAATGCGAGGGAGAGAGCTACAATACGACACCGTGTCGACGTACCTGAGTCAGTTTCGCTACAATACGACGCCGTATCGGCAATGGCGGAAGCTTCAAGCTTTCTTCTTCAGCTCGACGTTCTCAGTAGCTCAGAGGCGAGAGCTCATGCAGAATCATTCTCTACAGAGCTCAGTGGGTTTATTAATTGTAAGATGCATCTGGGCTGTTGGTTTAGAGATGTGGTGAGTCAACGGATAGGATTGAGTCTAACCGGGTATGGCCATTAGGCCAATCAGAAACGAGTCTTGTTCCGTACGCGTGACTGCCACGTGTCTATCGTTTTCCCGCCTTAGCCTATGATCGGTCAAAATTGGAAGAAAATTTTAGTTGCGATAAAAACACAAGTGGTACACCACGTGTTTTAATATGAGTGATGATAAATTTTATTTTTTAAGTTAATAAATTTTTAGCCCATATATCTCACCATTTGTATAGTGACACGTAGTGTACCACTTCGTGTACCGGTCATATTGAAAAATCTCTCCAAAATTAGTCTTATGTTAGAAGGAAATGGGGATCCCAAGGAAATACAGTTTTCAGGGAAACAGATCCATATTTTGGTCATAATATAAGTGTAGTTACTTCAAAAAAAAAAAAATTTAAATCATTTGTACTATAACACTTGGTGTATCGAGCCGTGTTTCCAACACACTAAAAATTTCTCCAATATTTGATGGGACATCCAACCTGTTTAAATCAAAACTGATCAATAGTTATCTTTCTATGAAAAAATTTGATAAGGTTTTTTTTAGGAGAAAATACTGAGGAAGTACGATATTCATTGCAACCATTTATGATTTATAATTCAAGAAGTTAAGAACGTTTATGGCATATAACTCAAGAAGTTACAAGCATTTATCTCTACACCTGTAGTCATGTGTTTTATTCTCCCTCTTCCAATATAACTCGTACAGAAACAGAAAGAGGACATTTTTTGAGTTATCAAATGAAAGAGTTCGTAGTATGGTTGTCTTTTGCATAGAGAAAACAAAAACATATAATTTGGCATCAAAATAGGAAAGACACTTGTTTTGATTTGCTATCCAAATGGTAAAAATTTCTACGGTGCTTCGAAGTATCCTGTAATGTGGGTTTAACCATCCTATACTGTGGGTTTAACCGTTAAAACTTGGTCGGTGTATTTTTGACCAATAATATTCTAACAGTTAAAAACTCCGCAGTATAAGATACCCAGAGCACCATAGAAAATACCCAAAATGCTTTGAACTTCAGTAGCAAGAATTTGGGCAACATCCTAAGCCATACACAGTAATGTTTTCTAAACATGTCAAGGACTCTACACTACAACAGTCAAAGGGAAGTAATGCAACCCACAAACAGAAAGCAGGCTGGCGACCTACCGAATTCACGTCGTAGATACAATTACGTGTGACTCAAGGAAGACGTTATAACCGTATAAGGACGGTGTAAGCTAGAATCAAAACTGTACACAGGGGTTGAAAGTGGTTCGTCGAAGTTTGCATGTGTGGAGGGTTCCCTGCTAGGTTTCGCTAGGGCCAGAACCATGAGTGCTGGGAAAGAACTGATTAGAGTTACATAAACCGGCATCCTGCATAGCACTGAAATTACCACTAATCTCATGATCGTTGGAAGCCAAGGGTGGGAATCCAAAATTTTCAGCCGGCTGAGATGACGAACTGAACTGCATGCGACCAAAATTAGCACCAATTTCATGGTCCATAGCAAACTGCAAAGGGTGTCCATAGTTTTCATACAGCTGAGACGACGAAGTCAACTGCATAGAACCAAAACTGCCACCAGTTTCATGGTGGTTGGCAGCCATACTAAACTGCCCAGGGTGTCCATTATTTCCAAATAGCTGAGATGACGGATTTAACTGCAAATGGAAAGTTGTGCAGGATCTAGCAGCAGCTGCTACAGCTGTCGGATGACTTCTATTTTGACGTTTCTCTGGTGGTTGAAACTGGGGGGCAGAACTAGTACTGCATCTCTTCCTTCTTTCATGTTCTTGTTGTTCACACGTGGAGGCAATAGCCGTTGGCAAGCGTCTCAAATTCTCCTTCAGTCTTTCCAGCTGAACTATTTCCAATTCAATGTCCTTATAAGGGTATTCGGACTCAAGATTGAGATCCTTTATGCACCAAATGACACCCCTCAGATCAGCTATTAGGTTGTTTATTACATTATCCTGTGAGAAAAAATAAGCCTTGATAAATATATATATACAATAAGGAGTCCTTGGTTTAACTACTTAAGAAGAAGCGCTATTAGATGTCCAGAAGAAGTAAAGATACCTTTTCATAAATTGTTTTCTTTCCCTGTAATATTGCACGGAAAGACTTCCTTACATCCTCCACGTATTTACTTAAGAGTACCACTGGCGGGAACCTGTCAGTTAACTTGAAGGTGCAAATCAATCTAACAGCCTTAATCGGCTGTTTCCTTTCAATCAGATTCCAAATAAAACCTGCAAAACAAAATGGCAGGTTCGTCAAACTGCTCCTGATCAGTTTCACTGAAAAATGACAGTTTCACCACCCAAACTTGAAGTTACTGTTAGCAAAGCCATCAACAAGAAACACGATTTTTTAAGGAAGTAACCAACCCCAAGCTATCACCCAACACTATGGACACAGAAATGACATCTAAGGCATTCACAGTTACAAACATCTATAGCCAAAATATAGTAAACTGTAGAGAAATGTAATGGAATACAAACATCACATACGAATGTCAATGGTCGAGAAACTTACCAGGGATCTTATCTGCAAAACTAAGTATCTGGCATAATTGTAGGACCGGTTTATTCTGACATATAATCCCAAGAAGCATCACAGTATTATCTACACTCAAGGTCGAAAGCAATCCAAATGTATCCACAAATTGCAAAAAACCCAAAATCTCCAATGAATTTTCCTTATCTATTCTCATTTTTGCTTTCCACTGGACTGCTAGGCTTGTTGCCTCTTTTTTCACATCGAGGGCAACATTTGATGAGGTTTTCATCAGCTCGTTCAACATGGGAATGTAGGTCTTCACGAGATTGTCTATGAAACCAACATTTCTATTGCTCCAGTACTGATGAAGAGATTTTTGCATCAAGTTCAAAACAATTTTTTCTCGGTCTACCGGCAGTCGTAAAACATCAAGCAATTCATTATTAGCTGAATCATTCCCACTTAAATGCTCATTTGGACGCCCCTGTGAATTCCTTGCATCTGTGGGGGCATTCGCATTTAGTTGAAGAATTGGAGAAGGAGAAGCAGCCACATTTCTGACTGTTGAGGGTTCTGGTTCCTCAATTTTGATAGGGATAGAAAGGGCGCTATCTGCTATGGAATTGCAAAAGGAAACAAATCCAGGCAGTGCACAGGTCAGTACACGAATAACTTTGAATAAAAGATATCTACAACATTATGTCGCATTTGTGCTTCTAGTCAAGAGTTAACCAATAGGTGGCGGTGGGCATATCTTTTTGGTTCAAATTATACCGAGAAAAACTCATATAAATAAAATAGTACCTAAGCATAAATAAGAAAATGCTTCTTTTTCGTAGTTCAGATATCAGATGATATTATGCGTAAATCAGAAAGGCACAGCCTAAAAGGCAAACTGAAGAGTATATGCCAAATTTGCACCACCAGCCAATATTAGAGAACGAGTAGCCTTCCCCAGAGTGTACCTGATTATTAGACTCTCATAATGTGTTCTACGCTGTTGAAAGCTAGATCCAAAGGAGGTGTGTGATGCATAGCTAAAAACATGCCAGTTACTATCCAAATGACTAAATAAATACCAGCTAATGCAGGGATCATTTCTACGCAGTGGCAGAGCCAAGATTATTTTTTAAGAAGGGTTAGCTATATATGGTAAATTGTATCTATATACGCAATGCAATCCTTATAAACATTCCAACTTTGATATCCCATCTGTTACTATTCCAAAATCAGAATCATAATGAGAATGTGAGCCTTCGCACATCATTCAAAAGTAACTTAGATATAAATATACATTTAGTTGAGAAGAATATCCCTCGTATAGTTGTATATAACACACACGCACAATATGTTTTAGCTGAGAAGAAAATGGCAGTTCTTACCGGATGCCTTATGTGTCATGCCAAGGGCCTGGCGCAGTTGAGGTGCATGTTCTGGCTGAGAAACTAAAGCAAGAAGACTTTGAAGCTCTCTCGCATTATAAGTTGAGGTCAGTTCAAATGCCGTAAGAAGCCACAAAAGACCCAAAACCTCTAAGCTATTCTCAGCCACCACCGTCATCTTTTCCTTCCAGTCATCCGCCAACTTCACTGCTTCTTCTCTCACCAGAGGATTGATCTGTGGTGTTAACCTCTTCAGCTCCTGTAGCAAAAGAACACAACTCCTTCTAATAACTATCAAATCATAATTAAGCCCCATGTTGTCCTCAGTCAAATTTGAAGGGTAAAACCCTTTCATTGCGTCCAAAACCAATTTTGCTGGGTCTGATGATGCTTGAAGAAAAGCTGACAATTCACTACTCAATGAATCAATTCTCTTCAAACTCTCCTTCATGAGTAACTGCAAGCCTTCAGCGTCCCTGTTGATGCTGGACTGATTAGTTGTGGAAGAAGAAACAATGACACTGTTATCAGGGGTAGAATTTCGAATCGAAACAATATCTTGCTGTTTCAATTCAAGTTCTTTAGCCCGCTGCTCAAGCTGCCTCTCTTTTAATTCAAGATCATTGGAGCATTCTTGTAACAACTTTTCTTGTGAATCCAAATTCTTCTTTCCTTCTCGAATCAAATTTTCAAGTGAATCGAAATGTTGTTCTTTCAACTGAACCTCATTGAGGCATTCATTCACTCTCTTTTGAATGAAAGTAAGATCCTTAACTTTTGACTCAAATTCTCTCTCTTTCAGTTCGAGTTTAGTGGACCACTCCTCCATGGATTTCTTCAGCAAAGAAAAATCTTTCACTTTCAAATTCATTGCATCAATTATTTTCTCTCTCGATTCAATTTTCTTAGAGGATTCCTCAATCAATTTACGAATCAAACTAAGTTTCTTCTCTTTATCCTTCATCTCTCTGTCACATTGATCAACCTTTCTTTCCGCCTCTTTAGCTTGCTCCTTTTTCAAAGCAAATTCTTTCTTCCGCTCCTCAATTGACCCCCGAATCCCATTTAATCGCATCTTTCTAAACTCAATGTCCTCATCATACTTCTTTAACATTCGTAGAACCCCTTTCAATTTTTCCTCCTTCGACTCAACCAATTTTGACTTCTCTTCCACAGCTTCCTCATACCAGTTCAATTTACTTTTTCCATGTTCAATCCCTTTTTTGATCGAATCATACTCCCTCTCTTTCTCTCCAACCAATCTCTGAACTTCTTCCAGACGCTTCTCCTTAGCAGAAAGCTCCTCCTTGTGCTCTTCAATCGATGACTGAAAGTCGCACAAGGAAGACTTGAGTGATTCAACCTCATTTGATTTCTCTTCAATCAACCTCTCAAGTCCATGCAATTCCTCGGATTTGGCTTTGACTTGGCTCCGCAAAACTCCACTTTGCTTCTCCTTATCCTGGACCTCTTGAAATAGACTGAGGATCTCGTCCCGCATAGAATCAACACAGTCCAAAATGTCCTTAAATTGCAGGGCCACCTTTCTCTGCCTCAACTCTGATTCTTCCAAGTTCAAACCTTTCTCTTCCATTCTTACTCTCCTGCCCCTGTAAAAACCCCAACTTGTTAAGGCTACACGGCCACGGAGAACAGAGAGTTTGAAAAGCTCAAGCAAATAAAAAAGAAACATAAAAAACCTGGTTTCCCTGAAAAGCTCTCCCGCCATGGAAGGTACATTTTGTTGAATATGTGGCCAAATTACATCTACTTTCCGCTAATAGTAAAAGTTAGCAATGATGATGTTTGCTAGGGTAAGAAAAAATAAAGACTAGGAAGTAGGCTTCGTTTTTTCCTTTGGCATTTTTCAAGGAGGCAGATTGTCTGCCACCTGTTGGGTGCTCTTCCCATCCCCTCCTACTTTAAGCCACGTCAACATTTTATATTTCTATTATTTTTTGTTTTATTATCTCTATAAAAAAAATCAATATAAAATATTGACGTGGTTAAGAACAAAATAGGAGGGGATGGGAAGGGCACCCCAAATAGGAGGTCTGCCTCCATTTTTCAGAGGCAGCTGAAGCTGCTGTTGGTTTCATGTAGCAGCCGAAAGAAGTGTGAAAGCTGGCAGCAATTGCTGACTTTTGTTTGCAGCAGACAAGCTTCAGAAAAAAAGGAGAAAAATAAACATAAAAACCCTAGCTCTCCCGCCATGGAAGCTACATTTTCCCAAAACCCTAAAAACAGAGTAACAGGGGAGAGCAGAAAAAAGCATTGTGCTTGGTATCACTGCCATGGAAGGTACATTTCCCAAAACCCTAAAGTATAAAAACCCTAAAAGGACTGTTCATTTTCTCCAAACCCTAGAAATACTATTCATTTTATCAGAAATTGAAAGGGAGAGAGGGATTCATTTGACATACCTTCGACTTGGGTCTTTAAAACTTTTTCTTGCAGTGGATTTTGTGGGAAAATTAGGGCAAGCTTCTTCGTCTTCAACCTCCAGCCAGTGCCTGCAAGGTTTTTGTCACTTTTTTGAAGCTCTGTCTGTGTCTGGAGCTCTGGAGTTCAACATTTCTGAATCATGCAGATGATTCCATACAATATACAAATCCTCAAAAGATCACGTCTTTGAAATGACATTTGGACAGGCTTTTAAAATTCGACACGTGTCCTGCATTTTCAAATTTTCCTTTGTTGTGATTTTCTTAAAAAGTGAATTTACCATTTAACCAGGCAACCAAAGTTGTGAAAACATTTAGGTACCGTTTGGTACATGGGACGGGACGGAACAGAGTGAGACAAGACGTTCCGTCCCACGTTTGGTGCGTCTAAAACGGGTGAAACGAGCTGTTCCACAGAACGAGTTTTGGGTGAATTTTCGTTCCGCCTCACCCCCCTGGAACGACTCGTTCCACATCCGTGGAACACAAAATTATAACCTCTCCGTCTCCTTCTTCTTCCTCCTTGTTTCCATCCGAGGGCATATTTGCTCCCGCTCTGTTCCGTTCCGTCTTGTCCCGTCCCGTCCCGTCTGCATACCAAACGATACCTTAAGGAATGCAGTCAGAGACCAGAAGCAACACAGTCGTTTTGTGATCTGCAGTCAAATAAAATTTTCAATGTGTTGAAAACACGATGCATTAAGTGGCATAATATAATTTATTTGAATTTTTTATATTTTTAACTAATTATATTATGAGCTTGTTTTTCAAATGAATGAAAACATTTTTAGAAACAATTTTTAGTAAAAATGTTAATAAATTCTGAAAAAACATTTAAAATACTTCCTGCATAAAGCACATAATTAATGTTTCTTGTAGAAAGCATTTGAAGTGTTTTTAAAACTTAAAAATACTTTCTCTAAAAACGTTTTCAATCATTTTAATACTTTCAAATGAGCCTTATAACACTTAAACTCTTGTAACAGTGGTTCTTAAGCAACAACTTCTTCATGAATCGGAAAGAGTTTGTGCTTCATTCCACTACCATGTTCCCGTATTTTTGCCATTTAGAGAAGGAGGGACCACGGAACCATGCAACTTGCCACGTGTCCAACTTTTTTGTACTGGTCGTTCGTTGACTTGTTTTGACTAAGGATTAAGCGCTTAATCTCTTGTTTACTTTTAGTTTCAAAGTAATTTGATTATGTTGTTAACAAATTAAAACGTCGATTTTGCTCAACCCATGGACAAAAATCTTTAAGCATCTCCAAATTTTGGGCCCAAAACTCTTGTATTTTTTATAGTTGCAAGTTCGATAAAATTAATTTTATTTGTTACAATAAAGGCCTAAATGGATTAATAATTTTCATGATGATTAAGTAATTGAAAGATAGTTCTTGTAATTAAAAAAAAAATAGGATTTAAGCTTCTACAGTGAATTCTATTAGGATTAGGCACAAAATTGAAAATTCCGTCAACTTTCCATTAATTGTTAACATATGAGGCATACATGTGAGACTAAGAACATAAAGTTAGCCTTACATGTAAGTCCCACGTGCTAACAATTAACAAAGAGTTCCATTTTAGCCTAATATGTGTGACTCACATGCTATTAATTAACAGAAAGTTGACGGAATTTTTAATTTTGAGTATAAATCCTAACAAACTTCACCATAGAGACTTAAAGCCTAATTTTTATTTTTATTTATTTTTTATTTTTTTATCACATGAGCTATCTTCCAACTATCTTATCATCACGGAGACTAATAATTCAATTAAGCCTAAAATAAATATGTGTTACCCAATGAGTCCTAATCGGACAACACGCGTGGTGCGGGCGTTCAAACCAAAAAACTTCTTATATTTGAAAGGATAATATTAGGGAGACCAAAAATTTAAACTAAATTTACAAACTCAATGATGCATAACTAATAGGAAATTAGGAAGTAAGCATGTTAATCAACACGTAAGTAACAATCCAATCATCAACTGCATCATTTAGTTTGCAAATTTGATTTAAAAATTTTGATCCCGCTAGCATTATCCTATTTGAAAACAGCTCTAACTATATCAACTTTGGACAAAAAAGGAAAAAAAAATGACAATATGTCAAAGGGTATCCACAATAGTAAGGTCAAATTAGGTTGCTCCTCCTAATAGCAGTAGTGCAACTTACAGAAAAGAGCGGGCTGCCAACCTACCAAAGTTGTGCCACCAAAAAAAAAACCAGGAGGAAACGTTACGAGGAAGTTACCCGTAAGCAGCACTGTGATCTGGGACGGGTCAGAGTTACGCACCGGTCTTTTGTAGTTAGCATGTATAGCAGGTTCGTACTAGGTCTAATCAGGAACACAAGGACGAGGATTCGGGATGGCAGTAAAACCGGTACCAGCATTAGCACCAATTTCATAGCTGTTGTCATCCCCACCGAACTGCCCACGGTGTCTATAGTTTTCATGCCACAAAGATGGCTTCCGATACCCTGGGCCGATTGATTCAGATGTCCGATGATACTTGCTTTGACGCTGTTGCTGTGGTTGAAACCTATGTGGCAAAGTGTTGGGTCTACGTTTCTGACCTCTTCTGTGTTGTTCTGGTTCAACCTTAGAGGGAACTGATCTTTTCTGCTCTTGTCCCTCAACAGTGGAAGCAAGAGGCTTTTCTACCCCTTGTTCGACATTGGAGAACGGAGATTTTTTTTGCTCTTGCACCGCACCTGTGGAGGCAGCAGATTTTTTCTGCTCTTGTCCCTCAACTTTCTGACCACTTCTGTGGTGTTCTGGTTCAACCTTGGAGGGAACAGATATTTTCTGCTCTCGTCCCTCAACAATGAAAGCAAGGGGCATTGCTGCCCCTTGTTCGACATTGGAGGCAAGAGATTTGATCTGCTCTTGTCCCTCAACCCTAGAGAGAGATTTTTTTTGCTCTTGCCCCGCACCTTTGGAGGCAGCAGACTTTTTCTGCTCTCGTCCTTCAACCCTAGGGTCATGCGACTTTTTCTGCTCTTTTCCCTCAACTTTGGAGGCAGGAGCTTTTTTCTGCTCTTGTTGTTCAACCTTGGAGACCGGAGAATTTTTCTGATTGTGTTGTTCAACCTTGGAGGGAGGAGATATCTTTGGACATCTCCGATCCTCCTTTAGTTTTTCCAGAAAAGCTATTCTTGTTTCAATGAACCTGGAAGGGTACTCGAACTCGAGTTTGCAATCCTTGATACATTGAATCACAACTCTAAGATCAGCAATCTGGTTGTTTATACATTTATCCTGTGAACGTAAAAAGTATGCGTCAGTATATGTGTATTTACATTGAAGATGGTGCTATGTTTAACTATTTTTAAGGAAGAGATATTGGATGTCGAAAGAAGTTACAAGGTACCTTTTCATCAAGTGATTTACTTCTCTTGCTATTTTGTATGCACAACCTCTTTGCATTCTCCACAAATTCTTTCAAGAGTGGTACTGGGTGGAACTTGTCAATTAACTTGAACGGGCAAATCAATCGAACAGCTTCAATTAGTTGATTCTTTTCAATAAGATTCCGAATGAAATCTGCTACATATAAAACAGATTTGCCGGATTTATCAAACTGCTCTGAAGAAGTTTCAAATATCTTAAAGAAGATAACGTTGAAGATCAGATCTTGAGAAAGAAAGATTATAGAACATTGAGAAAGCTTCGCTATTGACATTGAAGAAAAGGGATGAAGGGATGAATTTCTTTCATGAGTAAAAGAAAATTCCTAGTTTTTAAATTTTTTTATCGACATAATTTCTTTTCTTTCTCCAATGTTGTATTCAATTTTGTGCAATTGGAAAGAAATAAAAAAGACTCCATCATCTATAAAGCATTAAATTAAACACTTACCAGGGATCTTATCAGCTAAACCAAGTGTCTGACATGCTTCTAGTGCCTGCTCCTGCTGAGAAATCCTCCCAAGAAACACTAAAATCTCTCTATTAAACATAGAAAGCAGTCCATATGTAGCTATGAACTGCAAAAAACCCAAAAGTTCGAAGGCTTGGGTGCCTGCACCAATTTTCGATTTCCAGTGGACTGCTAGCTTTAGGGCATCTTTGTTAACATGAGGTCCAACATGTGGTTTAATTCTCATTAGCTTGTCGAGTAGTGAAATGCACTTCGACATGACAGTTTCTCTAAAACCAACATCTTCTACTGTGCAGTATTTAGCAAAAGAAGTTTGCATCACATCCATCACAAACTTTTCTGGATCTGACGACATTTGAAAAGTAGCCCAAGTTTCGTTCTGCAACAGACAATCCCTACTGAAAATCTCATTTAAAACCCCCTGCAAATGACTAGCATCTGTGGTGTCAGATAGTTGAAGATTCGGAGAAGAAAAAGTCCCTGCATTTTTTACCAGTAAAGATTCTGGTGTCTCAGTTTTGGCTGTGGTAAGAAACAAAGAAAATGCAGTAGGCAGGTTAGAGAGTGAATAGTTCCAAATTTAACATATCGAATATATCTAGATCACTGTGTCCCGTTGTGCTTTGAGTCAATTGGTAAGGTGTGGTGGTCATAAGCTATCACTTAAAGATCCTATCAAAGCCAAAGTAAACAAGTTCAAGACAGAAGGTAGGAGAGAAGTGAATATAAGCTTTTTTTTTTTCAAGCCGGAAAGAAGATTTGCTGAGAGAGCGGGTAAATGAAAATGAGCAGAACATATTTGATGATAACGAGGGAGAGTACCAAGACTGGCTAGAGTGATCGAGGCTTGTTTTGCAAATGTTAAGAGCATAAGATGGTATTATGGGCACATTTGAGATAAAGAAGGCCTAAAAGACCGATTTGGAAGTATATGTAAAATGTGCAATAAGAAGATCCAAGATGAAATGGCAACAAAAGAAGATGAGATATAAGAAGAGAACGAGATACACAACGTAGTTGTAACTTAGGGGCTGAGAATTTCTGAAGGGACTAGTATACAATCCTGCTCTAAACGGCACAACTATAAGGCATGTCGAATTGAAACTTGCCCATTCTTATCATACCATTTTGGAGAGGATCGGAAGAGATAAGTTTCCTTAGAGAGAAATTCATCTTCAATGGACAACATGATCCCTTAAAAGGCACTGTTGCTGGTTTGCTGCTGATATAGAGTTCTACTTATTGACTTAACAGGGATGAGAAACATAATAGGAAATTAGAAATTCAGGTACAAATATGAACAAGAAAATAGAGCTTACCGGGTGCCTTATCAGTGAAACCAAGGGGCCAGGATAATTCAGTTGTGTGTTCATCCTTAGCAACGATCGCACAAAGACTTTGAATCGCATCATAAAACGAGGTGATTTCGTATGTACTAACAAACCGCAGAAAACCCAAAACCTCCAAGCAATTCTCCATCCTAGTCGTCATTTTAACCTTCCAATCACCTGCCAACTTAATTGCTTCTTCTTTCACCTCAGGGTTAATTTGGGGGGAGATACTCTTTAAAGTCTCCAACAAAAGGATACAGCTCACTCTAGTAATGCTCAAATCATAACCACACCTGCTTTTGTCCGCTCTTGAATTTGAATGGTGCAACCCTTGCATAGAATCCAAAACCAGTTTTGCCGGGTCTGGGGATGCCTGAAGAACAGCTGAGATTTCACTACCCACTAGAACATAGTTCTTCAAATGCTCGTTTATTAACAACAGCAAGCCTCTACCATCCATATTGACGCTGGACTGGTTACTTGCGGGAGAAGGAACAACAGCATTGTTGGCAGGGATATGTTCCAATTGCTCAATTTTCACTTGAGAAAGAAGAATACTAGTATTTTCTTTCGCTTTCAGGTTTTGGGTGTGTTCCTCGCTGAATTTTTTTAACGAATCAAACTCTTTATGCTTCAATTCAAGCTCTTTGGCTCGGTCTTCAAGTTGCCTCTCTTTCAGTTTAAGTTTTTGGCTGCGTTCTTCAGAGAATTTTTTTATCGAATCAAATTCTTTATGCTTCAATTCAAGCTCTTTGGCTTGGTCATCAAGTTGCCTCTCTTTCAGTTCAAGGTTTTGGCCGCGTTCTTCAGTGAACTTTTTGATCGAATCAAATTCTTTCTGCTTCAACGAATGCTCTTTGGCCCGATCTTCAAGTTGCCTCTCTTTCAATTCCAGGTCTTTGGCGCGTTCGTCAGTGGATTTTTTGATCAAATCAATTTCTTTCTGCTTCAATCTGAGCTCTTTGTCAAAGCCTTGAAGTTGGTTCTCTTTCTCCTTAAGTCCCTGTGAGAGAGATTCCAAATACTTTTCGCCTTCTTCTTTCGACTTTCTGAGTTCCCCAGCTTTTAACTCGACATTTCTCTCTTTCAATATAAGTTCCCTCTCTTTGAAATCAAGCTTACAGGACCACTCCTCCAACGATCTCTCACGCAAGCAAAAATCTTTATCTTTTTTCGAGTCTATTTCCCTAATCTTTGTCTCCCTTGATTCCACGGCATTCAAGCACTCCACTAACGATTTCTCTATCGCACTAAGTTTCTCCTTCTTCATTTTCAACTCCTTGTCACATTCTTCAACCGCCCTTTCCGCCTCCTTAATCCGCTCCTCTCTTAATTTCAACTCTTTGTCACACTCTTCAACCGCCTTTTGCGCCTCCTTAAATTTCTCTTCTTTCAAATCCAACTGCTCCTCTTGCACCTTAATCAACTTTTCCGCCTCCAAAATCTGCTCTCCTATCCAACTGAACTCCTCTTTGCGCTCCTCAATCGACCCGATAATCTCATTCAACTCCCTCTCCTTCAACTCAGTCTTCTCTACACACTTTTCCAACGCCTCTTCAAACCCCCGCACTTTCTCCGCCTTCAACTCAGCCAATTTCGACTTCTCGTCCACCATTCTCTCAACCCAATTCAACTTCTTCATCCGCTCCTTAACCCGTCTCTCAATCGAATCGCACTCCCTCTTCTTCTCCCCAACAAAACTCTCAACCTCCATCAACCTCTTTTCTTGCACCATAACCTCATTATTATGTTCCAGAATCAAAGACTGGAGAGAGTACAAGTGGTTCTTACTCTGTATAACCTCCTCAGCCTTCTCATCGATCAGACTCTGAATCCTCCCCAACTCGTCCGCTTTCGATTCAATTTCCGAGTTGAACTTCATCTCCTTCGCCGCCAACTCCTCGTCCCGCACACGGACCACCGTCTCGCGGTGGGCGAGTTCCCGGAATCGCGACCCGAGCGAGTACCGAGTCGACTCAAAGTGCTCCTCCAGGTCCTTCCATTGCACGGCGAAGATAATAAGCGCTGTTGCCTGCGCGTGTATGCACTCGTACGCCTTGCTCAGACTCCTCTGCTTCGTCTCCGCCTCCTTCAATTCTGCCTCTATCTTCTCCATTGTCTCCGCCACCGCATAAACCTGAGCGAAACGGCGTCGTGGTGGCGGAGAAGCAAAGAAAACAAGAGCACAAAAAAATCGTCTGTGCTCAGAAACCCTAGAAAAAAAAACAGAGGATTAGACCGTCGGGCTCGCTCTCTCTCTCTCTCTCTCTCTCTCTCTCAAACTGTGATAAAAAGCACGACAGCGTAACGTTTAAATAGGCCGAGAGAAAACCGACTTGTGCTTCCGTACGCAAAGAGGAGTTGACTGAGTGGTGGGCCACGAAAGCATGCAGGTTGCCACGTGTGTGAATCTGGATGGTCGATACGTTTCTCAATTGGATTTGAATTGGAAAAGGAATCTTCTTTGGTTCTCTTCCTCGTAAACCATCAAATTCAGAAATCTAGCTTATTGAAATTTAATACAACAATTACAAACAGAGGTTTATTTTAAAAGTTATAATAACTTCTGATAAATTTCTTAATAATTTTTTAACTGCTCTTATTAGTAATAATTCAGATTTAATGATGTATTTATTTACTTGAAATAATTAAGGATAGGTGTTGGAATCATTAACATGACATGATTACTTGAAATTTGAAAAATAATAAAATTAAAATAATGCATGGGATCAAGAGGAGGAGGGTGCGACTAGGATGAAAAGTGGTGACTTATATGAAAAAGGTTTACTGTAACTATGATATCGTGTTTAATAGAATAATAACATACGTAAGCATTTTTCAACACATCTTATTGTTTTAGTGAATTGAGACGCTATATGGTGATGAACCCATTTTATGTCAGTTGGTCTTCTCAGTGTGACAACTTAGCTTGTTGGTCCAAGGGTCCTTGGATGGATAGACGAGGAGCGTAGAACTTTTGGTTTTCATATTTTAACAATGAAAATAGATGTCAGTGCCTAATCCAATTGCTACTAATTTAGTTTGAAATCGCCTTTAACTAGAATCGAACTTAAGACTTTTTACTTACAGCTGAAGAAGAATATCATTATATCGTAGTACTAAGTGACAATCGATCATGTGATTTAGAAACAAGGTTCAAGTAAATCTTGTGGTCTCAACGTCTTGTATTAGGAATTTAGGATAAATACAATTTATGTTTGTCGACATTCTCCTACATTAGCACCCTCACAACACCAGTAGGTAAAATCTTGTGATTTCTCCCAGATGAATCTTCTCAATTTGAAGGTTACAACGAAATTCCGAAATCAAAGTATAAATTCTTGTACATACGAGAAAGGAGAAGATTACAAATCTCGATGAGCTGATGAATTAAACCACAAGTTTTCCGAAAGTTCCTTGGACAAGCATTCATCAGGGCTTTATACGAACCACGAATGAACCTGTTCAACAATTTCAGCAAAAAGAATCGATCATTACTACAAGGAGGCCAGCAAACCAAGCAGATATAATCCTTTAGTTTAAGCCAACTTGCCAACGAATGGAATACATTTCGAGCGAGTCGTGAGATCATATCAGTTTCAGTATTTCAGTGCACGAAATAATAATGAGACAGATATGTATGAAAGAAAATAGACAGAGGTATTTATTGATGTCAAATTGCAATAACGGGGCAAGCTGCAAGCAGCACGACGTAAAAAAACCAAAGGAGAAAACCATCGAAAACTCCAAATATTCAAGAGTTGAGGCTTTTGATGCATTTAAAGGATAAAACAAGTTTGCATGACAAGCTATTGAATCAACCAACACCATTTGTATTCCAAGAGTAAGGCAGTCAAAGTGAAACCCGTGATACACCAAGTGTTGATTGTCGGAAACAGAAACTTGAGCCCACGAGCAGAATATATAGGGCAGATTATGATTGATTTCGTCACATCTTATCCAGGAAATATGGAATTCTAAGCATGGCTGGTCAACAAAATTCCCATCCTCTTACCGTCTACTACACTTCAAAGTAATATACTGCTCTCTAATTAAACATGAACCACCTAAAATAAGTCAAAAAGACACTAAAGCAACTATCATAGGTGAGAATCATCATCTCTTGACTAGCGGGATACAGACGGACACTTATTCACTAGCCCAAAATTTCATAACTTAACCCACTTTTGGAAAGATTACAAAGAGGATATTGGCAGCTGACACTGCAAAGTGATGCTTAACATATAAGTGGATTGAAGAGGGTATAGATTCTATGGATGATTTACTCTGAAAACAAAGAATTATCGCAGATATATCAAAATTTTTAACTTTACAGGTGAACGGGTTTATTATTGTTAAACAAAACGTCATATACAGCATTGCTAGATGAATCTAAAATGTGCACAGACAGTGTATTCATAATTCTAAAGCAATAAACAGAGAACTACTTACACGCAGGAAGGTGGGAAGGGTCAGCAGAAACGGCACAAGCAATCCCCAAGTTATGAAGAGCCCCTTTTATGACTCCACACGAGAAATGGAGATGCATGTTTGGTTCTTGTGCTGCCTTGTTTTCAGCCGCCTCAGCATTTTCTTGAGACAAGTCTCCATTCTCGGAAGGATCAAGTGACATGCGTGAAACCCAACGAAATCGATTATCTTGCAATACAAAAGTACCCTACAACACAAACACCGTCTTAGTCTTATCAAATTAACCTTAACAAAGAACCGATAAAGAACCCCAATTCAGTAAATGATTCTAAAAAATTACTCTATGATTTGTCTTTAAGTTGTCAATCTGCTTCTTGAAGAGCTCGGACCAGAAGTCCTTGCAGATGAACTTAATTGCATCCAGATGATCAGTAAACCGAGGCCGCTCCATCGTATACCTAACAAGTAAAATTTAACCATAATCACACTCCTATTCCTACAATTTGATTAGGATTTACAATGAGCATTATTTTGTTTACATTAAGTTATAAGCAGACCTAAAATAGCATAGGATTCAATGCCACATACATGTGCTTTCCTTTCCCACATTTTCCCAGCAACCAAACACTCTACCAAATCATCGGGAAAACGAGAAAAATATGTCGAAATAAAACACTTACGAATTACTTTCCCATATTTCATCAGCAACGAAACACTCTACCAAATCAGTACAAACCAAAAAAAGAGAAAAAATTTCGAAATCAAACACTTCGAATTACTTTCCCACATTTTCTCAGCAACCACACTCTACCAAATCATCACAAACGGAAAAAGAGAACAAATTTCGAAATCAAACACTTGAAATTACTTTCCCACATTTTCTAAGCAACCAAACACTCTACCAAATGATTAAAAACGGAAAAAAGAGAACAAATTTCGAAATCAAACACTTTGAAAACATGCATTTTCAGATCTAAAAACCCAAAATCCGTGAGATCAAACAAAGCCAATTCAATTACAACGAAATTAAGGGACAATTAGAGAGGGCGGGGTGGTTGGGATAGAGTGCGGGAAGGTGTACCGCTCGGAGAGCTGGTGGCCAACCTGGTAGCCAATAGCGTCGATCCTACTGGCGGCGAGCTCGGGCTTGTTGGCGTATAACCGATTGCAGTACATAGAGACCATCTCTGTTAGTAGACTATCCACGCAGCTCTCTGAGACCTCCCTCCCCATCTCTCTCTCTCTCTCTCTCTCTCTCTCTCTCTCTCTCTCTATTTTCTCTGATTTTTCTTTCTAAATTAATTTTTATTTTCAGAAAAAGAAGAAAGAAAAATAGATTTTGAGAGTGGACGGTTGGGCCTTATAGAAATATGGGCATGTGGGTATGTGATAATTGGCCCATTGGGCGACCATACGACATTTTAATGGTGAAGAAAAATTATAAATAATTTAGGGTTAAGTAGGATAACTATCGAATTTTAGGAGGTAATTTCAAATTGGTTCTAATCTTTTAAAACATTCTGAATAACTATTTAATGTTTAAAAAGTAAAGATTTGTTAGGTTCACTAGCGTTAAGTGATGATGTGGACAATTATTAAAGCATGGTTTTACTCTGAAGTCGTCTATAAAGCTTTGAGTTTCCAAATCGACACATTTTAGCTAAGTAAATTTATGGCTTAACTTGGTTGAAAGGAGTCTGTTTGGTGAATCAGAGCTCCAAAGATGCCGATTAATAGAGACCAACTTTAGTGTTTGTCTACCTCACCATTTGATGCTAGAAACATCATTCGTTAATGTTGGTAAAGTCATTACTTAACGTCGGTGACCTAACAGATGTCTAATTTTTAAAACGTTAGATAGTTATGTAAAATGTTTTAAAAGTTGAGACTAATTTGAAATCACCCTAAAATCATTTTGATCATTCAGTAAGAGATCTTTGTTAAATTGATGGTATCAAATCATCCTCTCACCTTGAATTGGTTTCTTGAATTTTAATGGAGATTTTTCACGAATGGACCAAAATGATTGACTGTAAACAATCTCAGAAACCACTTTTGTCAATTTAAATCTCAACAACCAAAATGAGATGTTTTGAAAATCTCACATATCATTTTGGCTAAAAAAAAAAAAACTTTTTTTTTCTTCTGAAAACAAACGGATTTGTTTTTCCCAAACATAAATCACCATTGACAAAAATTTATAATCAAACCAATCACAATGACCAAAAAAATTGAAATCATGGCACCAGAGAAATTTTTCATTGCAAATTTCTATAAATTTCATCGAAGGCATCGATAGCGATCTATCAGTCGTTATTTCCATAAATTTACATATCAATATTTTAAACATTGTCAATATTCTTGTAGTTGAAATCAACTAATAATGTGACATCAACAACGAGCTCGTGAAGCGGTATGTTCAAGTATGTGGATCGCGGACAAATAACCATACAAGTACGTTAACAAAACGCAATGTGAGAAAGACTTACAAGAGACAAAAACCAGAAGAGTCACCAAGAAAGTCAACTTGAGTGTGAATTTCTCCATTTCTCATTTTTGGGAGTCGAAATATGTGATTAATAATGAAATTTCGAGTACAAGATGAAATTATGGAGATTGATGTACCCTTATTTATAGTAGAAGTACCATTATTTTCTAATTACCAAACATGTTAATGAGTCAAATGATTGGAAAACAAAATCTTCTAGATATAGTAAACTATAAAGTATTTAAAATTCTATTTACCAAAATGCACATGAACTAATTTGGTAGCAAATAATGGTATGCTTTTTTCGTTTCTAGATTGAATTTTTTCCCCTTGAAAATATGGATGAAATCAAACAAATCCAATCCAAATAAAATAAAAATTTAAGGGAACACTTAAAGAGGCCATGGCATAAAAGGAAAAAGATTTTCAGAATGCTCAAAACACGATCACATACGTTATATATAATTATACAAGTCGTAGAGTTGGTGGCCCATCGGAGAGTTGGTGGCCAACGTCGTAGCCAATAGCGTGGATCCTACTGGCAG
Source organism: Pyrus communis (assembly GCF_963583255.1). Taxonomy (NCBI): domain Eukaryota; kingdom Viridiplantae; phylum Streptophyta; class Magnoliopsida; order Rosales; family Rosaceae; genus Pyrus; species Pyrus communis. The sequence goes on along the minus strand of NC_084811.1, from coordinate 2,028,531 downwards.
CAAGCTAAAGCTTGTTTGCATATAACCGATTGGAGTACATAGAAATCATGTCTAGGAAAGTAACTTATATGACATCAGTTTATTGTTATTGTGACGTCTCAGCCCGATAATACATTATTACATTGAGACGCTATGTGTCAACACACCGAACCATTCCATGTATTTAATATTTTTCCATTTTAAATTAATAATTAAACAAGCGATTAACATAGCATAAGACCACGATCATCAAATATAAACACCATTAGAGTAGCACACATAGTTTCCTTCAAAACACCATGCCTTCAAAACAAGGAGTACATAGAGATCATATCTAGGAAAATAACTTATATGACACTAGTTTATTGTTATTGTGACGTCTCGGTCCAATAATGCATTATTACATCTAGACGCTATATGTCAGCACACCGGGCCGCTCAATGTATTTAATTTTTTTTTCATTTTAAATTAATGATTAAACAAGCGATTTACATAGTATAAGACCACGATCATCCAAATATAAACACCATTAGAGTAGCACATATAGTTCCTTCAAAACACCATGCTTTCAGAACAAGTACATAAGGCAAACCTTACAGAAAACTAAAAAACAGAGTATATCTCTACTGTGAGTAAATTTGGCTAGATTCTCCCCTCCATACCTCATCTGTACATTTATAACGGGGAAGACAGTTTCTTTTATACGTATCTATCTAACTGCCGTCGACGGTTCTAGCTTCATGCACATGTTTTTCAAGGGCGTAGACAGTATCCGAAAGCAACACTGATGATCGCCACCATACAAACAAATAGGAGAGGAAATCCGACATGGATTGTTTTCACATCCACACCTCTTCTACTCAGTCGTGCCTGCAATCATGAACAAGTCTTAATAAGTGCAAGCACGAGTGTGTAGCGTTAAGGAGATTAGCATGTGTTCGAAAAACTTGCTGCAGTCATTAGAAATCCTGACTCGTTTGCTAAACGAACGTGTTTCTGAAATTTCCTTAATATAAATGTTGTAAATGCAATGCACCTGGTTCAAAATTTCATATTTTGTAAATGCAATGCAGCTGGGTTAAAATTTGAAAAGCGGCCACAACCATTTTTATCCTCAAGATAAACCCAACTGCGCAATTTACAGTACATGGTAAAATATGCGCAGTTGAAGAAAGAACAGTAGGATGAACATTACAACAAACCCGAAATAAAACTTGAAAAACAGTTCAAAACATTTGAGCTCAGATCATTTGACAGTGGGTTATCCAAGCCTTCCACAGGTAATAACCACACGACCACGACCAGATAATTCAGACTTCTGCGGATTCATCACTAGACAAACAAAAAGGGTTGCGAGAATATAAAAAAGGAAGGGGTGCGAGAAATTTACTAATTGCTCCTGCATAATTCTCGTTTCTTGAATGCTTGAACTCCTCTCCTCTGTTAGCTTTAAAATAGTAACTTCAGCCTGAAAAACAAAGAACGGAAACCTGGTTAATATTGCATTTTGAAAACTGTTCATGTAGTGTATAACCACTAAACAAACTCTTTGGATGATGTAGAGGAATACTGCTAGAGCCTAGAGGTCAGTTTCTACAAGCAACGCACAGACAAATAATAAGAATCACAATAATGTCATATGTTTCGAAAGAAAATTCTGTTCAAGACCAAAACCTGGCTCAGCTTTAATTCAAGTGCATTTAGCTTTGATTTCATCTCTTGGATATCCTTAACTAACTCCAAATCTTCCACAATCTTTGTTGCATTCAACTCCACATCTTTTGCCAGTTTAAACTCCATAGCCTTCGGCGGTTTCAATTCCACATCCTTTGCTGATATTAGCTCCACATCTATTACTTGTTTCAACTCCGCCTCTTTTTTTGGTTTCAACTCTGCCTCTTTTTCTGGTTTCACCTCCATATCTTTTTCTGGTTCCAAGGCCTCATATTTTGCTGGCTTCAGCTCCACGTCTTTTGTTGATTTCAACTCAAAATCATTTTCTGGTTTCAGCTCAACGTCTTTTTCTGGTTTCAACTCTACATCCTTTGACGGTTTCAACTCAGTCTTCGTTGATGGGTTTGGCTTCTCACTAGTAGCTGTGAACTTCACATCGTTAGTAACCTGGTCCAAAATAAGAACCCAAAAATGAGATTCCGGAAGTGAATTTTGCACGGTGTACTTGAACCACATAACAGCATACCAAGAAATTATTCCAACTTCCTGAAAAAAATCTCCTACGCTGAGTTTTCTGCAAGCCCATGGGAGGGAAGGAAGGAAGGGGAGGGGGAGTGGGAGAGAGGAAGAGAATCAAACACTGCCAAAATAGATTCTCTAACCTTGTTCAGCGGAGGGAGGATTTCAACTCCACCAAATTGATCTTTTAGAAATGAATGTTCATGACTGAGCCCCTGCTTCAAGTCTACCTTCATTGGTGACAGCGTTGGTGAGTTGGGTGGACTAACGAGGGTAACTCTTAGCTTTTTCTCTTCAACGTACTTGCCACCATCTTTAGAAAACTGTGAATGTAAAACATAAACTATGAGAAATCAATACAAAATCTCAAGACCAAAAATAACTACCAAGACTTTACCATGCTAGATGTAATATCCTCCTCAGTTGTCGCAGAAGAAACAATCGTGCTCTGGATTAAGAACTTATCTTTGCAATCCATGTCTGTCATACTGGTTCGTGGTGCTTGCATCATAACTATGTTGACAAAATTTAAATGGTTATAACAAGACCCAGTAAAGAAGAAAACTATTAGAAAGTTATGCAATTTAAAACCAAAGAAATGATGTCATTACATTGTGATTCACATGCCAAAAAAATGAAGCCTAAAGCATGTAAAAGCAACCCGAAAACCTTATAGTAGCAAATCTACTCTATCCACAAGGAGACAGCATGTATAAAAAATGTCAATGTATGGTTAATCTTTTTCTCCTGTCATCTTAAACCAAAAATTCAGAAGTGGAACTTAAGCGTCAAAGTTCATGCTTCTCTACATACCGACAAGTAATATTTACATGAACAATCAAACATTAACACGTGCTTGAAATGTACCAAATGAGATACATGAAAAAGCATACCTGAAAACTCAGAAGTTGAATTCGGCAAGACAACACCAACATTTGGGCGCACACAGTATTTCTTAGGGGATGTAGTCTTAACCTGCGAATTTCATCACTAAATTACAACCCATCTAATATTTCATCATACTCAACCAAATGCACGTATGCTGTTTTCACTAATTTGAAAAACAAACAAATTGCAATACGCACCTTAAAAGCAACATAGTTGTCAGTCAGGTTGGTAAGCCGAATCGAGCATGAGCTTTGCTTCTTCAATTGAACTACGAGAAATATTTCGCCATCAGTCTACAATTCAAAAGCAATGGACAAACAAAACATAACATATCTAACAAGAACGTGAATCAATCTGTTCAGTGTTCATAGTTTCAAAATCGATCTTCTGTTCGGTACAAAAAATCTAGAAAAGATGTAAACTACATGATATCAGCAAAACCAGTAAGTCAGAACACCAAAACGTTAAAAAAATTCAAATAACGATTATTGTAGCGATCGAATAAACACTAAATCAAAAAGAAAATGATTAGCATTGGTCATCAATCAATGACGAACTTACATAAGAACTTCAATTCCTTTGGCTGAATCTCTAACAGCTGCGTACTCATTGTTACTGCATAGCAATGAAACAATAAAAATATTATCAGAAATAAAAAATTCCTTCAGAGTCCACATATATGATAGTATATGTTAGCGACTAACCGGCTGTTTGGTTGCTGAGAAAATCTCAGAAACAAAAATTTACTAATCGACTACGAATATGATTCAAATTATCGAATCCTTGGGGTCCCAGCAGAATAATAATTAACGAAAAGTCGCGAAAAAGTTTTGGAGCACTAGATCCCAAAACAAAAAGAAGAGATTCGCGATTCGCAATAAAGTTTGCCGCGGAAATCGAACTCAATCAAATTCCATTTTCCCGCACTCTGCTTTCTTTTCTTTTTCTTTTTTTTTTTCTCAGCAACCAAACAGGACACAACACAGACCAGATAACAAATCAAGTACAAAATCACTAACACAGCGTTGAGAGAGAGAGAGAGTTGACTCGCTTCTCACTCACTCGGATCGTCAGAACGCGTTCACCGGGGATGGACTTCGGAAAACGACGACGTTTGGATCACAGAGAGAGAGGAGGAGGAGGGGAAGTTGCGGAAGCGTTTACCGAGGGAGAAACGGTGAGGAAGTAGAAAGGCCGCGTTTGGATGAATTATATAACATAATCGATGGAACAAGGATGGAAAGGTGATTTGGTGGAATCGATGAATCCAAGCAGGTGGTCAGTCGCTGGATTCTAGAGAGAGAGAGAGAGAGGGAGGGAGAGGAGAGAGAGAAGGCCGTGTTTGTGTGTGTGGTGGTCTGAAGTATTACGGTGGAAGCTTAATGATATATTGACGGGAGAAAGTGACGGGCAACCAACCCGAAAGTAGTATTCCTGCTGGTGAGCGTTAGTTGTACCCGCCGTTAGGACGGTGGGAAACTCCGTCTTACTCTTACTGGGTCGGGTTCTACCGACTCCTGTTTTCGGTATTTTACCTCAATGGGTCGGGTTGAAATGAGGCGGGAGCAAAAACAAAGGAAAAACAGGCTCCGGGAAAAGTACACCAGATCCCTTCATTCAAATGTTGACACCGTGGAATGTACGATCTGGCAAGTCCCTCCTCGCTAACCGCTCCTAGTTGGAAAAGAATCCTTCTGGGGATCCGGAAGATTCTGCGATCATGTAAGTTTTTCTATATTGTACGATCAAAAATTATTTTAAATTTTAAATTTTAAATTAAATATAAATAGTACTTAACGAAAATTAACCGCACGATATACGATGAACGGTCATAATCGTCGGATCCCCATGAAAAAGATTTGGCAAGAATCTTTTTTCCTCCTAGTTATTGAGATTCACTTTAAATTTTTGTGTTCAGAGCTGTGGAGTGAAAGATTTGGATTGCTTAATTTCAATCATACGCCTTTTATTGGGCCCACTAAAAATTCTAAAAAAATTGAACGGCCTGGATCTATTTATCTTTCTCTTCAACGGTCATAATTTCTTAGTCGGTAAAGCTTAGGGCATAGAGATTTGAAGTGGATCTCTTTCCTGCTATAGGCACGTCCAAACTACAACGAGCCTATTTTTTTGGTTTTGCTTCTATAACCGCTTAAAGAGTTTTTTAGTAATTAAGAGCGTTTATAACATCTTCTTCTTTTAGTGTAAATAATATTGTTTGTTGAAAAAAAAAAAAAACGTTTATAACGCTTAAAGTATTTATATGTCATAAAAGCATTTTATCGGACATACAAGTATTTCCATGGACCTCGTGTGATTGGTAAATTAATTCAAATATCAAAGCATCACATCCTTTGACAGAAGCTCATCGTGGCATTGGAATCACATCTCCAACTTAAAGACTTTTTGGGAAGACTTTAAATATTCAAATTTTATGGACGAGAATTTCCGTCCAGTCGAATTGAACCAAATAAATACTAATTATATTGGGCTTTTGCATAAAATTAGCGAACAAAGTGGGATGTGACAAGGTTCGAGAGCTATAACATCAAGGTCAAAGTTCCTTAAAAGTTAAAACAAATATAAAGGTTGAGAAATACTTGGAGGATTCTTTTAAAAGTATAATTTTTTTATGAATTTTTTGTCACTTTATGTCTTTAGCGTCTTTAGCATAAAGTTTTTTAATGGTGATATGAAAATTAACATTAAACTGTGATAAGACAGAGAGTTCATAGAAAGATTCACTTTGAGAGGGTCCCTTCAGCATTTCTCAAAACAGTTTTGGGAATGTTTTTGCTCCTCGCCTTAAGTGATAATGATGTTTACTACCCTATTTATAATCAATTGATAAGTTTAAATTTCGAGATTCGTGCGGTAAATAGATATAAATATCAAAATTTAAACTCATCCAAGACACAAATTTCAAAATTTAAACTTATCTAACGGTGGCAAATAGGATAGTGAGAATTACCACTACTTGAAGATGGTTAGCAAAGACGCTCCCAAAGGGTTTTCATAATTTTTTAGGAGAAGCTATTAATTTGGTCATGCAAAGGGAAGGCCAAGAAATTTTTGTTGCATATCCCATCCGAATTTCTTGCTCATCCAAAGTTAACCAAATTAAAAATTCAAGTTCAAATGATTCTATTTTAAATCAAAAATTCGAAAAAAAATATATACTACATAGTTTACGGCTCGTTTGAGAGTGGAAGCACATTGGTGCATGAGTGCTTTTGTAATAAGTAATTTTGCTAGGAAAAAGGTTTCAAATATTTACTCGAAAAGCATTTGGAAGTGGTTCAGGAAGAAACGCTTAAAATGTGCTTCCATAATTCAGAAATACTTTAAACTTTTAACAATTAATTTTTGGAATACACTTTTTGACGTTACAAAATGTCTCAAACAAGCTCAGTTTCTATATCACAAATTGATATTCATGAAGCAATATCGCTTATCTACCTTGGTGCGGGTTTGATTTTCACAAATCCTCCTCTTTTTAACAATTAACAATTAACGCAATAACGTTGTTGTTTGTAAAAATTAAAAAAAAAAAAAAAATTCAGAAGTTTAACAACCAACTTTTTCAGGCCCATTAAGTCGAAGTCATTTGTACCGTCGGTCCATGACGAGCCGGACGACCATTTCAACAGTCACTCTGTCTAGCTTCCCCGCTTCACTCTCTCTTGCCTTCTGTCACAGTACACGTGTCAACCACAGAATCATTCTCACCGCTCCATGAATACCAACCTGCCAACGACCCTCTCTCACACGCTCCCCTCCCCGGTCCCGCCGTCTGAGTCTCTCCCCCTCCTCCTGTAATTTGATCTCGCCTGAACTCCATCAATGGCCACCGTCACCGGAGCCTCCTCGATCTCCCTCCTCCGCTCCTCCCCCAACAGTTCCACCAAAATCTCGTAAACACCATTTCTTCGATTTCTCTGTTATTTTACCATCTTGATCAATTTTAGGTTTTTTTATAGTTCACTTTATTTGCTGTTAATTTTTAATTTTAGTAACAATTAATCATGTTGATATAGTTTTTATCGATTATATAGCTTAATATTTTGTTGTGTTGGTGTTGGAATTATGTGATTTTACATATATGATTGTATTTTTGAAATTCTACCCAATTGCGCATGTTTTGATTGGTACTGATAAAAAATGCACGAACAATTTGAATTTTACTGAATTTTTTATTTGAATTTTGTTGAATTATTCATTTTTGAACAGGCATTATCCAGGACAAATGGTTATGGAAGAAGCTCACTTTCTTTCGGGTTGCAGCAACGCTCCTTGCGGCTTCGTGTTTCCTGCGCTGTATGTGTTTCTGTTTGAACTGTTCTTATTTTATGCTTAGATCTTTACACCTTGTATTCTTCATGGACAATAATTTGTTGTTTCGTCCTAAGTGTCAAAAGTTTCAGTCTTCAAGTTCAAGGTTTAGTTTAGTTTACGTGCACAATTCAATCCGAGCTTTATACTGACAACGCAACAGTGTAAAGCTCGGTTTTGAAATGAAATGACAATATATATTAAAACTTTTGTCACAACAATATTTTACTTACTTTTTAACTAATTTTTTTAGGAGAAATTATGTTTTTATCCTTCTTTTTATTATTTCATTGATTAAAATTCTATCATTTTTCATTTTTTGATCAAGGTCATTGGGTATTAATAACATCATTAATTATTTCTAAATATATTCATTTAATGTTAAAAATGTTACAATTAGTATATTTATATTTATAACTAAATTTTTTATCATATATTTTTAGTTTTAGTTTTAGTTTGTATCCATTTTTAATTTGTAATTCTTTTTTAATTTGTACCAATTTTCTTTTCAGTTTTAATTTTGTACCCATATATTAATTTCTTTTTGTGACCATATTTCTTAAAGTTTATTTGTATTTGTACCCATATATATATATTTTTATTTGTACTTTTTATTTTTGCTAAATGTACCCATGCTAATTATATGTACCTATTCATGTAAAAAAATTTATTTTGTTCTATGTAGAATGTACCATTTTTTTTATATAAAATCTATTCAATTTTTTTAATCCATTTTTAAACTTATATGGGTACATTCTTTTTTCTTTGATTTTAAAATGTATCCATGTCAAGTTTAATGGAAGAAATTTACTAATTTTATTAAGCCTAATATCTTTTTTTTTTTTTTTTTTTTTTGTAATTTTGAAGAATGTACCCATGTTTATATATATACACACACACAATAATATATTTATATTTTAATATTTTTAATCCCACAAATTATGGTTTTTTATTTAAAATCTCATTTATATAAACAACTAAAATTTTTAATTTTTAATTTAAAAAATATAGTAACGTATATAGAAATAAATTATCACATTCATTTCAGGGACCTCGATCAAAAATTAAAAACCAACAAGGTTTCAATCAAAGAATATTCATAGCTAATGACCACATCCAAAGTCTTCCTTTTTTTTATCCATGCTCAGTACTTTTTGATATTTCCCAATCACATACCCTGCATGGATCTATATCTTTTTTACTCCATCCCTAGCCATCTCTTGCTGCAAATCTTGATTTATTCTTTAAGATATTCCATCATTTTTATACAAGTATTTGTTTCTCGTAAATCACATTGAATAACATCCACTCTAACCTTGATTAACTCAATGTCATTCCTCATTTCATCTAGATATGCAATAACTTCTAAGTACCAACTCAACCAGTGGCAACTACTCCTGGGTCTGGCTCATCTGTGTTGCTCCAACTTGCCAAATTCCAAAGGTTCCCTAGTCATCCCAAGTTTAGAATTCAAAAGAAAAAGATTGAAGAGGCCAAGGATCTTCTACAAGCATAGGTGAATCAAGATTTTGATGTGGGACAAGTTGCCAAGCCAACCAAAGATGTGCTTGATGCCATAGCTCTTTTAGCTAAGACATGCGTAATTCCTCAAGTCCATCAGGAAGCCCTTATCCCTCATTTTATTGCCATTCTTGAAACTCATCAGGAATTCCTAGAGGCATTCCCAATAGCAGAAGAAGCAAAACAATTTATTAATCATCATTCTGTTAGTCCCTCTATCATTCAAATCTTTTGTGATGACTGTACTGCCCTTGGTGAAGGGATAAATGTTATCTATGGTCGGGTTGATGCTTTAAGGATAGAATTAAAAAAACTTGAAGCAAAACAAAATGAACTAGAAGCTGACATAAAAAGCAGGCTTGAGGCTGTTTCTCCCTTCCAACTAGAATGTGAACAAATCAGATAGCTGAAAAGGAGTTGGAAGTCCAAAAACATGAGCTTCTCAAAGCCAGAATGAAGGCTGAGTTTGATCAGTGTGCTACTCTTATCAAGTCTAAAACATACGCAAAAAAGAAAAGAAAAAAATTGAAATCACGCCTACATCATGGCAGCCCTAGCATTATCCAGGGCATCTCACCTATCTTCTATACACTTGTTTTGCAGCACTACCACATACCCACATAAAGCAGTTTGGTTTTCCATTACATTACCCAGGCTGCTACTGTTGAAAACGACCGTCCTTCAATTTCGTAAATTATATTCTGAATCATTAATATTTGATTTTGCACCCACAAACCGTGTTCAGTTGCAGGGGAACAAGAGTTTAATGGATAGTAAAACGCATTATAGATCGGGTCTGAAACTGCCAGCGGAGTAGCGTTTACAGAAAATTGAAATTGTGGCCTAGCCATTTAAAAGATTTGGGAAGAGAGAGAAGTAGAAATTGAAGGGAGTAACTTTGTGAAGTAAATGTTAGTACCTTGTATTTAAACTTTGCGAAGTAAATAGCTATGCAACTACCTCCTGGGAAAATTATAATGGTAGTCATTCACATTGTTGGACGATGGATTGAATTGATGGGAAATTGAAAGGACTGAGTTTGCAGCTTTAAGGGGGTAGCATTGATAAACAGGGGCGTTGGGAAGCGAAAAGATGGTTAGGGATGGGGTAAAAAAGATGTAGATCCATGTAGGGTATGTGATTGAGAAATATCAAAAAGTAATGAGCAGGGATAAAAAAACTTAGTCAAAAAGTACTGATTAGTAAGTAAAATATTGTTGTGACATAAGTTTTAATATATATTGTGATGGTGTAAATTTTAATGTAGAGAGATTAGGACTTGGGAATCTAGATATTATATCTGGATGAGGAAATTTAAGATTATTAAGAAATTTTAAAACGAATGGAATAGAAATGACGAAATTTTATTTTTTAGAATTTGTGAATGTTCTTATTTGGTTAACTTAAAAAAACAATGGAATTTGAAACAGATTTTGTTGTTTTTAAACTCTCACACATGAAAATTCAGAAATGACATCTATTTACATGGAATTTAAACTTGGGAATTGGAGGTTCCAAATTCTAAGTTTTTTTTCCACGCAGAAATTCTAAATTTTTATCAAAATTCCAAATTTATTTCCCTTTGTCCAAACATAGTTTATATTACTTGGAGAGAAGTTCCTCACCTTCTTATTACTATAAATAAAAACACTCTTTATTACTATAAATAAAGGCGCAGAGATTGGAGCTTTGCTGCTCGTCTGGCATCATTATAACATCTTTGGATTTGGGACTATACCGTTTTGTGTTTTCCGTTCATTTTCTTTGAACTTATTTGGGTTTTCATTTTTTGTTGCTAATTTGATTTTATTTATTTATTTATTTTTGAATAATACAAGGGTGATCAAAATTTTAAACCAAGTTTGTAAACCAAATGATGTGTTATCAATAAAAAAACAAACATGTTAATCGACACTTGATTAATAATAATCCAATCATCTATAACCACAAAGTTTAGTCTCCCTAGCATTATGATTTTTTTTTTTTTAATTTCAGTTGTCACGTTATGTTCTGTTTAGAGAGAATTTAATTTTTTTTAGTTGAGGATTATGTTTGATTTTTAGAAATTAATAAAAAATCAAAGTGCTATTGACGGGCCGCTGTGGTGGTGATCCATGGCGGCTGTTCGGGAGGAAGTGCAGAGAGGAAAAAGGTATGGGGAAGACGAGACGAGACGGCGATAGATGTAGGTGGTGGCCCTAATTTTTTTATATTTTTTTTTTTGTGTTGCTGACCACTTGTTTGATGGTAAAAATTTATCATTCTTTGTTTTAGTCTCTAAAAATTTGAGTATGATTGAATTGAAATGTATCATCGTTCTTTAAAATTAAACATTGACATGTACCAACACAATTTATTCTCAAACTAAAGTGTACATGTGCTAAATTAGACGTATTCATATCAAATTAAACTATATGCTTACTAACTTGAAACATACACGTTCCGAATGAAAATGTACCCATATTAGCTTGAAACATACCGATAAGTTTTAGGGTTACACGTAACTTGCCGTTAACTTTTTACATACCAAAATTATGATAATATAAATGTACCAGTAGCTTGGTATGTATCCAAACAAAAAACAAAAAACATATCAAAATACTAATTTGTACACAAATTTGGATTATATAACATACCAATAATATACCAAATTATTGCTATGCTATTTTTTAATATATATATATATATATATATATATATGGGTATGCATATTTTGTGTGCAAATTTTTGGGTTAGCTTTCGTGCCTAACATAGTTTATTTATTTATTCAGACGATGTGTATTTCTAGAATTTTAATATTTTTGTGTGACGAAAGTTAAAAAGAATCCTTTAAGAAACAGACGTCATGGTTTGCATATTTTTGTTCAAAATAATCATTGAAAATGGTGATAAAATAAGATTCCTAAAATAAGTAACAAATCAGTTGCGTAAATAACATGCGTGATACTTTGTATATTATTTAGAGATGCACATTGTTCATTTTTTTTTTCATGTGCGTATGTTGAAAGTTTTGGCAAATTGCTCACAGAGCTTTTTGCCATATAAGGGTATGGAATCTTTTCCATCTTACACGAATTCAAAACTGTTTTTCACCCTTTCTCTAAGGGTACACATCTGCTACACTGCATGAGTAACCAAAGTCGTATATCTATTTCCAGCCAAGGCATAGAAATGGGAATTGGATTCTCTTCGAGGCAAAGTCTTGGGATCCTTTTGACCCACTACCACGGACCGTTAGATACAATTATTATAATTTTAGAAGGATTCTTCTGTTTGTAGCTGTTGAATCAAAATCCAACGTTTCGTGTTATTGAGTCAGGAGGATCCCAATGATTTACCTGAGAGAGGGGAGCCAATTCCATAGAAATGTATCATTTTCCCATTTGGTTTTACAGAAACATATCTTCTTTTAGCCAAAGTCAAATCTTATAGAAAAGTATCTTTTTCAGCCAAGACATAGAAACGTATTTAACTCTCCACAAGATCCTGGGAATATAAAGCTTTTAGAAAGTTCTTCTTGTACAAAAAATAAAGCATCCATGAAAAAGAAACGCAGGTACCAAATTTCATAACACACTCTCAGTATATTATTTTATTTTTGGACGGCTTGAAAAGAAACGCAGGTACCAAGTTTTATAGGACAAATAGTTGGATACTTGAAAAAGAAAAATTTCAACTATTTAAATTATGACACTTGAAATATCAGATTACGTTTTTGACACATTGAAAATTACTCAACATAAAGAAAACCATAAGTTGTTCCTTAGATTTTGCGTTAACGATGCTTTTGGTATCCTTGGAACATCTCATCCATTACCCAAAAAGTAATGCTATTCATACTATGTTTTTATACCACATTTTCATACCATCTTAGGTGGCATTTGATGTGGACAACCACATCATTTGAATTAATCAGTTTTTAAATTTAGTTCATTATTTAATAAACTAATAATTAAGAAAAACTAGTTAATTAAATGATGATTGTGGTAGACGATGAGTCTTTTTCCTTCATTTCTTTGGGTTTTGCAAATTTTTCAAATGATGTGGCTGTCCACATCAGATACCACCTAAAATGGTACAGAAATATGGTATAAAAAAATGGTATGAATATCATTAATATTTTATTAAAACGGAACAAGGTTTGGAATTGGCTACTTCACTGCTTTTATTTGATGTGATAGACAAATTTAGTTGTTGACTTTCTCTACTATTTCAATTAATGTTCTCTGACACTTTTCTCCCTGTGTTTTTCTGTAGGATCTCACATCTCCTTGGAAATGACTTTTCTGTCAAATCACATCATGCTCTCATATTTTTATTACTTTTCCTTGTTACCATCACTGTTGCATCATCATCATTTGCTGCCACCTCTTCAGAAGTTATTCCATGTCTAGATGAAATGAGGAATGACATTGAGTTAATCAAGGTTAGAGTGGATGTTATTCAATGTGATTTGCGAGAAACAAATACTTGTATAAAAATGATGGAATGTCTTAAAGATGAAATCAAGATTTGCAGCATGCTGACAAATACTTAAAAATCTGAAAAATTGAACGGCCACGATCTATTTCTTTCTCTTGAACAATATGAATCTCTTAATCGGCGAGCTTTGGGCACAGAGATCTAAAGTGGATCTTTTTCCTGCTATAGGCACATTCAAACTCTAACGAGTCTATATTTTGGGTTTTGTTTCCATAACCTCTAAAAGAGTTTTTAAGTAATTAAAAACATTTATAACGTCCACTCTCTTTAGTGTAGATAATATTATTTGTTCAAAAAATGAGCATTTACAATGCTTAAAGTATTTATATGTCATAAAAGCATTTTGTGGGACATAAAAGTGTTTCCATGTGACCTTGTGTGATTGATAATTCAAATATCAAAGCATCATATCCTTTGACGGAAGCTCATCGTGGCATTGGAATCACATCTCCAACTTAATGAGTTCTTCAAATTTTATGGACGAGAATTTCCGTCCAATCGAATTGAACCAAATAAATACTAATTAAATTGGGATTTTGTATAAAATTAGCGCACAAAGTTGGGATGTGACAAGGTTCGAGAGCTATAACATCAAGGTTAAAGTTTCTTAAAAGTTCAAACCAACATAAAAGTTCAGAAATGTTTGAAGGGCTCTTTTAAAAGTAGAATTTTTTACACCTCGTATCTTCGGAACAAAGTTTTATAACGTTGATATAGAAATTGACATTAAACTGTAAGATGAAAGAAAGTTCATAGAAATGCTCATTTTGAGAGGGCCCCTTCAGCATTTCTCAGAAAAGTTTTGGGAATGTTTTTGCTTCTCATCTCAAGTGATAGTGATGCTCATCATCCTATTTTTATAATCAGTTGATAAGTTTAAATTTCGAGATTTGTGCGGTAGATAGACATAAATATCAAAATTTAAACTCATCCAAAACTCAAATATCAAAATTTAAACTTATTCAACGATAATAAATACAGTAACGAGAATTGCCACTACTTGAAGTTGATTAGCAAAAACGCACCCAAAAGATTTTCATAATTTTTTAGGAGAAGCTATTAATTTGGTCATGCAAAGAGAAGAACGAGAAACATTTGTTGCATCTTGTCTTATCCCATCCGAATTTCATGCTCATCCAAAGTTAACCAAATTAAAAATTCAAGTTCAAATGATTCTTATTTTAAATCAAAAATTCGAAAAAAAAAACTACATATTTTACGGCTCGTTTGAGAGTGGAAGCACATTTGTACATGAGTGCTTTTGTAAAGAGTAGTCTTGCTAGGAAAAAGGTTTCAAATGTCTACTCAAAAAGTATTTGGAAGTGCTTAGGAAGAAACGCCTAATGTGTTTTTATAATTTAAAATTACTTTGAACTTTGAACACTTAATTTTCAGAATACACTTTTTGACGTTACAAAAAGTCTCAAATAGGCGCAGTTTTTATATCACATATTGATATTCTTGAAGCAATATCGCTTATGTATCTTGATGCGGGTTTGATTCTTATAAATCCACTTGTTTTTAACAATTAATAATTAACACAATAACATAAAAAATTATTTTTCAGAAGTTTAACAACCAACTTTTTCAGGCCCAATGAGGCCCATTAAGTCAAAATCATTTGAACCGTTGATCCATGACGAGTTAGATGACCATTTCAGCAGTCACTCTCTCTATTAGCTTCTCTTTGCTTCGGAATTGGATCTGCTTCGGATCTTAGTGTACAGAGCATAGAGATCAATTTATATGGACTACACAAATTCAATTAAACGGTCTCCATTAACTCATTTTTTTGACTACCGCACAAAATCAACGACTTTGATTTCTTTTACACAGCAATTAGTGGTCCAGATGAATTGATCCATAGGCTTCAGACACAGCGAATCCAGTTCCCTTTGCTTCACTCTCTCTTGCCTTCTGTCACATGATCAAGATCCTCTCTTAAGCAAATGGTGAGGATCCTCCTGACCAGGCC
Source organism: Pyrus communis (assembly GCF_963583255.1). Classification (NCBI taxonomy): domain Eukaryota; kingdom Viridiplantae; phylum Streptophyta; class Magnoliopsida; order Rosales; family Rosaceae; genus Pyrus; species Pyrus communis. Next base: position 2,013,161 of record NC_084811.1, on the reverse strand, counting down.
CATCGGACCGTTCAAATTTTATCCAACGACTATGATTATTATAACTTTTAAAGAGGTTCTATGTTTGTAGCTGTTAGATAAAATTTGAACGGTTCGATGGATCTGGTCAGGAGGCATTTGCTTAGGAGAGGATCCTGATCCTCTGTCACAGTACACGTGTCAACCACATAATCCTTCTCACCGCTCCATAAATACCAACCTGCCAACGACCTCTCTTCCCCACTCTCCCGTCCTCGGTCCCGCCGTCTGAGTCTCTCCCCCTCCTCCCGTAATTTGATCTCGCCGGAGCTCTATCAATGGCCGCCGTTACCGGAGCTTCCTCGATCTCCCTCCTCCGCTCCGCCCCCCAACAGTTCCACCAAAATCTCGTAAACCCCATTTCTTCGATTTCACTGTTAATTTACAATTTTGATCATTTTTAGTTTTTTTATAGTTCACTTTATTTGCTGTTAATTTTTAATTTTAGTAACAATTAATCATGTTGGTATAGTTTTTATCGATTATATAGCTTAATATTTTGTTGTGTTGGAATTATGTGATTTTACATATATAATTGTATTTTTGAAATTCTACCCAATTGCGCATGTTTCGATTGGTACTGATAAAAAATGCACGAACAATTTGAATTTTACCGAATTTTTTATTTGAATTTTGATGAATTATTCATTTTTGAACAGGCTTTATCCAGGACAATTGGTTTGAAGTCAGTTTCACTTGCTGGTTATGGAAGAAGTTCCCTTTCTTTCGGGTTGCAGCAGCGCTCCTTGCGGCTTCGTGTTTCCTGCGCTGTATGTGTTTCTGTTTGAATTGTTCTTATTTTATGCTTAGATCTTTACACTTTGTATTTTTCATGGACAATAATTAGGTGTTTCATCGTAAGTGTCAAAAGTTTCAGAGCTCGTTTGGATGTGCTTTTAAAATGACCGAAAACGCTTTTGGTGAAAATGTTTTTAGAACGAAATTTTAGTAAACATGCAAGTAAATCCTAAAAAAACACTTAAATTACTTCCTGGAAGAAGCACATAACTGGTGCTTCTTGCAGAAAGCACTTTAAGTGCTTTTGAAACCTAAAAATATTTTCTCTAAAAGCGCTTTCAGTCATTTTAAAAGTACATCAAAACGGGCCCTCAGTCTTCAAGTTCAAGTTTTGGTTTATGTGCACAATTCAATCCGAGCTTTATACTTGCAACGCAACAGAGTAAAGCTTGGTTTTGTAGTGAAACGTGAACATTCTTTTGTGAGAAAGCCGGCCTTTATTTGAAAAACGTAATAAGTGACAGTCATCTTGTTGTTGTGAGTTGTAGTAATGCTAACTGTTTGCCATTGAGCAGGCCAAACCAGAAACAGTGGCGAAGGTGTCTAAGATAGTAAGGAAGCAACTTGCATTGCCAGATGACTCTGCTGTTACTGGCGAGTCAAAGTTTTCTGAACTTGGAGCTGATTCTCTCGATACGGTACATTCTATAATTGTTAATATGTTAACATGCTACTTGACACATTGTTTTTCCTGAATTTTGTCTTCCTGTAAGCATGGTTTTGCTCTGTTTGTAAGCTAGAGATCAGCCGTTGATTTTTTTTTCTTTCTTCCGGTTGTTGTTTATCTGCAAACTTGTTACATATAATTCTTAATCTCCCTTATAATGGATCTCTCTTCAACCGGAGTCGTTCTATCCTGTTCTTGTTGAAATATTTGACCTTTTTATAATTTCAAGTATTTTATTGCTAGGGAGTGAAAAATTAAGAGACCATCAGGATATTTTTTGGCATCAAACTTTAAACTTTTCTTGTTTTTCTATCCGCGTTAGTTACGTTTCCTGTAGTTACGTACATTGTCATATGTTGTACTTCCAACTTATTTTGATGTAAATCCACATCCAGGTTGAGATTGTTATGGGACTTGAGGAGGAATTCGGTATTAGTGTGGAAGAGGATAGCGCTCAGACCATTGCAACTGTGCAGGATGCCGCGGATCTTATTGAGAAGCTCATTGAGAAGAACAAGGCTTAGAAGCGATGGAAACAGAGTCGAGTAGTATTTTCATATCCTAGCCCGCTTTAGAGATAAGTACTTGGTAAACTGGTTTTGTACTCAGTCGTTTTGTGTTAATCCGAACCTTGTAGTTGAGTGGTTTTGCTTATGAAGTTAGAATTTTCGAGTTTGTGTTATGTTTTTCGATCCCTTTCTTTTGCTCAGTGGAATTCTGATCGCTTGAAGAATAACCTTACAATGTCTGCTGACATATTTCAAGTGACATTCTAGGTAGAACAGTTCACGGAAAAGGCAAATTAAACTTATAACATCTTTGCTAGTTCTAAACTAGTCTTGGGCCCTGTTTGAAAATATTTCTTTTAGAAGCACTTATCCTCATAAGCGTTTTTAGTAAAAGCACTAATGCTAATCACATTGAAATGCAAGTGCTTCCAAATGGAATGGCATAACTAGTGTTTCTTTCAAAAAGTCAGGTGCTATACTTTTGATAATATGAAAAGTTGAAAATGCTTAAAAGCACTAGTGTCTATAGGATTGAGATCTTCTCTGGATCTCAACACTCCAGAGCCCATAGATTGAGAAATTTGGATTACATGATTTAAATTGAACGGTTTGAACACCGGAGCCCATAGATTGAGAAATTCGGACTATATGATTTAAGTTGAACGGTTTGAAATTTTTAGTCCGAGTTAGGTGGGTCAGTGTGATGCGCTAATAGTGACTGCATGATTTAAATTGAACGGTCCGAATTTCTTGATTCCTGGATTCCAGAGTGTAAAATCCAGAGAGGACCTCAATCCGTTTCCGTTAATCATGTCGTTGTATGACTTGAAACAAAAGAGTTAAAGTTCATTTTCTTTTGATTGGTACGCTATGAACCACGCTTGATCAAGTTGATCAATTCAAACTGGAAATCAATTACTCAAAAACTGTCGATGCATACTTATTGCATAACCAAGATACAATACGACATCATACCAACACCAAAAGGACACAATCAACTCAGGTATTTTGCTATGCAGTAACAGATTGAATTCCTACATACAGTGAGCGTGATAAAAGGATCTAATTGATAGAAGAAGCACCATAAAGATCAATTCGCAAGGTTTTGTTCCGATACAATAAGAAATGCTTGCTTATGTCATGATATTAGATAAAAGTTAGGGAAAATGTTCTCTATTGATTCAAACGCTGTACCAACGGGATAGGGATAGAGAAAAAGAAAAAAACCAAAGATTTCACATATTACTTTTGATTGAAAAATCTATCATCTTGTGATGAACTTGTCGAATTCCTGGAGAACCGAAACCATCTTCGCGATGGACTTGGAACGGTACATGAACAACATGAAGCCGTAAACTGTAGCAATCACTAGGTTGTGGACAACCTACAAGTCACACTTCATCCGATGGGTGCGGTCGTTTTCATCCGATGAAGGGCAGCTTGAGACTCAAGGTTCAAATGCGCGTGAATCCGAGATGCAGAAGAGTAATGGTTTGAACTCTGTTCATGTAAATTCATAATCTATTGATGAGATAACTATAATAATCTTTCAGTTGACATCATAGGGTGGAACATCTGCATCAGGGTTAACCCTTGGAAGTAAATTAACGAAGTCAACATTTATAGGTTTGAAATGCCTAGCAGACGGGTCATGTTTGTTGTGTTTGTGTTATTTGTTATCTTAAAGGGTTGTATCATGTGAAACCCGATATCTTAACGGATTCTTAACAATAACAGGTGATCAGATTCTACTTCCCTCGCGTTGTTTCGTAGAGATTGCTAGGTAAAGAACTGGGTTCCCATGTCTGTCCTTCACTTCATACACCTGTTCGGGGAGATAAAGAATAGCTTGCGGCTCAAGATCCAAATGCGAGCGAATATTCAAAGATGTCAGTGTTAAATGTCAAAACTCTATATAAAATAAATCCATTCAAATTTGGAGATTGGACATACCACTGAATAAAAAACAAAAAATCAGTTCAAAGCTTCTTGTTTATTTTGTTTTATTCCTACCACTATTCTAGAAATCTCCACCTAGCACCACCTAGGCTTTTTCTAGGCGCTAAGTGGCTGACCACTGTCGCGATTAATACTTAGGCATTTGAAAATTAAGAAAGGATGCCTAGGCCGCCTAAGCACCTGCACCCGCCTACACCTGCCTGGGTTGCAACTCACTTAGATTGAAAATAGATAATTTTCCTTTTGCATTTTATTGTTTCCAATAAATTGTAAAAGATTTATTGAACACTTAAAATAAACAACATTATATATTTGCTCCCCATATTTTTATTATGTTCCAATACTTCATAATATATATGTTATTCTATTTTCTAGTTTATGATGAAATTATATATATTTTAAGTATAAACAAACATTAATTTACATGAAATATAATAGATTTACATATATCCGTTTAGGCACCTAGGTGCTAGGCCCAACTCACCGCCCGACTAGCTAGCATCTTTTATAATCTTACTTCCCAGCCGCCAATAACAATTTTATCACCAAATTAATTCAAAGAACCGAAGGATCCATTTTCCGAGAGGTTTTGTAAGCCTGATTGTGACCGGGTGTCTAGCCCATTTGGCAGCAAGTCCGACCAAAAAAGGCAAAACCGACGTGAACACGGTGATAAAGAGCCAGGTGTTATACGATGGTGCAATGTTGACAACCGCAGTGCTGTAGGTGGTGTATACCGCTATGATGCAGATTTGAAGCTCCAACTGGAGAGGGAAATTGGCTGTGAGGACGATCATGGTGTAAAGAGAGAAGTAAAATCCAATCGAGTTGACAACCACAAAAACGACGAATGAAACTTCACTATAAGAACCCATGATGGACCTTCCTGCTAAGTGTACTGGTTCATTGCTGCTGCCAGTCCCATTACTATTCACGTCACTACTGTCCTGCCAATTTCCATTTGGAGGGTTGAGTCCCACTTGAAAAGTGGCTGTAGCCACTAGTGAAGCGACGACTAGCAGCGCGGTACGTGCATCGCTAGGACTGTCTCTTCCCTTTTTGAACTGGAAGTATTCCCACCTATTTGTCTTCTGTTGCTCCTGCTGCTGCTGCTGCAACTGATGAGTCTCTGATGCCGTGTGTGTATGGTTATGGCTATGAGAACTGAACCCTTGGACACCAAAGTGGACTATATCTCCTGCTCGCGCTCCAGCACCACGAAGGATTGCCTCCATTTCCCAATCACCGGTTTCATTTGGGAAGACCAGATCCAAAGCTGTGAGACCCCTATCGTTTACAGAATTTACTTCCAAGGCTCCTGCAATTGTTTCATTTCCAACTAATCCTTCCACCACCTGCGAGCATTAGTCGACTAACAAATCAATATGGACTAAAATTCTAATGACCATGAGAAAGAAAAATGGGTACTGATCAACGGTTCAAATAGTACTTGCCTGATGTTGTTTTTTCCATGTTGCTAGATGAAGAACTGAGTCGCCATGCTTATCCTTAATATTCAGGACGTTCACCTTGTTCATTTCTGCAATCAATTCCACCAAAGATCTAATTGCTTTAAACTGGCTGCACTTAACAGCAAGGTGAATAGCAGTCTCCCCTTGTACGGTCACATCTTCAACACTTTCTGGACAAGCCATGACCATTTCTCTAATTACGCCAACCCTCCCTCTGCTAGCGGCGTAATGAAGAGGAGTCCACTCATCTCTTCCGTTTAACCGGCAGAGTCTCCGGTCAACTCTCAGCATCTCCCTCACAATTTCCAAATACCCATTGGCGGATGCAATATGTATGGGGCTAAAACCATCATGGTTCAGTTCTTCGACGTACTCTGGTTTTAACCTCACAATCTCCTTGACAAAGTCGACATGCCCGGCAATCGAAGCAACATGTAAAGGATTATCTGTGGAAGTTAGGGCAAGGCTATGAAGTAGAAGTGGATTCTCTTCCAGCAATCGATGCAAAAGTTGGACATCTCCCGTCTGAGAAGCGTCAAACAGCCTTGCATCCATTGCAAAGGGTTGTGTTAATTGATAAGCACCTCATCTCCATTGTAATGTGTCTATATATATGCCTGAGCAGGTAAATAGTTTTTCACTAGATGAAGAATACCTTGACACACTCAAGGTTCAAATGCGCGTGAATCCGGTATGCAGCACTCTCAAGGTCAAAGAATTCTTCACCATATGAACATAACCTGTTCGGGTTTGTTAAGGTACAAAATTCCGGGATCAGACACGTAGCAGACTAACTGTTTGAACTCTATTCATGTAAATTCATAATCTATTTACAAGATAACTATAATTATTCAGGATAAACTTAGAATAATCTTTCAGTCGAAATCTCGTGACATCATATGGTGGCCTCAGCGTCATTCGTTGGAAGTTTGAAACAATATTGCAGATACCTGAATGGTAAGGAGTCTTGGAACATAGAAATAACAGTAAACAATGCCGAAACTACAGCACGGGCCCTTTTTACTCTATCGCCGCTGTAATTCGAACGAATCCACTCCATCAAAATTTTAGTAGACTTTCCATTGCCAACTAACCATTCGACGCTCTTAAAAATTTCTACTTCATTAGATTAAAGCTACACAATTTATTTCTCTTCCTACAATCTGTAAGATTGGCTCCAAGTTTCGCGCATCAACGGGATTGTCATACGCCATATCAACCCTAGTTAGGCCACCATGAACATCTGATGAAACCAGAACTAAAGCTCATTCAGTACACAAACAATCTCATTTACTGGAGACAAACACATAGTTTAGTCAAACTACTATGTTCCTATGGCGGGCGGCTTCGGCAATAGCAACATAAATTGTGGGTTTTACCCGCGGTTTTTTTTTTTTTTTTTTCTTTTTTTCTATGGGTTGACAAGTTTAAATGATTCAAGTTTTGTGTCCCAATGGGAATATAATTCAGATATCTTGGGAAAAATTTGCGAATACGAAGAACATATAAAGTAGATTTTGCCCACTATTTGACAAAAGCAAGAATACTACCTATGTTCTCCTTACCCTTCTCAAAATATCAAGTATGTCCCCATTTTTTAATTTTTTATCCCTATTTATAAAAAGGAAATTATAACAATGGTCCCTTAATTTTAATAAAATTTGATCATTAGTCCTTTATTTTTTTACCCCCATTTATCTAACATCTAATCTAACAAATTTATTGTTTGACAAAAAAAAAAAAAAAAAAAAAAAAACCAAATTTGCTAGAACTGATACACTAGATAGCTGATATTTGTAAGATGCATATGGTTAGGACAAACGACGAGTAGACACATAATTTTTAATAGGATACTTGGCTTTGGCATGCATATCAGGCTCGTAATGTACTTTAGGTTTTCCACTATTAGCTCGTTGAGGCAACAAATAAGTAGAAGAATCATCAGAATTTACCTGATGTATGTCACCATCTCGCACCAAACTGTTAGAAGAATCATCATTGGACAAACCATCATCGGGCAACTCGTTAGGCATACTAGTAGCAGACAACGGGTCATTAGCAGGTAACTTGTTGGGCATATCCAACCGGTCGTCGGTAGAAATAGTCTTGAGAATGACAGTTCACCAATCATTATCTATGGCCAATTGATCATTATCACGCAATATCTCGGAAATGACAGTTGACTGATCAATAGCTATAGCCAGTCAATTATTATCACACAACATAATAGGTTATGTCCCAACTTTGCCTGTAACACATCATTCATACCATCTATTCGAATTTGCACTTCACTCTCAATCTCCTTCTGAAATGGAGAGTTGGAAAAGGGCTTCACAAAATACAAAAGACTCTCATGAAAGGTGACACCCATGGTAATATAAGTATTCTGAGTTGGAGAATGACAACACTTGTAGCATTTCTGATTGTTAGTATACCCAATAAATACACATCGGAGAGCACATGCATCAAGTTTACTCCGCTGACGAGAGTAGACATGCACATACGCAATACACCTAAACACATTTGGAGGAAGTTTGGATACAGAAACAAGAGAAACACGTGTTTGTAGCACATCAAGCGGCGTCTGAAATTAAAAAACCTTACCCGGAACACAATTTATCAAATACATAGCAACTAAAACAACATGACCCCACAAATGATTAGGAACACATTTATCCAACATCAAAGAGTGAGCAACCTCCCTTACTTGACGATTCTTCCGTTCGGACAAACCATTTTGTTGGGATGTAAACGAAGTAGTTGTTTGGTGAATAATACCCTGATCACCAAAAAAGCATGTCAAAGCGTGATTCACATATTCTCCTCTGTTATCAGACATGAAGACCTTAACTTTGATCTAAAACTGAGTCGATACACCCAAGTTAATCGAGTACAATCATTAATAGAAGTAACAAACCAACGAAATCCATTATAAGAAACCTTCGTCGGACCCCACACATGAAAATGTATTAATCAAATGGCAGAGTAGCTTTCGAATCACTCATGGGAAAGAAAGCATGATGACTCTTAGCCATGACACATGTTTCACACTTGAACTCTAAATCACCACAAGTGCGAAACAAAGAAGGAAATAGATGCTTGATATAACTGAATGATGGATGTCCCAAATGTCGATGCCACAACCAAATTTGATGTATATCATCTACTTTAGCACTTAGAATTTGATGAGTATTTGAACTTGAAACAATAGTATCCTCCATAGTCAAGATGTACAACCCCCAATTCTTTTATCACGACCAATTATCTTTTGAGTTTGAATGTCTGGAAAATAACAATACGTGGGGTAGAAGTGAGTAGAACAATACAAAGTATCAAGTAGTTTTCCTACCAACAAAAGATTGCACTTAACATCAGGAACAAATAAAGCATGGACTAGTGATAAGGTTGGAGTAAGAGAGATAGTGCCTTCACCCTTCATAGGGGAAGGTGCTCTGTTTGCACTAGTAATATACGGATCACGAACATAGTCACGTAACTCATCAAACACTCTAGGTTCACCAGTCACATGATCAGTGACCCTAGTATCAATTATCCATATATTTGTTCCACCAATATAATAACAACATTGTTATTATATTGAGCAATTTAACTAAACCACAAACAATAAAGACACAAAAGATACGTAGCAGAATTAAAACAATTTACCAAAATTTGTAGCAGATCACTAATCACGACACTGTTCACTTTTTATTTTATTTTTTACTTTTTTAACAAAGGAAATCACGACAAAAATTGGCCCAAAATTTGGAGATTGGACAAACCGCTGAATAAAAAAGAACAATCATTTCAAAGTTTCCTGTTTATTTCGTTTTCTTTCCACATTATTGTACAAGAAGCCGTCAATAACAATTTACAAAAATAATTTTATAACCAAATTAATTCATAGAACCAATGGATCCATATTCCGAGAGGTTTTGTAAGCCAGATTGTGATAGGGAGTCTAGCCCATTTGGCAGCGAGTCCGACCAAAAAAGGCAAAACCGATATGAACACGGTGATAAAGATCCATATGTTATCTGGTGAAATGTTGACAACTGCAGTGCTGTAGGTGGAGTATATCGGCATGATGCAGATGTGAAGCTCCAACTGGAGAGGGAAATTGGATGTGAGGACGATCATAGTGTAAAGAGAAAAGTAAAATCCAATCGAGTTGAGAACCCCAAAAACGATGAATGTACGTTCACTATAAGAACCCATGATGGACTGTCCTGCCGAGTGTACTGGTTCATTGCCGCTGCCAGTCCCATTATTATTCACGTCATTGCTGTCCTGCCAATTCCCATTTGGCGGGTTTAGTCCCACTTGAAAAGTGGCTGTAGCCACTAGTGAAGCGACAACTAGCAGCGCGGTACATGTGTCGCTAGGACTCTCTGCCCTTTTTGAACTGGAAGTATTCCCACGTATTTGTCTTCTGCTGCTGCTGCTGCAACTGATGAGTCTCTGATGCCGTGTGTGTATGGTTATGGCTATGAGAACTGAACCATTGGACACCAGAGTGGACTATATCTCCTGCTCTCAAAGCTCCAGCACCACGAAGGATTGCCTCCATTTCCCAATCACCGGTTTCATTTGGGAAGACCAGATCCAAAGCTGTGAGATCCCTATCGTTTACAGAATTTACTTCCAAGGCTCCTGCAATTGTTTCATTTCCAACTAATCCTTCCACCACCTGCGAGCATTAGTCAACTAACAAATCAATATGGACTAAAGAAAAAGGAAAACTAATGAAAATGACTTGAAATTTTGAGTTTTAACGATAAAGATAAATAAAGGATAAAGTAAATAGTATTAGGATTGACTTTTTAGTGTAAAAATATGATTTTTCGTTAAAGTGAATAGTACCGCAAACTTTTCGTTAAAACTACCTAAAGAAAAATGGGTACTGATCAACGGTTCTAATAGTACTTGCCCGATGTTTTTTCCAGGTTGCTAGATGAAGAACTGAGTCGCCATGCTTATCCTTCATATTCAGGATGTTCACCTTGTTCGTTTCTGCAATCAATTCCACCAAAAATTTAATTGCTTTAAACTGGCTGCACTTAACAGCAAGGTGAATAACAGTCTCCCCTTGTACGGTCACATCTTCAACAATTTCCGGACAAGCCAAGACCATTTCTCTAATTACGTCTACCCTCCCTCTGCTAGCGGCGTAATGAAGAGGAGTCCACTCATCTCTTCCGTTTAGCTGGCAGAGTCTCCGGTCAACTCTCAGCATCTCCCTTACAATTTGGACATCTCCCGTCTGACAAGCATCAAACAGCCTTGCATCCATTGCAAAGGGTTGTGTTAATTGATAAGCACCTCATCTCCATTGAGTGTGTCTATATATATGCCTGAGCAGGTGAATAGTTTTTCACTAGGTGAAGAATAGCTTGACATACTCAAGGTTCAAATGCGTGTGAACCCGGGATGCAGCACTCTCAAGGTCAAAGAATTCTTCACTGCATAAACATAACCTGTTCGGGTTTGTTAAGGTACAAAATTCCAGGATCAGACACGTAGCGGACTAATTGTTTGAACTCTATTCATGTAAATTCATAATCTATTTAAGAGATAACTATAATAATTCAGGATAAACTTAGACTAATCTTTCAGTCAAATTTCGTGACATCATAGAGTGGCCTCAGCCTCATTCGTTGGAAGTATGAAACAATATTGCAGATATATGAATGGCCAAAGCACAACAAAGAATTCTTCACTATATAAGCCTACTAACCTGTTCGGGTTTGTTAAGGTACAAAATTCCAGGATATACCTATAAGAATTCTTCACTATATTGCTTCTGTAGTTAGTTCAGCACCAATCAATTGAGCCCTGAAATCTTTCAATGGAATCGAAGTTTCCCTTGCTAGAATCACTGTTTTAACTACATCAAACTCAGATGGCAAACCAGTTAATGCAGCAATCACCAAATCATTATCTGTCACTCTATCCCCTGCAGCAATAAGCTGATCTTGAATTGCCTTCAGTTTGAGCAGATATTTGTCTATAGAATCACCACCCTTTTGAATCGTATGAAATTCACTCTTAAGTTGATTTATTTTAGCCCGGGATATAGAAGCATATCTGTCTTATAAGTTTGTCCAGGCTTCATGAGAAGTTTTGCAACCAATCACATACTCCATTGCATCATTGGAAAGAGTGGCAATTAGCAAGCTCAACATCGCCATATCTTTTTGAACCCAAGATTTATACACCTCAGTAATCTCTTTAGTTACTCCAGTTTCAGTATCAATCACGAATTTTGGTGGACAAGGTGACTCACCAGTAAAGAAATCCAAGAAATCATACCTTCTCAAAACTGACCGAAACTGATAATCCCACTTCACAAAATTATCATCTTGCAGCTTAAGTGTTAGCATTCCCAACAAATTCTCAATTCTCACTGACTTATCAGCCATTTTGATGGCTAAACACTTTCAAGAAAGAACAATATATTCCTAATTTCCACAAATTCTCAGAGACAACAACTCACTATACTTCACAAATGCAATAAAGCAACAACTTCAACTCGATATACTAGGCAAATTCACCAACTTTCTGGTTTCAACCATCAGCGATTATCAATTTCAATAAGAACTATATACCCAAACAGTCTTGGCATCGGCCTTTTTCACAATACACAATTCACAAACTTCAGTCTTGTCAAACATTCTTGGCATTGGCCTTATCAACTTCAATGAAAACTATACACTCTAACATTCTTGGAATCGGCCTCAATCATATACAGAAAAGAACCCAGATACAAACAACCAAACAAACACCCAAAATCGCCATAATTCTTCACTGATGCCAAAACACAAACACTTGGTGTGCAGAAATAAAGGAGAAAAGTAATCGACCTGATACTCTGTTCAGCAACTCAAGAATCGAAGAAAACCAATCAGCAAAACTGCAAGAACTGCAGCGAACCACCAAGAGCTTCAACGAACTCGTCAGCGGAAGTGATAGCACCAAGGATCGTCCTGGCGATTGATACCATCTTAACAAAAGTAACCAGAGTTTTTCAGTAGATGAAGTACTGTTAAAACAAGAAATATGTTTGTCAAGTTCAAAGAATTCTTTACTGCATAAGCCTAACCTGTTCGGGTTTGTTAAGGTACAAAATTCCAGGATATACCTATAACGATTCAGGATAGCTTTACAATAAAATAAATCCATTCAAATTTGGGGATTGGACAAACCTGTGAATAAAAAAGAACAATCAGTTCAAAGTTTCTTGTTTTTTTTTTTTTTGTTTTTTTTCGTTCACTGGGAAATTTTCATTCCAGGGCAAAGATGCCAGAACATACAGAGAAAGCCTACAAACGAGGCAAACAAGATTAACAGAGAAAGAACAGTGTAGAGGGGTACAAGACGGGGGACGCTGCAACCATGCAGAGGCGTCGCCCCCTACACTGCCAAAGTAAACTTAACGAGGACAAGGTAATCCGTCATTATTCAGTACATGCACCAACGAAGATGGGGGCCTATCGATCCAAATGATATCACAATAATTTTATCAGAAAATTAATCCAGAGAACCGAAGGAACCATTTTCCGAGAGGTTTTGTAAGCCTGATTGTGACCGGGTGTCTAGCCCATTTGACAGCAAGTAAGACCAAAAAAGGCAAAACCCCTATGAACACGGTGATAATGAGCCTGGTGTTATATGATGGTGCAATGTTGATAACCGCAACGTTGTAGGCGAAGTATAGCGCTCCGATGCAGATTTGAAGCTCCAACTGGAGAGGGAAATTGGCTGTGAGGACGTTCATGGTGTAAAGAGAAAAGTGAAATCCAATCGAGTTGAAAACCACAAAATAGACGAATAAAAATTTACTATAAGAACCCATGATGGACTGTCCTGCCGAGTGTACTGGTTCATTGCTGCCGCGAGTCCCATCATTATTCACACCACTACTGTTCTGCCAAATTCCATTTGGAGGGTTGAGTCCCACTTGAAAGGTGGCCGTAGCCACTAGTGAAGCGATAACTAGCAGCGCAGTACGTGCATCGCTAGGACTGTCTCTGCCCTTTTTGAACTGGAAGAATTCCCACCTATTTGTCTTCTGCTGCTCCTGCTGCAACTGATGAGTCTCTGATGACGTGTGGTTATGGTTATGGCTATGAGAATTGGAGAATTGGACACCAGAGTGGACTATATCCCCTGCTCTCAAAGCTCCAGCACCACGAAGGATTGCCTCCATTTCCCAATCACCGGTTTCATTTGGGAAGACCAGATCCAAAGCTGTGAGACCCCTATCGTTTACAGAATTTACTTCCAAGGCTCCTGCAATTGTTTCATTGCCAACTAATCCTTCCACCACCTGCGAGCATTAGTCGACTAACAAATCAATATGGACTAAAATTCTAATGGCTAAAGAAAAATGGGTACCGATCAACGGTTCAAATAGTACTTGCCTGATGTTGTTTTTTCCGGGTTGCTAGATGAAGAACTGAGTCGCCACCATGCTTATCCTTCATATTCAGGATGTTCATCTTGTTCCTTTCTGCTACCAATTCCACCAAATAATTAATTGCTTTAAACTGGCTGCACTTAACAGCAAGGTGAATAACAGTCTCCCCTTGTACGGTCACATCTTCAACACTTTCCGGACAAGCCATGACAATTTCTCTAATTACGTCCACCCTCCCTCTGCTACGGCATAATGAAGAGGAGTCCACTCTTCTCTTCCCTGTAGCCGGCATAGTCTCCGGTCATTGTCAACTCTCAGCATCTCCCTTACAATTTCCAAATACCCATTGGCCGATGCAATATGCATGGGGCTAAAACCATCCTGGTTCATTTCTTCAACATAATCTGGTTTCAACCTCACAATCTCCTTGACAAAGTCGACATGCCCAGCAATCGAAGCAACATGTAAAGGATTCTCTGTGGAAGTTAGCGCAACGCTATGGAGTAGAAGTGGATTCTCTGCCAGCAATTCATGCAAAAGTTGGACATCTCCCCTCTGAGAAGCGTCAAATAGCCTTGCATCCATTGCAAAGCTTTGGGCCTTGGGGTTTAGGGTTTAGTTATTAGGTGGGTTGGGTTTAGGGAAAAAGAGCTTAAAGAATTTGGGCTTAGAGCCCAGCCTAAAAGGCCAAGGGCCTGAGGTGAAAGGAAACGGCTCGAAGGCCTTAAGCCTTTAAAGGCTTGGGTTTTAAGGCGCACGGGCCTAAGGCTCCAAAGGGGACATGGCCCAAAGGCCTTAGGGTTTTAAACAATTAAATAAAAATTAAAAGGGTTGGGTTGGGTTTAGGCACGGCCCAAAGGGCCTGGTTCGAATGGGCTTAGGCCCGAAGGTCTTGGTTTCCTGATCTCGCCAGAGGAGGAGGCCGGAGCTTCCTAGCTCCGGTCGACGCCATAACCAACAACCTAGAGGTGCAATCTAGGTATGAAAACGAAGTACAAGGCGAAATGAAGAGGTTTATACCTGCTCGAGGGTGTTCTCTGTGCTCCCGTGCTTCACTGAGAAGAGGGAGAGAGAGAAAGAGAGGGAAAAGTCCTGCGATGGTGGGGATGTGCCGTCGGCGTCGGGATGATGGTTGGTAAGCACCAGCCGCACCAAGGAGGCAAGATTGCAGAGAAAAGGAAAAGTTGCAGGTTAAAAGATAAGTTGTTATTTCATAACCTTCCCGGAAACTACAGAAGGGTTGTAAATACCCCATAACCGCTACTACAGACAAAAGTTTAAGCGGCCCCGAGTACTCAGTCACCATATCCTAATATCCCACTACCAGATAAGTAAAATAAGCTAAGGAAATAGGCTACAACATAATGAGGTTCAAACAGGACATCCTTAAATCAACTTCAATGGTTAAGCTGAAAGCTAAATTTTTTAGCTCGGAAAATTTAGCTTTTAGCTCATAAATAACTTTTCTGCTCTAACTTTTCTGGCTTAAAATTTTAGCTTGAAATTATTAAAGAATGAACTTAAGCTATTTTTTTTCCTTAAATTAAATTTAAAAAAATATATATATGTAGACTATCGTAAATTAATTTTATGAACATTTTAATTTAAAAATATTTAAATTCCAATAAATATTGAAAAATCTCTAAATTTTCTACAAAGCAAGCCTTCAACTGTCACCAATCTTTCAACCCTGGGCTAACTTTCAATTCATTAACCGTTCAACACCAAATTTTCAACTTTCATCAACCGTTCAACACCAAATTTTCAACTTTCACCAACCGTTCAACTTTCATCAATCATACTCTTATTTTGATTTGTGCCAACTGCACCATCTTTGCTACTAGAAACTCATGCCAAGCATAAAACAACATCTTCCTCATTGGTCTAATTACGACCTCTAATATGCTCTCTTGCCATGTTGAACAATTTGGAAATGGAAAGAAATGGTAGAAAGATAGAATTGTAGGAGAAAATTAGTTTTGTGTAGATGTTTGAACAAATACATAGGTATTTATAAAGTTTTTGGGTGAATTTTGAGTTAAATAATTTTTTTAAATTATTTTAGCTGTTCGATTTAAATTTAGGCCGTTAGATCTTTTTTTTTTACCGTTAGATTTGATTATATTCGATCTCAGTTGTTGGATTCAATGTATTTTAAAATAACATATTCTAAAAAAATTAAATTTGAATCTGGACCATTGGATCAACCAATGGTCCTTAAAGCTCAGCCCTTGGATTAAAATTATAGCAGTTGGGATTCTTTGGGTGGTCGACACGTGGCTGATAGCAGGGCCTACCCCTGTCGAGAAAGCTTTCGCGTAGGGCGGGCCGAGACTGGCCCAATTGCCAGCGAGTCCACTCACATGGGGAGGGGAATTTGGCCCAGCTTTGGCATATAGCTTTTAGCCCAATGTTTTAGCATGGGTTGGGTGGTGATTTTGGGGGGGGGGGGGGGGGGGAGGGAATAAATGAGGAAATTTGGCTTTTAGCCCACCATTGGAGTTGGTCTTAGAACAATCATGTCATCAGGCGACAAAATCAGGGAAACGGCTCAAAATGGAATCGGTATCTTCCTAAGTGGTGTCATGCTCTGGTAGACCTATCCATTTAATTAACCAACGAGTGATAGCCTTGTTATCACACTTGAACATTCCATGTTGTAGGATGCGTTCCGGAAACCGGAGGAAGAACCCATCGGAAAAGACCGAGGGAAGTGTGGCTGAAGCAACGACATGTGTACCGATTTTGAGCTTGAGCAGCGACACATGAAATGTAGGGTGGATGCGGGACTGAGATGGAAGGTCCAAAGTATAGGCAACCTAGTCGACTCGAGCTATCATATGGAAATGGCCGTAATAGCGAGGAGCCAGTTTTGGGTAGTGAGTTTTGGATACTGATGTCTACCGATAGGGGTGAAGTTTGAGGAAGACCCAATCCCCAACTTGAAAAGTCATTTCAGAGCGATGTTTGTCAGCCTGTTGTAGCATTCGGTGTTGTGCCAGCTACACGTTCTCGCGTAGTTGCCTGAGCAAACTGTCACGGTCCTGGAGAGTGACGTTGCCCATGTGGACTGGAGAGGAGCTGGGGAGATAAAATGACATTGTGGGTGGCGGGTATCCATATACAACAAAGCCATCGAATCCACGTGCTTGGCTTGTCCATAATGAAGCTACGCAGATAGTGCTCCAAGGTACGGTTGAAAACTTCCGTTTTTCCATCCGATTATGGGTGATACGCTGAGTTTTTGCAAAGCACTGTTTGTTGATTTTTGAAAAAGCCGTCCAAAACTCACTAGTGAAAATCGGATCTCTATCGGTGACAATAGATGTTGGCATGCCGTGTAACCGAAAGACCTATTGAACAAAGATATCTGCAATTTGGGGGGCATAATAAGGGTGCTTGATTGGGATGAAATGCCCATATTTGGAAAGGTGATCCACTACGACCAAGATAGCATTGTGACTGTGGGTCGAGGGTAAGCCTTTTATGAAGTCCATGGCTATATTGATCCACACTTAGGTTGGAGCGGAGAGTGGCTGCAATGGACCTAGTGGCTTGATGGTCTCATAGTTGGTGCGTTGGCACACTTCACACTCGGCCACGAAACGCTTGACATCCTTTTTGAGACCCAGCCAATCGAAATTGTTCGTGATACGCTTATAGGTGCGTAGGAATCCCGAGTGGCCTGAAGATGGAGAAGCGTGGAATTCCTGAGGAAGTGTGGAGCGCTAGGAAAATGTTGCAAGAACAAAAAGGCTAGATTTGTAATAAAGGAGGTCCTCTTGGAGTTAGAAATAGCGCTTACTGTGCGGATCATGCTGCAGTGCGGTGAGGATGTCGTAAGCTTGAGTGTCTGTGGCATATGAAGCTTGAAGCTCTACCACGCAATCAAACAGTGGTATGGAGAGCCCCATCAGGGCAAGGAGTTCCGGCTGGCGGGACAAGGCATCAGCGGCTGTATTGGAAGCTCCTAAGCAGTACTCCAAGGTATAGTTATACCCGAGGAGTTTTAATAACCACTTATGTTGTGCCAGAGTGGTAATACGCTGGTCTAAAAAATACTGAAGTGTTTGGTGGTCTGTGAGTATCTTGAAGTGGTGATCAATCAAGTTAGGGCGCCACTTTTGGACGGCGAACACCACCGCAAGCATCTCCTTATCATACACGGAGAAGGTTTAGTGTTTGGGTGCCATGGGCTTACTAAGGAACTTGATGGGGTGGTGGTCCTGAGATAATACGACCCTGATACCGACATTGGAAGCATCGCACTCAATGGTGAAAGGTTTGGCAATAAGACCAAAGTGGTAAACGAACTTATGGTAATAACCGGCAAGACCCAAAAAACCCCGAAGAGCACGGACAGAAGAAGGGGTCGGCCATACCACAATGGTAGCAATTGTATAGGGATCAACTGTAACTCCCTGAGCTGAGATGATATGCCCTGAATAAGCAATGGATTCTTGCCCAAAAAGACACTTAGTTGGCTTTAAATGTAGTTGATGTCGCTGGAGGATATCAAATACATCAGCTAAATGTGACATATGCTGATCCAAAGAGGCGCTGAACACCAAGATGTCATCAAAAAACACGAAGATTGATTTGCGGAGTAGAGGCTTCAAGATGGAATTCATCAAGGCTTGGAATGTGGCAGAGGCGTTAGTAAGGCCAAAATGCATTATAGTGCACTCGTAATGATCATCGTGAGTGCGGAACGCTGTCTTATGTATGTCCGGCTTGTGCATACGAATTTGTTGATAACTGGAGCAAAGGTCCAGTTTCGAAAATCTAGCCGCACCCTTCAACTCGGCCAAAAGCTCATCAATAATTAGAACTGGAAAACAATCCTTGATGGTGACGGCATTAACCTCGCGGTAATCAACACAAAAACGCCAAGAAGAGTCACTTTTGGCCACCAATAAAGTAGGGGAGGAGAAGGAACTTACGTTGGGACAGATGATGCCAGCGGTGAGCATCTTATCGACCTGATGCTCTAGTTCCGCCTTCTATGCATTCCCATAACGATATGGTCGTACATTAACCGACACGTCCCTGGAAATGAGGGAATGCGGTGGTCAATGTCTCACTGTGGTGGTAAGGAGGTGGGTGGTTAAAGAAGGACATGACACTGGCGTAGAAGTCTTAGATATTGGCCGAGGAAGGTGCAGAAGTTGAAGAGGGCGAGCAAGTGTTTTGAAGAGCCTGAGCATGAGTAAGAGAAGAAGGGTTGCTCTGTTGAAGAACAGCATACGAGGTGTGGGGACCGTTGTAAGTGTGTTGATTGGGGAGAAAGAGAGGGAAAACACGACGCCGCCGCTGACACCATCGCTGGAGCAAAAATTCGCCAAGAACTCGAGTTCTTCTTCGTCGACTTCATCGGAGTGGATCAAAGTTAGGCAGATAGGGAAGCATTACAAGGAGTTATCGGCATTGCATTTGTGTCAACTGATTCAAGCTCACGAGGGGGCAAGCAAAAAAAGCTGATTTTTCAAAGCTGGGTTTTGCAGCTTTGTGTTTTTTGCTTTTTTTCACCCAAAACTGTGAAAAAAAAAATCTGGAGTTGAATGTTTACCAAACACAAAAAAGCTTCCAACTTTTTTTTATACCCACTTTTTTCAGAGCACCTCAATACCAAATCAAGGCTTAATTTAAAAGCACTAATTTCCACTAATCAATCACGAATAGATTAAGGTTCATTTTTATTTTAACCGGTGCAAGATGAGCATAGCAGCAATTGATCAAGTTGATCTTATCAAATTTTAACTCAGTTGCATAAGCACTAAGAATCTCTGAAATACACTTCCATTATTCTGTGACAGCAAAAAGCAATACAAGATACAATATGACATCATACAAACACTTAAACGACACAATCCAAGGACATATTTTGATAATCCAGTAAGGTATCGACT
Source organism: Pyrus communis (assembly GCF_963583255.1). NCBI lineage: Eukaryota > Viridiplantae > Streptophyta > Magnoliopsida > Rosales > Rosaceae > Pyrus > Pyrus communis. Next base: position 1,993,410 of record NC_084811.1, on the reverse strand, counting down.
TCTATGTACAGCTTGTGTGTTAACCGGATCATCTACCGACTAAGTTCTAGAGTTCCCGGACAACCAAAACCATCTTCGATACTGCGTAAGCCGTACAGCGCGTACTCTTCCTCTATCTGTGGACGAGACTCCATCCGAGATGTTAGTGCATCACTCCCAATCTGCGTCGAAGAAACGGCATCTTTCATCTCTGAATAGTACACATTCTCCAAATGTAAATCTTCCTCCTGTTTTCATCCAAACGTCGATTACCAATAGGAAACGAATACTAATAATAATACCATCGATAAGAAACACAGAGTTGCAAATACCTGGAAGAAGTCTGTCAGAAATGTATGTCTTCCATTATTCTATTGGAGTGTCTATATATATGCCCGAGCAGGTGGCTAGTTTCTCAATAGATGAAGAATAACTTGACATACTCAAGGTTCAAATGCCCGTGAATCCGAGGTGCAGCACTGTTAAAACTCAAAAATATGTTTGTCAAGGTCAAAGAATTCTTCACTATATAAGCAGGATCTATAGACGGATACCTATAACGATTCAGGATACACTTTGAATAATCTTTCAGTCGAATTTTCGCGACATTATATGGTGGAACATCTGCATCGGGGTCAATCCTCGGAAGTAAACTAATAAAGTCAACATTTCTAGGTTTGAATGCACTCAGATTCAATTCAAAAGGAAGCTCTGAAATGGAAGTAAACCACGCTATTTATCTCTACGAAATAAATAGTGGAAATAAAAAAATCAGTTCAAAGTTTCTTGTTTATTTTGTTTTCTTTCCACATTATTGTACAAGAAGCCTTCAATAACAATTTACAATAATAATTTTATAACCCAATTAATTCAAACAACCGATGGATCCATTTCCCGAGAGGTTTTGTAAGCCAGATTGTGACAGGGTGTCTAGCCCATTTGGCAGCAAGTCCGACCAAAAAAGGCAAAACCGATGTGAACACGGTGATAAAGAGCCAGCTGTTATATGATGGCGCAATGTTGACAACCGCAGTGCCGTAGGTGGTGTATACCGCTATGATGCAGATTTGAAGCTCCAACTGGAGAGGGAAATTGGTTGTGAGGATGATCATCGTGTAAAGAGAGAAGTAAAATCCAATGGAGTTGAGAACCACAAAAACGACGAATGAAACTTCACTATAAGAACCCATGATGGACCTTCCTGCCAAGTGTACTGGTTCATTGCTGCTGCCAGTCCCCTTATTATTCACGTCACTACTGTCCTGCCAAGTTCCATTTGGAGGGTTGAGTCCTACTTGAAAGGTGGCCGTAGCCACTAGTGAAGCAACAACTAGCAGAGCGGTACGTGCATCTCTAGGACAGTCTCTGCCCTTTTTGAACTGGAAGAATTCCCACCTATTTGTCTTCTGCTGCTCCTGCTGCAACTGATGAGTCTGGTGCCGTGTGGGTATCGTTATGGCTATGAGAATTGAACAATTGGACACCAGAGTTGACTATATCTCCAGCTCTCAAGGCTCCAGCACCACGAAGGATTGCCTCCATTTCCCAATCACCAGTTTCATTTGGAAAGACCAGATCCAAAGCTGTGAGACCCTATCGTTTACAGAATTTACTTCCAAGGCTCCTGCAATTGTTTCATTGCCAACTAATCCTTCCCCCACCTGCAAGCATTAGTGCACTAACAAATCAATATGGACTAAAACTCTCATGACTATAAGAAAGAAAAATGGGTACCGATCAAAGGTTCAAATAGTACTTGCCTGATGTTGTTTTTTCCAGGTTGCTAGATGGAGAACCGAGTAGCCATGCTCATCCTTCATATTCAGGATGTTCACCTTGTTCTTTTCTGCAACCGGTTCCACCAAAAATTTAATTGCTTTAAATTGGCTGCACTTAACAGCAAGGTGAATAACAGTCTCCCCTTGTACGGTCACATCTTCAACACTTTCTGGACAAGCCAAGACCATTTCTCTAATTACGTCTCCCCTCCCTCTGCTAGCGGCATAATGAAGAGGAGTCCACTCATCTCTTCCATGTAGCCGGCATAGTCTCCAGTCAACTCTCAGCATCTCCATTACAATTTCCAAATACCCATTGGCAGAGGCAATATGCATGGGGCTAAAGCCATCCTGGTTCATATCTTCAACATAATCTGGTTTCAACCTCACAATCTCCTTGACAAAGTCGACATGCTCAGCAATCGAAGCAACATGTAAAGGATTCTCTGTGGAAGTTAGCGCAAGGTTATGGAGTAGAAGTGGATTCTCTGCCAGCAATTGATGCAAAAGTTGGACATCTCCCCGTCTCCCGTCTGAGAAGTGTCAAATAGCCTTGCCTCCATTGCAAAGGGTTGTGTTAATTGATAAGCAACTCATCTCCATTGAGTGCGTCTATAAATATGCCTGAGCACGTGAATAGTTTTTCACTAGGTGAAGAATAGCTTGACACTCAAGGTTCAAATGCGTGTGAATCCAGGATGCAGCACTCTCAAGGTCAAATAATTCTTCACTACATAAACATAACCTGTTCGGTTTTGTTAAGGTACGAAGTTCCAGAATCAGACACGTAGCAGACTAATTGCTTGAACTCTATTCATGTAAATTCATAATCTATTTACGAGATAACTAAAATAATTCAGGATAAACTTAGAATAATCTTTCAGTCGAAATTTCATGACATCATATAGTGGCCTCAGCGCCCTTCGTTGGAAGTTTGAAACAATATTGCAGATATCTGAATGGTAAGGAGTCTTGGAACATAGAAATAACATTCGACAAGTAAAATGTCGGTGTTTCAAGATGTTATATCGCCATCAAAGCTCGTCCATTGTTCAATCGGGAACCAATAAATAATATCAAAACTACAGCACCGGCCGTTAACTCTATCGCCACTGTAATTCAAATGAATCCACTCCATAATTTTACTAGACTTTCCATTGCCAACTTAACCATTCAACGCTTTTAAAATTGGAAGTTTTAACGAAACACTTTTAATATTGTTCACTTTAATGAAAAATGACAATTTTACTCTAAAAAATCGCTCATGATCCTATTCCCTTACAACACATTTTTGTCATTTTGATTAAATCTCAAAGTTTTCAAATCTTTTTCATTAGTTTGCTTTTAAAATTTCTACTTCATTAGATTAAAGCTACACTATTTATTCCTACTTCGGGTGGCTTCGGGGATAGCAACATAAATTTTGGGTAATATAAAAGAAATTCAAATCAAATCAGCAAATAAAATTAAAAAAAATTCATTAAGAACCAAAATTGAGGCAGAACAAAAACAACCCAAATGCAAACAAAAACTAGAAAACAAAAAGTCCATACCTTTGAGAATTTGGGGTTCGAGAGAAGCTCGGAGAACACAAAAATGGAGGAGAGAGGAACTCTCAGTTTCAGGGCAATCTCCGTCTGGATTGCTGAAAGTCTCATACTTTGGTAGCGGAGAGAAGCAAGGATGTGTGTAGGTTGGAAAGGCGGTGGTGGAGGCGGAGATATTTCGGAAATATACAAGCATGGGTCGTGCGGACGGTTGAGGTGCCACCATAGTTGGTGGTCGGAGTTGTGGAGGGAGGTCAGGTTTTTTTTACTGGTGCACAAGTTTAAATGAATCAAGTTTTGTGTTGGAATACATTTCAGATAAGACAAAACGATCTTGAGAAAAATTTGGGAATACAAAGAATATATAAAGTCGCTTCTGTCCCCATTTTTTCTTTTTACCCCTATTTATAAAAAAAAGAATGAGAATTGTTATTAGCACTTCAAAAATCTCATTTTACATTTTTTATAAGTGTATTTTTTTTTTTCTAATTATAGAAAGTTTGGAGTGCCAAATGAGATTTTTGGAATGCTAATAACAATTCCCAAAAGAAGATGATAGTGCTTTAATTTTAACTCGATTAGAGCAGTGATTCTTAACTCATCAAAACGTGCAACTATGGTTTTTTTCGTCAAATTCATCAGAACTTCCGTCAAAATGAGTTATGATAGAAGGACTATTGCTACAGTTCGACTAAAGTTAAGTGATCATTGCTCTAATTGGGTTAAACTTTAGGAAACCATTGCTCTAATTGAGTAAATTTGAGAGACCATTGCTCCTATTATCACATTTGATTTTTCCATATTTGCTCGTTGGTTTAGCTTCATGCGCGTGGTGATAGAAATTGACAAAAAAGACCATAACTGCACATTTTGAGAAGTTAAATGATCAATGGTCACAGATTTTCAGTTAAGGAATCATTATTCGAATTCAATTAAAATTAAGAAACCATTACTCCAATTTCCTCTTATAAAAACATTTAATATATTAAGTTTTTTTATTTTAATTGAACATAAAGTATACGAAATTCGAATCTAAGATCTCTCGTAAGCAAAGAGGAACACATCTTTAACTTTGGTACATGACAAATGCTTCTTTCAGACGCACTTAAAGAGCTTTTAGATAATTTAAAAACACTAATTTCCATTAATCATGTCATTAGCGAATAAGTTAAGGTTCATTTTTATTTTAACCGGTGCACGATGAGCATAACAGCACTTGATCAAATTGATCATATCAAATTTTAACTCAGTTGCATAAGCACTAAGAATCTCTGAAATACATCTTCCATTATTCTGTGACTGCCAAAAGCAACACAACATACAATATAACATCATACAAACACTTAAAAACGACACAATCCATTGACATATTTTGCTAATCCAGTAAGATATCGACTTCTATGTACATCATGTAATAACCGGATCATCTAGCGATTAAGTTCTAGAGTTCCCGGACAACCAAAACCATCTTCGATATAGAGCTTAGTGCATCACTCCCAATCCGCGTCAAAGAAACCGGCATCTTTCATTTCTGAATAGTACACATTCTCCAACTGTAAATCTTCTTCCTGTTTTCATCCAAACGTCGATTACCAATAGGGAAAGAAGTATAACAATAATACTATAAGAAACGCGGAGTTACAAATACCTGGAAGAAGTCTGCCAGAAATGTTACGTACAAAAGCGGAAGATAAAAGGCGTGATAACAGACAATAGTAGCACTATATAGCCTGCAAATAAAAATTTGAAAATTAATTATAGAAGCTCTTTAGAAATTAAACTAATGGCAACATAGAAACTTCAGACCAAAGACCAATTTACACACATACCAGAATCCAAATCCAGCCCCATTTCCAGTAAGCAAGCAAGCAAACAGTACTAGTACGTTTAACATAAACATGATAGCGGTATACTTGTAGAATGCAGGTCTTGCTGCAGAACAAGAAAAGTGACATCAGATTTTGTTAAATAGCTATGAAATCGATGAAGACATCAGATTTTAGTAAATAGCTGATGAACATACCCGGTAACCTCTCTCTCCACTTGGAATGGTACATAAACAATATGAAGCCGTAAATTGCAGTAATCACTAGCCTGTGGACAACCCACAAGGCCCACTTTGTTCGATGCGCACGGTCATTATTGTCGATGAACAATGGAATGCCAAGTCCAAATAGATATATTGCCTGGATGACAACAGAGAATAATTGTAAGTCCGTTATGTACCACAATAATGTACCGATGTGCATTTTCAACGACATATATGTTTCCATTAGTATATTCTTGAAGTAACTAAATAGGTCATAAGGGTGAAAATCCATTTCATGTAAAAGAACGAGCGATACCTTGAGAAGTACATCCAAAACAACAAGGATCCCTGAGATGACAAAAGTCCGTGTCAAAGCTTCCAGTCCACTTGCATAATTCCCTTGAAGCAAAAATGCCAGCAAGCTTACTTCCAAAAATAGCATCCCGGAGGTTGTGAACAAAGATAATACATTCCATGTTACTTCTTTTCCAGGACTGCACTCCCATGCCTGAACCAAAGCAGTGACAATTCAACCACATCTTAGCAAAACTATCAAGAAATGCCTCAAAACGAGAACAACCATCATTTACCTTTTACCACATCAATGCAAACCAAGGGCCTTTTCGGGAACTAGAAGGGCAAAAAGTGTTTTCTCACAACCAGAAGCACTTCTAACTACATTTGACAGAAAAACTTAAAAAGTGCTTTTGTAGAAGCGCTTGCTAGGTGATTCCTCAGGAAGCACTTCCAAAGTGCTTTTCATGAAGCACTCACAAGTGCTTTTCAAGGAAGAACTTGGGACTTTTTTAAGAAATTCGACTTGTTTATAATAAAAGCACCACTAGCAGAAGTGCTTCCTACCGAAACAGTTCGAGATGAGCCCCAAATAACAATCATACTACTAATTAACAAGATTCCACCAAAACTAATAACCGAAAGCCTTAAACTTTACCCATAACCATGCTACTACTCAGCTAAAAGATTCAAATTTTAAACGAGGAACAAAGACAAAGCCGCAAACTTCAAAAAGGGGAAAATGAAACATGAACCTGAAAACAGCACCAAGCAAGATTGAGCAAGCTAACAAGCCAGAGGCACCCGTAGTAGGCAATCATGATATAAGAGCGGCCATGGGAGAGCTTCGCGAAGCTTTTTCTCGATTGAAACGCCAAATACAGGACGAAGAGAAGCGAGGGCACGATCAGAGCCACATTGTGGAAGAACCCATGACATTCGCCGAGCCAGCTGTAGAATTCGGAGCCCGAAACGCCGTCGTCTATGGTTGAATTTGGGGCCTGGGTGAGTGGAATTGGGAGTCCGGATTGCGAGGGAGCTTCTTCGAGAGCTTGCATTTTTAAATTGGGGGAAAAGATCAGTCCTAATTTGAGTGGTGATTTGCGGACTGAAATCGAAAACCCTAACCCTAGGTTTTGAGGATTTTGGGATGATTGGAAAATAGCAGAGTCCACCAAAGTTGGGTAAAGAAGCGATGATGTTTTCAAAAAAAAAAAAAGAAAGAAGAAAGGTTAGGCACGTGTTTGGCGGGTAAGCTTTGGTTTGCACTTTTTTTTTTTTTTTTACTTAATTAGTTAAGATCATTCGTTGCGTTGGGTTAAAAACAACTTAAGCATCTTCAAATAAGATGTCAAAAAATTAATGTTAAATGTTAATTTGATGGTTGACGTGATAATGTCAGATTTTCTCTTGTTCCAACTAATATGTTTCTTTGTTATAAATGATATTTGTAGGATCCATTTTAAAAAGAAATCAATTAAAATACATTTTCAAGATCTATAATTGGTGCATTAAAAGGATCCACACAATAAAAAAAAAAATTGACATCACATTTTCTCATATATCAATCCAAATAGGATTGATATATCGGTTAGAACTCGCTCCTATTTTCAAATTTGATTACATGACATTCCACCTAGAATTTGAAGATGATCTTACAAATTTAGTTAAGCGAATTAACTCGTGCATCCTCTAATATCGTTTGCATAAACTAGGAAACGTCCAAATTTTGAGATTTGTTTTAAATAATAAGATAAAATAGACTATCCTCAATTGAAAATCTAATCATACCGAATCTTTATTTTATGAACATTTTTGTCATCCAGAAAAAGCGTGAAAAGGTGATTTGATCCTCTACTTGTATTCAGCAAAAATTTAAAAAAGAAAAAATCCTAGGTATTAATGTAATTTCACACAAAATTTTTTTACTGTATTTTTCTCTTCCTCACCCACTTATCATCAAGGTATAACAATACTCAGTATAAAAGTTTTAGTCAAAATGGTTTCTGAAATTTGCATAACACATCACTTTGGTTTCTGAGATTGAAAATCAATAGAAATGGTCCTTGAGAATGTCCACCATCCATTATTTTGATCATTCCATTAAAAACTCTGTTAAGTGTCCCGGAGCTCTTGGCTGAAAGTTTGGACAATTTTCAAAGCTTCGTAACTCAATCGTTTCTTAACCAAATTCGACTCATAATATATCAAAATGAGATAGGAAAGTGTAAAACAAGATTATACCTATTTGGAAGCTCAATGGTTGCCGAAGATGACCGAAAAATAACCTGAAAGGTGACTGGTCTGTGAAAAAACTAGAAAACTTGCCGGAAATTGGCCAAAAGCTCCGAGACACTTAACGGAGTTTTTAACAGAATGATCAAAATAATGGATGGTGGAAAATCTCAGGGATCATTTCTATTGATTTTCAATCTCAGAGATCAAAGTGATGTGTTATGGAAATCTTTGAACCATTTTGACTAAAAAAATTATTTTTTTAACTTCTTACACATTCTTCTATTTAAGTCATCAGATGGAATACATCCAACAAAAGATCTACAACTGCACATATCGTTAGATTGTCAATATTTAGTACCAAAATCTTTTATAATGAAAAAACCAAAATCAAATTGATATTTATTTTGTTTTGTTTTTAATCAAAATCCAGTAATATTTAAAATAAAGTTATTGCAATTTTTAGCACCAACTGGTTCAAACCAAACGTGTCCCAATCAACGCCAGAAGCTCCATTAACTCTTCTCCCTCGGCGCCTCAATCTTCGGATCGTATCCTTTCAGCTTCCCGCTCCAGAATTCGTAAAAGCTTCAAGATTTTGATTCTGTTGGATAATGTGACATTATTGAGCTTCGTCGAAAAACCGAAGCCGTCAGAGTTTAGTTTCTTGCGTTGCAAGTAATAGCACTCCGTTAAGTCACGAAATTTGAGGCATTTGGAGCTGCATTTGCCTTCAAAGATTCCAGACAGGTTTCCTTCTGCTCAAGATTTCATCATTTTTTTTTATTCTTTTTTTTTTTTTTTGTTGATTTTTATGCGTGTAATTGCATTGGTAATTTCTCTTGGCGTTCATCAAATTTCAATGGCAGTGGAGGCAGTTAAGCTATGGATCGGATGAGGCCGGTGTACGTCAGGCAGAAGAGCAATAGTAGTGGCGGCACCCCGGGGCCACCAACTTCGCCAATGATGTCGCCAATGAACCACCATGGGAGGTCGGGGTCGGTTGGAATGGTGGGTGCCAGGAAAGTGCAGCACACGAAAGCCGCAGCGCAAAGGCTTGCACATGTGATGGCTCACAAACCAGCTGACGACGATGATGAGGACGACGACGATCTTTCTTATGATCCTGGCTTGTCAAGCGGCACAGGCAGCCTTGGACTTGTCGGCGGAAGATCAATGCGCCCACGCTCTCCAATGGTAATTGGATTACGGTTAATGTTGATGTTACATAGTGGATTCAATGGTTCCGATTCACAGTCTGACAACATAGCGTATTAGTGATTCGTATTTGAATGTGAGATTATATCTTTATGAACATATATGTGCTTACTTTGAATTGAAGCCTAAATGTTATTCTGGTATTAGTCAGTTCGTGCCGCTCAAGAACATTCTACAACTACACGGGGACGATCATCACCGTCTCTTAACTCCATGGAACAACCATCTTCTACCCATTCGATACCATCTAGTCGACCATATCAGTACGCAGAACAACCGTCATCAGCTCATTCAACACCAGCAAGCCGAACATACCAATCCATCAACACAAAACCCATTCACCCTGTTGTCGAACAACCACATTCTCTTCGCTCTTTAATCGCTACTAGACCATCCCAGCCTTCAAATTCCAACGAACAACCTACCTCTGCTCGTACTATATCAGGCATGAACTCTGCTCGATCATCTCAGCCAACAAATGTTGTCGACCAACCTACCTCTGCTCGTTCTATATCAGGCCTGAACTCTGCCCGGTCATCTCAGCCTACCCCTGCTGTCGAACAACCTACCTCTGCACGCTCTTTAGCTGCTGCCCGTCCGCAGTTAGGAACCAAGCCAGTCCACATCATGCCAGCTAGTGTACCTATATCACTTAGGCCACCCTCTTCTGCTGATCCTCCAGCTGATAATCGAAGAGAGCCAGCACCAGTACCACTACGGCCAACCTCTACTTCCAGTGGATCAGACGCTTCAGCTGATACTCGGAGAGATAAAAGGTATCAAGCTCTTAAAGATTTACTACTTTCTGAGTCATCATCAATACTTTCATGTCTTGATATCCATGGTGATTTGATATAAATTAGGGAGACGATTTCCGCACTCTCATTTTTCATTCTGCACTCCTTTCGTTGTTTCTGTTAGTTAACTCTCCTTTGGTTTATCAATCCAACGGCTAGAAGAAAGGAGAGGAGTGCAGGTCGAGAGAAAGGGAGTGCTGAAATCATTTCTCTTTAGTTCTTTAAAGTAGTTTCTTTCGATTCCTTTTGACACGTGTTATATCTAATCGTTTCTTGCTCTGGTCGACTGTCAGGATGTCTTTGGATTTAGGGACTTTTAACATGAGAGAAAATCGGGCGCAGCGTTCTTCTGCTTTAGAAGATGAGGTATATTTTCTTCTCTCCGGTTGATTCTTGTTTGAAACAATTTTCAAGTTAATAGACTCTAAATTTTAAGTTCGCCGGCGAAGACTAGATAGTTGAAAAGAGCAGTTATCTAGTGGAAAATCAACTAATGAGGTGTGAATTCCATTGCAGCTTGATATGCTCCAGGAAGAAAATGAAAATTTACTCGAAAAGGTGATGCAATGAACTAAACATTCTAATGGTGTTAATGTAACATTTATAATGTGATACGGTTATCGTATTTTTCCTTCTGCCACTCCATTCTGATATGTGCTTCCCCAGCTTCGACTTGCAGAAGAGAGGTGCGACGAAACAGAAGCAAGAGCTCGACAGCTCGAGCAACAGGTAATGTTTTAAATTTATCAAGCCAGAAATAGTATCACGTTTATTGGTTCGTACTTTTTTGGTTTGTTTCATGGTGTAAATACAGTTGATTTTCAGCATGAGCATGTATGATGATGTGCTGGCCAATCCGGTATTATTTCATTGTTTGTGTGTGATCTTTAGGTTGCTAATCTTGGCGAAGGTGTGACGTTGGAAGCCCGTCTTCTAAGCAGGCAAGCTTCAAAGATTTCATGCGTGTACCTGCATTCCAATCCAGATTGATTATTACTTTGAGAATGCTAACTTTTACGTCGATGTGTTTTCTTTTCAGAAAGGAGGCAGCACTGCAGCAAAGGGAGGTGTGTGCTATGCTTCAACATACACACTTTGCCTTGTCTTTCATGTGTGTGCATGTCATAGTGCATGTCGTCGTGATTTGATTTGAGTTGATTGAACAAATTTTTACCCAATGAGTTTGAACACAATTCATCACAGGTTGCTTTGAAAGAGGCTGCACAGACTCACGGTGGTAGCGCTCATGGTGGTAGAAATGACGAAGCAGAGTACGAACTCAGATCACTTCGGATTATGACTCAACGAATGATACTGAGTCGCGAAGAGATGGTTTGTGCTCATATGTTTAGCTCTTATGGGTCAGTTCTTGTTTTTTTCTTACCCTTTTTACATGATTTTCAGTTGTTTTATCTTAGGAAGAGGTGGTCTTGAAGAGATCTTGGCTAGCTCGGTACTGGAGTTTATGCGTTGAGCATGGTAAGCAAGTAATTTTAATCCCCAAAATAAAACTTCCTATCTATCGAAAGGTTTCCGGAACATGGAAATGCAAATCCTCCAATGCCTAGTCACCAAAATACAGAAAAAACTCCTGTTGAAGAATTTATACTGTTCAACTGAAGGTCTCTAAGATGTCCGAATGATGCAAATGAACGATTTAGGAGTGATTACTGAATGACCATAGAGTATTTTGGCAGGTATTCATGCTGAGATAGCGGCATCAAGATCCGAATTCTGGTCATCGCTTGCTCCTCTTCCTGTTCAAGCTATATTAGCAGCCGGACAAATAGCGAAAGAGGGGATAGGTAAGTTTGAGTGCTTCCATCTTTATTGGTTGTCTTGTACATTTGTCTTTGCCTTCTCTGTTAGAAACACAGACTTAATTTCTGAGTATCTTTAAAACTAAACCTTTAGCGATCCGCATCACTCATGTCTTTCGTTAATTTTGGTCTGTCAAGACAACAATGATCCAGATGAAAGAGAAGATAGTCCACGAGATTTGAATGAACTCTCGGGCGAGAGAAACATTGAGAGCATGCTCTTGGTGGAGAAGGGTCTGCGCGAACTTGCTTCGTTAAAGGTTTTCCCCAATCCTCATGATCTTAAAAATATTATCTGTTTCTTTCATGATTAGCAAGTCAGTTTATGAAACAAAAAAGCTTGTCTTTTTGATTGATCTGTTGATCTGTATTGCCAATTTTTTTTTTTTGAAGTATTCATTGCTTGCAATGACCAGTTTTTCATGTCATATCTCGAAGGTAGAGGAAGCAGTGGCACTTGCAATGGCTAAACATCGACGCCCTAGTTCGAAGAAAACTGGTCTTATAGGTGAAGGGATTTTTTATTCACAGTTGAGCAATTCATTAGAATCAAATCGACAGAAATATCATGATAGTTGCCTGACAAGTTCTTTTCCACATGTAGATTTGAAGCTACCAATTGATGGACAGTTTGAAGCATTTGGTAAGATTTCATCATATAAAACATACACCCGGTCACTTTCATACAAACACTGCAAACCTCAATTTCGCACACTACGCGTCTTCTTTTTATTTCTCGACCCTCCTCGTGATCCTCCTTTTTCTCCTTAACACCATCGTCACGATCACCTGTCACCACTCTAACCCTCTTCAGCGTCTTCTTGAGCAACGCATCCCTTGCAATTACAAGTTCATCTGAACACTCTCTGCACATCTCCAAGCTATGGTCTCTTTTCATGTCGACCAAAGTTGCCACATTTTGATACATATGTTTTGATTGTTTTTAGAACTCAGCAAAGAGGAGTCTGAAGATGTGCTTTTCAAGCAGGTATTGTTTTTCGCCTTCTGCATTCCTCTTACATTTCCAACATGTAAACACTTACGACGCTACACAAAATTCAGGCTTAGCGCAGTTGACTAGAGTAGGGAGCTTCCCCGCTACAGTGATTACACCTAAGTTCGAATCCCCAATCTTGTAATCTTAGGTTAGAATGGAATATCACTCGAATAAAAAAACAGTTATCCATGACACTTTGAGACGATCGATGCTGTTGCAGGCTTGGCTTGCATATTTCTGGAGAAGAGCTAAAAACCATGGCGTGGAACCAGATATAGCGGATGAGCGTTTGCAATTCTGGATCAACCACAACTCCAACTCACCCGCCACCTCGCACGATGCAGTTGATGGTACTCATCTCTCTCTCTCTTACTCTAATAGTTAACATTGTAGATAAGTTCATCTCTTTCTTCGTGCCCGTCAACATACTACTAGCTATTGATTTAGTGCTACACATGATATTGATATCTGCTTAAATCTGATATGGCGGGTTCTTCCGGTTTTTACAGTTGAGCGCGGTCTTCTGGAGCTGAAGAAGCTGGGAATCGAAACGCAGTTATGGAGAGAATCTCGGAAATGGCTCGAGCATGATTCGATGCATAGAACGCAAAGTCTGTCCGACTTCTGATAGATTAAAACTTGTTGAGCAAGGTTAAGATCAATGCTAACCAGTTATGCTACAGCTGAATGTAGAGAGGTCTCTCTTCATCTCAAGAAACACCAAAGTATACTCGATCATCAGATATTCAATCAAATATTTGCGTACAAGATTTCTTACTGTACATATGTGGCTACCAATTGATGGACAGATTGAAGCATTTGGTATTATAACTCAAAGTCGTTAGTAAGTCTGTACTGAAAGTTCATTTCTTTGTGACCAAAAGTTCACAGATTCGAGTAGTAAAAACAGTTTATTTGCTAAGTAAGGATAAGGTTGTGTACGATAGAGGTTTATTCTTCGATCCTCACAAAGCGGGGGGAGTCTTGTTGACTCGGGATTTTTTTTCTTTTTTCTTTTTTGAACTGAAAGTTTGAAACTAGAAACAGTGTTAAAAGTTTAAAGTTTACTAGCTTATTTGAGAAAATTCTCATAAAAATTTGGCACACAATGATGTCGCTAAAATAGTCACAAGCACATACAAACAAAATTATATAATTAAAGTGAAGCTGGCTAGATCTAGGGGTGGGTTCAAAAAACCGAAAACCGAAAAAAACCGAAAACCGAACCGGACCGAGGCCGAAAAAAACCGAACCGAAATTGTCAAACCGAACCGAACCGAATCTGACCAGTTCGGTTTCGGTTTTTGAGGCTCGGAAACCGAACCGAACCGAACCAAACCGATATATATATATATAATTTTTTTGAATATTTATAAATAGTTTAGTCATACAATCATAACAAAACAGAACCTGTTGCCAAGTTGGTTTCAGTGAAACTTAACAAGCATGGAGGCATGGGTTCGAACCCTCATGCCTCCAGGATTTGTGAGATTATTTTTAATTTTTTAATCTTTTTAACAAAACCCTTAAATGTAATCCTAACCCTCCTCCTCCTTATTTTTCATTCCGCCTGGCCTCTTAATATGAATGTGAACTTTCATATTTCCTTTTTTTTTTTAATAATTTTGGAGGGAGAAAAAAAAAAAAAAAAAAAAAACCGAAAAAAACCGAAACCGAACAGAGAAAAACCGAACCGAAAAAAAACCGAACCGAAAAAAACCGAAAAAAAATTGAACCGAACCGAAATTTCGGTTCGGTTTCGGTTTTGAGAAAAAACCAAACCGATTAGAACCGAACCCAGCCCTAGCTAGATCCATGCACTCAAGTTTAAATTAGACTAATGAAAATATTATTGAATTTAAATAATGCTTGCAAGTAATGTTATTCTTACCATAATCCTATATTACATTTCTATCATCTTAAGTGGTAGACGAGTTGGACAAGCCACATCATTCAATTCTATTTAAATCCTTCATAATTCCAACCATTAGTGTCTGGAGTTTAAGGATTAAGAAACACAAGCTCTTAGTTTGTGTGAAAAAAAAACCGAAGTGTTTAGTTTGTGTGAGGTGGACCAACGAAATAAGTTGATGAGAATCATCAGATTCAATTTGAATGGTTTAGATTGACTCGTCCTTGTGCTCCAGATAATGAGATCCGAAATGAATCTCTGCCTTTGCTACTGGGTTCGAAAGACCTGATTGGGACCTAAGTTAAAACTTTAATATCAATTGTTTGAAATTTAATTAAACAGCTAATAGAAAGATGTGCACTTAGCATGAGTATATAAGCATGTGCATTGGAAAAGCTCCTCCGGCTAAGGCCTGGTTTGGTACTGAGGTGATTTTGAAAAAAGCTGGTATCAAAAAAAGCTGGGAGCTGTTTTGTGTTTGGTAAACATTCAGTTTCAGCTTTTTTTCACAGTTTTGAGTGAAAAAAAAGCCAAAAACAAGAAGCTGCAAAACCCAGCTTTAAAAAACTGGTTTTTTTCACATTTGTTTTACATAAAAGTTTACCAAACACTATAATACTGCTTTTTTTTTTCAAAAGCACTTTTACAAAAAATTTTACCAAATACTCTGCTGTTTTATTTCACAGCTGCTTATTCTCACTACACAGCAAAAGCAGTTTTTTTTCAAAGCACATCAATACCAAATCAGCTTTAAGCCCAGCCCAGCCTAGTACAGCACTGTGAAATCCCCATCTTACCCCAAAGCGGGTAGGTGGTGACAGAATGGCTCGGCATGCGTCACTCTGTATGTGTGAGAGAGTGAGACTGTCTGCTGTCAGTCGCACGCCACTTGTTTTACAACGGGAAGGTCAAAGCTCCCACATTTGCACAACGCATCTGGTTCAGATTGTTCAATCTATCAAACGCCGTCGTGTTCCTCCGCCCTCTCTCTCTCTCTCTCTCTCTCTCTCTCTCTGCTCTCTAAGGGGTTTCCTGAGGTAAAAGCTTGAATCTTTGATATCTGGCAGCTTAAATTTCTCAGTTTTTTTTAATTCTTAATCAAAAGGTGAGATTTTGTGATATGGGTTTTGATTCTTTTATCTGAAATGGTTATTGTTGTAATTACAGCTTGAATTTAATGATGATCTTGAAGATCTGCCTTTATTATCCTTCATAATTTAGCAGCTGTTTTAATTTTTTTTTTTTAATTTTGTGTATTTTTATAGTTTTAATTGTGAATTGGATTAGTGTGACTCAGCTTAAATTCTTGATTATTTACTTTAATTTAGTATTTATTTTTAATTTTTTACTTTAATCATAGATCGCATCAGTTCTCAGTGGTTGCTCTATTTTGATAAAAATAATTTGGTATGTTTATATCTTTTTATGATAAAAATTTAAAATTATTCTGGCCTGCAGAGGAACTTGATGAAAATATATGGAAATTGAACATGGTAGTTTTAAGTTTAATTTCTTGCTTCATCTGTTCCATTGGCTGTACAATATCTGTATGTATCAGAAGGTGGAGTGTTGGGTGGAGAAATCCATGTCAGAAGAGCAACCCATTACTCATCTTAATTTAATTCCAGTTGAAAACGAACGCATTAGGAGCAGAAGATTGTCACTTTTTTAGTATTAATTGAACATGTCAATTTCTTTACTCACTTGAGCTGTTTTCCGGTTCTTTTGTTCAGGCCCTGCGTTGGTCATTATCTAACAGTTACTTTGTTCAGATCACGTTGAAATCATGGTGAAGGGTGTTGCTGTTCTCGGCTCCAGCGAGGGTGTTAAAGGAACCATCAACTTCGTCCAGGAGGGAGATGGTAGGTTAAATGATAATTGATTATTCGGGATGGTTTTTTTGCTATCATTTATGTGTTTTCCGAAGAAGGGGAAACAATCGCTTGAATTGATTATTGTTTTATTTCATTGCAGGCCCAACTACTGTGACTGGAAGTGTCTCTGGCCTCAAGCCTGGACTTCATGGTTTCCACGTCCATGCTCTCGGAGACACAACAAACGGTTGCTTGTCAACTGGTAAGGACCATTTACCAGGGATTGTTCTCCTTTATGTTCTGAAGGAGTAAATCTCCACTCTATATCCATAAATTGTCTTTGTGTTGTATCTAATGACCAATATCAATTTGCAGGGCCACACTTCAATCCTAATGGAAAAGAGCATGGTGCCCCTGAAGATGAGGATCGTCATGCTGGTGACCTTGGAAATATCACTGTTGGGGATGATGGTAGATAACCTTTTCTTCTTTTGCTCTTTCTAACTGTTTTGTAATTTCCTGGAACACTCTTTTATGTTTTCACGACTTGATACATACGGACTAATGACAGCTTAATGTGTTTCTTATCTCCTTGCTTCAGGAACTGCAACCTTCACAATTATTGACAAGCAGGTTTGTGATTGACCTCCCCAATTATTATTTGTTTATGCTATTATTAAAACTTACGTATTCAGACAGCTCTTGAGTTTCATTTCATCTTTTATAAAGGTTACATTATTGTTTGCAGATTCCTCTCACCGGACCACACTCTGTCATTGGTAGGGCAGTTGTTGTCCATGGCGACCCGGATGACCTGGGCAAGGGTAATCTTTATTGTTCTCTCACTCCTCTCTCTTAAGTGGTTCCATAGCACTTATTAGCTAGTGATGGGCGCACCTTATCATCTTTCAGTGGGTCACCCCACTCCACATCAGGCTGTGACTCTACAGTGAGCACTATTGTACTTACGGGTAGTTTTAGCCTGCTTCTGATTCCAATTGGTATACAATAGCTTCTACATAGGTGCAAATCATTTGGGGATCGGTATTTTGGTTTTCATCATTGCTTTATCTTGTGCTCCTCATCCTTCCAAATGAGCTACAGACTAGTGGGTGACTGTCAGTTTGTTGTTCCTCGGAGTTATTTTCTATTTCCTTGTAAATTTTAGTTCCTAACTAGGTTTAAGCATGAAAAAAACTTCTGGCTATGTTATTTCTCTACTTAGAGTGATTGCACTTGGAATCCAATATCCGATCTAATCAAATACTTGTGTTTTTGTACACAGGTGGGCATGAGCTCAGCAAATCCACTGGAAATGCTGGTGGCAGGGTAGCTTGCGGTAAGCTAATTTGCTTAATCTCATCAAACCCAATGTTTATGATATACATTAATTGTCATATAATTTTGGATTATTCTTGTTGGATGATCATAGTAAGGTGCTTTCAACATCGCTAGAAAACGGAATGTCTTCCCTAAAATTACATTAGATGACTATTGCAAAATCTTGGTCCGTCTCCGTCTCCATTCCAGATGAGGGTGGAAACTTAAACCAAGTTGTGGTTTATATACACGGCCCCTGTTTTTGTGTTTGTCTATAGACATCTACCTAGGTTGCGTAGTTTTTATGTTGTTATTGTGGAGATCTCTGTGTTGCGTAGTTACATTGATTCGTGTCTGGCAACATGCTTCTAATTATGTTCCGGTGTGTCTACTTTTGTGCAGGTATTATCGGTCTGCAAGGATGAACTTGAGCACTGAGCGAAAGACATGGAGTTTCAGTTAAATGTATTAAGTTTCTATAAGCCTGAGAGAAATTTAGAACTCTTTTGAATAAGAAAAAACATGTCTTGTTTAGCTGACAATGTTTGCTGTTTTAAAATTCGGTCCAAACTTCATTGATTGGAAATCTTGGATGCATAAAGTGCTTATGAGTTTGATCATGTGTGTTTCTTTCGTTCTCATTCGCTGATCGTTATTTCAAGGCCTGAAACTGCTTCTGGAAGTGATAAAACGCTTATTCTAAAAGCGTTCCAATAGCATTGTACGTCTTACAAAAGCAAATTTCAAATGGATCAAGGCCTAAAATTGCTCATGGAAAAGCTAAAAACGCTTTATGACAATCAAAAGCAATTGCGAGTCATAAAAAAAACTTGTAAATACCCTTTATGAGCATAAGTGTGTCTCTCATAAGCAAATCACAAATGGATTGGGGCATGAAACTGCTTTTGAAAGAGCTAAAACCTTTTTTTTCACAACAAAAAAGGTTGTGAGTCATAAAAGCGCTTACAAACAAAAGTGTAAGCAAATCACAAATGGACACGGGTCAAATTTGAGTTTCTACAGATTAGGCCTAAACAATTAGCCCTGGGCCAAAATTTGCTTAAGAGCAAAAACACAAACTCACGTGCGAAACGAACTTCCCTAACTGGTTTCGGTTGACGCCACTCCTCCTCCACCTCCGCCCCCAAATCCAAAAATCCACAATTTCTAGGGTTCCATAATTAGTTTAACAAATTACAATCGAATCCGCTCTCCGGTTTCTAGTATATAATCTCGCCAAGCGATGTCGACCACCGTCGACAAAATTTCCGGTGACCTTCACATGAGGCCGGAGCTACGCAAATCCTTCAACCTCCTCAAGACCCACGCCTCCAAAGTTGCCAACTTTACCCTCCAATGGCAGGACCTCGAGGAGCACTTCCGCTCCATCGACAATTCCATCCAATCCAAGCTCGACCAACTGCAAAAACAACAATCGGAAGAGACCCATCTCGCTCCGGCTCCGCAATCGCAACCCAGAGAACCCGAATTGAATTTTAAACCCAATTCCGAAGAACCCCAATTGGGTTCCGGTGACGCCCAATTGAGTTCGAAAGAATCCCAAGTCACCGCCACCCTCCAGTCCTTTAAAACCCAATTCGATTCCGTCGAAATCCAAGTCAAAACCGACGAGCCTTTGCCAGAAATGTCGACCTGCAATGGCGTCCCGATAAATGACGGCAAGGCGTTGCTGTTGTACGTGAATGAGCATTTGAAAGAGCGGGGTTCGGTGCGTGACGGTGTTGCGGATGCGCTTAAGGTTTCTGTGGATGCTGGGAGGCTAGTGCTCGAGGCAGTGAAATGGTTTTATCCATCAGAATCGAATAAGGGAGGTAAGGAGCTTGACGTCACTGTTACTAGGAAAAGTTGTGCGATTTTGTTACAAGGGCTGGTGAATGTGAAACCAGTGATTAAACCCGATATCATCAGAGAGGCAATGAAGCTTGCATTGGCTTGGAAGGCAAAGGTGATAACTCAAATGTCCAACTCTTTGGAGGTTTGGGCTTTTTTTCAGCTTCTGGATGCTTTTGGGTTGGGTGGTGAGTTTGACAGTGATGAGATTTTGAAGCTTTTTAGTTGCATAGCAGATCGGAATTCTGCACCGGAGTTGTTTAGGTCTCTTGGTTTCGCCGATAAAGCCTCTGGTGAGTTTTTGGAGAGCCTTCCTTATTGTTGTTCCTATCGTTTTATTAGACATTTAATTTATAGATTGCTTTCGGTGTTGAGTACTCATAGTTTTACTCCTATGAATTCAATTATGGGTTCGGTATGGTGGAGATTGTGTGATATTTTTCTAAACAAAAGCATACATAGTTTCAGGGAAATCTACTTAGTTTGAGTGCACCCTTACGGACAAAGTTATGTAAGTATCTGTTGATAGTTGATACAACGAATGTCACCTTGTGATGTTGCCTTTACGGTTTTAGAAGAAATCATGGGAAGAAAGTTATGCTCTTGTTATTTTAGATGTCTTCTATTAATTTCTGCTAGAAATTCTCCTGATATGTTGTCTTGAAATAGAAAATCTTTAGTTTTTCATTTTTGCTACCTCCTTTTTTTGTAGTCGGTTAACTCTTAAATTTTTTTTCTTTTTGTGACACAGATTTCATCCAAAAGCTTGTATCAGAGAATAAGCGGCTTGACGCTGTTAGATTCAGTCATGCATTTGGACAGTTTGACAAGTTCCCCCCTGTACCCTTGCTTAAAGCACATTTAAAGTTCATCACGAAAGATGCAAGGACAAGTTCCAAGAGGGGGCAAGACCGTCTTAAAGCACAGGTATAGGTGGTGTTTCTTTTGCCTCATCAACCGTCCTTAGACTCAGAACGAACTTTTATATAGTGTTTATCATTAAATCCCCTGCAGGATGAGGCCATAGACAAAGAAATAGCTGCTCTAAGAGGCATAATACGTTGCGTTGAGGACTACAAGCTTGTCGTTGAACCAGAATATTCTCCCGAGATCCTTGGAAAACGCATTAGGCAGCTCAGAAGGGAGAGAAAAGAGAGGAAAGCAACTCTAACAGCTCCTGGCCCTAAGGCTCAGCCGCAACCCCTGAGTGGTAAGAAACGTACAGCCCCAGGTCAGCCAAATAAGCAGGACAGAAATAAGCATCCTCGAACAGCTCGAGCTTTAGCTGCTCAAACTGTTTCTTTCAGAGGACCAGCCACAGTACACGCTATACAACCATCTTATATTCGCCAAGTAAGCTTGTATGACAGTCGAAGTGCAGAATACTTGTTATCGTCGGCTGGAATGCCCAGACAAGCAACCACTCCGCCCAGTACTTCTTATGGCACCATTTCCACCTTGAACCCACTGCGAGCATCTCATCATGAGCAAGGAGGCTCATTCATCGGTCAAGGTGCAGAATACCCTTCTCGGTACTATGATTCAGCACACTACGCTCCTGATACTAATAATAACTTATCTGCTCGATCGTATGATTTGGTGGGTTCCTCTCCTGGTACCCGTGGCCAGCTCGTGAACTTAACAGCTCGAGACTATGGATTGACAGGTCCGTCTCATGTACATACTAACTCAGAACTTGGGGGCAGTGGTCTATGTAACTTCAGATCTGAGCCCATTAGTCGCACGATACAGAACAAGTATAGCTGCAAATGGAAGGACTGGACAGTTAGGATCAGCAGGAAGCCCTATACCAGTGCGCATTGCAAGCCCGAACAGTTCCATCCCTTATGCCTATAGGGATCCGCTTAGGGCGCCTAACTACAATGACCGGGCAGTGCGTTCCAGCAGTGGCTATGGCGCGCCATCTCAGCTCCCCCCAGCCATTTATCACCTTTAGTCCAATCCTATAGTTCTTGGTAACTTACATTCACAACCAGTGATTTCTGACGGTGTTGTTGATTGCCTTTTACCCTTTTAAGGAGATAATAAAATTATCCATTTTGCTTGGGTGTAGATACAAATTGTGTTTAGATTCTTCTTCTTCTTCAAATAAAATAAAATAAAAAAGAAAAAGAAAAAAAAAAGAGTAAAGCATCCAAATTGACATGCTCAAGTTCCATTGCTAAAGTGGAATAGTCTTAAAAAGAAATCGTAATGGGTGGATTGTTCTGAAGTCAAATTCATATTTCTGTTTAGACTACTCTGTTTCGAATTCAGACCCTTCTTTCTCCGTTATTTAAAGTAAAGCAAAACCACAGAAAAAACCTTCATTTATAAGCACCAATTTCTTTATTTTAACAAAGGGTGGTACAAGTAAAGCAGCCAAATTGACATACCCTTAACAATTTTGACAACACTAAATATTAGTTTCTACGGCCTCTATCTTGAAAAAGGCTATCAATTCCCGCGGCCCTCCATCCTTATCGAGTACTTCTGTTTTGTACTTTCCAGTGGGATTGGGCAAAGACTCGTCCTTGGCCGCAACAACAAGCAAATATAATGTACCTGATTCATAAAATGAAGTCCGAGCCGAAATCACCGTTTCAAATA
This sequence comes from Pyrus communis, assembly GCF_963583255.1. Taxonomy (NCBI): domain Eukaryota; kingdom Viridiplantae; phylum Streptophyta; class Magnoliopsida; order Rosales; family Rosaceae; genus Pyrus; species Pyrus communis. The sequence continues at coordinate 1,971,209 of NC_084811.1, read as the reverse complement.
CTAATTTGTTTGTGGCATTCTTGTTGTACTCGGAAACGGCCCACTCTCCGATCTCCGTCGCGTTTAAATTGATGCCGTCTATAGACCTCCAGTTACCGGGAACGTTGTTTGTTGTAGTAGCGGTTGCCAGAGAAACCAGCAGAGCAAAGAGTGCGAGAAAGAAGCAATGAGGATGCATTTTGTAACCAATGAGTTCTGTTCAAGAAGCAATGAGTCTTGGGAAAATTGTTATTGGTGCATGGATAATTATACAACATATGGTCAAATACTTGTTTATATATTAGATAAGCATGGATATGGTGCACTGAATCGGGACAGACTGGCTAGTATAGAAAGCAATAATAACGACGAGAAATTTTTCAAAGTGACCGGTATTCAAGCAGATGCTTCACGTGTTATAATATATGTGAAGAGATAAAGAATTAATACTCTGTATTTTAACGTTTCCAAATGGCTTCAATTGGCTTTAAGTCACTTTCCATACCCAATATGTGTCCAAATAAAAATATTGTGAAAAAATGGCTAGATTCAATGCAAACCGTTACACGAGGCTCTAATTATTCAGGCAATTAGTCATATATATGAACTTTGTATATTTGACATCTCACGTTCAATTTACATGCGAGAGATATTGCAGTGTTGGAGCAGTTATGTTTTTATTTAAATATTTTAAATATATTTATATTTTGGTTTATTACAAACATTAAATATAAAACATAAATTGTTATCAACCTTTGATTGCAGACAGTTTTGCATTTAATTCCCTACGGTTTTGCATTTGATTGCAGACAATTTTGCACCCCATAAATCCCCACTAACTCCCTTGATTTCTTACGTTCGTAAACCCCACAACGTCTACTTATATATATATGGCAAATAAAAAAAAAAAGGATGAGAAAAAAAAAGTTTTACAAATATTGATTTAAAAAGCAACATATTGAGAGAGTGTGAGTTCAAAGGTTCTTCCACTGTGCAAGGAAGAACTTTATTAAAAAGAAGAAGGTTCTGTGTTGTTTTATCCTAGGAACGACGTGGTGTTTGTAAACTGCTTGCACACTTTGGGCAGAGCCGCGAAACGTCTTAAAGAGAGCGATTTAGTCCGCGACTCATCCCAAGAATCATTCACCACTCAAAGCTTCTACATTTTTCGGGTAACTTCATTCCTTTTCTATTTCAGTTTTTAACATGCACTGTGCTCAGAACATGGGCGCATATATCGTATGTCATTACAGAAGTGGAGAGAAACTTGAAAGAAACACTTCTTTTCACTTGTATAATAACATATGACATACCGTTTCGTGTTCAAGACACATTAAAAGATTACTTTTTACATACATCGCCCTTATCTGTGACGTTATTTTATTTGGAAAGGTACAAATTTCAATAAAAACCAAACTCCAACGTTGCGGTTTGTAAGATAAACGGAATTAGGCAGCATTCAATGTATGGCTTTGCTATATCAAACCATCAGCATCAGTAAGACTGTCCTTCATCGGTATATTTGGATTTGCTTTACTGAGAACCGAAAACCTACTACGATACGTCCTCATTGCTTCCTCGCCCTCCTTACTCTGCTTACTCTTGTCGCTGTCGCCGCGACGAGTGAAGTGAGTCCCCGGCGGAAGGAAATTAAAGACCTCAAGGATCCATATGTGATAAGCATTGCAGAGTGGGGGGTCTTGGGGGCTCTCAGAATACAACAAGAATGTCACAGGCACAAACAAGTTGGTGTTTCAAAATGTGACTTGGGGGGAAAGCACGTTTATTTCAGGCACGTTTTATGGGCTGATCATTGTGGCAAAAAATGAGTCGTTAGCTATCCCGCCAAAAGAGTGTAGACTTCGTGTATGAGACTGTTTCGAGTGCAGAATAAAAGTTGGGCCATATTTTGTTGTGCTTTATATTTATACATCTTTTATATATAATTCGTAATGTGAGAGTTTGTAGCTCAAGTGTTAAAAGTATAGGCAATGTTAGCGAGAGTAAATTGATAGACAAAATTTTGTAAATTAAATGACATAGAAGTCGATGGTTGAATTATGACTTAAGCGTTGATGAACGTATTCATTCCTGTTGATGACACATTATTTATTTTGTAAATTTTGTCTGCAAATTTAGTCTCCCTATTATTACCATAAAAGTATATATATTTATGATTGCAAATTTTGCCTACAAATTTAATCTTCCTAGCACGGTGCTTGCGAAAAACAAATATAAGAAGTTTCCCAGAAAGTGCAAAGCAATGCCAGAATCAAGGTGGGCGAGATCAAAGCTATGAAATAGCATTGAAAAGGACCACATATGTTTCATCGTTAACAACACCCTCCCCGAACACAAGACTGTAGAGTAAAGGTGTCCCTCTTGAAAACTATTCGTATGTATTTGTTTGAAAACTCAGATGCAACATGGATATGTGCCATACCTGCAACGTGCAAACAGAATCCGTTCCAGCAAATATTGCACCAATTGCTACGAATAGGAGATTAAAATAGTTAGAACACAAATAGAATCCAAAGAAACAAATGGGACAAAGAAAGTGAAATACCAAGAAAGTCCCCCAATTCCAGAGTTCCAATTTTCAATATCTTAAAGAATTGTGTAGCACCTGAATCAAGCAAAGACAAAGTAAGTTTGCTGTTCAAATTCGAGTATAGCTCATAAGTCATAAGCACCACCATGCACGTCGGGAAAGCAACATGTGCAGAGTTACGAGCATACCTAATGATATGATAGTGCAGGATACTAATGTACAAATAGAACCAAACAGTACAAAGTTGCTGAAGTTAACGAAAAAGAATTGGGGCAGTGGTCATGTAACTTCAGATCTGAGCCCATTAGTCGCAGGATACAAAACAAGTATACCCTGCAAATGGAAGAAATGAACAGTTCGGATCAGCAGGAAGCCCTAGACCGGTGCGCAATGCAAGCCTGAACAATTTCATCCCTTGTGCCTATAGGGATCCGCTTAGAGCGCCTAAATACAATGACCGATCAGTGTCTTCCAGCAGTGGCTATGTAGTGCCGTCTCAGCACCCTCGCCATTTATCACCTTTAGTTCAATCCTATAGTTGTTGGTAACTTATATTCACAACTAATGATTTCTGACGGTGTTGGAAACTTTTGATTTGTTATGTTTATGGGCGGTTTCATTGATTGCCTTTTACCCTTTTAAGTAGATGAAAAAAATTATCCATTTTGATTTTAATGAGGGTAATTTTGGGATCTTTGTTGGGTGTAGACAAATAGTCATTAGATTCTTATAAAAAAAATAAAGCATCCAAATTGACATACTCAACTCAACCATTGGCAAAGTGGTTTTGTCTAAAAAAGAAATCACAAGTGGTGCCAACGACGATTGGTTGAGTTGGTAAATATCTATTTTCGTTAGACCAAGGCTTAGGTTCGAGCCCTTATGTTAGCAATCCTTTAGTGGGCGATTTGTAAAAACAAAAAGGGGCTAATACCCTCTATAAATCCTCGAAGAGGTGTAGGCCTTAGCCTGGGATGGGGTAGCCTCCCCCCCAACCCCCCCACCCCCCCCCCCCCCCCCCCCCCCAAAAAAAAACTTTTTGTCAACAAAAAAAGAGAACGTGGATTGTTACGGTGAATAGGTCCTTCCCGTTTAGACAACTGTGATCCGAATTCAAATCCTTCATTCTCCGTAATTTAGATGAGGAGGATTGTAAACCAAATACCAAATACGAGTAAAGCAAAACCGCAGAAAATCCTTCATTTATACGTGTCAATTTCTTTATTTTAACAAAGGATGATACAAGTAAAGCATCCAAACTGACATACTCAACAATTTTGAGATCACTAAATGTTATTTTCTACGGCCTCTATCTTAAAAAAGGCTATCAATTCCCGCGGCGCTCCATCCCTGTCGTGTACTGAAGCTCTGTAATTTCCGGTGCGATTAGGCAAAGACACGTCCTTAGCCGCAACAACAAGCAAATATAAGGTGCCTGATACAAATGTTATCTCAGATGAAATCAGTTTTTCAAAAACTAACTTGTTTGTGGCATTCTTGTTGTACTCAGAAACGGCCCACTCTCGGATCTCTGTCGCGTTTAAATCGATGCCGTCTATAGGCTTCCAGGTACCGGGAACGTTGTTGTTGTAGTGGCGGTTACCAGAGAAACCAGTAGAGCAAAGAGTGCGAGGAAGAAGCAATGAGGATGCATTTTGTAAACAATGAGTTCTGTTCAAGAAGCAATAAGACTCGAGACAATTCCTATTGGTGCATGGAGAATTGTACAACATAGGGTCAAATACTTGTTTATATATTAGATAAGCATGGATATTGTGCACTGAATCGGGACAGACTGGCTGGTATAGAAAGTAACAATTGTCAAGATAGATAAGGTGCGACATTTTTCAAAATAACCGGTATTCAAGGGAACGCTTCACGTGTCATAAAATAGACATGGAGAAATACAAAAAAATATATTATTTTTAAAATGTAAAATTTGAGCAGTTAAATGTAATTATTTTAAAAATTAATACATTGTATTTTAACGCTTCCAAATGACTAAAATTGGCTTTAAGTCACTTCTCCATACTCAATACGTGTCCAAATAAAATTTCTGTGCAAAAAATGACTAGATTCAATGCAAAACATTACACGATGCTCTAATTATTCAGGTAATTTAATTTTATTTGGAAAAGTAAAGATTTTAATAAAACCAAAACCAATCCTTTCCAATTTGTAAGATGAACGGAATCAGGAAATGCATTCAATGTATAACTTTGCTAGGACTATGAGACTATCCATGATATATTTCAAAGGGAAAAAATCTATAAAAACAAGAAAACGTTGAATTGTGGGTGAAAAAAAAATTATGGTGCTTGGTAGTTGGTACTTCTAACAAAAAAATGATGGCGCCCTCCTCCTCCGTGTTGGTTTAAAGTTAACGTTGATGAAGCATTCAACGCCACGACAAATACTGGGGTTATCGGGATTGTATTTCACGATGAAGCCGGTAGCGCTGGAGGTTTCGCTCGCAAAATATCTCTACGTCACCTCCCCAAAAATTGTTGAGGTCCTAGCAGCTCGTGACGGAGTTTTCCTAGCCTTGGAGTGGAACTGGCAGCAGATTTTCTGGAGTTGATGCTCTGCAAGTTACTCAAGCACTGGACAGTGTGCATTTCATCCTTTTCCTCTCCCTGGCCCCACCCTCACTACTCACTACCCTGCCACTGCTTTAACAATTTTGCAGGCCAAAGCCATCCATGGCTTCTTCAATCTCTCTCTCTCCTTCTCTTCCTCTCTCAACCCGCATCTTCTTCCTCTCAACAAAAACTCCACTGGAAGAGAGACAAGTTCCCTGGCGTCTCGGATACATCAACTATGGCGACTTACATAAAAACCTGCAATCCTTCCGCTTCATCTCCGCTCGTTCCGGTTTGAAAAATAGGAAGAATAAGGTGGATCGGAAGAACAATGCCAAGGCCTAGGTCAACATTGTCTCCGAGGCCCTATCCGATGCCATTGAGAAGAAGCAGTGTCTCTATGCTCTTGAGGTTTTTGCCCTTAACCTAAAGAAAAATTAAGAAAATTTTCATCCTTGTCTGAACAATCTGACTGATGAGGCATTTTTTGTTCTTAACCTGATGAAGACCCTCCCGCAATGCCAACCTGATGTTTTTAGTAACAGTAACTTGATAGAGGTTTGCATTTGATTTATTTCCTTTTAATTTATTTTTTAACGTTTAATTTATTTATTTTTCATATTTTCTTTTACTAATATATTTCTTTATTATTTAATTAATTAGTTACAAGGATAAAGTTGTCCATTTATTAGCAGAATTTTGACTGAAGGGATTATGTGAAAATGAATTAAAACGTGAGGGATGTTAGTGTAATGTCTCAAATGTGAAGGGGTTTTGTAAAAACTCGATAAACCTCAAAGGATGTTAGTGTAATTAACCCTAATAATAATGTGACGAATATATGTAATGGTTTAATATAAAAATATTACTTATTTAGAATTTAATGCCCATATTCTGCGTGTCACATCCCGGCCCGGGGCGGATCACTTCCCGGGCCCGCTCCACCACCGTAGCACAATATTGTCCGCTTTGGGCTTACCATTCCCTCACGGTTTTGTTTTTGGGAACTCACGAGCAACTTCCCAGTGGGTCACCCATCATGGGATTGCTCTAGCCCCCTTCTCGCTTAACTTCGGAGTTCCTACGGAACCCGAAGCCAGTGAGCTCCCAAAAGGCCTCGTGCTAGGTAGGGATAGGAATATACATATAAGGATCACTCCCCTGGGCGATGTGGGATGTCACAATCCACCCCCCTTAGGGGCCCGACGTCCTCGTCGGCACACACGCGGCCAGGGTTAGGCTCTGATACCAAATTGTCACATCCCGGCCCGGGCGGGACGACTTCCCAGGCCCGCTCCACCACCGTAGCACGATATTGTCCGCTTTGGGCTTACCATTCCCTCACGGTTTTGTTTTTGGGAACTCACGAGCAACTTCCCAGTGGGTCACCCATCATGGGATTGCTCTAGCCCCCTTCTCGCTTAACTTCGGAGTTCCTACGGAACCCGAAGCCAGTGAGCTCCCAAAAGGCCTCGTGCTAGGTAGGGATAGGAATATACATATAAGGATCACTCCCCTGGGCGATGTGGGATGTCACACTGCGGGCATGATGAAGCCAAAATTGGAGGGTTTTGTGTGAGAAAACGGTAGAAGAGTTGTGGCATATGTTGTAAATTATCTGAAGTAATAGGTCACTTAATTTCTAATGTAGCTACATATTTGAATTTTGGGTTTATATTGGATGTTTAAAGATACGTGGGTTTTTATCTAAAAATTACAAGTTGTATGAGCCTATATCTAAAGAATCCTTGAATAATTTAAATTAGGGTAGGTTAGAATTGAAAGGGAGGGAGAAGGATAGGAGCGGAGGTGGAGGTGACGGTGGACCAGTGGGAGCAGAGGTCTACTTAGGGTTTAGTTGCAGCCAAATATGAGAGCGGAGATTTGCCAAACATCAAATTTGATTCAAAGTGGCGGAGTTTAAAACTGATGGCAACTGCAGATAGTTTTCTCTACTCCTCTTCCCTACGTTGGTTTTTTATTTTGAGTTTGATCAGCACATTCCCCCTTTTTATATGTTTTTTATCTTTTATTTTTCACTAAAAAAATTTAATTATTTTCTAACAAAATTGCCCCTGCGTTTTTTTATGTATCAACCAAAGTAGTTTTCTGGATTTCTAATATTATAGATTAGAGATTAGATATTAGAGATTCGAGATTAGAAATTAGAGATGTTTTTCCCACCATTTATCAATATGGCCATATTAATCTCTTATCTTAATGTCGGCATAAATATTTACATTAAGGTTTGTTTACACTCACCTTATAAAATCTTACACAACTTTGAAAAAAAAAAGGTATAAAGTTTGATAATTGGGTTTAGAGATAAAATTATGGGTTTAGATAAAATATTTTCTTTTATTCTTATTATAAAGTTAAGATTTCTCGTTCATCCAGGATAAAATTTTAATTAACACATTTCTGCGGTGAACGAAAATTTAGATTTCGGAACATCAATTAGAAACCTATTATTGTACTGTTGGAATGCTCCCAAAATGTTTGGTGCTCCCGATATCTCCGCCATCATCATGCAGAACTCCTGCAAGTCCTCATCAGCTCTCAAAGTAGTGGCCTCGTTGAGATTGAGGCCGGCTCTATCCAGGTGGAAGATCACTTCTGGAGCAACAAACTTTAACCCTCTGCGCTTCTTTGCCTCAACACGTCTACCATGCTGTAGCAGAGCTCCAAACCAGACCGCGTTTTGTTTAGCGGTTTCATTGAGTAGTTCTCAGTAAAATAAGATTTCATTGCTTGGTGTATCAGTGTCTACACCTTGGAAGCAAAGAGAGAATATTCTGTGCCAGTATCGACGACCACCCCACTATTACCCCACGCCTTAAACATTCTGGGGTCTGTTGGGAGACGAGATCCATTTAAACTAATCCCCGTCATGTTTATGTAGTAGAAGTCAGAGGAGGATTCCAGAAGCGGAGTGGTTTGAATGTCCGAGCCCGTAAGTTGTGCGTCTTCACCGAAGCGTAATGAGGACACGGCTCCGACCTTGTACGGGATGCAGTAAGAGAATCTTTTAAGGGTTATCGAACTCAGTTGGAGCAAGAAACTGGTGGGATGGTCTATCCCTAGTCCTAATATTCCGGATATCTCGTTGGGATGACCCGCGTCGCAAGGAAGATCAATGCGGTTGATTACACAGCATCCAAAAGCAACGCCCTGAATTTGAGTTGGTTGATCAGCAGTACTTGAAGTAGTGACGGTCGTCAACGTGTCCAGACCGAAGGTGCCGATTGTAACCTGGTTAGCGGCATACTCACTCTCGTACGAGCAGAAGTTCCCTGACGGATGGAGCCAGATAGGGACACAGATCGGGTGGTCGAAAGGCATGAATTGGAAAGTCATGGACCTGTTGGGATCAAAATGTACGGAGGATACCGGAAAACAGTCCGTGCAGTGGGCAGACTGGACCCACATAGGACTGCTCGCAGTGTCGACCACCAAGTTCAATTTGACCGGTGGGGTTCCGACTAGGAGCTCGACGTAAAATACGCCGAAAAATGACTTTCTGGCACTCAAAGGATGGCTGCTAGTGCTGGCTAATGCAGACATTTGGGTGGTAGTGTTCGGACGAAAAGGGAGTTTTTTCAGGGTTAGGGTTATGCCCTTACCTTGGGCTTGGGGGGCGCCAAAAACAAATATGAAGAGGATCAGAAACAGAATTTTGATGGCCATGGTTGTGTTACAAATTTCAATTGGCAGATTGTACTGATTAATCAAGTGTTAGTATTGCAGGTATTTATAGCAGTTAAAAGTTACTGTGTGGTAATTAGTTTAGCCTTTAGTTAATTTGATTTGGTCTTTTCACTACTTTTTAATTGGCAAAAAAAGTTTTATTAATAGGTAATTTTGATCAGTAACGATTGATATATGTGTACGTTTTTTGTGTACACGCAATAAAATTACTATATATAATATATGTCATTGGTTTGATATTCTAAGCAAGGATTATCCAAAATAGCTTGTTCACATGAATGGTTCTACCCCTATCGATCAATCCTCTATTTTTCCGTTTAAATTAAAGCATTAAAGGTTTTGGAGTTTATGTATTCATAGCTTGCTAGTTATGACCGATAATATAAAGATTCATGGATCTTTGGATATTTTTTGTGGGACACATCGACATTACTATGTAAAAGAATATTATTGGACGTGTATTTAACAATCCATTATTATCTATGTGGGAGAAGTTGAATGTAAAAGAATATCATTTGACGTGTATTTAACAATCCATTATTATCTATGTGGGAGAAGTTGAATTTTTTTAAAGAAAATTCTATTATAATCCTTGTCTAAGATTACCTTTTTAATAAAATCTTATCTAAGTGTAAAAACTAATTCTAATCCATGGCATTTAATTGTAATTTTTTATGGGAAAATTAGAATGCCCTACATCTTTTCTATAGTTGTTAGATTAAACATTCATCCCTTTTAAAGATTTGATTAAGGTGCTTCGATCAATTACCACCTCAATAATTTTCTATTTATTTAATTTCCATATCATTAATTTAAATACATTTATATAGAGGCATAAGGTAGCTTAGCAACTAATTGCCTATAATATAGGAATTTAATTTCGTCAATCCCCTTCTATGCATTAAATGACATTTTTTTAATAAAATAAAATAAAAAATTAATTAACTAATTCCTCATTTAAAAAAACTCTTTCTATTAAAATTGTCTCAATAAAAAAGTCTTCAATACATATTTTTTTCCTGTATAGATATATAAAAAATATACTTAAAACTTATGGTACATTTGAGAACAAAACTATCGACTTTTAGTACATTTAGATTTCAAATGTACCGAGAAACCAAATGTACCAAAAATTCAAATGTACCATAAAACCAAATGTACCCATTGTTATGTAACCTTTTTGGTACGTTTAGATTTCAAATATACAAAGAAACCAAATGTACCAAAATTTCAAATGTATCATAAAACCAAATGTGCCCATTGTCAGGTAACCCTTTTGGTATGTTTAGATTCCTATTGTACCAAAAGACCAAATGAACAAAAAATCCCAAATGTACCACAAAACCAAATGTCTCTATCAGATAACCATTTTGGTACATTTACATTCCAAATGTACCGAGAAATACAAAAATTCCGAATCCACTATAAAACTAAATGTGTTCATATTATAGGTAACTAGACGTAGCTATATAATTAAACAAATCTTTATTATGTGTTGGGTCTTCCAAAATAATAAATTTTGACAATTTTTTTATAAATATTCTATTATATTCATAAAAAATAAAAATAAAAAAAGAAGTAAAAATTATAACAAACAATAAAAAAAATGCATGGAGATGGATAATAAATGCATAAATATAGGGATAATAGGAAAAGAAAGAAAAAAGAAAACGAAATGCCCAAGAGAAGTTGTGAAAAACTAAAATTAATAACAAAATTGAACTTACGTAAAAACTGAAATTAACAACCAAAATTTTAGGAAAATGTTTCATCAAATTTTCAAAAGGAGTGTATGTTTAGTCTAAAAATTAATAAACGAGGCACCTATATCAAAACGTCCCTTTTTTAATATTAAATAGGGTGTAATAATTATTGAGTTTTTTGTTTGTAGGTTATATATTGATTCCCATAAATAATACAAATGTTATTTATCATTGATAGTTATTATTAAGTTCCCATAATAAGAAGGGGACTATTATTAGCACTTCAAAAATCTTATTTTACACTCCTTAAAAGTGTATTTTTCTTTTTAATTATAGAAAGTTTGGAATGCAAAATAAGATTTTTGGAGTGCCAATAACAATTTCCAATAAGAAAAGTCATATATTATCATATAGTTTTCATTGTGCGTGATTTTCTCCATATATATATATATATATATATATATATATGTATATTATGTACATGTATGTTTAGATACTATAGTTACGTACCGATACATTTGTACCGACATATTTGTACCGATACATTCGTACCAAAAGTTATGTACCGATATATTCTTACGGAAACTTATGAATCGATACTTCTATACCTATGAGTAATATAATGTACCTAAAGTTATGTACCAATACTTCTAGCTGTACCTATGAATAAAATAAGGTATCGAATGTTATGTATAAATTGATTTTGTTTTGTTGTTGAATTTTTTTAATAATGAGAATTTGAATTTGGAATAAATTTTTATCTATTAATATGATTAGAGCACAAAATAAAAAACATAATTACGGATGGGTAAAGAATTTCGAGTGAATTTTTATCTATTAATATGATTAGAGCACAAAATAAAAAAATATAATTTGGAGTGCAAAATGAGATTTTCGGAGTGCCAATAACAATTTCTAATAAATTTTTATCTATTAATATGATTAGAGCACAAAATAAGAAAAACATAATTATGGATGGGTAAAGAATTTCGAGTGAATTTTTATCTATTAATATGATTAGAGCACAAAATAAAAAACATAATTTGGAGTGCAAAATGAGATTTTCGGAGTGCCAATAACAATTTCTAATAAGAAACTTCATATATTATCATATAGTTTTCATTATGCGTGAATTTCTCCATATATATATATATATATATATATATATATATATGTATGTATGTATATGCATATTACGCACGTATGTTTAGATACTATAGTTACGTATCAATACATTTGTACCGACATATTTATACTGATACATTCGTACCAAAAGTTATGTACCGATATATTCTTACCAAAAGTTATGTACCGATATATTCTTATGGAAACTTACGAATCGATATTTCTGTACCTATGAGTAATATAATGTACCTAAAGTTATGTACCGATACTTCTGTACCTATGAATAAAATAAGGTACTGAATGTTGTGTATAAATTGATTTTGTTTTGTTGTTGAATTTTTTTTAATAATGAGAATTTGAATTTTGAATAAATTTTTATCTATTAATATGATTAGAGCACAAAATAAAAAAATATAATTATAGATGGGTAAAGAATTTCGAATGGTAAGTTTATAAATAATAAATGTGGTATAATTACTTAAATATGGTAAGTTTTAAAAATAGGGACTTATATTAAAAACCATTCAGGTTAAAATATAAAAACAATCTTATTGAAGCACTAAAATCTAAAAGCCCAATTTTTTATGTGTCTTTCTGGCCATCAAAATGGTAGATTATCATGAATTAGCCACCAACTTTGACGTGTATTTGACAATCCACTATCATCATTATATTACTTTCTTATCCATAAAATTGCCATTAGTGTGAAAACATTTCAGACTCATGCAGTATTCATTTTTTTAAGCTATTGCCTTCTGCATAATTATCTTTCTTTTTGGAATATTTACAAGTGTAGCAGTCAGTCCATGTGTGTGTGATGTGTCAATTACTTGCTAGGCATGCTAATTTGTATGTAAGAGACTTATAATTAACATGTTACAAGATGTCATTAGCAAGAAAGAAAAAAAGAAATATATATTCTATATATATATGAGAGAAAAATAATCATGCAACTTCGGATGTATTTGTTGTGTCACACATTGAAATTACAATATAAATTAAGAAGATTAATGATTTTTTTTCTTTTTTTGATAGAAACAATATGATTTTCATTTAGAGAGCTCAGGAACCTGAGGTTAAAAAGTTACACGTCCAAGCAGAGGACTATCCCCATATTCAAAATTACAAACAATCCTCAAAGAGGAGGTCATAATAAAAGAGGAGGGCAGTCGATCCACTCGCAATGGTCCCTAGTACTCAGGCTGAAACGAGCGAGACGATGGGCAACTCCGTTGACTTGGCGGTGGACATGGATACATACTTCTTCAATGACTGTGGGGAGTCATACCTTGGCATCTTCCACAAAATGCCCAATACTCGACAAATTGATGGAAGGGTCCGAGAGGACACCAACAAACTGAAGAGAATCACTTTCAATAATCAAATTACTAAAACCCCTAAACACCGTCCAAACCACACTGTCCCTATCTAATCTTTTAATGTTCTACGTCCATAAGTTATATTAATTTTGGCATTACTTAATTATATTATATATAGGGTGTATGTACATATATAGGGCGTTACTTTTTTTAGTCCATAGTTTTGCCATTGTTGCACGTGAACAACCAAAATGAAAAATCATGTGCAGTACTCATTCCTTTCTTTTATCTATTGCCTTTTGTTACGATTCTCTTTCTTTTTGGAATATTTACATGTGTATATGTGTTAATTGGTTTGTAGGCATATGCTAATTTGTTGTAAAAGAAGAGAGAGCCTAATTTCTATGCTAAATTAAATAATTAATTAATTTAAGCTGGCATTTACTTAATCTATAGTAGTATATACTTACATCAGATTAAACAATTAAGGTATTGCTTAATCGCATAATATTTCCACCATTGCATTCCATGTGAAAACAAACTCATTAAATTAAGATGCACTATTCTCATTAAGTTTCATTGCTTAATCCCATAATATTTCCACTATTCCATGTGAAAACAACCCATTTAATTTAAGATGCAACATTATTCTCATTAAGTTTCACACGATAGTGATTAGAAGGAGGCTAACATATCTCTGTGAGTTTTTCTAGCCCTCAAAAATGTGGATTATCATGACGAGTTCACTAGCTGGTCCCTTTTTAAAAAAGAACAATGTTTCATTGCTTGATCCCATAATATTTCCATCATTACATTGCATGTGAAAACAACCCACTAATTTAAGATGCATTCTCATTAAGTTTCTAATTCAATCAAGTTTTGCCAGGAGATTTGCAATTGCAATTGGGATCCAAGTAATGAACTCGATCATATGATGATTGAATTCATTTCTTTCACTAGCATATGTACATTAATATTATAGATATTTTTCTCTATTGCTAGCTACAACCAAAAGGTCTTGAATCAAATGCTATCACGTATGTGCATGTACCGATATACGTAGCAGTAACTTTCATCGACCCATGCATTCATGCATGCTTTATAGCCTTTCACCTAGATATAGAATTTGCCTGGCTGGAATTTCCACCGGCCACCATGTGAACGTCGACCCAAGTAAGCCATCAAGTATGCGCGCGCGCACACATATATATAGACTCTTTAAGGAGAGGGATCCTATTTTAACCAAAAAAAATGGGGATGATGCGCTTAGCCATTGGATCTCTTTTAATGAGATCGTGCGGCTGCAATTTAACATGCCTTTTTCCTTTTTTTCTTTCAACAGGATAAAGAATGGCTTAGAGAATGAGAGATTTTTTAATGTAACTGAAACACGAGTAGTACATCACGTGTCACTACGTACATGGTAGAATATGTGTGTTAAAAAGTTAATAGCTTAAAAAATAAAATTTTCTACCTCTTATATAAAAGCACGTGATGTACCACCCGTGTTCCGATCATAATGAAAATTTTCTCCTAGAGAACAAGGAGGCTGAAATCTGCTTGCCTTCACGAAGGAGAAGACTGAGTCAGCTCCAACCAGAGCTCGATCCGTGTTTCGTTTTTTGGGGTTTTAAATTTCATATTTGGAGAATAACTAGACTTTGAAAAGAAGAAAAAATTCCAAATTCTTGAACCCAATCTCCGAAACTGGAAACTGGAATTAAAAAGGAAAAAAAAACAGGAAAAGGAATTATGGAAACCAAGGAAGAGGACACTCAAACTGAATCCATTCTCCATAAAATGGAACTGGAGAAAACAAAAACCCCAATCCTTGAACCCACTTCTCCATAAAACTATATAGAAAAAGAAAACTCAAATCATTTGACCCCTTTATCAAATTGCCCAAAAAGATCTCTGAATTTGAAAGACAAGGATTTCCTATTCAACTTGTTCGTGGTTGGGATTCGATTGACTGCGCAAGTGAACTCTCTAGCAGGTCGAGGCCAGCCAGATGGAACCGATCGATCGAGAGAAAATATATCTTGGACCTAGTCGATCTTTGAGTTCCTCATGGTTGTTTTCATATGCAATGAAGATATTTTTCACCAAACCCTAATTTTCTATTTTCTGTCACGAGGTCAGTGAAATTGAGTTTGTTTCTCTTAACATGCATGAATTATTAGAAATTCCATATCATGTACATGCATGCATTGCATGGGTACCAAAGCTGTTTTCAGTCAATTAATGGTGATTGACTACTTAGTACTTTATTAGAGTTAATTAAATATAATTATAAAAACGTAAAAGGTGAATTACAATTTACACTCTTTAAGTTTGGGTGCAAGTGTAACCTTGTACAAAATTTTAAAACATTTCAATTTTATACATGTACTTATCATTTTTAGCAATTTCTTACATCCGTTAATCAAATCGTTAATTTTGATCGTGAAGTAACGACATGGCAAATGTGAGGTTAACATTTTTGTTGAAGTGGATACTAACTATGATCCACGTGGAATAAAAGCAAATAAAAAAGATTGATTAATTAAAAATCGATTTCTTTTTGTATAATTAAAACTTAAAAAATACAAAAGAAAGAAAAATATGACTAGATTCAGTGCAAACCATTACACGATGCTCTAATTATTCAGGCAATTTAATCACATATATGAACTTTGTATATTTGACATCTCTCATTCATTTTACATACACAGTCCTTATCTATGACATTGTTTTATTTGAAATGTTATAAATTTTAATAAAAGAAAAATCCATCCTTTCCAATTTGTAAGATAAACGGAAGCAGGCAGCATTCAAGGTATAGCTTTGCTATATAAAACCATAAGCACCAGTAAGACTGTCCTTGATCTGTATATCAGGATTTGCTTTACGGAGACCAAGAAAACTTTTTGCGATGCATCCTCATTGCTTCCTCGCACTCTTTACTCTGCTCAAAGCCGGTCTTGAGGGTAGTCCAAGTAGGCGTCCGTCTAAGCCTCCATTTCAAAGGGGCCTTCAAAAAAAAATTTATATCCTATAATTAAAATATAAATACAAAAAAGTAAGAAATATCATAATTCATTTGTTAGTGTAGTGAAAATGTTTGGCTTCATTTTTCTTTGGGGTGTTGAGTTCGAAACACAGTGCTGTCTTTCAGTCACTAAATTTTTCTTATTTTTCAAATTTACTGTCAATCCATCTGTTCAAATGCATATAAAGTTATAAAACTCAAGTCCCTTTGCAATCTTTTTTTCTTTCGACTTCTCATTCTCTCCATTTCTATTGAATGTTTAAACCAACTATCACATGGTCTTAAAGATTGTACTTTAAGGTAATCAAAACTTTGAATTTATATTTTGCTTTCCAATAACTTTTTATTCAATGGATTATTTTAATATTTAATTCGTTAGTGTGATGTTGATTTTAGACCAAAAAAAAAAAAAAAAACACGAGAAACAATTGGCATTGTTGAATTTATTATACTCGTCAATCAAGTTTTATTGTTTTTCACTCTCTTGATCATTAAGATTTGTGTCTAAAAACGTGAGCCGTGTAATGTTTGTTTATTTATCTTCTTTTGATATTAATTTTTAATGATATTTGATGTGAAAATATAATTTTTTATGTATTTAGCCAATTCTTTTTTGTACAAATCAATATACAAAGAACCAGAGATCAGAGAACTTTAGGGCTCCTGCTTCGAAGGCTCGCCTAGGGCTCCCAATTTCTCAAGGCCGGCCCTCTGCTTACCCTTCTTGTCGCTGCTGCGGCGACTAGGAAAGCGAGTCCCCCTTGGAAGGAAATTAAAGACCTCAAGGATCCATATGTGATAGGCATCGCAGAGTGGGGGGTCTGAGAATACAACAAGTATGTCACAGGCTCGAACAAGTTAGTGTTTCAAAAAGTGACTTGGAGGCAAACCGTGTTTATTTCAGGCATGTTTTATAGTCTTGTCATTGCGGCAAAACATGAGTCGTTACCTATCCCGCCAGAAGAGTATAGACTTGGTGTATGGGACAGATTTCCAACGAGGCTATTCAGGGGCTTAAGACAAGATGATGGCCTTGATGTTTAGTAATTCAAATTTAGGGTTTAGTTTCTGTTAATTTCAGTCGTCTCGCCGTTGGGTTATAATAGAGAGACTGATCGGAGTGCAGAATAAAACTTGGCCCATATATATTCAAACTGGTACTCCATGTATTACAAAATAAGCACGGGGCGTAAACAAATATATTTTCTTTCACTTATAATATGACATGTGCGGTACTCTTTAAATACTTGTTACAAAATAACTAAAAAGTGGAGGGACATGAAAATTTGATTTTAAAAATATTTGCACAAAACAAATTTTAGTCGCTTTAAAAGTAATTCCAAACAAGTACTTATACATATTTTTATGAGAATTTTAAAGAAAAGCTTCCGGTAGTGTTCACTTTAACGAAAAATCATATTTTTACACTAAAAAATCAATCCTAGTACCATTCATTTTACCCTTTATTTTGTCCTTATCGTTAAAACTCAAAATTTTCAAACCCTTTTCATTAATTTTCCTTATTTTTATCCCGTATTTTTACTAACCATGATGGGTTAATTTGCAGAGATAAAAAGGTTAAAAAAACATTACAATTATTGTTGGAAACAAACAAAACATTGTTACATGTAAAAACACAGAAAACAAAACATTGTTACATTACATTAACATTGAAGCTCAGATTCAACCGATGTGCTTGGAATATGCTATACAAAATACAGTGTAGATCAAACATGGTCACATATAATGGTACACTACTGCCTTTCATGAGCTAATAAAAAAGCAAAGATCGAATAATTATATCGCACGCTGAGTGAGTGAGTTCGGGTGAACATATGGTACAATTTATTTCACATTTTGCCCGACTATGCATCTTCTCGGTGTTCTCATTGCCACTGAACGTTGTTGCTCCGTTCAGTTGGTGAGCCGGGAACAAAGGGAACAAAACCCCGGCCTCCAAACACTGGTCGCATGAAGGCGTTATCAAACTTACGCCAATAGCGATGGACAGTGTGCCTATTAAATGGAGTCGTCAGAAGATCGCGAATGCTGGCTGGCCGTCGAATATCATGGCCAGCGAGATCATCTACAGAATCCTGCCCCAGAAGTGGAATAATGATTGATTTTGGAGTGGTTGGTTCTGATGACAGCATGCTGGTTGTTTGTTTTGATGAATGAGGCAGCAAGAACCTTATAAGAGGTTTTGTCATCAATCCGAACACCTGATCAAAGTCCAATGATGATAATCACTATGGTGTCCAACAAAACTAACTTGTATGATGCACGTTGGAACTACCGCAAATCTAATAAAACTTTTAAGCATGATAGAACGACTAAACTTCTGGTAGACCACAAAGGCCCAGTCAGTCAATTCTCTGAGAAACGGATAAATCTTTGGCAGATTGCCGTTATTCGTAAGAAAACAGGATCAATGAGGAAACAAAAACGTTCACAAGTACATAATCCAGAGCAGATGTCTTACCACTGTGCTGACAAGAACAACAGTTATCGTGCTAGTGATCATGATTGCATTTGCTCGCAACTGCGTGTGGCCTGACCTCGTAAACTGCATTGAATGAAAATTGTATTAGATGAGACCATCTCTCTTTTCTTACATAGTATATAGAATTTGGTTATAATAAGTTCTCATGGAACGCCATTTTTTTTTTTGCTTTCCTCTATGACCAGTAGGTAGTAATTAACATATAACTTGCCTGATTGTAAGCTAGTGCTATCGAAACAGCACCTCTCATGAGACCAGCCCACCATATTATCACCTACAAGAAGTAAAATGTTTGTTAGTTCAATCTGTTAATTCACTGTATCTGAAGGAAAAAAAGTGTCGCTGAAGAAACAGTGTGCTTACTTGCTGCTGGAGGCTGATTTTCTCATGTTGGTTTTTCTTTGCTAAGTTGGACAAAAATGATAGGGGGAAAACAAAAGCTGCTCTTCCTAGCATAAGAAGACCTAGCAGTATTGAACTCACCGCCACAGATGTTCCAGGACTATGAATGCAAAGTCAGGCACAGCACGAGTTAGCATAAGTCATAACGTTATGAACAGATATGTACAAGGTTCAAAACATCCCACGTTACAAGGGCATACCTGTCACTTACAAATCTCCACTTTTCAATGTCCAAGGCATCCATACCAACATAAAGGAAGATAAATATTTCGGCAACAAATGACAAGGTTGCGAAAGCATGCCTGTAAAAATGTGTAGAAAATTTGAAATCATTAGTTAAACGACCTATTATTAAACTGTGTCCTAAACAGGACCATTGCATTCGAATGGCTTGGAGGTAATATTAAGGAAGCCATACTTGGTCGTAACTCTTGAACTCTCAGTCACATTGTGCCAAGTGTAATGCGACATCACGATCCCACAAAAGAACACGGTGAGAATGCCACTCAAATAGAATAACTGCAACACACAAGTTGTCATAGTTGTTTATATG
Source organism: Pyrus communis (assembly GCF_963583255.1). Taxonomy (NCBI): domain Eukaryota; kingdom Viridiplantae; phylum Streptophyta; class Magnoliopsida; order Rosales; family Rosaceae; genus Pyrus; species Pyrus communis. The sequence continues at coordinate 1,951,753 of NC_084811.1, read as the reverse complement.
ACTAAAGCAAAAAGATCTAACTAGACACTTGAGGACGGGAAGAAGGGAGAGTAGAAGAAAAGCTTACTTCAGCCAGTATATATGACAGGTATGCCATGAGCATCATAAGAGCAACCTCACGATCCGTAGAGTGCCTGAATTATGTCACAAACCAGGTTGTGTCAGCAGTCTACTTGGTTTGCGGTGTGAACAAGGCATAACTTGAATACATAAATTAATAACGATATACCTTCCAAAATAAAGCTTTTTGATAATGTAAGCACTAAGAAGCCCTGCCTGCAAGAGAGAGAAGTTATGCTAAGGTACAAAAAGGAAGGGGAAAAAAAAAACAATATAGCACATTTGTGTATATGGACACACGGAAAACAGAGGGAGAGGGAATTACAAACACTCCTAGCATGGTGCTTGCGAAAAACAAATAGAAGAAGTTTCCCAGAAAGTGCAAGGCAATGCCGGAATCAAGGTGGGTGAGATCAAAGCTCTGAATAGCATTGAAAAGAACCACAGATGTCGCATCGTTAACGACGCCCTCCCCAAACACAAGACTGTAGAGTAAAGGTGTCTCATCTTGATTGAGCACCTGGACATTGGGCAAACAAATTTAGTGTCAAACTATTCGTATTTTATTTGTTTGAAAACTCAGATGCAACAAGGATATGTGTCATACCTGCAATGTGCAAACAGAATCCGTTGCAGCAAATATTGCACCAATTGCTACGAATATGAGAATAAAATAGTTAGAACCCAAATGGAATCCAAAGAAACAAATGGAGCAAAGAAAGTGAAATACCAAGAAAGTCCCCCAATTCTAGAGTTCCAATATCCAATTTCTTAAAGAATTGTGTAGCGCCTGAATCAAGCAAAGACAAAGTAAGTGTACTTTTTCAAATTCGAGTATAACTCATAAGTCATAACCACCCTTGTGCACATCGGGGAAACAGAACGTTCAGAGTTACAAGCATACCTAATGCTATGATAGTGCAGGATACTAATGTACCAATGGCACCAAACAGTACAATGGTGCTGAAGTTAACAAAGAACTGCTTCTTTTTCACCTGAAACCTGATACACGCATAGCAAAGACCAAAACACGAACCATAAGCTGGGAGAAGAAAAATTTTATTGATTACCTACCAATATGAGATCAACCAACATAATCGAAAATGGAAACTTCGACACAAAAAAAGAAAATTGGTGTTCTGAGTGCAGGATGGAAATAGGCGAAAACACCTATACTAGTTTACGGGAAACATCAAACACATAAATAGAAACACTTGTGCCGAGGATTGCACATACATACTAAAAGCAAAACAAACATCAACTACCTATCAGGATATAACCAACACCTCATTTAATACACTTGTTAGAAAAATATGTAAACGGGAAGAAAACTCACCCGGCATTAAAAATAATAGGTGGAAGGAGGTATATAAAGAAAAGATCTTCACTGAAAACCAAAAGACGCGAACTTTTTCCTCGACTGATCAGAAGAATAACTACTCCAGTACATACCCCCTACAAACAAACCACATAAAATCAATCACAATTTGCCGAAACACACCAATAGCGTATAATTCAAACTTTTCTTTTCGTATGTTCTGTTTCATTTCTATCAGTAACCGAAGCAAATACTCACAATCAAAAGGGCGGTGATCGACTCATTCACCCATCGATTCTCCTCGAGAAGATGTCCGATCACAATACAAGCTAAAAGTAGCACCACGAAAAGGTTCATCGAAACCACAGACGAGTGATCCGAAGTGGATAGATTTTGTAACTTTGACATAAACATGCTCAAATGTGGAACCGCCATTGTATCCACCTCTTCGAATAAATTACACAGCAGAAATATATAACAAACTAATTGAACAATCTTTCAACAGAAAGCACAAAAGATGAGATTCTCTTTCAAGCTTCGTATTTGCAGAATATTCGAATTTGCGGAATCTATCTCTCCGAACTGTCCATCTCAATAATCTTCGAATATCATAAACCTTATGAACTCTGCATTAAAACGAAAAAAACACAACTTTTAGGATGCTAAAAGTTCAAAATACATTGTTTGGTTGCTGAGAAATTTGAGAAAATGCAGGAAAGCAACTACTTTAAGAATGTTTTCGAATTCAAACGACAGAAAGCAGCCGACTTTCTTTTATTTTCCTCCATTTTCTCGGCATCCAAACACAGAAAACAGAAAATTTAACAAACCCATTTGTCCAAAATTCCAACAATTATATAACAAAATGCTTACCAGGGAGGTTCGAAGAACATGCATAGCGGGAGCAAATGGGGCAAAAAGGTAAATCCACCTCGTGATTCTGGATCGAACGGTCTAGAATTCACGAAGAGAAAGAGTTCCAACAGAGGAAGCTGGAACTCAATTTCTGCTCAGAAATTCTCCGGAGACCCCAAAACGGACTGCAAATGCGAGGATTCCCGAGCTCAAATGACAAATAAGAAAATTGCTTCTGCTTAATTCAAACCAAAACAATCGTAATTTTCCCAGAAAATGGAGGAAAACGAAGGAAAGTGAGAGAAAATTTTGATAAATAGTTGGAGATATGGAGATTGGAAGAAAACGAGAGAAAATCCGTGGACTTATAAATGGAAGAAAAAGTTGTAGAGAGAGAAAGCGAGGGAGGGGAGAGAGAAAGCGAGGGAGAGAGAGAGAGAGAGAGAGAGAGAGAGGGAGAAGCGTGTGATTTTTTAACTTGGGGAAAACAGAGGGAGGACAGAAAACGAAAGAGGGAAGGAGGCGATGCTTGGTCTAATGCGGCCGGGATGTATCGGAATGCGGCGGGCGGTGGGCGGTGGGGATCTGATCCGTTGGTTTGGTGATCTAAAATGATCGGGTGGCTGGGCGTGTTTTACTGATTAAATGGCCGTTGAGGAAGGGCAAAGACGCCAAAATTCAGCCACTCGCGTCGCTGTTTTCCTTTTGAGAAATAAGTATAACTGTAAAAAAATTAAAATTTCCAAAAAGTAAAATTATTTAAAAAAGAAAAAAGAGTCTAGTTAAAAATGAGAATGTGATATCCACACATTTTATTTTACCTTTCACACATCTTTTTAATTTTCAGCCGTTTGATCAAATGAATTGAAGAAAATCAACGGACAGAAATTATCAAAGAGTATGTGAAAAGTAAGATGTGATATGTGGATAGCACACCCCTAAAAATATTCCATTTTGAAATTGTAGTAATTTGATTCATGCCACAAATTATTTTCCAAGAAAAAAAAAATTTCTTGTTACTTTTAGACCATCTCAAAAAAAATGGCAAATTACAATTGTATTTCTCCAAATAAATTGTTAAATGTTATTTTATTTATATAGAAATCTAAATGATTGTATTTACTAAAAAATTGTTGAAACAAAATTTCTATTGATTGGAACGTTAGTTGAATAAGAAACCCATCATTCAAAAATTGTTGAGACAAAATTTCTATTTATATTAAACTTGACGCCGATTTTTAAACTCCTAATCACAAAAGCTTTAAATTCATTCAGCAAATAACACTTCGATTGAAAGAATTTTTTATATCAAATATGTACAATGATACCTCCACCTTGCATGGACTTAGGAGTCTTTGAATAATGCAAATTATGTAAGTGCATGTTTTATTATGTTATTTTTGTTAATATTATTTGGATAATTATGTAGTAAAAGACAAGTTTAGATGATTATGTATTTGATTTAACCAAATACTAAATTGATTTAATAAATAAAATAGAGTTTTTGCACTGAGAGGACGACACCTGGCTAAGCTGGCTCTGTCCAAAGTGGACCCCTCCAACTACTCTTAACTTCTTCGACGTTGATGTCAAATTGCGAAATCACGACAGTCTTTAAGGGATATTTTCTGGATTTTTTATACTAAATTCTTTTTATCAGTTGATTTGAATTTTTGAAATTTAATTTAACGATTACAAATAAAAATTTATTTTAAAAATTTTAATAATTTTAATCGTTTAATAAGAAAGATTTGATGCAAGAAATTCGAAGATGATCCATTTCCACTTCTTTCTTCTTCTTTTTTTTATTTGTATTTGGTTGTGTTTCTCTTTGCTTTCACTTCTTATTATTTTCGATAATTACAAATCTACTCCAATTTAGTGTTGTCGGTCGAATCTTATTTGAGATTGGATCCACAGATTCGACGGTGTACGTGTGTCTGTGTTGGGACAGAACCGGATCAAAAGACTCTAGTGCCCCAGTGGAGTACTACTAGATCCATTTGTGTTAGTCTTTCGTTTTGCTTATCATTACACTGTTTTATTTGAGTTTTTCTACTATGTATCGGAGTATAACATTCATCTGAGTTTAGATTGTCAAATGCTTTAGACTCTTCAACCAAATAATAAAAGAAAAAGTGAACTATCGATATAATCTCTAAATTATCACTTTAGTAAAAATCAAATTTTTTAAAATTATTTTTTCGGTAAAATAAGTCCATAAATTAATTAAGAACTGATAATTTCATTCATAATATTATATTCAAGAATGTTTTATTTAGTTCTTCGTTAACTAAAGTTACATGACACATTTGAGAGGGTAATTATGTCATTTTATTTCCTATAAGCCATTTACGTTGCATATAAGTTGCGAATAATATCTAATTTACCCTCTAAAGTTAACTTTATACGTTTTTTTTTTAAAAAAAAAAATAGGTCGTTATATTATGGAAAACCACCAATCTATCTTTTAAAGTGTATTATATGCTAGTCACGTGACTGCAAGCTACAGTAGGACAATTCCATCGTACCATCAGTTTATCAACCCTCATAGACGAGAAGTTTTTCAGTGTACTCGTAAAACGAGGTACTACATTACATATCATTATATAAATAAAGGAAAATATTTTTTTCAATTGTTCCTCTACTTGTTTAATAACATTCGATGTACCACTCCTTATTTCCAACACATTGAAAAATCTATCATCGAAACACCTATCCGAACCATAAACATTTTTTAAAATAGCTAATAATAATTATCAACGATAATTTGCGGTTAAGGGCTTTGTCCTTCCACGTGTTAAGTGGATGGATATAGATCTTGGTGGAGTATGAGATTCATGTGGGGCTGATGCTGAGCCAACTTGGCCAACTTTCTGATAGAAAATAATAAAAAAGTAGGCCAACTTTTGAAACTAACATATCAGAAAATGCATGCATTATCGCGGGCCTCACGTGGAAATGCATCCAAAATATCTATATTTTCACCTCAACAATGATGTTTTCTTTGCCCTGAGTTCTGCTGAATTATTATATATTAATGTTTGTAAAATAAATAGAAACATTGTGGATCTTGTTTTAGCAGGATTAATATAGATCTTAATATTAAACTCCCCCTCCCCCCAATTATAGAGTTCACAAGACATAAAAAATATAGACGACGACAAATAATATATGTGTTAAATTGTAAGTATATGATAATAAATTACTTATTCAGAAAAGAAAGAAAACGACTTGTGGGACTAACACACAATTTAAACAAACGTAGAGTTTGATGTGAGATGAAGAGCATGAGGTTTGAGGATAGTATTGAAATATATATAGTTTATTAAGATAATTTTTAATTTAAAAAAATAAATATGAGACGTGTTAAATAAATGACATGTAGTCAAAAGTATATGAAGAGTGAATAAAGCAATCAATATATACTTATCCAGTCGACCATAAAATGTAAAAAAGAAAAAGAATATGTTTAGACTCGTCTAAAATTTGATGCAACTTTAATTTGAGATCATAATATATCGTCTCTTATATAAAAAAAAAATTATATATATATATATGCATATCATAGTATTTTTAAACACTTATTAACTATAACTTTCTATTTATTCTGAGAAAAAATATATATTTGTTAATCATCCTGCTTTAATGGACAAATGACAAGGACTAAGAACCAGTTTATCTTCTGAAATCAAATTAATGGATAATAATGAAATGTTTTTATGTAAATTATAAAATGCAAATGTTAAATTAAATTATTATTATATTTTTCCTCACCTTAACCATCATATTCGCAAGTCACGAACAAGAAGACAGCAAAGCAATTGTCTGAAAAGTCTCACGAGCAGCCTGAGGTGACTTCCCCATCGTATTATAATGCGAATAAAGAAGCATTGAATCTCCAAGGAAAGTTCAATTAAAAATAAAAAGTTGTTAATTAACAAGTTAATTTGGATGGGAAACATTTAGTAAAATGAATTGACATTTACTAGCCAACGACTTGAAGGAAACAAAATTATGAAAGACGGGAAAACTAAAATTTTATAATTAGGCTAAATTTTTTTCGTGATTTTTGTGTTGATACCCTACTTTTAAATAGACCCTTATGGTGAAAAAGTTATTAATTGTAATCATATGGTGAAATTTGTTAACAATCATAGTCCAAATTGGATTTTTCCTCATTCTTCTTCATTTGTAGCTGTAAAATTGGTATTTTTGTTTTTATTGATTCCATCAACCAATCATAAAGCACCAATGGACATAATTTTTTTTAATTTCTTTAACTTTTAGAGCTACAATGAAAGAATAAATAAACAATAAAATTACAAAATTCATATTATCAGACTTTCTCATTTCAAGAGAGCCAAGAGTCCAAATTCAAGATTTAAAAAATCACAAAGTACATCGCTGCATTTAGGTTAGAATATAAGTTATTACACAAACATTGAATATAGTTTCATTTTAAGAAGAATAGTGGTGGACGGGATGGCTAGGGTTATGTGAGAGAGAGGGGGAAGGTGGTGGGTGGTCATTGTGGCTATGGTTGACAAGGGTAGGGATTGGGGAGGGATTTCTTCTATTTTTTTTTCCTTCTATTTTTGTTGAGTATAAAAAAGTGGAATTACCAAAAAGAAAAGAAAAGAAAAATAATGGAATGACCTTTTTACCCCTAAAAGTGGATGGTATTTTGACAGAAATTTCAATTTGGACTACGATTGATAACGAACTTCACCACAGAATTAAGATTAACATTTTTTTCACCACAAGGATTGATTTAAAAGTAGCGTCTTACCACAGGGATCAAGAAAAAAAATTAGTCTTTATAATTAAGTGCTAATAAGAAAGGATTGCGATTCTTCCTTCTTTAAAGTCACATTTTTTCGATTTTCTCTTATTTGAACGATCACGATTAAGTCACATCAATATTTGATATTGACGTCTTATATAGAGAGAAAAAAAGGACAACAAGAGGAAAAGGAATGGAGGTGAGAGTTTGTAGGGAAGAGAATTTGACTCCAATAAAAAAGGGGTGAATCTCAATTTACTACCCTCAAGTTTCGTGGTTTTCAACATATGGTACATGAAGTTTTTTTTGTCCGAGAGTCATACCTAAAGTGTTAATTTTGGGACAATCTCATATATCTGTTAGTCTGGATGTTACTTCTCTAGTTAACTGATGACGTGGCGTCCATATGAACAATTATTGGACGCCACATGTCAATAAGGGTCCCACGTGGATATTAAAAATTAAAAATAAAATATTGAACACCACATGTCAATAAGGATCCCATGTGGATATTAAAAATTAAAAATAAAATATTGGACACCACATGTCAATAAGGGTCCCAACCTCTGCACCTTTGACGACTCTCCTTCGTCCCTTCTTCCCCTCCCTTTAACTCGGCCATCGATTCCCTCAACTCGCCCAAGTTCCCCTTCTCAGACTCCATACCCACCGGTTCTTTCGCCATCGAATTGGAACTTCCGTTGCACGAATCCTCCACCGCTGAATTACTCGACTGCTCGGCCGACCCGATCTGCCCACCGGCTGGTTCAACTGGTTTATTCGGGTTTGAATCATTACCCGTACCGGCATATCAGGTTCCAGGTTCCTCAGGTTTCCAATCTGTCGTGTTCGACTCATCAAACAACTAGCCGTCGTGCACCAAGAAATCGCAAGAGATATCTTTTTTCTTTGGCAAGATGTCATCCGATTTAATATATTCCTCTCCGGTTCCAATTTTTCAACAAATTTTGGGTGGGGGTGCTCTCAGAGAGAAGGGAGGGAGAAGGGAAGGTCGGGGGTTTGAGGAAGAAGACAGCTTTTTTATTATTATTATTATATTTTTTGTTTTTGTAATTTTGTAATTTTTTTTAATGTTTAATTTTTAATATCCACGTGGGACCCTTATTGACATGTGGCTCTCAATTATTGTCTATGTGGGCGAGACGTCATCAGTTAAGGGGAGAAGTAACAGCCAGACTAACAGATGTATGAGAATGTTCCAAAATTAATACTATGAGTATGACTCTGGAACAAAAAAAAACTTAATGTACCAAATGTTGAAAATCACGAAATTTAAGGATAGTAAACTGAGATTTACCTTAATGTTTCGATTTTTTTTCTTAATTTTAGTGGTGTTTTAGACGGACCATCTTCATGGAATAAGTAAATATTGAGTTTACATCTCGTTGATCATGATTCATGCATATGCAAGGTCGTCTTTTTTGGGGTCTGCCTTTTCTGAGGCATGCATTTTTCTTGTTCATACTTTTACGCCCAATCAACAGTAAAAATATTCACTACAAAAATGTTATAATATTACAAGTGTTATGCATCCTCCTTTGGGGGAAAAAAATCATCATCCCCAAACATAAATAAGTAAACTTGAACATGATTGATTGTCATCTTAATCGAACTTGAAACATTTTGGATTAACTACTTAACTTACTTTGTAAAGCCATGTTTTGGGATGAGTTCTTGTGCCTCATACAAGCACGCGACCATAGACAAAATTATTGTGTGGAACTATAATACTAGGGCTGAGTTTGGTCCTTGCGAGTGTGGTCACATAGGCGGACCTTAGAATTTCTCTATGTTTTGTGCTTACTCTTTCAATGTCTATCCAATTTTCTAATTAGTGTTGTAAACATTATTACTTATGTGACTATCTATTTGGACCATTGTATAATATATCATTATTATGATTAGTTAAGTTTTTTAATGATGTAAAGTAGAAGAAAAACTTGGAGTAGCATCCAGGTAACCTTAACATTGTATCAAGGACTCTAATAGGATACATTAGCACACCTACTATATCAAAATTCTCATAAATTATCAAAACTCTCTTTTATTATATGGTTTACTTTTGTAAAATTTATTTTCGTTTGAGCTAAGAGTTTCATATTTTGCTCAACCATTGAACTTCATGATTCTATCCATTGTTTTTCGTTGCTCACACATATTGTCTTTATGTTAAAACCTTACTCGACGTTTAAGTTTGCTTCTTATATTATAGATGACCTAAGAGTGGTTGGTCTAGCGATTAGGTCCTTGATTTTTCTCCCAAGTGGTTTGAGATTCGACTCTCTCCCATGGTACCCACCTAACAAATGCTAGAGTTTTATCTCTCTCCCAAATGTTGTGGGGTCAGGCGAGGGGCTTAGTGTATAGTCGGGTCAAAGACTCGAATACACTAGTTTCAAAATAAATAAATAAATATTGAAGATGACATTATACCTCAATACTGAGCAATTATGCATGTACATATTAGTGCCGATTCAATCTTCACCGACTCCCTTTCCTTTAATGTTTAACAAAGTAACGCTATCGCTCACTCTACAACGACTAAAAAGGTTTTGCTTTTTATATCATGTGAGCCCGTGAATGGTTCTCTCAATAACGAGCTGATCCTGTTAACCAAAGCCCAATTGGACAATTTATTTCCGTATACAATTTCGACCACGTGGCCACTCTTTATTGGCCAGGCAGTCTCACGGCGAACGCCGTTACCGCAGAGGAAATGACTCCCAGAACTACGCTCGGAGTATTGCTTCTCTCTGGTGGCACTGTGGGTTTTTGATTAGGGTTTTTCTAAATTGACAGCGCCAATTCTCCGTTCTTCGATTAATTCATCGGAAGTAGACGACGACAATGGGCGCACTGAAAAAAGGTGCACCTGGGGTTTCAGAGGACCCTGAGGAACTGGCACGTGTCCCCTTGCAGGCCATCCTCTTAGCTGATAGTTTCACCACCAAATTCCGACCCATCACTCTCGAGCGCCCCAAAGTATGGATCTTTATTTCTCAGTATATCTTTATGCATGCATTATATATATATATATATATATGTATGTATGTATGTATCATATTTTATGTATGTATATACCTAAATATATGTATGTGTGTATAGTAATATATACATAAATGTATATATGTAAATGATTCAAATAATTTATAATGCAGTTTTAGTGGAATGGAAACAAGGGCTTTCGGAAAATTTGCGAAATTTCGATCATTTTTTTGGTTGGGTTTCTATGATAGTTTCGAAAATTAGCAAGTAAACAGATGTTAGTGTTGCTAATTGGGTTAATACGATAGATAATTGATTTAATTGAGATTAGTGGATGTTGATGACTAAATTTCTACTACTAGGCTACTGGATTAAAACTTTTAACATGTTTTCGACTGCTCTTGTTAAAAGCTAACACTTGATGGTGAAGCTGGAAAACGAAGAAGGGTTTAAGATTTTTTGTTTTTTCCTTGGATTTTTGGTGTAGTGATGAACTTATAGGTAGTGCCATTGATATGCATGACAAAAAACTATGAATTTTATTTATTTATTTATTTTTTTTCCTGATGAAGGTGCTGTTGCCATTGGTAAATGTCCCGATGATCAATTACACGCTAGCATGGCTTGAGTCCGCTGGTGTTGAGGAGGTTTTTGTTTTTTGTTGTGCTCATTCGAAGCAAGTGATCGATTATTTGGAGAGTTCAGAGTGGTTTGCTCAACCAAACTTCACAGTCACGACGATTGAATCACATAATTCTGTTAGTGCTGGAGATGCTCTGCGCTTGATATATGAGCGCAATGTGGTATGCTCATATCTGAACCTTCTTGTGTTTTGTTTTCTCTTTGTTTCCAAGCATACTCAGAATCAGGCAGGTCTATATTTTCTATTTTGACGTAAGATCAATATTGGCATGACGTTGTGCGTTTGAAAAGCAGACTAGATCGATGGCATATGACATGATTGAAGACCCTGCCTCTATACTCAGGACATTTTGTTTCATCTCAAATAGAAAAATTTCCCCCTAATCCAAATGACATTATCGCATCTGGTCACTAATTCTTAATATGGTTAACTTGTACTAGAGTTACTCTACTTTCTCCGAATTTTTTAGATAATGCAATGGAATCTGAGATTTTGTAGGGTGTTAGTTTCCTGTTTTGCTGCTACTTCTGTAATAGTGAGGTTAATTTAAACATTTTCTGAAACTTTACAGTTGCTACATTTTTCATGCACCATAATTTTTATTATTTTCCCTCTTTCCTCTACAGATACATGGAGATTTTGTTCTAATTAGTGGGGACACTCTGAGCAACATGTCGCTTACTCAGGTACTTCAAGAACATAAAGAGAGAAGAAAAAAAGATAGTAATGCTGTGATGACAATAGTTATAAAACGGTCAAAGCCTTCTCAGATCACTCATCAATCTCGACTGGGCAATGATGAGCTGTTTATGGCAACAGATCCTAATACAAAGCAGCTTTTATATTATGAGGACAAGGAAGACCATACAAAAGGATCCATCTATCTCGACAAGTTGTTGATAGCTGATAACCCTTCAATTACTTTACATAATGACAAACAGGTAACATCTCAATCGTGCCCTTAAAGGTCTGTGGTTGCTTATTAATCTCTGTAGAAAGTCCACTAGATCTTTTGTAGTGAGCCTCAGTAAGTCTTCATTGTTTGTTTTAGTGTCATCTGGTGGGGTCTTTTATTGTAATGTGCTTGTGGATGTTCAACTACTCCTTGAGGTCTACATTTGTACTTACCCAGTAAAAGAGATATTCAGACGAAAAAGGTGACATCCGACATGGACTTTGTGAGAATATCAAAACAAAGGAGATTTGAAAAAACTCCTAATTCAGAAATTTAAAACCTTTAATTTGCGGAATCTCTTTGCTAATTTTGTTCCAAGTATCACCATGTGAAATGAAAGCAAAGTAGCCTTACTTATGATTCAGGCTAAATCTCTTATTATAAGAGTTGGTATGGATTGACCCTGATTGCTTCTGTAACTAACAAAACTGAATGATGAAGCATCCCTTTAGGTTTATTTGATTCATCAGTTCACCTATATTAAGATATTATGTTTAGCATAACGCCAATTGGAAGGTGTAGTGGTTTTAGTTTTTGCCTCACATGTTTACACTACTTTTGGAATACCAATTGTAACTTGAAGTTAAGGTGTCCTTCCTGTTATGTAGAAGTTTAGAACTTATCGGTGATAAATTTTTGAATTCTCTGGGGGTATAAAGGGGTTTAGGCCATGTGTCTCATATTATTAAAAGGCTGTTTTATCTTCTTGGGGCAATGTGGTTTATAGTCTCTCTGTGTGTGGCAAGCGCATGAACCCTAAGAAAGAATTGGATCAATATTATGAAATAAATTGTGATCAAGATGCTTCAGTTTCTTCTGTGTAGATAATATTCTTTCTTGCACAATTACTATTCACATTTTTATTGCGTTTTCCCCTGAATTAATTGTATGGTGTGTTCTATTCTAAGTTTCTAACAACTGTTCTACCAACTTGTTATTGATAAAATCTGCAGGATTGCTATATTGATATATGCTCTCCTGAAGTCCTTAGCCTTTTCACGGACAATTTTGATTATCAACATCTACGTCGTCATTTTGTGAAGGGATTGCTTGTTGATGATGTATGTCTCGTACTGGAGATCTTTTTGTTTGTTCTGTGTTTATAATTAACCTTGCAATTCTTCTAAGGGAACCATCTATCCGTTCAGATTATGGGTTACAAAATATTCACACATGAAATTCACTCGAGTTATGCGGCTAGGATTGACAACTTCCGAAGCTATGATACAGTTAGTAAGGACATAATTCAGAGATGGACATACCCATTGGTGCCAGATGTAAAGTATTTTGGGAATTCTTTGATAAAACTGGAAAGACAGGGAATGTATCGAGCATCAGGTAATGTTCAGTATATTGACATGTGAGTCATGACATAAATTGCATATACTTTACGTATGTCTTTATTTTAGTTTTTTTTTTTTTCTGCGGAGGGGGTTGCTATTAACAGTGAACGTCTTAATGCATGTTCTTTCTGATGTTGTATGATTAGTCCCCCGTCCCTTTCAAAAAAAAAAATATGATATCTGTCACATCTGATCTAACCTACACTCTTAAACATGGTTTAGTTTTCAGTAATTGTTCTCTATTATATTTGGCTGTCTTAATAAAATCATTATTTATTTTTTTTGGGTAGTTAAAAATTTGTTGCGCCAGTTCTTCTAATTTGCATCTATAATGACCATAAATGTTCTCTGTCATCCTCTCCTACCTTTACAATCTGCCCTTCCCTAGTGAAAGTAAGATTTGACTACCAAGTATTAGGTATAATAAAACCATTAAGAGGCATTACAAAGATATCCAATGCTATTAATAAGTTGACTTTATTTCCTAATCCTTGCCTAATTAAACAAATATGTGTCTTTTAATCATGAGCGGTGAACTTTGAAAAAAAAAAAAAAAAAAAAAATTCCTTGCTCAACTGCTGTAATAACATGACCTTTACATACTAAAGTTGCATACTCTTTCCCGTTTGACCAATAATTAGTAGCATTGCTATAAATTTTTATATATCGCAGGTGATCTGTTCTATAAACGTAGTAATAGCATTGTTGCTTCTGCAATGATTGTCTTCTAATTGTGAACTTAACTGGTTAGCTATTTTTATCTCATTATGTGTGATTTGATAAATTAGCTACTCTTCAGACATAGGGCAATCGCGCTCTGCACAGATTGGGCCTTTTACAGTCATTGGGAGTGGCACCAAGATTGGGAACAACACCAAAATTTCAAATTCTGTTATTGGGGAAGGGTGCTCTATTGGATCAAGTGTGTCAATAGAAGGCTCCTATGTATGGGATAATGCCACTATTGAAGATGGCTGCAAGCTGAGGCATGCTATTGTATGTGATGGAGTGATCATGAAGTCTGGAGCAGTTTTGGAACCTGGTGTAGTTTTGTCTTTCAAGGTACGAGCCATTAATCATGTTATAGCACTATTTTGAACTGCCAAATGTGTCCATTATAATGCTCCAAAAAAAAAAAAAAACCTGAAAAAAATTGTACAAAACAATTACTAAGCAGTTTACTGGCCCACATATATAACCAGAATCTTTTTACAATGTTATAAATTCATTTGGACATGTATACTAGTACTGATAAGATCTTTAAAATATGTTGAAGTTAAAATTAAGTTCTGAAATCAAAAGATTTATAACTTATGTACCCTTGATATTAAAATTGTGCCTTGTTATCTTTTGCAAACTCCATGTTTAAATCACATTTTCAGTTTGCAGTGTATTTTGCCTTTCATTCTGAGAATACCTGCATTTCTCTCGTTTACTGTTATTTTGATGTCATGCTCGATATTTTCTTAGAAGGGAATGTGAACCTTTACCTGCTAAATTTAGTTTTTCTTTGCGAATTGATCTTTCCTCCTTTTTTTTTCTTTCTAAATTTGTATGAGCCAGATACATATGTTTTGCTTGTGGTTTTCTGATGTCTTTTCGATCTTAATGTGCTTCTACACTGTTTACCCTTCAGGTTGTTATAGGACAAAAAATTAATGTCCCTTCATACTCAAAGGTATCTCTACTTCAGCAGCCAACTAAGCTAGATAGTGACGACGAGCTGGAGTATGCTGACAATAGCAGCGGGATTGCAGAAAAGTCATGTAATTCTTTCAAATTTTGCCCCTAAGCTTCATGTTTGGTCCTGTTGAGTTCTGTTAAGTGCAAAAGAATGGCCTTAGCCATGTGTGACTTGTAAGGCATCTGCTTCTTATTAGTCATATTGCTGCTCTTTAGATACTACATATAATTAGGCAGTAAATTTGTTGGAGTAGGATGGTTTCTATGAGGTGAACATGGAAATTTCTGTCACATGTACCAATCTAATGAAAAGAAATTGTAACAGAATGATTTACTGGATTCTTTGTTCTATTTTGTGGATGACCATGGTTATTGATTTCCATAACTTACTAAGAAACGTCTCCTAAGTTTCTGGGTCATGTCATCCAGAATGCAGAACTGTAAATGAATTGCTATTTGCTTTTATGGAAATTGTGTTTCAAATTAAGGAACTTGAGGTGGGGGCATAAGCTTTATAACATCTTTGGTGGGAAAATTACTATAATGTATTTATACTTGTTAGTTGTCTATTTGATGAACTTTGTATTGATTTTCAGCTTTGTTTGTCTGGATTTAGTAGTGGATATTGCATAATTTGTTTGGGACAGCCGTTCAGTACTTTTAACCTCATTTAATTCCTTTTGTTTAAACTAGTTATTAATAGTAAGAGATGTTTTAACCTTATTGTGTGGTTACCTGCAGCTATCACACCTGTGGATAAAGTAAATGAGGAAAGAACGAACCAACGAATGGAGGCTAACTGTTGGCCCACATCTGAGGTTAGCTCAATACTATGGAGCTTGATTCTGTGTTGTCCGTAGGGTGTCAAGTAAACTTTGAAGTATTTTTTCAGTCACATATTTTATTAATTTTTGTTCCAGCAACATCAGACAATCTATTAAAGATATCTTGTACTTTCTGTACCAGTAAATGCATAAATTGTACCACAAGTGCAGTCAAACTTTGGTGAAGAGCTAAGCTCGTTAGGGGATACTTAGGTTTTGAAGATTTAAGACAAATAATTAAAAGAAAAAAATGGGCTTAGATTTGGCATTAATATTATGGGTGTTTGATTATTATACTTTCACTCAGACATGGCATCGGATGACACAATCCCTTGAAATCTAGACCGAAATACGACTACATGTGTGGATCCATGTGTACAAATTAGTTACGAACTTACGATTTAGCTTGCTCACAGCATGGTCCCTCCAATTTATAGGTAAATGTTTTTGTTTTTTTTTTTTGGGGGGGGGGGGGGGGGGAAGGGTGTACATTTTTTCTCCTCATCAGTGTTTGAATGACCCTGAGAGATGGATGCCCTCAAGGGTGAGTATAGTTTGAATTCAAACACTAACAGGGGGGGGAGTCTTGAAAATGATCGTTGACTTGAAAGAACATTTGAAAGTAAATTAATGACCACTGTTTGTTTTGACTTTGAACAAAACCCATTCCATTTTTTGCTACATAAAGAAACTTGTACATTTCTCTATATAGTGGTCATGTTTTTGCAATGATGAGCTACAACATTGTTTTAGTTCCTTATTTCCCTCTTGTAAATAATGAGAATATTGCGTCTCACTTGCAATTTTTCATATATTGTTGACTGTACTGTTGCATATATCTTGACATTCTCTGATACCAGTTGCTATTGTTGATCAGCTTGGTACTGGTGGGGCTGGTTATGTTTGGTCAATTTGTGAAGGAGGCCACGATGAGGAGTGGAGGCATTCAGTTGCTCCCATTCCTGCTGACAAACTTTTGGAGGCAATACATGCTGCAGATGATGATTTGGAACATGTTCAAGATGGCAGCTCCCTCCCACCTTCAGGAGAGTTAAAGCCTGATTCTAATGATTCTGAAGGCGACGATGTAGTGTCTATAGAGGATTCTGCCGACTTTGAGAGAGAGGTGAACAATGTCAATTAGAATGCTGATGGTAAATGCATGTATACAAAGTCGATCCTCAACAGTTTCAGCATTATCTGCAGGTTGAAGCAACCTTTCTAAGAGCTGTGCATGAAAACATACAAGTAGACCATGTCATATTAGAAGTGAATTCACTGAGGTACTTCTTCGGTTTTCCCTTACAACTCTATCAATTACTCTTTTCCTTGTTATTCCATCTTTTATTTTAACTTTTCTGAAGGTATGCAAAATGGTCATTCTCTGTTAATATTTCAAGTTGTAGGCACAAACATGTATCTGATGAAATGGTGCTAATGTATATTGAATTTTTTAATTAAACCACACATGATTACTTGCTTTTGTTTAATTTCTTCAATTCTTGCACAATCTTATATCCATATTTTGTATACTTTTTATCAAGATAATGCTTTAGTATGTAGACTTTTATGATTGATGCTTGCCACTTTTTTGTCCGTTGCAGGTTGTCATACAACAAGGTAGCTGCAGACTGTGCTGGAGCTTTATTTTATTCAATGATGAAATTGGCATTAGAAACTCCACATGGTTCACCAGGTAAATTTTCCTCAGCTTGCTATTCTCATCCCAATTTTTATATAATTTTCATTTAAAGCAATTTTTTTATGATTGGAAACTTGCGTTAATAACCTTTGAGAAATATGCTTCTATTCCCTTGTTTAACAATCGGCTTTCTCTTGGAATAGTAAAAAGTAATAATTCATTGAGGTGCCAAAGAAAAGAGGGTGGTTTGGGTTTTGGAAGGTTTTTCTCTATTATACAAGTTAAGATCACATTTGGGGGAAGATGTGCATGCACGAATTAGTCAAAGGTTTCATAAGTCTGTTTTACAGCATCCATATCTTACTTTTACAATTACACTGTAATTTTTGCTCCGCTGCAGTGTGGGAGCTACTTTCGTATTGCTAATGTTGTTTGTCTTGCTTCTTGACATATGGTCTCAACTAATCTTGTTCAATTCCTTTCTTAGGTGATTTGGTTCAAGCTACTGTTAACATATTTACAAAATGGAAAAAAGTGCTGAAGTCTTACCTAGCAGAAATAGACGAGGAGGTTTGTACTTGAATCCTTTTCTTTCATTCTTGTATTCACTTCTTCAATCATTAAACTCTACAATGGAGTTACGTGTGAAATGTCCTCTCCCTTATAAACTTCTGCAGATGTGATGATTTGATTTTTATATCTGCATTATTCATTTACTTTCGCATGACGGTATAGTGTGTGTGTTCCCTTTGCAGTCATATTAACCTTTGTTTCCATTTGACTTGAACCCCGAGTATGTCGAATATCATATTCTATTTAATGCATCTTAAGTCCAATCAGTAAATATTATGTTCATTTTTCGCGTTAACATGCTGAACACTGTGATCCCTTAGTTTTGACAGTTGCTAATGCGATGCTGATTATTCCAGTAGAAACTGTGATCTAATTTTATCTTCACAGAATTGCGATACTTATTTTGGTTAGTGTTTTGTCCCGAGTATTTTTTCAATTTCCAGATTGAAGTGATACTTAGATTTGAAGAAATGTGCGAGTCCTTTAAGGAATTCTCTCCTGTGTTTGACAAGGTACGTCTTCCTACATAGTTTATGATCATATGAATGACTTGATACAACAATTCTACTTTCATATTAAGTATGTCAAAGATCATAGAAATGGTGGATGTTTCTGCCGAGTGCTTTTGCCAGGCTGGCTTTCTTAAACAATGAAAACCTACGGATAAAGCCATAGCAGAAACAATTTTGAATAAACGCGTTACAAAAGTTTAATGAGTCTTTTGTTGTAACGTAGCCCTTTTTATTATCCTTAATTTCGTTTGCAATTTTGATGAGTTTAATTTATCTTCTGACCGTTATAATTTTCTTTTACAGATTTTGCATCAACTGTACGAACTAGAAATTATACGAGAAGAAGCCATTATGAGGTGGGATGCCGAAAAGAAAAATGCTGAGGAAGCCGATAGAGTTTATGTCAAGCAATCAGCAGCCTTTATTCAAGTAAGTACTATTATTTGATTTCAGTTCTATTACCTTACGCGATGATTAATGATCATTATGTAATATAATGCACGCATGCTGCCATTGCACGAGTGCAATTATCTGTTCTTGCCATTTCTCAAATTCAGCTGAAATACATCGAAATTTGACATAGAAGTCGGTTGTGACCATATGCATTCGACATAAGAGAACATTTCACAATTCGGGTTAATTTATTGACCGAAATAGACAAAGTTGATTTCTGGCAACCAAAAATTGATGGCATGGACTTAAATAGTGTATCTTTTCTAGTTAAATTTCGTATGATGTTCGCGTTGCTTCACAGCAGTTACGTCTTGCGTGTCTTATGTCTCAGTGGTTGAGAGAAGCCGAAGAAGAAGACGAAGATGAAGAAGATGAAGAATAGGAAGCAGTTGATACGTAGAACCAATTTCGCAGCGGATGCTTTCAACGAAGCGGGGTATAATGTTGAACAAGTGTTCTGTGATAATGTTGTATGGATTGGTAGAAAGGGAGAGGCTTTGTCCATAGGCCGGGAAATGGGTTTTACAAACTATCATGCACTTCACATGTGTGTAATTTTTTATAGAAAAATCAATAGTAACATTTTGTGTATTTTTAGTATTGTCCGAAGATATTTCTGAGGCAATGAGAAATGTCAAATGATTCTTCATCAACCAACAGGATCCTCTCCGGATTCTTTTTGTGAGGATCCTATGGATTCGTAAATTGTGTCTGTTTTTTGTACATTGTGCGGTCAGTTTTTGTCAGATACTATTTGTATTTAATTTTAAATAAAAATATTTAAAATGATTTCTGATCGCATGATGTACGATAAATGGATATGATTCACGAATTCCCAAGATCCTCACAAAGAGGATCCGGCGAGGATCTGGATTCCTTCATTAATAGTGTTTAAGGTAAATTTATGTTATTTTTATATATACTTTAATCCACTCTCTAATACGAAATTTTTAAGTGTTCTGGGAACACAACTCGGGACAACACATAGCACAAAATAATTAGCTGGATACTTGAAAAAAAAAAAAGAAAGTTTTCAACCAATTGTTTTGTGACACTTGGTGTATCGGACTATGTTAGTGGTACATTGGAAAAGTTTCTCCTCCAAGACCATCTCCAACCCTTGAGTTAAAATTTAAAATTTTTAACTCAGAAACAATTTTTTTGCTCAAACCTTCTGATTAAATTTTTGGCCCGACATTAAAAAATAAATTTAGAGAGTTTTAATGAAAAGCCCACGGTATTGTTCACTTTAACGAAAAACCATAATTTTACACTAAAAAGTCAATCGTGGTACTATTCACTTTACCCTTTATTTTGTGCTTACCATTAAAACTCAAAGTTTTCAAGCCATTTTCATTAGTTTTCCTATAAATTTAAGCTAATATTTGTCTTTAAAGTAACTATTTAAAAAAAAATTTATTTAAACTATCATAATTTAATTTTATGAACATTTTAGCCTAAAAATATTTAGATTCTGATAAATATTAAAAAAAGTCATTAAATCGATAGATTTTTTTTTAATTATTTTAACCATTGGATTTAATTTTGGACTATTAGATTTTTTTATTTTTTATTGTTTTTTAACCATTACATTTGATCGTACTAGATCTCAACTGTTGGATTCCAATGATTGAAGATGTCTAATACAAACCTCTGTCATAAATACAAACATCAGCAGATAAAAAAAAGTACCGAGGATGATAATTCAGATTTCCATAAACAATACAAATTTCCATAAACGGATCCGACAATACGAAGTTACAAGAACAATATTTAAGGCGTCAACCTTTGACAAAAAAAAAAAAAGCGTTAACCAGTTAGTAAGTTAAAAACGACGCTAACCACCTATATGGTCCTGCTTTACAATATCATCTCAAAAGATCATTTATTTTTAGATTATCTTCAGACTAATATCACCTCAAAAGATTAACCAAACATATTGGATCTGTTTTCATCGTTTGATTGTTATCGTGAAAATTTTCGTTGTCTGTAGGAAATGTTGCGTTCGTGTATTTGTTTTAGTATGGTTAGACGGTTGAAATGATGCAGCAGCAGCATAAGAGCAATTATGTCTGCCCAAAAGTGTAAGAAACATGAAGGAAATTTGCAAACAAATTAAAATAAACACACAATGTGGCTACATATCAAAGAAAGAATACTGAGGTGCAAGTTGCAACAGACATAGCAGTTGCAACATGCCAACATATATATTCAAACTAAACAGAAACAGTTACAGACAGGTTACAAGCACATCATGACCCAGAAGCCTTGAACATCATGAACTGATGATGTTCACCATCGACCACCACCGCCACCGCCAGGCCCACCACCGCCGCCGCCAGGCCCACCACCACCGCCGCCGCCACGTCCACCACCACCGCCGCCCCCAGGTCCACCGCCACCCCATCCACCGCCGCCACCAGGTCCGCCCCCAGGTCCACCGCCGCCCCATCCACCACCGCCACCAGGTCCACCGCCGCCACCAGGTCCTCCGCGGAACATTGGCCCACAGCAGTTCTCAAGCAGGCAGCAGCAGCACAGGAAATAAGCACTGCAGTAGTAGTACACACCAAGATGATATAAGTTAGAAAAAATTGAAAACAATGATATAAGCAGCTAGCTGATGAAGCTACATTTTGGATAATTTCACGGATATACTTATATTATCCTGACTAGTTAGACATGAGTTTACTCGTAAATAAACAATTTCTGAGTTTTGCTAAACTCACCAAGATGATATAAGGTTGCCTAGACCGCCACATAGGAAACCAAAGCAATCAAGGCACGGTGGACCTCCTCCCGGTCCTCCTCCTCCCGGCCCTCCTGGTGGCATGTCTCTCTGATGATGATGATGATCTGATCAATCTCTCTCACTCTCTCTTGATCAAAAAAAGCCCTAAGGATATTTCTGCAGCTTCCTTTCTTAATGAACTTGCAATGCAGCTATTGAAGTTTGTGCCCTATATATACATGAAACTCTTGTAGAGAGAGAGCGAGAGAGAGCACGCTTAATGGCTAAGTATACATGCATGAAACTCATGTCGGCTGTATAGTTTCATGTCGGCTAATTAAGTTAACACTTATAGAGAGAGAAAACGAGCGACCTTAATGGCCGCGAGAGAGAGAGAGAGAGAGCGAGCTTAATGGCCAAGTATTGTATTCAATATCCTTGATATTTCTCCATCTTTTTACTGGTAGGTTGTTAGATTGAAAAAGCAATGGGATCTTTGTTGTTTCATCTACTTCTCGGGCAAGTAACAAACCAAATGTTCATGCATAAACCTAACGTTCAAACCTCCCCTTTTGTCCCCAACAACATAAAAATAAGGGTAATGTTAGGGAGACTAAAATTTTAAATTAAATTTTGTAAACCAAATAATTTGGACGCTAATGATTGGATGATTACTCAAGTGTTGATTAACGTGTTTATTTTCTATTGGTAACACGTCATTTGATTTGTAAATTTAGTTTAAAATTTGATCACCCTAACATTATTCTAAAAATAAATGTAAATGGAAAAGGGTTTACCGATAGCAAAAAGTTCATAATATATATGTATTGACTTTTTAACTTTTTTAACACAGACGTCCTACGCGTGGACCGACCATTTTTTATATATATTGTTGCAGTTTTGAAAAAAAAAAAAAAAAAAAAAAAAAAAAAAAAAAAACACTAGATTAAGCTAGTTCCTAAGTTTTTTTAGTCGGTGTTATGATATGCACACCATCATCGATATAGCGTGACACGTACCTACACGATTTAAACTTAATAATTAGTACTAATCTCTAGCACTAGCCACTAGAGTTATGTAAATAGCGTATGTATTATATTTCACTGTTTGAGGTGGGATTGAATATAGTATGCACAACTAGAATTGAAGGGTCATATATCAAATGATATGATTCTCATTCAAATTGCAGTATTTTTAGGTTGAGATCAAACAACAGAGATTTTTCAGTATGCATTGATGTATAATATACATAGATTTTTTTTATCATTAACTCTTGAATTGTTGATCATTGATCGCACATCCAACGCTTTATTCATTCGTTGTGTGTCATACATGAGATCATAGTATAATTTTCGTAAGAGCGAAATGAATTAAAGCAACTTTATCACAATGAACAAGGACGGCCGACGTGCATGGTGCAATCTCAGGGTTTAGGGTTAGGGTTAGGGTTAGAACCCCAAACTAACGGACGCGTGCCACCTTTTTATAAGAGTCGGTGGCACGACAGTGTGTTAAGGGTACAACGGTACCAAATGACTTGAAACAAGAAGAAAGAGATGGAAGATGAAATAAGAATTAGAAAAGAACTATAAGATATTAATGCAGATCCATTCTGTAGCTTTTACCCAATTATACGAACATTTTGCTTCAATTTTAAAGAAATGTACTGTATTGAACACTTAGTATTACGGTATAGTGATATTTACTTTCATTTGTGAGTGAGAGGTTTAAAGTTTGACTCTCGTCAAATACTAATTTGAATCAAATTATTGTTAGCCCATTGTGAGGCTAAGCCCAATGACACGAAAATATAACTCACATTTTTCAATTAATTTTCTTAACTTTTAAAAATCCATCATATAACCTCTCTTCTTCATTTTCTTCATAGCGTAACCTTTTAAAATTTTCATGCGCGGCATGGGACGGAACTCCGTTACAGCTATGTTTCGAGCACAACTATTTCTTTTTTTAATTGAAATTTCATTTTTTCCAACTTAAATATTAAGTAAAGAAAATTAACTCTATGGCTTAATATATACAAGGGGTAAAATTGCTTCCAAATAGTTTATAATAACTTTTTTAATGCTTATGGAAAAAATTTTGCGAGAACACAAAAATCGCACTTTTCACAAAAAATTGTAGACCAACACTGGTTTTTAATCATAAACCTTATTTTTGTGACATTTTCTGTTGATACAAGTTTCTCTGTGACAAGTGATTGGTAGGGGTTTCAAGGGAGAAACATTTCAGTGTGTCGAAAACATGACCCGATATACCAATTGTTATAATATAATTAGTTAAAAATTTCAACCAATTATTTTATTTCATTTGGTGTACTGAACAGTGTTTTGGACACACAAAATCTCTCGTTACAAAGAGGAGAGGCAGGAAACAACATTGATGACAAGCACATGAAAGTTCTTGTTTGAGCTCCAACCTAGGCAAAGTTAAGTGGCAACTGCCGTGTGTGGTTTTAAATTTCAAACTGCCAAACATCGATATTTTTCCTCTTTCGGTTTTCTGATTAGTGCTGTACGAAGAAATTTCAGTTTTGAAACCCTAAACGTTGGAGAACAATTTAGAAACAATAAAATAATAAAAATACAGAATCGAAATACTTATACTTTATTATTTAAAAATACCTGCAATACAGAATGCAATTACACAATAATTACAAAAAATTAAAATAATACCAACTTGAATGAATTGAAGGTAAATGCTAGCAAAAAAACTATGTCCTTTGAACAGTATTTTTGTCCCACTCTTTTGTTTGTGGTTCTAAAGCGTCTGCTCGACTAGGATACAACTACCTAATTCTACAACCTACACTGGATTATAGAACTCTAGCGAATTGTTTTGTGTGTTTACTCTCTGGAAATTTTGTACGGAAGATAAGGAGGAAGAAAATATGATTTTTGATAGACCTGAGGACTCCAGTTATATATGCTCTTTCATATCTCTTTAAACACCTTTTAGATGTATCTGAAGCTATACAACTCTTATTAATCAAAACGTTTTTAATTAATTTAATTAAAAACTTAATTTGAAATTAAAACTAATTGATCAAATTAATTTTAATTCTTTGCCCCCAACCTCAATCCTCATTCCAAATAATCCAACACCTAATCACTAATAAAAAGGACTTGACCTATATAAAGGCCTTGACAAATTGTTGTTTCCTGATGTGGGACAATGGGAGCTCAAAACTCCATCACTAATTTCCATGGCAATACAATACGATATAATAGTCTCATGGAACACTTCTAAACGATCAATCTTCGATTCAAGGTAGCTTCCGGGAGTGAACCACCCGTACAAAAGTTTCCGAAGACCTCTGGCCGAAAAAAGGAAACAGCTTTTGTACCTCGTCGTATTCCCTAAAAAAACATGTTTTCCTTCGAGTTGATTAATTTCTGTACAACTGATCACACATGCATCACAATATGGCCGCCAGTCCAACAGTCTCTCCATCATCCGCTCTGGTTTCTGTGGTGTTGGCTGTTCTGCGAGGCCTCGCTGAAATTATGATTGCAGCAGGTTAGTAAAAATATACCCAGTTGACTGACTAGCTATTGCATAATTATACAGTTTTTTTTTTTTTACACGAAAATATATCTTCAAATAGGAAAGGAAAAGATAAACTCGAACCTTAACCTAAATGTGAAATGCAGATTAAGAAGGATGCATAAAAGCTGGGAAAAGAGACAGAATGCATGAGATGATTGTGAAGTCAGTTAAGTGGGCTTACTTGATACATTTGTTATGATATTTACGCTTTTCTGAACAGCAAGCGCTTTTAACTAGTTACCAGTAGCTAATACGAGCAAGGTTTTCATATGTTGCTTTTGTTATCTGGGATGTCTTCGTCAAAGCTTCTTCAAAAGCAAGCAAATCATGCTGTTTGATAAAGGGCAGCGAGAGCAGAATCCAGGCAACCCAATAAGCACGTCAATCAAGTTTCTTACGATAATCAATAATTAGAGTATAACCACTACCATCATAACCCAAAATATTAGGTACCGTAACTAACCTGCCTAGTAGGGATGGGCAAAATACCCATGAGTTTGGGTAACTGCAGTTACCCGCCCATTTAAAGTTCAGGATTACGGTTATGGGTAACCGTTTAGACGAACAAACGGTTATGGATATAACCGTTTATCCGTGAAATTTAAATAGGCGGTTATGAGGCGGTTATAACGGATATCCATCGGTTATGAGTATTATCCGTGGTTATAACGAGTATCCATTTACCTATTTAATTTAATATATGTAAAATTTAAAAAACTAATCTTTAGTTTTGTTTTTTTACTTTTGTAACGAAAGACATCTTTGTTTATATATTGTAATTTTCAATATATATCGGTTATAACCGGTTACAACGGGTACTATATCTGCCACATACTATTTTCCATTGCCGCGGTATGTGCTTACCAGTGACTTCAATTCATCTATGTTTATATATTTTGTATTGAGATCATAGAGCCTTCCCGGCATGTATCCAGACAGGAAAGTGTTTGGGCCCGAAATATTATTGCTGGGCCGAGCAGCAGGATGTGCTCGGCCCAAGGAGATGATAAATACTATGGGCCGAATAATAAGGCCCGGGCCAGCTGGCAGGGTCGGCCAAATCCCATCAGAAGTAATCCGGATAAATAGAAAGGTCGAGGAAATCCTGGTACAATTAGGATTCTCGACCATCAAGGAATGAAGTCCCGAAAAGAAGGAAAATTCAGAATCCCAGTAGGAGTAGGTTTGTTCGAGGAAGAAGCGAAATGGGACAAGGACTCCCAATCCAAATCGGAGTCAGTTTCAAGGAATGGGGCACTATAAATACAAGAAATCATGCAAACAGAAAAGGACCTTCACAATCAGCATACAATTGCCCTGCGCAAAACCTCTCAAACACCTTGAGATTTTTCCTTTTCTTTTCCTGCCGACACACCTTCAGTTTGGATAAACAGCACTGTGGAAGCGCCCGGCGAGCACCTTCAGTTTGGATAAACAGCACTGCGTCGAGGTCGACCGATTATCTATCCAAGTCTCGGTCGAGAAAGGTTTTCGAACCTTTGTTGGCAGAGGTCACCTTGCTAAGCTTTCTCGGCATAGTTAGGTGTTACGAATCGCATTGCTCGGCGTACAGGACGCCGAGTGGTTTTATGATTGGATACTCGCAAGTAGGTTTCAGGGTTCGGCATTCCGACGGCCGAACTACGTTTACCATCAAGACATACATCACGTTCGAGTACCTGTGCCCATACACCTTGGTCTCGATTCGACGTGCTTATACTCTCACGAATATAATCACGGTGACCGAATCGGGCTCCGACGATTATTGAACTCCGCAGAATTAGCAGCCTTGTCTTCAGGCTGTAGAACTCAGGGACCGAGAGCGTTCCTTCCTCGGTCGCAATCGCAAGATAAAGAAGTCAACGACGCGCTCAAAGCGACATCAACAAATTTTACTCCTCGGCCGAGCTCGGCCGACGAGTTGGCACGCCCCGCATTCAACCGAAGGACGTAGTTAGCTTACTAGTTACTCGGCCTGCGCGCCACGTAGGTTTTGTAATTTTTAGGGTCAACATTTTGGCACGCCCAGTGGGACCATTTGTGCTAAACCTTCGGAGTTCATGACCATTGAGACACGGTCTACGAAGCAGAAAACAACCATGGGAAAGTCAACGACTGACTTACCAGTGCAAGGCCTTGGGCAGGATTTGCACTCTACAAAAAATCCGATCATAATTGCGCCGCCCGAGGCCACAAGTGTAACACGCCGAGAGAATGAGGTCTGTTTCGGCGGGCAACTTCACAACCCCGCAATCCCGAATCAAACAGCTGGAATGTTCATGGAAGGGATTGTGGAAGATTGTGATGACGATGGCGGGGAAGGTTCCGATCCACCAACTAGGACTTTCCTTCGAAGACGACTGGATGAACAATATCGTCAGGTCGAGCAGTCGATTGGTCAGAAGATGAATGATTTGCTAGACGCAATACGTAGTAACAGCGATACACAGACCAGAATGCTTGAACTACTAGTCAGTAAAGCTTTCGAAGATGGACAGGTCGGCCAACCGCGGCAGCTCCCGACAAATGTGCCCATACCAGCCGAGAGAAGGTCCGCTCGGCCGCAACCAGTCCCCTTAGAGAGAAGAGGACCAGGAAATAGATCCGAGGGACCAAGCCAGGGAGATGAAGACGCTTCCATAAACGTGACAGAAATCCAGAGAATGATTGATTCGGCCCTAAAGAAAGGGCCGAAGTTTCCAAAATTCATTCACCCATACCCGGCTTATGTGGAAAGGTTTGAATACCCACGAGGATTTAAGATCCCCGATTTCAGCCTCTTCGCCGGGGAATCATCTTTATCCTCACTAGAACATGTGGCTCGGTTCACAGCGCAGTGTGGGGACGTCAATAGTGATTTCTACAAACTACGGCTGTTTAACTTTTCACTGACAGGCTCAGCTTTCGCCTGGTACATTAATCTTCCACCCAACTCCGTGAAGAGTTGGGAAGAGTTGATCGAAAAGTTCCATGAACAATTCTATCGGCCAGGGATGGAGATGTCCGTATCATCCTTGGCCAGGATGGCTCAAGCATCTGATGAATCTCCAATGGAATACCTAACAAGGTTTAAATCGGCCAGGAATTGGTGCCGAGTGCCACTCCCCGAAGTGGAATTCGTCAGGATCGCCCTCAACGGATTGGACGTGGAGTACAAAAAGAAGTTTCTGGGGGCAAATATTCGAGATATGTACGAACTTGCTCAACACGTCGAACAATATGAGTATCTGCTCCGAGAAGAAAAGATATCAAAGTCACCATCCCGGGGGACGTTGTATAAGAACCCCACGGTGAGCTATGCATCGGCCGAAAGTGAAGACCCTCAGTATGCTAGTGTGGATGCGGCCGAGATCATAATAGACAAACCCTATGTTTGCAAGGCTTTGGCGCAAGTAAATACCAAAGACGCCAAAACCCGTTTGACCGCCGAGGAAACGGGTAAGTCATCAAAAGTATACACTTTTGATATCACCAAAGCTGACGCAATTTTCGATCAGTTATTGGCAGCAAAAATCATCAAGCTTCGGCCGGGGCATACTATCCCTAAGGCCGATGAATTAAAAGGAAAGATATACTGCAAGTATCATAATTCTAATAAGCACGCAACCAATAATTGTGTTGTGTTCCGGGACACAATTCAAAGCTGGATCGAAAAAGGAAAGTTGAAATTTCCGGAAAAAATGGCGGTCGACGTTAATCCTTTCCCTTCGACAACGATTGGTATGGTGGATGCCCACCTTCCCAAGAACAAAGGGAAGGCCGAATATGTCTCGGTGCAGCATATCCGTAAACGGAATGGTCAAACAAGACTAAAGCTCGACATATTTTCAAATGCACCACCAACGGAACAATCGGTGCGACCCGCCGATGAGCCGATGACGGGGTCAAATTCTGACAAAACTTGTGGATCGAAGGTTTTATGTGACCATTGTAAAACACCAGTTGAACCTGGGAAGAAATCTTCAACACCACCAACGACCCCTACGGCGTCGTCAAAGGGATTAGGTCCACGACGTCAAGTGTTCGACCGACTCGGCCCACAAGTACAGCCGAAAGACCAGACCTCGGTCAGGCGGCGTCCTGATTTCGACGCACCTTTCTATAATGAGGATTATTACTCGCGCAATGCCAACAGTTCAGGATTACCAGCCGATCGCAAAACTTTCAAACCACCAAGGACATCGGATCAACGCTGGTACAGTTACAACTCTCCAACTGGCTTGTATACGGCGCTATCTAAATCTCAAAAACGTCGCCGCCAACGGATAGATTGCATGGCTCGGCGACAAGAAGCGCAAGCTAGCCCGGCCAACCAATGGCAACCAAAAAAGGCCGTGGAAGATATTGGCGAACGGCCAACCCCGACTATCATGACCGAGTTAGTCGAAGGGAAGAAAGTAGCGGATGCTGATTTCGAAACCACTATTGAGGAGGCTGAGAAACGTATTAAGATCCTTCTCCGGCCTGGGGAAACGAGAGCTCGTCTAGAGTACTTTACACAAGAGGCCGAAAGGAAACTTTCTCCGTTACCAACGCGCGAGCCGTTTATCAAAATACGGCGCAACTTACACCCTCCATTCCTCGGTGCATCCATGGAATACATGCGAGAATTTCATAAGAAATACTCCGCAAATGATTTGTACGGACTCCCCAAGGCATGTCAGGAAGCCCTCGACTTAGCGCTAACTTGTCCTGATGCCGAGCAGATTATCCAGAAAACTTCTGATCCAGCCATTAAAGCTAGGTTCCAACATATACGGGAGGCTCGGGTCCTTGGTTTTGAGGTCGATCCTTATACAGATATCGACGCCGCCGAATTACCCTTTTCGCTCGAAGACCTTCAGCATTTACGCTATCATTTCGAAGTCTTCTCAGCTGTATCGCTCTTCGGCCTCACGACCGACGAGGAAAAACGGATAGCACGGTTGGATACCTATCTAGACACGAGGAACGCCCGTATTGCATATGAAGAACGAGCCCGTGCAACAAAGGACCAACGTAAATCTTCGGCAGTCCACATCGTCGAAGGAAATGGCTCACCCACACTCGATTTGGTTCCCACGTCTCGGATACCGGCTCTTACCGAGGAACTCAAAAGTCTGATCGAGGATTTTCCGACGACTGCTACAGAGGATAGTTCTCCGGAAGACGACGACCATGACCCAATGGGCCCCTCGGTCCTCGAACATATGGAGATTAGTATGGTACACGTTCTACCCGCTGAATTCCAACCGAGTACCCACCAGTCGAGTTTCTTGGACGGGGACGTAGTTACCGAGGAAGCCACACAAGTAGACTTTGTCGCAAACGACGACGACCGAGAAAACCAAAGCGGAGATAACCTTAAGGCAGCTTTGGCCGAGCTATTTCCCCGCTCCTCCTCGGTTAATCTCCAACACCTGAAGCCGTTGTACGTCACGGCTCACATCGAAGGATTTCCCATTTCTAAAGTATTTGTCGACTGTGGAGCCACGGTCAACATTATGCCAATATCCGTCATGAAGGCTTTACGCCGTTCTGATAATGAACTCATTCCGTCAGGGATCACTATGAGCAGCTTTGTTGGTGACAAATCTCATACCAAAGGGGTGCTCCCGCTGGAAGTTAGCATTGCCGGTCGTCAACACATGACGACATTCTTTGTCATTGATTCCAAGACGGATTATAACGCATTACTTGGCCGCGACTGGATCCACCAAACCAGTTGCATTCCTTCATCATTATACCAAGTCCTCATCTTTTGGGATGGCAAATCGGTCGTAGTTCACCCGGCCGATAACCAACCATTTGAAACCAACATGATTCAGGCTCGCTATTATGATGATCACGTCGGCTACATCACCCTCCAAGGCCTTAACGAGGATGGACGGCCGACGAGAATTTCAGTACAAAAAGTGATTGAGGTCGGCGCCGAGACTGTCCAACAGGATTCGGCGAGACTTGGCTTGGCGAACTTGGTTATCCATGCCGATGATTGAGCACACCACACAAGAACGGCGTCAGGCCGCGGTTTCATCTACAATGGAACGTTTGCTGGCCCATTGGTACGCCATTACCAAGCAACCACATTCTGGCGTCAATTTAATCGAATTTCTGGCCGAATCAGATAACGGCCCCGTTCTATCTTTCGATAAAGTTCAGGCTGCGCCGGCCGAACTCGAAGACCATCGACCTCAAGTCAAGGACCCGTTAGAGGAAGTGAACGTCGGCACGGCCGAGGATCCTCGAACATTGTTTATTAGTGCGTTACTCCCATCGTCCATGAAGGTCGAACTCCGTAAATTACTCCACGAATTTAAAGATTGCTTTGCGTGGAGTTATCATGAAATGCCAGGCCTCGACCGAAACCTTGTGGAGCATGAACTACGCATCAAGGAGGGGTGTAAGCCTTTTCGACAGCCTCCTCGCCGATTTTCAAACGAAGTACAACTCGGCATTAAGGAAGAATTAGTTCGGCTTCTAAAAGCCGGGTTTATTAGGACCGCTCGGTATGTCGAATGGTTGGCCAATATCGTCCCCGTATTAAAGAAAAACGGTGCCCTTCGCATTTGCATCGATTTCCGTAATCTAAATCTGGCTACTCCTAAGGATGAATATACGATGCCGATCTCAGATTTATTAATTGATGCCGCGGCTAATCATGAACTGCTCTCTTTTATGGACGGTCATGCGGGTTATAACCAGATTTTCATCGCCGAAGCTGACGTCCACAAGACGGCTTTCCGTTGCCCGGGGGCACTTGGTACTTACGAATGGGTAGTCATGCCTTTCGGCCTCAAGAATGCTGGCGCCACATACCAAAGAGCCATGAATATGATCTTCCACGACTTAATCGGTACAATCGTCGAAGTTTATATCGATGATGTGGTCGTAAAATCCAAACGTCGTCAAACACACCTGGACGACCTGAGGCAAGCGTTCCTTCGCATGCGCAAAAACAACCTCAAGATGAACCCGGCCAAGTGTGCTTTCGGTGTTTCGGCCGGTAATTTCTTAGGATTTTTGGTGCACCATCGCGGCATCGAGGTCGACGAAAATAAAGCCCGCGCCATCATTAGCGCACCACCGCCGACGACAAAGAAGCAGCTCCAGTCGTTACTCGGGCAGATAAATTTCCTCCGTCGCTTCATCGCCAATTCGGCGGGTAAGATGAAGGCATTCTCTACGCTCTTAAAACTTAAGGATACCGACAAATTTGAATGGCGCGAAGAGCATCAAATGGCATTTACGCAAATCAAGGTGGCCCTTTCAACCCCACCCGTGCTCGTTCCACCATGTCGCAACAAACCCCTTAAATTATACATTTCGGCAGCTACTGAATCCATTGGTTGTCTCCTCGCTCAAGACAACAATGGAGGGCGTGAACAAGCGATCTTTTATCTTAGCCGAAATCTGAATGAACCAGAGCTCAATTACTCCCCTGTCGAAAAACTGTGCTTAGCTTTGTTTTTTGCTGCATCCAAGCTTCGGCATTACATGCTCCCATCAGTAACGCAGGTCATCGCCCAAACAGACGTAATTCGATACATGCTCACTCGGCCTATTGTCAAAGGCCGAATCGGGAAATGGACGCTCGCGTTATCCGAGTTCAGCCTTCAGTATGTACCCCAAAAAGCCGTCAAGGGGCAAGCTCTCGCCGATTTCTTGGCCCAACACCCTTCCCCTTATGGTTCTGAGGGAGACAACGTCGATATCGGTTTAATCACCACGCGCGATGGTCATTGGACTATGCATTTTGATGGTTCCAGCACTTCGACCTCGGCGGGTGTGGGCATTGCAATTCAATCGCCTGACCACTGCCGATGGTATTTTTCTCTCAAGTTAGATTTCAGCTGCACCAATAATCAGGCCGAATATGAAGCCCTCATTATCGGCCTCCACGTTTTACACGATCTACGGGCCTCCCGCGTTCTCGTCCTCGGTGATTCCGAACTTGTAATTAACCAGATAAACGGCCTGTTTCGTTGCATGAGTTGTACTTTAGCGCCCTATCACATGGTTGCCACCTACCTGGCCGAGTCGTTCGAACGGATCACATTTGAACACATTTCACGCATCCACAACACAGACGCCGACGAACTCGCCCAGATCGCCTCCGGAGCACAACTCATGGGGGGCAAGCTAGGCCGAATTGCAGTAACAAGTCTGCGCTCGTACCCAGCCTTGATCAATCGGCAAACTCTCCAGCGCGCACACGTAATACGCACAAGGGTAATGTCTCTCCCATCCCTACTAGAACGAGGAGATCCCGTGGAAATATGTGCCGTCGAAGTAGAACCAGATGATTGGAGAAGGACGATGTTACGATACCTCGATAACCCCAATGGGAAACATGACCGAAGAACGAAGGTCCACGCCACGAATTACGTGTCGTACCAAAATGAGTTATACCGCAAGGGCGAGGACGGGTTACTACTATTGTGCCTCGGCCCACAAGAGGCCACCCAAGTAATGGCCGAGGTACATGAAGGAATTTGTGGGGCACATCAGTCCGGACGAAAGATGCGTTGGTTGCTCCGACGACACGGTTATTTTTGGCCCAATATATTAAAAGATTGCATCGAATATGCACGGAGGTGCGTACCATGCCAAATTCATGGACCTGTACAGAGAGCCCCGACCGAATTACTACACTCGGTCACTAAACCTTGGCCATTCAGGGGTTGGGCAATGGACGTAATTGGCAAAATCACGCCATCATCAGGGGCAGCGAAACACGCGTGGATAATGGTAGCGACTGACTATTTCACTAAGTGGGTCGAGGCAAGGTCATACGCCGAATTAACTGCTAAAGAGGTATGCAACTTCGTAGAGGAGAATATTGTGACCAGATTCGGTGTGCCAGAAACGATCATAACTGATAATGGTACGATATTTACGGCCGATAGGTTTAGGGAATACGCGGCAAGTTTGAATATCCGACTGGAGCAATCTACGTCGTATTACCCACAGGCAAACGGGCAGGCCGAGGCAAGCAATAAAGTGTTGATCGGCATCCTTGAAAAAATGGTAAAAGAGAAACCGGGGTTGTGGCATTTGAAGTTAAATGAAGCATTATGGGCATACCGAACTTCACCCCGGTCGGCCACTGGAACCACTCCCTACGCATTGACTTATGGACACGACGCTATGTTACCAGTCGAATTGAGTATAAGCTCGTTGCGAGTAATTGAGCAGAATGATTTGTGCAGTATTGAATATAGTCAAGCGATGCGACAAGAGTTAGAAGACTTGGAAGAAAGTCGAATCGACGCGGGTAACTTGTTGATAGCACAAAAGAAAATTGCCGAGCGAGCATATAATCAGCGTGTAAGACAAAAAACGTTCGGCGAGGGAGAACTGGTTTGGCAAACTGTGTTGCCTGTTGGAATTAAAGACCCCAGATTTGGCAAGTGGTCGCCAAATTGGGAAGGGCCATTCATCGTTCACAAAGTCCTCGGCAAGGGGGCATATCATCTAAGAGATCGGACGGGTTCAGTTCACAAATTGCCGATTAATGGAAAGTTTTTAAAGAAGTACTATCCAATTACATGGGAAATGCAAGAATAAGACCATTGTATTGAGAGCAAGGCGACCATTGTATAGCAAAACGACCATTGTATTGATAACAAAAAATCATTACAAGTACAAATACAATGGTGAACTCCTAAGGGGTCGAGGGGAGGTAAGTCTCAAGGGCAGCTTTCAGCTCCAGCCACTTCGCCTCGCTCAAAATTATCTCAGCCTGCCGCGTCTTCTTGTTGCACTGCAGTTGCTGGATACGCCGTGCGCCGGCAGCGAAGGCCGTCAGCCGAGCCTTGTTAGCCTCAAAATCCTTCTCAAGCTCGGAAGCAGCAGCCGACCTTTGACGTTGAAGGTCAGAAATCTGACGCTGGAGGTCAGAGATTTGGAGATCAAACTCAGTCAGCTTTGCTTTCTTTGCCTTGAAAGCCTCCATCTCTACTCGGCCAGCCTCATGCGCAACCTTGGCCACCTTCAAATCGTCCTCGGCCTGTAGGGCACACTCAAAGATAAGAAAGTGTTGCCGAGTCCGCTCCAGGAGGTCGG
This sequence comes from Pyrus communis, assembly GCF_963583255.1. Taxonomy (NCBI): domain Eukaryota; kingdom Viridiplantae; phylum Streptophyta; class Magnoliopsida; order Rosales; family Rosaceae; genus Pyrus; species Pyrus communis. Next base: position 1,916,755 of record NC_084811.1, on the reverse strand, counting down.
TTAGGAAAGAGATGCCCTCCGGGCTCAGGTGACCACCGCTGGCGAGGTCATTAAGACACTCCCCAACAGAATCAAGGCCCTTGCACCGGAGAGCTTGGGAAGCAGTCAGAGATAGGACTTCGTGCAGCTTCACGAAGACTTCGGCGGGCGTGGCTCCTGCCGATTTGGCCGGAGCTGCGGAGGAGCCGACCTCACTGGTCGTGCTTTGAAGCAGAGCGTCAAGTTCCACTTCCCACGATGGTTGTGCACATAAAAGGAAAACTGTGAGGGAAAGTAAGACGTGATATAGTGCATAAAGAAAAAGGGGATTGTTTTAGACCTGCTGAGAGGAGACTTCGGCCATGCCCTTTGGGTCATTGCTCGAACCCAGGGAGCTTAATGGCCGAGCCCAGTGCCTTAGACCGCTACGCAATTCACGCGGCCGATGGAGGTTATCCACATTTGATGGCCACGACGGCGGCCAGGAAATATAGATAACGCCCCTCGGCGCGTAAAATTGCCGGTGAAATGAATGTTCAGGCACCTGACATTTAATATCTTTTCAAAAACATGTGTCACAAAAAACTCAAAACACAAAAGAAACAATACTTACAAAGGTCGAAGAGACTTCCTGTGGAGGAATGGGAGGGTCTTCGTCCTGCGGGTGGATCGGTGACTCAGCCGTGGCCTCAGGATCGACCATGGGTCTCTTGCCACGTTCCGCCGCAGTAGGACGTGGTCGAGCGGTCACCTCGACTACAGGAGGAGGATGGACGGGAGGAGAGTTGACTGGTCGACGACGGCGTTGCAGCGGGACTTCGTCACTCTCGCTCTCGACATCCTGAACAAAAAGAGAGAACAGTTAGCATTACGATCAAAAACCTAAGGAAGCAAGTGAAAGCAGAATTATACCTCCAAAACGACCGTTGGAGACAAGGGTGCTTCAGGTGCCACGACCGGCTCCGAAGCTGGAGCGGGTGCGGCGTTTGGGTCCGCCGGGGAAACGGCTGGAGGATTCGAGGTTGGGGAGGCCGCGGCAGCTGGCACAGATGGAGAGCCGGCGGGAGCGGGCGTCCCAGTAGTGTCACTGGGAACGACATGAATTTCCCGGTCGCCCTTCTTCGCCAATTTCTTGACACGTTTAGAAGGGCGAGGGGTCTCCTCCGCAGGCTCGGCCTCTCGGTGGGGGCGCTTGGAAGGCACCGTTCGCTCGGTGACAAGGGTTGTTTTCTTGGGCACCAGCTTCTTCGCCTTTGCCACCGCAGCGACTACTTCGACCGCCTTCGACCCACGACCCCCTGGAGCAAAGTAATTAATAACAGGGACGAGAAATAAAACAAAAGGAGGAAAGAAGCGGAAATACTACCTTGGGCCGACTCCTTAGGGTGAGTCGAGGATGCTGATCTGGGCCGATCGCCGAAGATTTTCTTCACCAGATCTTCGGCCGGGGCGCCGAAGAAGTCTCCGGTATATTCCTCCCACCAGTCCCCGAAGGTGTCGGTTCCCAAAGATTCAGGAACCGTCGGCCGAAGCCGAAATTTCCTGCACTTCTCCTGGAACTCCTGGTCCGACGTCTTGCATTCCCTTTCAGAGGAACCAGTAAGACGTCCCCGACTTAGGAGCGACCGAGAGGCGAGCAGGGGGACTGGACAGCCTTGAAGATAGCCGAGCTGCCGGGCGAGAAAATGAGGGTGATAAACCTCCCAGCTGGCTCGGCGAGCATCGCATTCAAGAGGAAGGTCGCGAGCCAAGACAAACGACCCCCAGCGCTGGCGGATGCCCGCATCCTCAGACTCGGCCCATGCTGCCGTAGGGAGCCTAAGCGAGGATGGGTACTCCTGGCGCCGGCACACCAGGAACTCGTCATCCGAGAGGACGTCGAGGCTGAGGAAGTGTTTGAAAACCTCGGCTGCTCGGTGAGGTGGCGCTGGTCGAGAGGCCAGTTGAAGGCCGAGGGCGGCCGTTCGCTGGAAGGCAGGAACCTCCGGTCGAAGGGTGGAGAAGTAGACCTGCAACCAGAGTTGGAACACCCAGAGGGGCCGTTCTGGTGCGGGTCAATCTTGCCAATGGTCGCCTCGGCCAGGCAGCGGTAGAGGTTGGCGAGTATGGCTGGACTGAGCGCCAGCGAGCGACCATTAGCCAGTGCCTGGGCCATCGGCATATTCTCCACCAGGCATTTATTTGACCTGGTACAACAGATGAATTTGTTGTACCAGTAGAAGAGGAAGGCCTCGTGCTCTCCCTTCCTAAGACCTTCTTCGCCTCGGCCGGCGAAGTGAAGAATGAGAGTGTTGTAGTTGAAGAAGTTCTTGTGCAGCTTCTGAACTTCTTCCCTTGAGGGCTCCCGGTCGTCCCGGCTTAGCGTCTCGACGGCCCTTTCGTCGAATAGTGCCTTCAGGTCGAGAGGAGAAGGGTATCCGGAAAGGGCGGCGTCAATAGGAAGGCCGGTCGGGGAAGTCCCAAGGATGGCCGAGACGTCAAGGATTGTGGGGCCGAGTGGGCCGAAAGGCAGGACCATGGTGTTGGTGGCTGAACACCATAGACTCAGGGCTGCCATAAGCAGCTCCTTATCCATGGCGACCTCCATGGTCGACAGGATGATGGCATCATAGATACCTAAAGCCTTCCATTCCTTGGAGAAGAATGTGCTCATCCGGTCGACCCAGGCAGCCCAAGCCGCGGTGGTCGAGGGCCAGGCTCCCTAAGGCCGCGCCAGAGTCCACTTTGACCAGTCGAACCCCTGCAGCAGGGGTTTCAAGCACTGCTCCTTGAGCAGGTTAGTGACAGACGACGACACTGCGTCTCTGAAGAGGGGACCCAGAATTTGGTGGGTCGTGGCCATGTCTTCGTCAAATTGTAGCGTCTTGACGGCGCTCCGATCGATGAAATCCTTGCACTTGTTGATCTCATCAGAAAGTTTTGAAATGAAGGAGGCCATTTGTGGAGAAAAGATGTTTCTGGAAAAAGAAGGTATTACAGAAGGCAGAACTGGAAGGTTTGGAACGAACAAGGATGAGGAATTTGAGATTTTAGAATTTCTGAAAGCGTAAAAGGCAAATGGCAGAAATATGGGTATTTATAGGCCTTTCAGGATGAATATCAAACGTCCGGGATTCAAAAAGCACTGGTTCAAATTGGGGGGAAATTTAACCGGGAAAGGCTCAATCATTTCGGATATTTTGGGAACCTGCGAAGAGGGGATCGAGGAGTCGAAAATCCAGGACGCACGATTGCGTGCGACGACAGTTTTAAGGCATTAATGAGGATGAGACGTTCCAGTTAGCGCACGGTTTCGAGGTCCACGATTGAAAGTTTTAAGAGCGACGGAGAATCGACACGTGGCCACGCTTTGGGGGCAGCGAGGAAAGTGCAATCATGCCTCATAAATGCGCAGGAATAACGGTCATTAAGTAAAGTTCAAAAAAGCAATAAACGTTTTCGCTTCTTCAAGGTCGAGGCCCGACCAAGAGCTAACAGTCGGCGACCTCAGAAGCGAGGGGGCAATGTTTGGGCCCGAAATATTATTGCTGGGCCGAGCAGCAGGATGTGCTCGGCCCAAGGAGATGATAAATACTATGGGCCGAATAATAAGGCCCGGGCCAGCTGGCAGGGTCGGCCAAATCCCATCAGAAGTAATCCGGATAAATAGAAAGGTCGAGGAAATCCTGGTACAATTAGGATTCTCGACCATCAAGGAATGAAGTCCCGAAAAGAAGGAAAATTCAGAATCCCAGTAGGAGTAGGTTTGTTCGAGGAAGAAGCGAAATGGGACAAGGACTCCCAATCCAAATCGGAGTCAGTTTCAAGGAATGGGGCACTATAAATACAAGAAATCATGCAAACAGAAAAGGACCTTCACAATCAGCATACAATTGCCCTGCGCAAAACCTCTCAAACACCTTGAGATTTTTCCTTTTCTTTTCCTGCCGACACACCTTCAGTTTGGATAAACAGCACTGTGGAAGCGCCCGGCGAGCACCTTCAGTTTGGATAAACAGCACTGCGTCGAGGTCGACCGATTATCTATCCAAGTCTCGGTCGAGAAAGGTTTTCGAACCTTTGTTGGCAGAGGTCACCTTGCTAAGCTTTCTCGGCATAGTTAGGTGTTACGAATCGCATTGCTCGGCGTACAGGACGCCGAGTGGTTTTATGATTGGATACTCGCAAGTAGGTTTCAGGGTTCGGCATTCCGACGGCCGAACTACGTTTACCATCAAGACATACATCACGTTCGAGTACCTGTGCCCATACACCTTGGTCTCGATTCGACGTGCTTATACTCTCACGAATATAATCACGGTGACCGAATCGGGCTCCGACGATTATTGAACTCCGCAGAATTAGCAGCCTTGTCTTCAGGCTGTAGAACTCAGAGACCGAGAGTGTTCCTTCCTCGGTCGCAATCGCAAGATAAAGAAGTCAACGACGCGCTCAAAGCGACATCAACAAATTTTACTCCTCGGCCGAGCTCGGCCGACGAGTTGGCACGCCCCGCATTCAACCGAAGGACGTAGTTAGCTTACTAGTTACTCGGCCTGCGCGCCACGTAGGTTTTGTAATTTTTAGGGTCAACAGAAAGATATGAGGTGAAGCCTCAGTACAGGAATTGTCATATAACACAAAAACTTAAAACAAAATCTAGTCTGGACTAATGACAAGGTTTGAAAGAGAGTTTAGAACAGATACATACCATCATCTGAAATAGCATGAGAGGGTGGAGAAAGCCTAGCATTTGTGATTCCAGAACTAGCTAGGTCTTGTACAGACTGCTTTAAATTGATATACTGGTAAGCACATACCGCGGTTATAACGGTTATAACGAAAATTATGACAAATTTTACTTTTGTAATTTTCAAGTTGTTAAAAAAAACATGTAGACGGGTGGAAAAAGGGGTAGACGGGTGAAAAAAGTGGTAAATAGGTAAAAAAAAGGATAAATGGGTAAATGATTATGGTTAAATGGGTAAACGATTATGGTTAAATGGGTAAACGGTTACTTTTGTAATTTTCAAGTTGTTAAAATAAACGGTTATGGTTAAATGGGTACATGGTTATGGGTATAGTTAAATTTTCTATCTTCCGATCACAAATCTGATAGATCTAGTAGAGGGAACTCAAATTTACTTGAATTTGTGATTGAAATATGTGTTTGGTATTGGAAGTAGAAGTTAAAAAGAAAAAAAATATATATATCTATAGAAACCGGCGTAAACCGTAGATCGACATAAATCGAATCGAAACCGGACCGAACAATGCAGTTTCAATAATAAATTTAAGTGGAAATGTACTGAACTGAACCATTTATATTTTTCAATTCTAATTTTGATTTGACAGTGAAACCGGACCAAACCGGACCGTGACCACCGTACCTCCATCAATTCACATCTAGATATTTTACCATTTAAACAATAAAAAAAATGTAAAATTTAACATAAAATAATATTTTCTCTTTCTTCGTCAACCTTTCTCACTCTCTTCTTTTTCCTGATGGGCGGAAAACAAAAATACCATGAATTGAGAGGATTTGTGCCGAATGATGGACGAATTGAAAGGAATTTCTGCAGGTTGATGGACTCTTATTCCCATATTTTTCTACTATGTAGTTTTATCAGTTCTATAGTAACAAATAGGTGCTGTGTGGCCCATTCTTGAACATATTTACATTCTGGAGAAATTGCAGACTTGTAACTTGTATTACCATTCCAATATCCCAGAGTATGAATTTCCATAATTAGAATTGCCATTTTGAGACTGTTTGCCATTACTCGAGAAATGTGCACTGTTGTTGCCATCCATTTTTCCATTTCTGTTGCCAAAATTGCCATTACCAGAATACTGTCTTGAATTTGTATTCCCATTATTGAACCTCCTATTGTTACCAAAGAAATTTCCTCTTTGTTGATAAAACCTATTTCCATTGTCAACATATCCATTTCCTCCCTGTAAACCAAATTGATCTCCATTATAATCTTGCTGGCTTCTCTGAGTATTAGAACTTTTTTCTTGTTCATATTCCCCTTGAAATCTCTGAGAACTAGATCATTCTCCTTGTACCACCATTGTAGACATGGATGTACTTAGTGAATGCATTCTTGATTCAATACTTATTTCAGCCCCAATCAGTTGTGCTCGAAAATCTATCAAAGACATAGTTGTTTCTCTAGCAAGAATCGCTTTCTTGATCATCTCAAAATTAAAAGGTAGTCTTGATAGCATAACGATCATGTAGTCATTATCAAATACCTTTTCACCAGCAGAAATTAGTTAATCCCTTATAACCTTCAATTTTAACATAAACTTCTTAACATATTCTCCACTCTTTTGTAAAGAATAAAACTCAATCTTCAATTGATTAATTTGAACCACAAACATAGATGCAAACCTTTCCTGCAGGCATGTCCGTGCTTCTTGGGAAGTCTTACACCCAATGGCATACTCCATGGCATCATCAGACGGAGTTGCAATCAATAAACTAAGCAATGCCAAATCCTTCTTTACACAATTCTTATATGCTGTTGTGACCTCTTTTGTAACACCAGTTTCTGTATTGATTACAAACCTTACAAACCTTGGAGGATGAGGTGATTCCCCTGTAAAGTAATCAAACAGATCATATTCCCTTAGCACCGATTGGAATTGATAACTCCACTTAACAAAATTGTCATCTTGGAGTTTCACCGTAAGCATACCCAATAATCCTTCAATCTTCACCGACTGAGATATTGTTGAACACCAAGAAAGTGTTTTACAAACCAAGCACAAGAAATTCCCAGAAAATTCCTTCAAACAAACTTTTGAATAACACTACACTTCGGCTTCGGCTTCGGCCTTATGAAATGCAGAAAAACCCAGAAAAACTATAGAAAACTTTTGAATGTTCCTTGCAACTTCGGCTTCAGCCTTTGAAGTGCAGAAAATCAACAAATCTTCAATCTTTGATACAGAAAGAATGGCTTTGGCTTTATATTCTTTCAGTCTTTAACACTTTCAATCTTTACTACTCATACTTTCAATCTTTACTACTCACATAAGGCATAGGCCTTTAATTCATCAAGGAAATATATGCGAAACTCAGAAATCTTCTCACTTAGACATTTAATCGAACATCTGATAGACTTAAAAACTAGAAAACAAGAACTAATGAATCTGAGAAAATCTGCAACCTTGAATTTCGAAAAACACTAAAATCTTGAACGCATGAGATGAATGCTGTTGTGCCTTGGCTGATTATCTTCACCAACATACAAACCCACAGTTGAATAGTTTAAAATACAAGAAATAAAGACACCGAGAAATTTACGAGGTTCGGCAAAAACCTGCCTACATCCTTGGAGAGATATTGCTCTTCACTATGAGAAAAACAGTACAAGTTACACATGAGTTAAATCGACATAACCCAATCCCATATCCCTTGTACACCCTCTCACAGAATTTTCCCAAGAGCCTCACTCTACCCCAAGAGTTCTTTCACAAGAGATTTTTCACTCTAGCTCTCTAGATTTTTTCTCACCCTTGCCCCCTTGTTTAGCCAAATGCTCTTACCATCTCTTTTTATGCTTTTCTTCATCCTAGCCAAATAATTATGGCTTTGAAAAAGCCACAAAACAAGGAGCAAATTAAGCCACAAAATAAGCCACAAAACAAGCCACAAAACAAGGAGCAAATTAAGCCACAAAATAAGCCACAAAACAAGCCACAAAACAAGGAAACATAATCCTCATCATGATGTTCCCTCATCAATTTTGTTTTGTTTCCTAGCCTAATTTGGCCACTATCCAACAATCTCCACCTTGGCCAAATTGTACCAAAGTCCATTGGCCTTACGTACCAGCATGCACACTCTGAATCAACCTTGTTGGTCCTGTTCCGATTCAGTCACTGCCAATGCATGTGCAGCTGCTGCAAGCAAAAAAAAAAATTTAGCTTCAGACAGGATCTCGACACATCCTCGTCTCCTCCAGCAGGTTTTCCTCCTCTTCATTGTCTGCAACTTGGAAACTTGTCAGTGCACCCATTTCCAGCAACACCCGTCGAGCCAGACAAACATTCCTCACACTTCTCATTCTTCAGGACCATCTCATCACCTGTGAATTCCATAGCTCCACCTGCTGCAAAACCCCTGCAACACTTGAGACTATACATCACCAGGAGATGTGTTGCTTCGAGTACCTAGAGGGCATACTCGAAGTCTTCCGCCACAAAATTTCTGCTACCTGGACCAAGATCATCCTTTCTTTTTCTCAAAGGACAATTTATCCTTTTATGCCCGAATTCTTTGCAGTCATAGCATTGTGGTACCTTGCCTTTGGAGCTTGATTTGAACCTGCTGTCTCTCTCAAATCCTCCTCCCAATTTTCTTCCATGATTCCAACCTTGAACAGCTAAAGCAGTCTCGTGCCCACCATCAACAATGGTCTTCCTCTTTTGTGTATCATAAGACACCAAAGAAGCCTGCACCTGCTCCAAACTTACTGTATCTTTTCCATGCAATAAGGTTGTCACAAGATTCTCATATGAATCTGGAAGTGAGGTAAGAAGTAAGAGGGCTTTATCTTCTTCCTCAACCTTAACATCAACTTTCCTCAATTGATCCAAGTATCCGTTGAACACATTCATGTGGTCCATGAGATTCCCGCCTTCATCCATCTTCAGCTTGTACAGCTTCCTCTTCAGATGTAACTTGTTGGTCAAACTCTTAGCAATATAGAGTTTTTCCAACTTCTCCCACAGTGCAGGCGCAGAATCTTCATCCATAACATTGTTGATAATGTTATCAGCTATGCAGTGTCGAATCGTGCTAACACAACGCGACTCCAGCTCCTCCCACTGGTCATCTGTCATTTCTTTAGGCTTCCCATCTTTTCCCTTCAAAGCTCTAACCAAGCCTTGTTGAGTCAAGACATCCTTTACTCTCATCTGCCAGAGAGTAAAACTGCCCTTCCTATTAAACTTCTCAACTGAAAACGACATGTTTGTAGTCATCATGGTGAATAATAAATCTGAACCTTCAATGAACCAAAGCTTCCAACAAAGCTCTGATACCAATTGTTGTGCCTTGGCTGATTATCTTCACCAACATACAAACCCACAGTTGAATAGTTTAAAATACAAGAAATAAAGACACCGAGAAATTTACGAGGTTCGGCAAAAACCTGCCTACGTCCTTGGAGAGATATTGCTCTTCACTATGAGAAAAACAGTACAAGTTACACATGAGTTAAATCGACATAACCCAATCCCATATCCCTTGTACACCCTCTCACAGAATTTTCCCAAGAGCCTCACTCTACCCCAAGAGTTCTTTCACAAGAGATTTTTCACTCTAGCTCTCTAGATTTTTTCTCACCCTTGCCCCCTTGTTTAGCCAAATGCTCTCACCATCTCTTTTTATGCTTTTCTTCATCCTAGCCAAATAATTATGGCTTTGAAAAAGCCACAAAACAAGGAGCAAATTAAGCCACAAAATAAGCCACAAAACAAGCCACAAAACAAGGAGCAAATTAAGCCACAAAATAAGCCACAAAACAAGCCACAAAACAAGGAAACATAATCCTCATCATGATGTTCCCTCATCAATTTTGTTTTGTTTCCTAGCCTAATTTGGCCACTATCCAACAAATGCATCCCGAAATCCTTCCATGAAGCACAACGGAAAGCAGTCCTAGGATCAAACCTGGGCAAGTGATACCCTCATAACATAACTAAAGAAATCACAAATGAAGAAATCACTGGAAGCAATAAAGGCTCGAAAGCTTAGAGAGAGAAAGAGAAATGAGAGTTTGTTATTTTCTGAAATGATTTTCCACACTTCTTACATTGTTATCTCACCATATATATAGCTTGAGAATACTAACAGATTATCCTAAACATTCTAGCTACCTTAACAGAGCAGTTATAACAGTAATAACCACAGCTGCCATGTCATCGATCTTTAACTAAAAATCTGCCATGTCATCTGTGAGCTGCCAAATCATCACGTCATCTGCTATAGTCAACATGGGTTGTGCTGCGAGGCCTCGCTGGAATTATAAATGCAGCAGGTTAGTAAAAATATACCCAGTTGACTAGCTATTGCATAATTACCCTGTTTTTTTTTTTTTTTTTTTTTTTTTTTTTTTTTTTTTTTTTTTTTTTGGCACGAAAATTTATCTTCAAATAGGAAAGGAACAGATCAACTCGAACCTCCACCTAATTATGAACTGCACAAAAGAAGAATGCATAAAACTGGGGAAAGAAACAGAATGCATGAGATGATTGCGAAGTCAGTTAAGTGGGCTTACTTGGTACATTTGTTAATTATGACATTACGCTTTTCTGAACAGCAAGCGCTTTTAACTTGTTACCAGTAGCTAATACGAGCAAGCTTTTCATATATATGTTGCTTTTGTTCTTTGGGACTAGATGTCTTCGTCAAAGCTTCTTCAAAAGCAAGCAAATCATGCTGTTTGATACAAGGCAGCGAGAGCAGAATCTGGGCAACCCAACAAGCAAGTCAATCAAGTTTCTTACGACAATCAATAATTAGATTATAATCACTACCATCATAACAAAATAGTAGATAGCACAAGGTACCGTAAGTAACCTGCTTAGGAGTTGGATCTCTATCGCAAAGATGTATGTAAATTCACTTAAGGCGAACATTAGGCTCTTACGGGTTGCATGATTTTTCAAAGTGTTTTCACATAACTTAATGAGTTTTGCATATGAGGATTGTTATTGGCACTCTAAAAATCTTATTCTACACTCCAAACTTTCTATATTTGGAAAGAAAAATACACTTGTGAGGAGTGTAGAATGAGATTTTTGGAATGCCAATAACACTTTCCTTGAATATTTATATTTGATTTAAACATCACAGATGGATGTATATATGTTTAGATATACGTTTTAACACTAGAAAGGTCACTAGTTAGGCGAAGAAAAATAAACACTCCTTCAACTGAGACGTGGAAATTCACGTGTAGGCAAGTCCATTAGAATCTTGCTAGCTAGCATCTCCATTCCATTCCTCTCACAATCATATTCATGGAAAGATATGCTGACATTTACATGCATATACAGACGTAATTGTCCATGAATGTGTGAAAGACTGCATTCATGGACGGATATGCTGACATTACATATTTGTTTTGGCTGTTTGTAATTCAAGCAAGATTAGAGTCTTTCATACTAGTACGTGGCATATACTGAATGCGTGAAAGTTATGTATACGTAGAAGAAGCTCCAGATAAAGCCAAAACAAATAAATGAAAGATAACTTTCCAAATGCTTTATCATACAGCTCACATGGGACATAAACGGAATCTTAGGACGTCTCGTTTACGCCTTCCTTCGTATTTGATGGACATGTGTCCACTACTTATCCCAGAAACTAAGACCGTTAACTTTCATAGGGACCATAGAACTTAGGATGCAATTCATGATAGGCATGTGTGGCTAATGATTGAAGCTGACGAGGAATCAACCTTAAGTGTACCAAATCTCCCACTGCAGACTTCCATTCACTTTCATTTAAGAAAAATTAATAAAAAATATTTGAAAACTTTGAGTTTTAATGATAAGGACAAAATAAATGATAAAGTAAATAGTACTAGGATTGATTTTTTAGTGTAAAAATATGATTTTTCGTTAAAGTGAACAATACCGTGGACTTTTCGTTAAAACTCCTTTTAATTTATGATAGGCATTCGGCCTTCGTAGGGTATACCGAACCGAACCGAGCTGAAACATATTATATAATAATATAATATATATATATATATATATATATATGGGATATGATCAAGGAACAAAGATTTTGACAAACACTTTTACACTCCTTTGTAGCCCTTGGATCCTATAACATTCAACGATCTAGATTAAGAATGATGTGGAGATTGTTAAACATTAAATGACTTGGATGATTTTGTGGATTATAATTAAATTAGGAAAACACAAATTTAAATTAAATAGAATTATCTAATAAAATAAAATATAAAAAAATAATCAAAATTTGAACTGGTAAAGAAAGAATGTAAAACCCACCGTGAAGAACACCCAAGAAAGGTAAGGAGATAGATCGATGTTCTCGCGCCTCACTACCTGTGATACTTTAATTCGATTGATATGAAATTTTAATGCACACTACAACAAATCAAGCTATCAGTCTCTTGAATCTTCTCATAACAAAACCCTACATTGTAAATCCTCAATCTTGACTCCTGGATTTCACTTTTTTTTTTTAAATATGGTGCAAATGAATGGTTGATGATTTTGTGGCTATAGAAATCTCAAACATGCTTGACTCGATACGGTTTTGCTATGGAGGTGGCAAAGTGATTGAATTGCTAGCCTAGGATTATGATGCTTAATTCAAAACAAATTATTGTCAAAGCAAAACTCTTTCTGCCTAGTATCAAGTTTTTGTTTTTCTGTAATTAGGGTTTTTTGTTTGAAGGAAAGAAAGACTTTTTTATCAAGATGTTGTAGACCTCTTCAGCAGAGATGGAAATGGAATTTTATGTTTTTTTTTTTTTTTTAATAATTTTATACCCTGGATATTTCAAAGTTTGATTATTTCTTTTTCAAATTTCGTATTATTTGATATTCTTTTTATTTAAATTAGTGTTTTCCTTATTAGTTATATTCTACATAATCATCCAAGTCATTTATTTTTAAAAGCCTCCAAATCACTCTTAATCAAGACCTTGGATCTTATAAGATGTAAAGGCTATAAAGGAGTGTAAAAATATTTGTCAAAATATTTGTCTCTTGATCCTATCCCTATATATATGTGTATATATATGTGTGTGTTTTAAAAATCGACTTAGACGCTCGGTCGCGAGTTTGCGTGGCGATTTTGGGCAAAACGTCTATAAAATTGGGGATGATTTAGGCGGCACAAGGCGACGCTAGGTGGTGCTAGGGGGAATGATAGAGGCAAAACCTATAAACTCTGCAAACCAAGAAACCCAGAAACTGAGAAGCTGTAAGCTCTCAGACTTGAAACCCAGAAGCTCTGTGCATCCTACAAACCCAAAAGCTTTGTGCAAACCCAAAAGCTTCGTACACCCATTCATTGACCGCCATATCAAAAGAGAGACCCAACAATTTATGAAGCAGAAACAGAGAGTCCCAACAATTTATGAAGCCAAAACAGAGAGACCCAGATAAAAAGATTCAAAACCCAACAATCAAAAGCTCGGATAACGATTGTTTCCAACTCAATTTTACAAATTTATAAAGAAGAAAAAGGGAATTTTATGAATTTTCCTGAGAAAATACTGTTTTTTCTCAAAACCCAGATCTCATAATTTCACAATTACCATTTAAGAGGATTGAGTTACCTATTGCTCAGGAAGGCCTTCCTACACTGGAAGTGCTCTTATGCTTTGCATGCAATCTATGTGTCTTTTTACTCATGAAATTTCCACCGTGAGAAGAATCCCCTAGGGGATAGCTAATTTATCCCCTTCCCCCTTTAAAACCCTTTCAGCCACTAATAAAAAATTATAAAAAAATTTAATTTAAAATACAAAAAATTATATAAAAAAAAAATTAACAATACAAAAATACTTAAAAATATATAATTTATTTTTAATAAATATCTAACCATTTTCTTTCACTTTACACCACATTTCAATACTTTCAACCAATCTTTTATTATTATTCAAAATTAAAAATAAAAATAATTTTCATTATTTTATAAAAAGTAATATTATTTTAATACGAATTGCCTAGGCTATCTGATTTAAAGATGGAGATGCACTTAGTAGTTATTGGTCATTAAAGGCACTTATTTTTCACTTGGGAGGATTGAATTGCCTATTGCCCGGGAGCTTTTTAGGGGTAGAAGTGCTCTAAACTCAATAGGGTCTCTACACTTTATTTACATTTTTACAAATTCTCAGTACAATACAAGTATATGGTTTTTTGAAGTGTAAATAGACACTTGTTTATAAAATATTTTATAAATTTACTTAAATCCGTCTAGTCTCCTGGACTGTTGAATTGGTTGAAATTTAATCTCGACCATCAAATCTAAGTCAATGACCTCTCTCTGTTCTGTCATTTTGAACTCCGCCTCCTACCCCAATCCCTCTCCTTTCGACGAAAGCCCTCATCTCTCTCGACGCCACCTAGCTTCCTACTCAGCGGCAGATCTAGAATTGTAAGATTGGATGGTCCCACTATAAAAGTTCCAAAAAATATTAGACAAAAAATAACATTGAAAGATTAAATCATAAATCACAACCTTTTATTCAGAATCTTTGTACAAACAACATTATAAATTACTAAATGTCCACGACGTGCTTTCATACTCGATAACGTGTCTATGACAGATTTATGGTCAACTGGAGCACATATATCCAAAACATGACTGAAACCATTCAAAACTGAAATTGAAAGATTTGATTTGTGGAAACTGGAGAAGAGACTAGTCTTGTGCTGGTGGGCGGCCTTGGGTTGGCTGGGGTGGGGTTTGGGATTAGCCAATTAGGAGTTAGGAATGGAATTGGACGTGGGCAATTATCTCTGCCCCAAAAAAGCAAGTACAATTATCTGTGCCCAGTAGTACGTACAAGGGAAATTATCTCTGCCCAGAAGTGTACGTAAGAAACATGGAGATTTGAAAACTGATTAAATTACACACAAAATTTGAGTAGATATCAAAGGGCAAACACTGATAAGCCAGTTGCAACACTGCGTTTGCAACATACTAACACATCTCGCTTGTTTATTAGTTATATTACATTTAAGATTTGCGAACTGATTAAATTACACACGAACTTTTGGTAGATATCAAAGGACAGACACTGATAAGCCAGTTGCAACACTGCGTTTGCAACATGCTAACACATCTCGCTTGTTTATTAGTTATATTACATTTGATCACACTCAAACAGAAAACATTACAGACACGATATTGTGATCAACAAGCCTGGAACATCACGATTGTTCAATAACCGGCATTAGCAGGTCCCTGATTAGCTCCCAGAGCAGCTCCCAAACAAGCCACTGCAACTCAAAACATTAGTACTGCAGTAGCAACACCAAGATGATAATAACGTAGAAAAAACTTTAAAACAATAATAATATAAGCACGCAGACATAAAACCACTCTTATCCTAATTTTGCGTCTGAACATAATTTTACTCGTAAATAAGCAATTTTTGAATTTTGCCAACTCACCAACATGTTAGCAGTGCTTGAGAGCATGTTATCACTGCATTACAGAGGTCACATAAGCAACAACAGCACGACCGTCCTCGTCCCGGCGGTCCCCCTGTTTGTGCCATTCCTTTCTAATGATGTGATCTCTCTCTCTCTTGATCAAAAAAGCACTGTGGTGGATATATATTCTACAGCTTCCTTTGCTGAAATGCTTTTGAGATTGTATCAGCTATATATAGCGGAGCCAACCGGTCCTGACCTAAGGTTTCAACATCAGGTCCCTAAGGTTTATTGAGTTTTCACAAAACCCCCTCATGTTTAGATATTACAATAACATCATTTGAGATTTTAATTCACTTAAGCTAAAGAACACAACTTACAGCCTTTCTGAGCTGGTGCGTGTGCTTAACTATGGTCACGGGCAGGCTGAAATTCTCCATAGTCTTTCCGGATCTCGAAAAGAGTGAATATCCATGACTTACCACTAGTTGTCTCTTAAAATAAAATAAAAAACTGCTTTGTTGTAAGTAGTTGTGTGTGTGTGTTTTTTTTTTTTTTTTTTTTTTTGTCCATTTTCTTTACATGCAACAACACAGTGCACAACGAATATACTTGGATTGGAGAAAAAACCAAGGATTTCTGAACTGCAGGAGTGAACGACATAGACGTCGAGAATTGCCATTTTCGTTCCGTTTAGGGTTTCAGAGAGTGAGGGAGGTCTTCATCGCAACAAATTTGTTTCCATCACCAAAGCCTCGAATTTGCAGAGCTAAATTTAGAAAGAAAAAAAAAAGCTATCAATTCAAATTCATCACCAAAAATCATAGATCCTAAAACTTCCACCGTGGAGAAAAGTATTAACAATTGCGAAAAGGAAAAGAAAAGAAATTTGAAAAGGAAAAAAAAGTAACAAAAATGAAGAACAACAATTGAAAAGCAAAAATTACAATCGAAAAAACCATCTGATTTTGAATATTACAATGACAAAGCAATTCGTAGGATGATGAGTCAGTCGAACTTACAACGAAATGAGGAGTGTGCAATCTCCTTATGTTTGGGCTAGAGGGACGTCCAAATCCCACAGATGCGCTTTGTATCGACCGGTCCATCGGAGCCTGAGCAACACAAATGCATCAAGAAATCGGAAAAACTCGGCATCTTGGCAGCTGTTCTTTATGGTTTCATACAACCAAAGTCAGACGGTTGGCTAAAATTATTCAGCAAAGCAGCAACAAAGTCAGATGGACTAATCCTGGCACTGCATCTGCTACTTGTTCCCTTGGCTTCTAAACTGGAAAATCCCCAAATGGGCAATCCACTCGACAAGGAGGATCAAAGTGTATAAACAAAAAAATCCTCACCTTTTTATATTCACCTTTTTATAAACAAAAAAATTCATTATCATTGGTCCTCAACTCATCAAAACGTACAGTTATGATCCCTCAACTAAAAATTCATTATCATTGGTCCCTCAACTTTAACTCAACTAGAGAAATGGTCCCTCAACTTAAATTCAATTGGAGAAATGGTCCCTTAATTTTAACCCAATTGTAGCAATGGTCTTTTCAACTTAACTCATTTTGACAAAATTCTGACCGTTGGCGAAAATGACTATTAACTACACGTTTTGATGAGTTGAGGAACACCAATTGTAACAATGATCATTTCAATATAACTTATTTTGACAAAATTCTAACGAAATTGATAAAAATGATTTTGATGAGTTAAGGGACCAATGATAATGAATTTTTAGTTGAAGGACCATTGTTACAAATTACTCTTAAATATAGAATTAATTATTTACTTTTAGATCATTAAGATCATTTCCAAATGAGATGTCAAATCCTAGATGAAATTCAATATAATCAAATTTGAAGGTGGGAGTGAGCTCCAACCAATATGTCAATCCTATTTGGATTGAGTTTTCATATGTCAAATTTGACATATTAGAAAAGGTGATGTCAATTTTTTATAATTATTTTATTATGCGGATCCTATTAATACACCAATTATAGATCTTGAAAAATGTACTTTAATTGATTTCTTTTTAAAATGGATCCTACAAATATCATTTATAACAAAGAAATATATCGATTGGAAAAAGAGAAAATTTGACATTGTCACATCAGCCATCAAATTAACATTTGACATTTATTTTTTGACATCTCCTTTGGAGATGCTCTAAGAGTGTAAATGTTTTCTTGATAATATAAATATTTAATATTACTTATTAGATGCATTGTATCAAAGGAAAACTAATGAAAATAACTTGAAAACTTTGAGTTTTAACTATAAAGATAAAATAAAAGGTAAAGTGAATAATATCATGATTGACTTTTAATGTAAAAATATGATTTTTCGTTAAAATGAGCAGCAACGTGAGCTTTTCGTCAAGTTTCTCTTGTATCAATTGTATTAACAAAAACAATTTGTTTACTATCATTTTTATTTAAAATTCTTTATTTAAAACCGTTCTCCGCTGAAAAATCTATTACCTGACGGGTTTTGTTACTGGAAAAACCCGTTTGGAGATTCGATTTCGGGTTAAGAGAAAATAAACGGATTTTTGGGTATTGGAATAGCACATCAAAACCCAATTCAGCCTGTTGCTATCTCTAATCCAATGGTAGACGAGGCCGAGGGAGAAAGCGACAGGGTGTGGGGAGCGAAAGGGCAGGAAATCGAGGGCAAATCTGAGCCTTTGGTTGAGGTCGGGGTCGAAGACGTGGAGGCAGGATGGGGAGGGAGGGAGGACGGTAGGGGTTGAGGAATTGGGAGTGTAGACTCTGACATATCTCGCGTTGCATTTGCGTATGAACGATTGAATTGCCATGGCGATCGAGCAATGAGAAGAGGGAAGGAAGGTGAGGTTGAGCAAGACGACAGGAAAAGAAATGTATTTTAATTTCTGCCAATTATTTTAATTTTTAATCTTTTAATATTCACGTGGGCCTAAATTAACATGTAACGCAGTCATTATCCATGTAGGCGCCAAGTCACACGTAAACGACTATTTTAACAGAAAATTTAATAGATGTATGAAAGTATCCTAAAATTATCCCTTAATAGATGTATGAAAGTATCTTAGAATTACCCCTTTAAGTACCAGACAACAATGAAAAAAAGAAAAAAAAAATTTATGTATGAACAGTTATAAGCACATCTATTTTTACTTCTCATACAACTCTTATTAATTTATGTCTATTGATCTTCAATTTATCTGATTCGACGGTTAAAAATTAAAAAGATATGTGAGAAGTAAAAATTGATATGTGAATATCACACCCAATTTTATAAACCCAAAACTTTAAATCTCTAACAACCAACATCTCCATATCGATAAAGCACAACCTAACCAAACCACCACACCCCAAGGGGCAGAGCGCCAACCAAAAAGTGGAAAAAACTAAAAGGGAGGGTTGAATTTTTTTTTTCTTTCAAGTTTCTAAACACCTTGTATTATTACACTTGGTATACCGGACCCTGTTCCGAAAACGCTAACAAATCTCTCGTTTCAAAGAGAAGAGGCGGGAAACAACATTGATGACAAGCACATGAAAGTTCTTGTTTGAGCTCCAACCTAAGCAAAGTTAAATGGCAACTGCCATGTGTGGTTTTAAATTTTAATCTGCCAAACGTCTATATTTTTCCTCTTTCGGTTTTCTGAGTAGTGCTGTACAAAGAAATTTCAGTTTTGAAACCCTAATTTCCATGGCAATATAATACAACATAATAGTCTCATGGAACACTTCTAAACGATCAATGTTCGATTCAAGGTAGCTTCCGGGAGTGGACCATCCGTACAAAAGTTTCCAAAGACCTCTTGCCGAAAAAAGGAAACAGCTTTTGTACCTCATCGTATTCCCTTAAAAAACATGTCTTCCTTCGAGTTGATTTAGTTTCTGTACAACAGATCACACATGCATTACAATATGGCCGCCAGTCCAACAGTCTCTCCATCGTCCGCTCTGGTTTCTGTGGTGCTGGCCGTGCTGCGAGGCCTCACTGAAATTATGATTGCAGCAGGTTAGTAAAAATATACCCAGTTGACTAGCTATTGAATAATTATCCTGTTTTTTTTTTTTTTTTTTACACGAAAATGTATCTTCAAATAGGAAAGGAAAAGATCAACTCGAACCTTAACCTAAACGTGAAATTCAGAATAAGAAGGATGCATAAAAGCTGGGAAAAGAGACAGAATGCATGAGATGATTGTGAAGTCAGTTAAGTGGGCTTACTTGATACATTTGTTATGACATTTACGCTTTTCTGAACAGCAAGCGCCTTTAACTTGTTACCAGTGGCTAATACGAGCAAGCTTTTCATATGTTGCTTTTGTTCTTTGGGACTAGATGTCTTCGTCAAAGCTTCTTCAAAAGCAAGCAAATCATGCTGTTTGATACAAGGGAGAGAGAGCAGAATCTGGGCAACCCAATAAGCACGTCAATCAAGTTTCTTACGATGGTCAGTAATTAGAGTATAATCACTAGCATCATAACCCAAAATATTAGATAGCACAAGGTATTGTAACTAACCTGCCTAGGAGTTGGATCTCTATCACAAAGATGTATGTATATATCACGACAGTGACCAATCAAATCAGCACTGATGAAAGCATTTGACTCAAGAGCTAAACCTTGGATAATTGCAGAAAAGAGATCCTTAGAAACAAATTGTAGGAGCTCCATACTATTTGTCGACACTGCTAAACCAATCAAAGCAGAACAAAAGGAAGAAACTTTTGTCATAGCTTCACCATCCGTCCATGTAAAAGCTTCTAAACATATCTGCAGCACTGGAAGGGCAAGACCTTTGAGCTTCAAAAGGAAACTGTAAAAGAAGAAGGAAGAACACTTTGAGACCAGAGAACTTAGGGGAAAAATATAAAATCCACACAGTTGTACAATTACTACAGTACAAATTAACAGAAAAGAACTTAAGCCTTGATAAGAACTATATCAATCAAACATACCCGACCATGGAGCTTGATGCAAATGCATCCAAATCTTTGAGCGAAGATACATCAACACGATGAACATGCCCAGAGTGCTCCAAGGAAGGAAGCCCAGCATTTAGCTGTGGCGAAGCTATAACAGAGAGGAGTGAACAAATCTCCCGAGTTAGATCCCTAAGTAGCTTTTCTTCCATTACTTCCACTTTTAAGTCCGAACCAGCAAGTATGGCATGGGCATCTGGGACCTTTGCTCTCCCTTCATGTAGAAGACTGGACCAGGAGCAACTAAGAGCTTGTTGGGAGTGTTGGAATAATGGGAGCAAGAGCTTTTCGAACCATGCCTCCCACAAATCCACAGGACAAGATTTAACCAAAGGAATCAAAACTGAATGAACAAGCAGCCGGATATGCCTGAATTCCATTGAATGTATATTCTCCACTAGAGCTAGAGCAACAGATTGACTATCCAAACATTTGTAAAATGAGTCCCCAACAGTGGTTGCCAGGCCCAATACATTGTACCTACAATTATAATAATGTTTTAGTCATTAAACGAAAGAAACCTACAAAAAGGATGCATATCAAAGAATAAGTTTCAAACCAACTCAAATATAGGAAGACATACCCACTGTCTCTGATACCTTTCAACCAATTTCGTATGTCTGATTCATTTGGCTCCACATATCCTTCCTTACTTGCACTAATATGGGATCCATTGGTAAAGGCTATGTTACCCTTTGGCAATTTAGGGTTTCCTTCACCAAGCAGACTGAATTGCTCAACATCACTCATGGTCATTGCAGCTCTAATCTCCCCAGGTAGTATTTGGTATACAGTTGGAGACCAAAGGGAATGTAAGGCACGAAATAGCTGCAGATTGACAACATGCACCAATTACTACCTTCTTGTAGCCCTAGTGAATACAAGTTTCATAAGAAAATAGTCGAGGATGTACGACATTTAGAAGAAGTATGAATCAGGATTTAGGAATTTTAACACAACTAGTTTTCAGGAGCAACATGCATACTTTTGGAAGAGGTGGCAGCATCCATGATAGATGAGAAGCCATAGGGTGCAAGGGCATAGAACTTTCTGTTGAGTTACTTTGTAGATTTGACTGGGATTTTCTGGTTCCACTTCTCTTAAGTGCCTTCTCAAAGAATGTGACAGTGTGGAAAACTGACCACATAACTGGGGTCTCGGAGCACAAGCGAACAAGACCAAGTGGTTCAGATAGATAATTATTTTGCCACTCAATTTGTGTCCATTGCTGGCTTAAAGGTTCTAGTAACCAGGCCAGAACTTCTTGTTGCTGCTGAATTCTGTACAAAGTTTACAATATTCAATAGTAGAACCATCTGATAATAAAAATACATGGTCAATCCATGCAAAAGAAGCATTACCCAGCAGCAGAAGCCATGACAAGAAACGCTTCACCTAGAAGATTGTGTTCACCACGAAGTAAAGAACCTTCTCTTTTCATATAAGCCATGGTGTCGGCTATAGCCTAAATAAAATACCACACAAAAAAGTCAATAAACAGAATGGTATTTTCAAAATCTAAAATCATGTTTCTCTTCAGTGGGCATGCACTTATTGACTAAACTTTTTTGTTTTCCCTCATAGAGAACCTTGGAATATTTACGGTTCACACCTTTAATTTGGGGAGCATTTGAAAATATCATTTCAATGTTACCGGTAATTTCTCAAATGGCATAACCCCGTAATTCACAATGACCTATTCTTCTAGGAAGCAAGACTACAAATGAATGAATGATGTGGATACGAGAGATATGCTGATCTGTCAATTCTTGCAAAGATTAGGTTGATATAGCCAACATATGCTATTCAAAATATAAGAAATTCTGTGAATGCCACACAGGCGAGAGAATGACTACATTAACTGAACATAGAACTGAGGTAATGATACTAAGTGATTAATTTAATTCTATATGTCTTTCATACTAGTGGCACATACTGAATGCGTGAAAGTTGTGTACACACAAGAAGCACCAGAAAATCATGGATGTATCAAAGAAAATAGAGTCACCTTCATGTGAGGCAGAACACTTGTGTCAGCAGTTTTGGCTATACGAATAAACGACGTACAAATCTGCAACCTTGCATACCGTGCACTACTTGTAGATGGATCCTGCCGAACAATAATATGATTTCAAAGATTCTATAAATACAATGAATAATAAAACGAAATTAAACAACTGAAAATGGACCTTAACAACAAAAGGAAGCGAGTTTAGGAGCTCAAATAATTTATTAATAACACTGCCCACTGCATCTGGAAAATACTTCAAAAATGAACCCATTGCATCCAAGTAGTGCCCAAGTACTTCCACAAGGGCTGGCTCAGTCCACTTCAAAGAAAGAAGCTGCTGAAGCAAACCTTCAAATTAAGAAACAAATCATGTTAAGAAACTCAAAATATAAAAATTCTAATGCTCATACAAAGAAATGTTTCAAAATAAACCTTCAAACATTCTGCATAGTTCAAGTTGAACTTCTGAATGACCCCCAGGAGTTTCATTTGATCCATCGAAAATAGCGCTTACAACATTTTCTAAAGCCAACTGCATGCTTTCCATCACAACTAAGTCCTGGAATTAGACAGGATGGAGATTTACAAGAACCATCAATGCAAGCAATACAGGGATGCTGGAAACTCAAAAGATAGCAAATTTAATTCTGAAAGTGCTTGTGACCAAACCTGAGCAGGCATTGGAGAAAGCAAGAGGGTTTTGATGATTGTATCAATTCTTTCAGAAACTTTAGAACCAGCTATAAGAGGCTTGTATAAAGCAACCAGCTTGATCAGTTCTAACTGCATTAAGATCATTCATCAAGGAAAGAAACTTTTGAAAAACGCAGGCCAAGGAAGGCCAGGTGAACTATTCTCAAAACTTCTAGTGTAAACTAGAAAAGAGAAGCTTCTATATGATGCAAGAGTCCAGACAGCATAAATGGTCAACATGAAAAGAAATGAGTTAGATTTCCAGGTTACTTTAATGGATCCTCTATAGTCAAGGAATGTACCCATCCATCCATGTCTATGTACATGGATTTAATTATTTAACAGAATCCTATCCCAGAGAAACTATACATGTCGTATAAAATTTTATGCTAACTGAACTGAAGAAGCATAAGCTAATAAAAAGAAACAAAAATATCTAAGTTCTATGAACTACTTACCAACTTTGAACGATACTGGCCAAAAGTCCCCTTGTCCTCAACATCATCACTCCATAATTCCAATTGCCCTAAAGAAAATGCTGTCCCGTGAATTACCTTTTCTCTCTTGAGCATGTGTTGGAAAGATACATCCACAATTGCACTACATATATCATCATTCAAAAAACTTAAGATTTTTCTCTTTTCAATATCGACTGGATCAGAACCATCTCCAGCTGAGTGAGCAACAGCCTTTGTCTTTGACATCAAGTCTCTCATTAGTGCCTAAACATGCACATAACATGTAAGACGATTAAACATGATATGTAGCGTATGACATAGTCTCGATTATTCTTACATTACAATAATAATTGGATCTTCATACCAGCCAAAAGTTCAGAGATTGAAAATGAAGAGCTAGCTTAAAATGTTGGAAAAACCCCAGCATCTGAGAGAAAAGAATAAAATAAGTCATTCTATTTCAATAACCAATCACTTGTTGACAGAACCAAATGAACAAGCAGAAAAGAGTTGCAAATACCCTGATGTTCTAGTTACCTGTTGTAAATAAAGAGGTAGCACAGCGCTACCACCAGCAATACATTGCAAGTTTGTGGAACCCAAAGACACCATACTTTCACATATATATTCCGCAAACTCAATATCGCTTTCATCAATAAGCCCAGCACTGGGGCTAGATCTGTACAAAAATTCTTTGGAGACATTCATCAATATTTGAAAGATATTACTCATTGCAGAATCAAATTCAGGAACAGAGGTATCATCAATAGGTCTCTTCCTGCATGTCACAAATCAGGATAACACAACCATTACAGAAATGTCTTAAGAAGGGGAAAAAGCATACTTAATAACTATATATTAATTGAAAAAGCAATTGAAAATACTATATTTCATACCTTTGGGAAACAAATTTGAAAAACTCACAAGCATGAAGACGAAAGTCAGGTGAAGAAAGTAAGAAACCACACCTGTACAAGCAGACAGAGAGAGAGAGAGAGAGTGAGGAGATAAGAAAGAAACAATTGCCAATGGCTTCAAATCAAAATCCACCAAAACTTCAAAGTAGGATACCATACCCATGAATTATACCAGATTTAGCAAGATCAGGCAATGGAGCCCATTCAGAGTATGCATTCACAGCATTCAAAGTAGCTGTTACTGTTGCTGCATGTTGCTTTGCAAGGTCGAATTGTTGTTTACCTGCCTCACTCAACGCAGCTCCGAAGTGCCTCTCTAGTAACTGCACAATTTAATTCATTCAGACAAATCCATTGTATGCAACTTTTTCTATTAAAATTTAAGAAGCCAGACATACAGTGTATAATAAAGGCAAAATTTCAGGTAAAGATTGGGTCAGCCCCCGCAGCAATAGCCTTCTCCGATCTCCTGCATTAACCATTAAGAATCAGGGTAAGGCCGCATGCAGCAATCTAAATCTAGAGAACAAGCATCACATGCATACGCACACACACTCCACTCAATTCACAGGCAAGAGGAAAAGAGTGCACAAGACACATTTCTGGTCAACCTTCCAAATCTTCATTGTGAACAGTAATATCTTCAGGAAGCCACCTTAGCGTCATGGAGACTAACTCGGCCTAATATTAAAGAGGAATAGGTGATTATCAAAAGCATGTTTTAAATGAAAGACAGAGTGAACAAGGAGGAAAAATATTTACTTGAATAGGACCCTTGTAGGATAATGAAACCAGAGTTGGAAACAGTTCTTGCCATAGATTTAGTCCTTCCCTTCTAACCATCTGTAACAGATTAAACAAGTGAGTGTTGCAATGGAAAACTAACCATTGATGGTATAAATAGAATCAAGAGAAATGCTGTGTAAACCTCGGCAACAAGGGCTGCTGTCTGACTTTTTAATGCCCACTCCTCACTAGGACTTGCAATATCAGACATTAAACCAACAGTGATATTTGCAAAGTTTCTACGCTCTGTAGAGCTTAGTTCTTCCCACCGCAATCGCACCAAATGCTGCGAGAAAAGATGCATATTCTTGTCACGCCATTCATGCCACATAACTTTAAATGGTTACATAATTAGATGCTAAAATTTTCAGATAGATTTAGAAGGGCCAATCATTCTATTTGACTGCTAAAAGGGCCACGGAGACAGAAAACCTATTTCGGAAATTCTTGTAACGACGCATTTACATGACTTAGGGTTTCGGCAATGTTAACAGAAGTTTGATATTTATCAGAAAATTACTTTTACATCTCTGGTTGTAAAGCTTGGACCTTTTCTTTTCTAGACAATTTCTGCCTAATGAACACTATGCCTGTACATGAACCGTGCCCTTATTCCTTTATTATGATCCCAATAAGGTGGGGATAAGAAAACTTAAGTATGCTATCAAGTTCAAAATAATTTACATTACCGGGGTAGTTGGATGTTAAAGGAAACCAATCCAACTAGACCTCTTGATCAAACCATATTATCAAATCAACCAATTACCATCTTCAACGGTCCAATTAGACCACTTAAATAGTAAAATAAATACGATACAACCTCATTACATTATTGAAGAAAATAAAAGAATAATTGACGCAGTTATGGTTTAGTTCCTAATAAACCTTGCATTTCAAATTTGACCTCCTGACAAAGGCCTTTGGATCAAACGTAAATATTAAAATAGCTAAAATCAAATAGAAATATGTATAAAGAACACTCCTTGTGATCACATACCTGTAACATTTTAAATGCATGCAACCGAATTTCGGAAGACCAATCCTTCTTCACCAGAAGAAACGCAGTGTTTGCCAAAATCCGCACATCTCCGTTTTTAATCTGCGCAAATTAAACAGAATGATTGATCAACAAGGGAAAACGAAATAGCTGCTTAAACCAAGTAACTGATTGCACAACATAGCCTTTCAACACTTCAAAATACCAATTACCAAGCTGAAACTCCACCCGAAAACAACGAAATCATCCTATAAACTCTTTCAACTTGAAACTTTAAGAATGTGATTAAATAATTTGCATTTCGTAGTTTTTCATCCACTACCCATTTCACAAAAGCAACCGAAATTACAAATTTCTTGAGAGAGAGAGACAACTAATAGTTCTAATAAAGCACAAGGTAAAGTTTTCTAGAGAGAATACCGATTCGAGGAATGCAACGGCTGCTTTGCGGGCGTCGGGAGTGGAGCTCCAGTCGAGAGCTACGGCAATGGCTTGGGCGACGTTGGTAGCCACGCTGTTGCTGCTCTCTTCCATTTGCTTTTGCCTTCTGGTTTCTGTGGTTTAAGCCCCCAAGGGTTTACCTTGGTTTCTAGAGAGAGAAAGTGAGATGATGATCGACTGTCTCTGTCTGGACGGGGAGAGAGAGAGAGAGCTATGAATTTTTTTAGTGGCGGTTTTGGAGAGTGCTCAGTGCTGTGTTATGTGGCGGTTTTGTTTTCTCTCTTTTTTTTTAATTTTTTTCCTATTTTCCCCTTCTTTTCCAAGCAATTTCATTTGGATTCACATTTCAAAGTTTTGCAGTTGTGGGTTAGATCAGTTGAAAAACCGTTTAAGTCACAGTTCTTTTATATTTGAGTTTGTATTCCATTTTCCGCAATGAATGCAGCCAGAGTAAGTTAAGTTAGACAAGTTAGGCTAATTTGTCCATCCTTTTAAATTTTTTGTAAATTAAAGAATTTAAAAATATGATTTGTTGAGAAAAGTGGGAGTGAGGCATTCCATTTTGTTTATTTATTTTTCCTTTTTTTGGTATGGGGTTTCTTAGGACGTGTCATTTAATAAAAAATGAATAAAACGTCTTTTTTGGAAAGATAATTTGCCAGATTTCATACCAAGATTGTCCATAAATTATACTTTGATTAAAAAATTATTATTTAGGGTTCAACATTCTTTGTAAATTTTTTGGACAAAGAATTTGTTCTTTCTTTATTTCTACATTTTGTCTTTCTGTGGTTGCTTTAATAAAAGGGTGATTCCAGGGATTGTAATTTATACAACCGCTTATTTTTAATATTTTTATACACTTCTTGTTAATTTTTTATATATGATAATCTTCAATTTATTTGATCTAACAATTGAGATTGTGAGAGGTGTATAAAAGATGAAAAGGATTGTGCGTAACATCACTCAATTTCAAAATTTCATCTAACCTTCTGAACCAACTCTTGAATTTGTTAGATAAAGCTTGAGTTGACGAGCGAGTGCATACATAAATAAATAACAAACACATCATTTGATGAACAAATTTTGACGAAGAAGTTTGGCGTGTATAAAATTGGAGAACAAAATAATAATCAAGATGAAGATATACATAATAAAGGCAATTTCTCTCACCAATCCACCATCCAACAAATTGAAAAATGAACAAACAAACAAAAACAAAACGATATCTCGTAAATATAGGGAACGAAAAATAAGGTAATTGGATAAAAAAAATATATTGTATTTACCCCTGCAATTCTAAAGAAACAATTACACTGCTAGAAGAAGCTGGGGCTGATAAACTCACTCCGGCACCAAATCCAAACGCCGAAACTCAGGATGGTAAAGAGGCATCCAACATTTCGTAACTAAGTTCCCAAACCTCCGGAGTTCGTAATTACGTTTGTAAGAATATGAACATGGGATTGGATATTTTGACAGTGAATGATTAAGTCCGATTGGAATAGGAAAGTCTTATGAGAAGTTGTGTGCAAAATCCTTGTTTGTGAAGGATTCTGTTATAGTATGTAAACTGATAAGGATTGGAAAATATAAGTTGTTTTCTATAAAGATTTTAATAGGGAATCCTTGTCAAGTTATGAAAAGGATGTATATGTGCTTGTATATATATGTTGTAACCTCTGCTCTCACAGATGTGCACTCGATTAAGAACTAAGCCCTATTCTTAGTTAGAGCTTTAAGCAATCTGACAGAGAGGAGAAGGATTGCAGTGCACTGAGCTTGGACAGCAGCAGCCATGGCGTTTTCCAATGGAGGTTCATCAGGTTAGTAAGATTGCAGTGTTCTACATGCAAAAGATATTGTGCTTTCTTGATTGTAATTACTGCGACTTAATCTTGATCTTGGCAACATAAATCTTACAACGTTCCCATCGTATGAACTCGCGTTCAAGCCGCACTTCTCTTTCCTCTAACACGAGCATCGTGATGTTTCTCTCTATGGTTTCCTGTATAGGATTTTGAAGTTTCTCGCCCATCGTGTCCGGTATGTTTCTTCCGTCTTGGACCACCGGCAGAAGCAGGGTCGACCAACGGACCTGACCAAGCTTATAGTGACTCTTTAAGGTAACTGAATGAGGTTCTGCTGAATCAAAAAACTAATTTTGCTATTGGAGCAATGCTTTCCTTTTTCAAGTTTTAAACCAATGTCAGTCTATAGTATAGATCACTTACAGTTAACAATTACATTACTAATGTAAGAAATGACAGACTACCAACTCAAGATATCATAACCCTTACTCAAATAACTTTCCCTCGAGCCTTGCAGTGGGGCCTTGTTTATGGAGTCTATGTTATGTTCGTACAAAAAATAAAGGATAAATTACATTTTCATACCTTAGGTTTGAGACTTATTTCAATTTTTTACATCTTCAAAACATTTCATTTTCAGATCTTAAGTACTATTTTATTTCAAAATAATACATCCGTTACATTTTCCATCCATAGATCCATTAAGTGCTGACGTGGCTGCCAAATATGTGACACGTGACAAATTTTTATTTATTTATTTTTAAACCTGAATTAAAAAAAAAAAAAAAAAAAAAAAAAAAAAGGAGAAACCCATCCCCGACCCACCCCCTTCTCCTATCCATCATCACCCACCCCAAAATCCCACCCAAGCCACCCCTCTCCCATCCCCCATCACCCTTCCCAAAAATCCCCCATCACCCACCCTCAAAAATCTCACCTGATATTAGGTGGATCTACCACAAAACCTGTCCAAAAATCATCTCAAATTCAAAATCCTCATCTTAAACTCCCCAAGATGAATCTACCACAAAACCACCCGAGATTAAGTGTGATTCGGGATCTCTGTGCAATGGAGGTGGGTCGTGGGGTGGGTGTCTCTCTCTTCCTCTTCTTGTTCTTGCAGGTGGGGAACGCGGGGGGAGGGGGTTTGGGGTTGGTTGCAGTTTTTTTGTTTTTTTCCCTCCCTCCTCCTCTTCTTCTTCTTCTTCTTGCCGGGAGGGGGGGGGGGATGAAATGGGTTGCAGAATTTTTTTTTTTTTTATTTCCTTCTTCTTGCATGTGGGAACTGGATTTGGGTTTTTTTTTCCTCCCTCTTCTTCTTCTTTTTCTTCTTCTTGCAGGTTTTTGGGTTCTTCAGGGATGTGGGCCGGGGGAAGGGATAATGGGTATTTTTTTTTTTTTTTTTTTTTTTTGAGAAAATTCAGGTTTTAAAAAAAAAATAAAAAATTATTTTTTTGCCACACATTTGGCAGCCACGTCAGTACTTAACGGATTCATGGATGAAAAATGTAAAGTATGTAATATTTTGAAATAAAATAATACTTAAGGTATGAAAGTGAAATGTTTTGAAGATGTTGTAAGGAATTGAAATAGGCCCTAAACCCAAGGTATGAAAATATAATTTACCTAAAAATAAATTTACCATTTAAGGTCTACAACTTCCAAAGACAGATGTGATAATAGCTTTCACTTCTCCCTTATATGTCATGGTCGACTCCGCAAATCTCTTTGCTATAGTTCCAAGGTTCCTTGGCTTCCCATTCACATTATTTCTGGAATCGAATACTAACTATTTCTAGAACTGGACAAAGGTACTAGCACTATTTTGTAAATTGAACAATTACTATTTCTAGAACTGAACACGGGTACCATAACTATTTCTTAAATAGTGTGCATTTTTTTGTTGTATTTCTATCAATAATGTTTATTTTATTCACTTTCAGAAATAGTGTGGATTTTTTTTTGTTCACTTTCAAAAATAATGTGGATTATTGAGTTATTTTGGTTGAATTTTAGAAATAGTGTTTAATTTTGCTGTAGTTTCAAACATAGTATGAGTTATTTTGGTTCAGTTCTAGAAATAGTGTGAGTTATTTTGCTTTAGTTTCATAAATAGTGTGGGTTATTTTACTTTAGTTTCATAAATAATGTTTATTTTGTTGTGGTTTCAGAAATAATGTTTATTTTGTTCACTTCAAAAAATAGGGAGTAATTTTGCTATAATTTCATAAATATTATAAGTTATTTTGGTTTAGTTTCAAAAATAATGTTCGTTATTTTGCTGTAGTTTCAAACATAGTGTTTATTTTGTTCATTTTCATAAATAGTATGAGTTTATTTAGTTCATTTTCAGAAATAGTGTATGTTATTTTATTGTAATTTAAAAAATAATGTTTATGTTGTTTCATTCCAGAAATAATGTGTTATTTTGGTTCAATTTTCAAAAATAGTATGGGTCATCTTGCTGTAAATTCAGAAATAGTGTGAGTTATTTTAGTTCAGTTTTAAAAATAATGTTTGTTATTTTGCTAAAGTTTCAAAAACATTGTTTATTTTGTTCCTTTCCATTAATAATGTGGGTTATTTTGCTGTAGTTCTAGAAATAATATGGGTTAGTTTGGTTCTGTTTCAGAAATAGTGTGAGTTATTTTATTGTTATTCCAAAAACAGTTTCGTTCATTTCCAAAAATAGTATGGGTTATTTTGGTTCAATTTCAAAAATAGTGTGAATTATTTTACTATAGTTCTAGCGAGAACATATCTGAAGCACTTCTTGGGGCAATAGTAGCATAAGTTGTGACAAAACCAATATATGTTTTTTCAATTCTGCTTCAGTGAAAACAATGTCTGAAGCACTTCTTGGAGCATCAGTAACACCAGTTACGATAATACTAATATCTACTTTTTTAAACTGAACACTGACTATTTCTTAAATTGAATAATGTTATTATCACTATTTTTTTAAACTGAACAAAGTTTTCCAACTTTTATGAGCTAAAATTAGCATTAGTAGATTCAAAAGTACGAAACTTTGCAAACAAATCAAATTTACATATAAATAGTTATATTTTGTTTAACATCGTCCAAAGAAATGCCAAAAAATATGCTGACCAACAGATCTAACATCAAATAATTCCACAACTTGGTAAGGAAATAGAAGTCCCTATTAGTCAAGGAAGATAGTAGTTATACAGTTTAAGATAATTTCCTTCCATCCATAGAAGAAGTACAACTAATAATACCAAAGCATTATATACCAAAAATGTATTTGATATCAAGCATGCAATTTCGTGACAAATTTCTGAAGATACCTTCGGAACATGGCTTCCTTATCTACGAAAAACTATCTTACTCTTTCGATATCCCAATTAGGAAGGAGAAAACCACAAAGATACTCATTATGTCCTCCAGTTATCTTCTCACGAAAGAATTCCTCAATGATAGTAAGCCCACCATTAAAACCTACATGTGGTACACCAAAGCGTAAGTCGAAGAAAAATGCCGTCAAGTGTCATTTGCCGTCCAAGCCCGGCA
This sequence comes from Pyrus communis, assembly GCF_963583255.1. Classification (NCBI taxonomy): domain Eukaryota; kingdom Viridiplantae; phylum Streptophyta; class Magnoliopsida; order Rosales; family Rosaceae; genus Pyrus; species Pyrus communis. The sequence continues at coordinate 1,884,979 of NC_084811.1, read as the reverse complement.
GCTCCAGCTTTCGGCGGCCAAAAACTAATGAAAAAAATTTGAAAAATTTGAGTTATAACGATAAAAACAAAATAAAGGGTAAAATAAATAGTATCATGATTGATTTTTTAGTATAAAAATGTGGTTTTTCGTTAAAGTGAACAGTACCGGGAGCTTTTCATTAAAGTTCCCTTTAACTCGATTGGAGAAATTCAATAACAAAATAAAGAAACCGTGAATTGAAATCAGGAACGAAATCAGAAATATGCACATATTTCAAATAAGAAACCGAAACGAGAAGAGGGTGTACTATTTGATAGGAGAAACTGAGCTCCAGAGGCTCGATATTGAGCCGTTTTCCCTTGCTTATCGAATTCGATGATTTAATTAATTTGTGAACCGGTGGAATTCGAATTGAAAATGTGAACCGGTGGAATTCGAATTGAAAATGAGAGAGAGAGATTGCAAAAATGGAAGAAGTGAAATTGAATTGGAAATAAAAGCAATAACAGAGAAAAGATTTTCATTGTGACAAGAACACAAGTGCTGTTGGAGAACAATTTAGAAACTATAAAAAAGCAATAACAGAGAAAAGATTTTCATTGTGACAAGAACACAAGTGTTGTTGGAGAACAATTTAGAAACTATAAAATAACAGAAATACAGAACCGAAATACTTATACTCTATTATTCAAAAATACTTGCAATACAGAATGCAATAACACAATAATTACAAAAAATTAAAATGATACTAACTTGAATGAATTGAAGGTAGAGGCTAGCGCAAACTCTATTTCCTTCGAACAATATTTCCGTCCCACTCGTGTGCTTGTGGTTCTACAACGTTTGCTCGACCAGGATACAACTATCTAATTCTACAACCCGCACTGGATTATAAAACTCTAGCGAATTGCTTTGTGTGTTTACTCTTTGGAAATTTTGTACGGAAGACAATTAGGAAGAAAAGATGATTCTCACCTGGATACTGTGATTGCAAATATATAGGTTGTTTCACACCCTTTCAAATACTTGTCCAAGCCTTCAATCCATTTCCAAATGGTCCAAGTTCTAATTACTAAGAAGAAGGAATAAACCTATATAAAGGCTAGTGAAAAAATATTGTTGACCAATGTGGGATAAGAGGGTCTCAAACTCCTACAAGTGCTACATCATTTGTTTTGATAGAAGTGGTGAAAAATTTTATTTTTTAAGTTAATAATTTTTTAGCATACATATCCTATTATTTGTATAGTGACACGTGTTGTACCATCTCGTGTACCGATCATACACTTTTTAGCACACATATCCCATTATTTGTATAGTGACATGTGCTGTATCATCCTGTGTACCGGTCACATTGAAAAATCTCTCGAAAAGATGGAAGATCGAGAAAGGGAGAGAGACATTAAACAGGGAAGGGCATGCCGTAAGGGCAAAATTGAAAATTCATTGTTTGGGCCATTTTGATTGGACTGATTTAATGTTGAGTTTTATCCTAACCATTAAATAAAGTTACTATATTATTTTTTAATTAACATTTAAAGTTTTCAAACCATTTTCATTAATTTCCTTGTAATTATCTCTGCCCAACAGTACGTATGACAATTATCTCTGCCCAAAAGTGTAAGTAAGAAACATAGAGATTTGCAAACTGATTAAATTACACACCAAATTTGAGTAGATATCAAAGGGCAAACACTGATAGGCCAATTGCAACACTGCGTTTGCAATATGCTAACATATCTCGCTGGTTTATTAAATTATATTACATTTAGTCACACTCAAACAGAAGACATTACAGACACGACATTGTGATCAACAAGCCTGGAGCATCACGATTGTTCATCAGTCGACATTATCAGGTCCCTGAGGTTCACACCCACAGCAAGGTTTTTGCACCCACAACACCCACAGCAGCTCTGAAACAAGCCCCAGCAGGTCAAAACATTAGACCTGCAATAGTAACCAGGGACGAAATTAGAGATTTATATGAGCGAGAGCATCCTCAAACAACAAAGTCACAATTAAAAATCTCAAGAATTTATTGAACAAAACACTAATATATTAATCCATAAAATTTTTCATACAACATAACATTATTCCTCGAATCGTTTTCATGTTTTGAAAGCGTTGTATAACAATATCATTACCAATACCATTAAATATCTCTTTATATAAAAATAATCATGTTATCATTCATCAATTGATGTCTAAATTAGAAAGCTAAATTCTAAATTGAAATGCCAAAAACAAATTAATGAAGTAAAATCGTATAAAATACCTTGTGGAGTAAAATTCTTGTGTTGAATTTTCTTAATTGATTACTTTAACTCCAACTGTCTACAACACTCCAAATTCAATTGAGTTTTGGTTGAATAGAAAAAGGAGGAAAAATCTGGGGAAGTTGAGGACTAGAATTGCTTTGTTGTACGTGGTGAGATGAGTTTTGTGTGGATTAACGACCTAGGGTTAGAAAAACGGGGAGACACAATTAAATTAATTGTTAATTAAATTGTCATCAGGTAGGGCATTTGAGATCCAAAATGGTAGACTAGTTTAGTTGCCTACCAATTTTTTTAATTGTAGTTTAATTATGGCTGGTTATTGAGAATTGGAACGTAACCAAACAATTTTTTAAAATGAGTAAGGGCATCCGCCCCCTAGGCCTACATTAGCTCTGTCCTTGACAGTAACACCAAGATGATAATATCTTAGAAAAAACTTTAAACAATAATAATATAAGCACACAGACATATAACTACTCTTATCCTAATTTTGATTCGGACATAATTTTACTTGTAAATAAGAGTTTGTTTGGTACTCTTCTGGAATCTAACTTTTTAAACTAAAAAAACAATTTTCAAATTTTAAGCTTTAAAAACTTGTTTGGTAGGACTGTTTTAAAAAACTGAATTCAAGACTAACTCAAAAGTATAATCTATTCTCTAAAAACACAAAAAATTAAGTTTTTAAAATTAAACTCACTCCTTTATTTTCTCTTCCTCCTCTCATTTCACTCCAAATCTCTCTCTCTCTCTCTCTCTTTTCTTCTTTCTCTCTACCCTTTCTCATTTTTTTTTATTTTTTTTTGCCTATTTCGTCTCTTCTCCAATTTGCTCACTTCATTCTCTTGGTTCTTGCTCTCTCTTCTTCCTTTCTATCTTCTCTGATACTCACTTTTTTTTCTTTCCTCCAATCATCTCTTACTTTTGATAAAAGTGGTACATCACGTGTTTTGATAGAAGTGGTAGAAAATTTTATTTTTTAAGTTATTAACTTTTTAGCACACATATCCCTTGTACAGTGATACGTGTTGTACAACCTTGTGTATCGGTCACACTAAAAAATCTCTCGAAAAGATGAAAGATCGAGAAAGGGAGAGAGACATTAAACGGGGAAGGGCATGCCGTAAGGGCAAAATTGAAAATTCATTGTTTGGCCCATTTTGATTGGACTGATTTAATGTTGCAAGAATGAAAGAAGTGAAATTGAAGCGGAAATAAAAGCAATAACAGAGAAAAGATTTTCATTGTGACAGGAACACAGGTGATACATCACGTGTTTTGAAAGAAATGGTGGGAAATTTTATTTTTTAAGTTATTAACTTTTTAGCACATATATCCATTGTATAGTGACACATGTTGTACCACCCCGTGTACCGATCACACTGAAAGATCTCTCGAAAAGACAGAAGATCGAGAAAGGGAGAGAGACATTAAACGGGGAAGGGCATGCAGTAAGGGCAAAATTGAAAATTCATTGTTTGGCCCATTTTGATTGGACTGATTTAATGTTGCAAGAATGAAAGAAGTGAAATTGAATCGGAAATAAAAGCAATAACAGAGAAAAGATTTTCATTGTGACGGGAACACAGGTGATACATCACGTGTTTTGAAAAAAATGGTGGGAAATTTTATTTTTTAAGTTATTAACTTTTTAGCACATATATCCCTTGTACAGTGACACGTGTTGTACCACCCCGTGTACCGATCACACTGAAAGATCTCTCGAAAAGATGGAAGATCGAGAAAGGGAGAGAGACATTAAACGGGGAAGGGCATGCAGTAAGGGCAAAATTGAAAATTCATTGTTTGGCCCATTTTGATTGGACTGATTTAATGTTGAGTTTTGTCGTAATCATTAAATAAAGTTATTATATAATTTTAATTAACATTCAAAATTTTCAAATTATTTTCATTAGTTTCATAATAAAGATCTTTGCCCAGCAGTACGTATGGCAATTATCTCTGCCCAAAAGTGTATGTAAGAAACATGGAGATTTGCAAACTGAATAAATTACACACCAAATTCGAGTAGATATCAAAGGGCAAACACTGATAGGCCAGCGGCAACACTGCATTTGCAACATGCTAACATATCTCGCTGGTTTATTAAATGATATTACACTCAAACAGAAAACATTACAGACACGACATTGTGATCAACAAGCCTGGAACATCACGATTGTTCAATAGCCAGCATTATCAGGTCCCTAAGGTTCGCAACCACAGCACCCACAGCAAGGTTCACACCCACAGCACCCATAGCAGCTCTGAAACAAGCCCCAGCAGGTCAAAGCATTAGACCTGCAGCAGTACACCAAGATGATAATAACTTAGAAAAAAACTTTTCAAACAATAATAATATAAGCACATGGACATAAAACCATTCTTATCCTAATTTTGCGTCGGACATAATTTTACTCGTAAATAAGAATATGTTTGATACTTTTCTTGAATCCAAATTTTTAAACTCAAAAACAATTTTCAAGTTTTAGGTATTAAAAACTTGTTTGATATAATTATTTTCAAAAATTGAATTCAAGACTAATTAAAAAATATAGTCTATTATCTAAAAACACAAAAAGTAAGGGCATATTTGGTACTCTATTTGAATCAAACTTTTTAATAAAAAAAAAACAATATTCAAGTTTTAGGCTTTAAAAACCTGTTTGGTAGGACTATTTTTAAAAACTAAACTCAAGATTAACTTAAAAATATAGTCTATTCTCTAAAAACATAAAAAATGAGTTTTTAGAGTTTTTAAACTTAAACTTACTCATTTCTTTTCTCTCCCTCCACCCTTCTCACTCCAAATCTATCTCTCTTTTATTCTTTTTCTCTCCTTTTTTTTTTTTTTTTTTTTTTTTTTACACCTTTTTCGTCTCTCTTCCAATCTGTTCTCTTTATTCTCTCAGTTCTTTCTCTCACTCCTCTTCCTCTCTCTTCTTTCTCTTTCCTTCAATTATCTCTTACTTTCTTTCCTCATTTCTCATGCAACCCCCTATTTTTAGATCTCTTTCTCTAGTTTAAGTTGTAAAATTTAACATTTTTAAATCGTAAATCAATCAAGTTTTTGAGTCTTAAAGAAAATTATTTTCAAGAAATGTTTTTAAGAAATATTTCGAGAAATGATGAAAATTTTCAAGTAGGATACCAAACAGGCCCTAAGTTTTTAAACTTAAACTCACTCATTTCTTTTCTCTACCTCATCTCATTTCACTGCAAATCTCTCTCTCTTCTTCTTTCTCTCTCCCCCTTCTTTTTTTTTTTTTTTTTTTACCTCTTTCGTCTCTCCTCCAATCTGCTCACTTCATTCTCTTGGTTATTTCTCTCACTCCTCTTCCTCTCTATCTTCTCCAATCCTCACTTCTTTTTCTTTCCTTCAATCATCTCTTACTTTCTTTCCTCCTTTATCCTCTTTCTTTCTTGACCCCTTTTTTTTGGATCTCTTTGTCCAGTTTAATTGTAAGATTTAAAATTTTTAAATCCCATACCAAACAAGTTTTTGAGTCTTAAAAAAAATTGTTTTCAAGAAACTCTTAAGACATGTTTTGAAAAATTATAAAAAAAAATTTCAAATCAGATACCAAACAAGCCCATCAATTTCTGAATTTTACCAACTCACCACCATGACATCGCTGCGCCACAGCATGATAGCGCTGCGCAACAAAGTTCACATAAGCAACAAATGCCGCCCCGCCGTTTTCCTCCTTCCGGCCGTCCCTCTGTTTTTGTCATTCCTTTCTGATGATGTGGTGGATATATATTCTACAGCTTCCTTTTCTGAAATGATGTTGAGATTGTATCAGCTATATATAGCGGAGCCAACCGGTCCTGACCCAAGGTTTCAAGATCGGGTCCCTACGGTTTATTGAGTTTTCATCTAGAATTTATTCTTCAGGACAAATTGACCCTTATAATTAACTGGAAAATGTGCTCGTGCTGTACTGCATGTGCCAAATGTATTATACAAGACATGCATGAATAATTTCCACACAAAGTAACCAAAAAGATGGTCGAAATGGAATCACATCCTCAAGAAGCATTACCCAGCAGCAGAAGCCATGACAAGAAACGCTTCACCTAGAAGAGTGTTGACCACGAATTAAAGAACCTTCTCTTTCCATATACGCCATGCAGTTTCCCTCATAGAGAACCTTGGAATATTTACAATTCGCACCTTCAATTTGGGGAGCATTTGAAATATCATTTCATTGTTACCAGTAATTTGTCAAGTGACGTAACCCCCGTAATTCACAATGACCTACATTATTCTTCTAGGAAGCAAGACCACAAACAAATGAATGATGTGGATAGGACAGATATGCCGATCTGTCAATTCTTGCAAAGGTTAGGTGCTGTTGCCAGAATAGGAAGATTCTCTTCCCTCCTAATCTCTCTCCCCTTCCCTCCCCTCCTATTTGAACAGTTACGGTTAAGCAAAATGCGAGAGGAGGGGAGGGAAAGGGATGGGAATAGGAGAGGAGAGAATCATACCTCGCCAACATATGCTATTCAAAATATAAGAGATTCTACAGCTGTAATTTCTAATAAAAATTACACTCAGTGATTTAATTTAATTTCATATGAAACAAACCTTCAAGTTAAGAAACAATTCATGTTAAGAAACTCAAAATATAAAAATTCTAAAGCTCATAAAGAAATATTTCAAAATAAACCTTCAAATATTCTGCATCGTTCAAGTTGAGCTTCAGAATGACCCCCAGCAATGTCATTTGATCCATCGAAAATAGTGCTTATAACGTTTTCTAAAGCCGACTGCATGCTTTCCATCACAACTACGTCCTGGAATTGCGCAGAGGATGGAGATTTATAAGAATCATCAATGCAAGCAATACTGGAATGCTGGAAACTCAAAAGATAGCAAATTGAACTCTGAAAAGTGCTTGTGACCCAACCTGAGCAGGTATTGGAGAAAGCAATAGGCTTTTGATGATTGTATCAATTCTCTGAGAAACTTTAGATCCAGCTAAAGCGACCAACTTGATCAGTTCTAACTATTAGGGAGAATGACAAGTAATCCAATACCGTTACTGTTAATAGTTTGTTAGGGCTAAATCTACTATTAGTAACTGTAATTAGTTAAGGTAGTTGAGGGTATTCTTGTAACTAGGCTAAGGCAACTAAGGCTATATATATTCACATCTGTGTAACTGATTTATTCATTCAATACAATTGGAAAACTTACAGAGGAAGTTTTCTGTTTCTATATGGCATCTTGCCATTCTACTTCACACCACCGACCTTTTCTTCCGCTTGTCAAATCGATAGGTTCTTGATCGATCCTTGCTTTCTTCTCCCTAATTCTTTGATTCTTTGTCTTCGATCTCACTTGAATCTTAATCTCTATAAGATATGGCTGCTCAATTTGAATCGCCACCAACTGGATCATCTTGTCCAATCATCTCCCCTTCTGTCCAAAACCCTAATTCCTCTTCTAATCCAAGTCCTCTGAATTCGTATACCTCTCTTACGATTCACAACATCGGTAGTATGGTGCCGATGAAGCTGAAAAGATCCAACTATCTACCATGGCGATCACTGTTTGCTCCAATTTTCAGGCGATACAAACTTCTTAGTATCATTGATGGCACTGCGATTTGTCCTTCACCATTCTTGCATGATTTCTCGATGAATCTTGCCTTCGAGGATTGGTATGAAAAGGATCAAAATCTCTTGATCTGGCTTAATTCTAACGTATCAGAAGAGATCATTCCGTTCACGGTTGGGGTTTCCTCTTCTCGCGAGCTCTGGGTGAAGCTTGAACATCATTTTGGTGGAGTTTCGGAGGCTCACATTCACCAATTATGATTGCGACTTCAATCAATTCAGAAAGGATCTCAGTTTATCTCTGAGTATCTTCAACAAATCAAGGAAATTGCTGATTCCTTGCAAGTTGATGGTGATTTGGTGTCCGATCGTGACCTAATTGCTGCCACACTACATGGATTGCCTTATGAATTTGAGTCCTTTATTGATTCCATCATGCTTCAGTTATCTTCTACATCCCTTGATGACCTTCATGGTCTCTTACTCACCAAAGAGTTGTCTGTGGCTCGCCGCAAGAATGTTATTTCATCCTCTGCAACTGAGCCCCTTCAAGCCTTCTCAGGGCAATCTCAGCCTCCCCTGCTTCCTACTTTATCTGCTTTTGTTGTTTAGAACCAACTTCACTCTGCTTCTCGGTTTAACTCAAATCGTGGTAAGACATCTCAAGGTAATTTCTCCTCAAATCGCAACAATTGCAATTCTCATAATAATCGTGGTACTTTAACCAACAATCATGGAAATTGAAATTATCAAGGCTCTCGCAATTATCAAGGTTCTTCTACTTTCAAAGTTCCTTGTCAAATCTGTGGTTCTACCAGTCGTGAGGCAATTGACTGCTTTGATCGTATGAATCCGGACATTTGTGGTCGAATTCCTCCTGCCAAACTTGCTACTATGTGTGTGCATCATTCAGCCAAACCCTCTCAGCCTTGGTTAATTGATTTTGGCGCCACTTCTCACATCACCAATGATGTAGCCAATATCTCTTCTCCTACTCCCTACACTGGAGAGGACAAAGTGTACATTGGAGATAGTAAAGGCTTATCTATCCATAATATTGGTTCATCATCTCTGCACACTCCTCATACTTCCTTTAAGCTGAGAAATGTTTTACATGTTCCTTTCATGAAACATAATCTCTTGTCTGCTTATCAATTTCTTAAGGATAATAAATGTTCATTGACTCTTGACCCTTATGGATCCACTGTCAAGGATCGCATTTTAGGGAAGATGCTTTTGCAAGGACCTGTTAGGGATGGTTTCTACCCTCTACAAGGTTCCACCAGTTCTCATACTTCTTTACCTTCAACTTTTCACAGCATCAAAGCACTTGCCACAGTATGGCACAAGCACTTAGGACATCCTTCCTCCTCCATCTTTAGAAGGGTCATTTCTACCAATAATCTTGCATTGCAAGGCAAGAAAACTGTTGATTTTTTCTGCTGAGATTGTGCACTTGCCAAGAACCACAAGCTTCCTTTTGGAGTGCAAAGTTCAATCGAAACGGTTGCTTTCACATTAGAGAATGCAAAGTTTTGAGTCAATATTCATAGCAGAAAATAATTTCTCCATCAAAGAGGTTGTAAGCAATAATATCAAAGCCAAGACAGCAAAGGGGCTGAACCAACGCTCCTATGCGTGTTTTCCGGCGAGGGGAGGGGCGGCCACTCCTTGCCCTCACGTAGCTTTGCCACTGAGTGCCTAAACATGCATGGAAGACGATTAAACGTGGTATGCAGCGTATGACATAGTCTCAATTATCCGTACATTACAACAATAATTGGGAATTTATCTTCATACCAGCCATTTGAAAATGAAGAGCTGGCTTAAAATGTTGGGAAAACCCCAGCATATGAGAAAAAAGAATAAAATAAGTCAGTCTATTTCAATAACTAATCGCTTGTTGACAGAACCAAATGAACAAGCAGAAAAGAGTTGCATATACCCTGATGCTCTAGTTACCTGTTGTAAATAAAGAGGTAGCACAGCGCTATCACCAGCAATACAATGCAAGTTTGTGGAACCCAAAGACACCATACTTTCACATATGTATTCCGCAAACTCAATATCGCTTTCATCAATAACCCCAGTACCGGGGCTAGATCTGTACAAAAATTCTTTGGAGACATTCATCAATATTTGGAAGATGTTGCTCATTGCAGAATCAAATTCAGGAGCATAGGTATCATCAATAGGTCTCTTCCTGCATGTCATAAATCAGGATAATACAACTGTTACGGAAATGTTTTAAGAAGGGGGAAAAACATACTTTATAACTATCTATTATATTCAAAAAGCAATTGAAAATACTATATTTCGTACCCTTGGGAAACAAGTTTGAAAAACTCACAAGCATGAGGAAGAAAATCAGGTGAAGAAAGTAAGAAACCACACCTGTGCATGCAGACAGAGAGAGACTGAGGAGTAAGAAAGAGACACTTGCCAACAGCTTCAAATCAAAATCCACAAAAACATCAAAGTAGGATACTTTACCCATGTACTATACCAGATTTAGCCAGATCGGGCAATGGAGCCCATTCAGAGTATGCATTAACAGCATTTAAAGTAGCCGTTACTGTTGCTGCATGTTGTTTTGCAAGGTCGAATTGTTGTTATCCTGCTTCACTCAACGCAGATCCGAAGTACCTCTCTAGTAACTGCACATTTTATTCGTTGGGACAAACCATTGCATACACACACACACACACACACACCCACTCCACTCAATTCACAGGCAAGAGGAAAAGAGTGCACAAGACACAATTCTGGTTAAACCTTCCAAATCTTCATTGTGAACAGTAATATCTTCAGGAAGCCACCTTAGCGTCATGGGGACTAACTCAGCCTAATATTAAAAAGGAGTAGGTGATTACCAAGACCATGTTTTAAATGAAATACAGAGTGAACAAGGAGGAAAAATATTTACTTGAATAGGACCATTGTAGGATAATGAAAGCAGAGTTGGAAACAGTTCTTGCCATAGATTTAGAGGAAAATTATTGAAAAATGCTTGAAAACTTTGAGTTTTAACAATAAGGATAAAAGGTAAAATGAATAGTACCAGAATTGACTTTGAGTCTCAGTTCTTTTATATTTTTGTTTGTATTCCATTTTCCGCAATGAATGCAACCGGAGTGAGTTAGGTTAGACAAGTCATGCCAATTTATCCATCCTCTGAAATTAAGTTCAAACCCTATTTTTGTAAATTAGAGAATTTTAAAATATGATTGGTTAAGAAAAGTTGGAGCGAGACATTTCATTTTGTTTATTTATTTTTACTTTTTGGGCTTGGGGTTTCTTAGGACGTGTCATCTAAGAAGAAAAAAATAAAACGTCTTTGTTCGAAAGATAATTAGCTAGATTTCATGCCATAATTGTCCGTAAATTATACCATTTCTCTCTTTTTCTTTCAGCCTTTTTCAATTAAAAATTTATTATTTAGGGTCAACATTCTTTTTAAATTTTTAGGGCAAAGAATTTGGGACAAGGATTGTTTGCCCTCCCACTTCAGGTGTCCTCCCGTGCCTTCTTATTTGTGTAGTTACGGTTAAGCCACGTCAACATTTTATATTACTATTCATTTTTGTCTTATTATTTCTATAAAAAAAAACAATATAAAATTTTGACATAACTTAACCGTGACCACACAAAACAGGAGGGCACGGATGAGCAGACAATCCTTGTCCAAGAATTTGTTCTTTATTTATTTCTACTTTGCCTTTCTGTGGTTGCTTTAATGGAGGGGTTATTTTGGTTCAGTTTCAGAAATAGTTTGAATTATTTTACTGTAGTTCTAGTGAGAACATATCTGAAGCACTTCTTAGGGCATTAGTAGCATAAGCTGTGACAAAACCAATATCTGTTTTCAATTCTGGTTCAGTGAAAACAATGTCTGAATCACTTCTTGGAGCATCAGTAACACCAGTTACGATAATACCAATATTTGATTTTTTTAAATTGAACTCTAACTATTTCTTAAATCGAATAATGTTATTATTGCTATTCTTTTAACTGAACAAAGTTTCCAACTTTTATGAGCTAAAACTAGCGTTAGTAGATTCAAAAGTACGAAACTCTGCAAACAAATCAAATTTACATATAAATAGTTAGATTTTGTTTAACATCGTCCAAAGAATTGCCAAATTTACATATAAATAGTTAGATTTTGTTTAACATCGTCCAAAGAATTACATATAAATAGTTAGATTTTGTTTAACATCGTCCAAAGAATTGCCAAATAATTCCACAACTTGGTAAGGAAATAGAGTTCCCTATTAGTCAAGGAAGATCGTACTTATACAGTTTAAGATAATTTCCTTCCATCCATAGAAGAAGTACAACTACTAATACCAAAGCATTATATACCAAAAATATATTTGATATCAAGCATGCAGTTTCGTGACAAATTTCTGAAGATACCTTCGGAACATGGCTTCCTTATCTACGAAAAGCTATCTTTCTCTTTCGATATCCCAATTAGGAAGGAGAATACCACAAAGATACAAGTGTCATTTGCCGTCCAAGCCCAGCAGCTCCAGCTTTCGGCTGCCGGAGTCTTCACCTTCATCATTAATTCGATTGGAGAAATTCAATAACAAAATAAAGAAACCGTGAATTGAAATCAGGAACGAAATCAGAAATATGCAAATCTTTCAAACAAGAAACCGAAACGAGAAGAGAGCGTACTATTTGATAGGAGAAACTGAGCTCTAGAGGCTCGATACTGAGCCGCTTTGCCTTGCTTATCGGATTTGATGATTTGATGATTCAATTGATTTGTGAATTGGTGGAATTCGAATTGAAAATGAAAAAGAGATTGGGTGGAGAGAGAGAGAGAGAGAGAGAGAGAGAGAGAGATTGCAAAAATGGAAGAAGTGGAATTGAATCGGAAATAAAAGCAATAACAGAGAAGATTTTTATTGTGATGGGAAGAGAAGTGGTACATCACATGTTTTGATAGAAGTGGTGAAAATTTTTATTTTTTAAGTTATTAATTTTTTAGCATACATATCCCACTATTTGTATGGTGACACGTGTTTACCGCTTTGTGTACCGATCACACTGAAAAATCTCTTGAAAGGTTGGAAGATCGAGAAAAGGAGAGACATTAAACGGAGAAAGGCATGCCGTAAGGGCAAAATTGAAAATTCATTGTTTGGGCCATTTTGATTAGACTGATTTAATGTTGAGCTTTGTTGTAACCATTAAATAAAGTTACTAAGCCTATGATTTTTAATTCACATTCAAAGTTTTCAAGTTATTTTCATTAGTTTCTTTACAAAGATGTTTGCCCAGCAATAGGTATGGCAATTATCTCTGCCCAAAAGTGTAAGTAAGAAACATGGAGATGTGCAAACTGATTAAATTACACACCGAATTTGGGTAGATATCAAAGGGAAAACACTGATAGGCCAGTTGCAACACTGCGGTTTGCAACATGCTAACATATCTCCCTGGTTTATTAAATGATATAACACTTAGTCACACTCAAACAGAAAACATTACAGACACGACATTGTGATCAACAAGCCTGGAACATCACGATTGTTCAATAACCGGCATTATCAGGTCCCTGAGCCTGAGGTTCGCACCCACAGCACTCACAACAGCTCTGAAACAAGCCCCAGCAGGTCACAACATTAGACCTGGACCAATAACACCAAGATGATAATAACTTAGAAAAAACTTTAAAACAATAATAATATAAGCACACTGTCATAAAACCACTCTTATTCTAATTTTGCGTCGGACATAATTTTACTTGTAAATAAGAGCATGTTTGGTTATCTTCTTGGATCCAACTTTTTAAACTCAAAAACAATTTTTAAGTTTTAGACCTTAAAAACTTGTTTAGTATGACTGTTTTCAAAAACTGAATTCAAGACTAACTAAAAAATATAGTCGATTATCTAAAAACACAAAAAGTAAGAGCATGTTTGGTACTCTATTTGAATTCAACTTTTTAAACTAAAAAACAATATTCAAGTTTTAGGCTTTAAAAACTTGTTTGGTATGACAATTTTTAAAAACCGAACTCGAGACTAACTTAAAAGTATAGTCTATTATCAAAAAACATAAAAAGTAAGTTTGTAAACTTAAACTCACTCCTTTCTTTTCTTTCCCTCCTCCCCTCTCACTCCAAATTTATCTCTCTTTTATTCTTTTTCTCACCTCTTTATTTTTTTATTTTTTTTGTTTTTTTGTTTTTTACCTTTTTCATCTTTCCTTCAATCGGCTTTTTTCATTCTCTCGATTCTTTCTCACTCATTTTTTTATTTTTTTCGTCTCTTCTTCAATCTGCTCCCTTCATTCTCTTAGTTCTTTCTCTCACTCCTCTTCCTCTCTCTTCTTTCTCTTTCCTTCAATTATCTCTTACTCTCTTTCCTCTTTTCTACTATTTCTCCTTCTCCTGCAATCCCCTATTTTTAGATCTCTTTATCTAGTTTAAGTCGTAAGATTTAAAATTTTTAAATCACAAACCAATCAAGTTTTTTAGTCTTAAAGAAAATTGTTTTCAAGAAATGTTCTTAAAAAATGTTTTGAGAAATGATAAAAATTTTCAAATAGGATACCAAACAAACCCTAAGTTTTTACACTTAAACTTACTCATTTATTTTCTCTACATTCTCTCCTTTGACACGTGACTCAAATTTTTTTTTTTTTTTTTGCCACGTGACACAAATTATTATAATATTTTAAATGCATAAAAAATTATTTTTTTGTCACGTGACACATGACAGGTACATCAGCATGAATGTGGCAGCCATGTTAACTCTTAACGGACTAATGGATAAAAAAATATATAATGGATGCATTATATTGAAATAAAATAGTACTTGAGGTATGCAAAATGAAATGTTTTGAAGATGTTGTATGAGGTTGCAATAGATTTCAAACCTGAGGTGGTAAAATATAATTTACCCTTAAAACAATAATAATATAAGCACACAGACATAAACCACTCTTATCCTAATTTTGCGTCAAACATAATTTTACTCATAAATAAGAGTCTGTTTGGTACTCTTCTTGAATCCAACTTTTTAAACTCAAAAACAATTTTTAAGTTTTAGGCCTTAAAAACTTGTTTGGTATGACTATTTTAAAAAATTGAATTCAAGACTAACTCAAAAATATAGTCTATTCTCTCTCTCTATCTCTCCCCCTTCTTCTTTTTTTACCTCTTTTGTCTCTCCTCCAATCCGCTCACTTCATTCTCTTTGTTCTTTCTCTCACTCCTCTTCCTCCCTATCTTCTTTGATCCACACTTCTTTTTCTTTCCTCCAATCATCTCTTACTTTCTTTCCTCTTCTCTCCTCTTTCTTTCTCGACCCCCTCCTTTTAGATCTCTTTGTCCAGTTTAAGTTGTAAAATTTAAAAAATACCAAACAAATTTTTTAGTCTTAAAGAAAATTATTTTCAAGAAAAATTCTTAAGAAATGTTTTGAAAAATTATAAAAAATTTCAAATAAGATACAAAACAAGCCTAGCGAATTTTGAATTTTGCCAACTCACCACCATGTCAGCACTGCGCCACAGCATGATAGCGCTGCGCAGCAGAGTTCACATAAGCAACAAATGCCGCCCCGCCGTTTTCCTCCTTCCGGCCGTCCCTCTGTTTTTTTCATTCCTTTCTGATGATGTGATCTCTCTATCTTAATCAAAGAAGCACTGTGGTGGATATATATTCTACAGCTTCCTTTTCTGAAATGCTGTTGAGATTGTATTAGCTATATATAGCGGAGCCAACCGGTCCTGACCCAAGGTTTCAAGATCAGGTCCCTAAGGTTTACTGAGTTTTCATCGAGAATTTATTCTTAAGGACAAATATACCCTTAGAATTAACGGGAAAATGTGCTCATGCTTCACTGCAGGTGCTAAATGTATTATACACGACGTGCATGAATAATTTCCACACAAAGTAACCAAAAAGGTGGTCGAAACGGAATCGCATGCTCAAGAAGCATTACCCAGCAGCAGAAGCCATGACAAGAAACGCTTCACCTAGAAGAGTGTTCACCACGAAGTAAAGAACCTTCTCTTTTCATATTTTGATCTGTCAATGCTTGCGAAGACTACAAGCAAATGAATGATGTGGATCTGTCAATTCTTGCAAAGGTTAGGTGCTGTCGCCAACATATGCCATTCAAAATATAAGAGATTCTACAGCTGCAATTTCTAATAAAAATTACACTCAGTGATTTAATTTAATTCCATATGACTGGTACTGCTGAATGCATGAAAGTTGTGCATACACAAGAAGCACCAGAAAATCAAGGACGTATCAAAGAAAATAGAGTCACCTTCATGTGAGGCATGAGGAACACTTGTGTCGGCAGTTTTGGCTATACGAATAAACGATGTGCAAATTTGCAACCTTGCACACCGTGCACTACTTGTAGATGGATCCTGCTGAACAATAATATGATTTCAAAGATTCTCTAAATACAATGAATAATAAAACGAAATTGAACAATTGAAATGGACCTTAACAGCAAAAGGAAGCGAGTTCAGGAGCTCAAATAATTTATTAATGACAAAAATGAACCCATTGCATCCAAGTGGTGCCCAAGTACTTCCACACGGGCTGGCTCAGTCCAAAGAAAGCAGCTGCTGAAGCAAACCTTCAAGTTAAGAAACAAGTCATGTTAAGAAACTCAAAATATAAAAATTCTCCAGCTCATATAAAGAAATGTTTCAAAATAAACCTTCAAATATTCTGCATAGTTCAAGTTGAGCTTCAGAATGACCCCCGGCAATTTCATTTGATCCATCGAAAATAGTGCTTACAACATTTTCTAAGGCTGACTGCATGCTTTCCTACGTCCTGGAATTGCACAGAGGATGGAGAGTTATAAGAATCACCAAAGCAAGCAATACTGGAATGCTTGAAACTCAAAAGATAGCAAATTGAACTCTGAAAAGTGCTTGTGACCAAACCTGAGCAGGCATTGGAGAAAGCAGGAGGCTTTTGATGATTGTATCAATTCTTTCAGAAACTTAAGATCCAGCTATAAGAGGCTTGTATAAAGCGACCAACTTGATCAGTTCTAACGGCATTAAGATCATTCATCAGGGAAAGAAACCTTTGAAAAACGCAGGCCAAGGAAGGCCAGGTGAACTATTCTCAAAACTTCTAGTGTAAACCAGAACAAAGAGAAACTTCTATAAGATGCAAGACAGCATAAATGGTCAACATGAAAAGAAATGAGATAGATTTCAAGGTTACTTTAATGGATCCTCTACTCTAAATCACAATTACTAACAAAGTCGAGGAATGTACCCATCCATCCATGTCTCTGTACATGGATTTAATTATTTAACACAATCCTACCCCAGAGAAACTATACATGTCGTACAAAATTTTATACTAACTGAACTGAAGAAGCATGAGCTAATATACAGAAACAAAAATATCCAAGTTCTAAGAACTACTTACCAACTTTGAACGATACTGGCCAAAAGTCCCCTTGTCCTCATCATCGTCACTCAATAATTCCAATTGCCCTAAAGAAAATGCTGTTCCGTGAATTACTTTTTCTCTCTTGAGCATGTGTTGGAAAGATACATCCAGAATCGCACTACATATATCATCATTCAAAAAAATTAAGATTTTTCTCTTTTCAATATCGATCGGATCAGAACCATCTCCAGCTGAGTGAGCAACAGCCTTTGGCATTGACATCAAGTCTCTCATTAGTGCCTAAACATGCATGGAAGACGATTAAACGTGGTATGCAGCGTATGACATAGTCTCAATTATCCACACATTACAACAATAATTGGGAAATTATCTTCATACCAGCCAAAAGGTGAGAGATTGAAAATGAAGAGCTGGCTTAAAATGTTGGAAAAACCCCAGCATCTGAGAAAAAAGAATAAAATGAGTCATTCTATTTCAGTAACTAATCACTTGTTGACAGAACCAAATGAACAAGCAGAAAAGAGTTGTAAATAAAGAGGCAGCACAGCGCTATCACCAGCAATACAATGCAAGTTTGTGGAACCCAAAGACACCATACTTTCACATTGATAACGCTAAGAACAAACTATGAAGAAGAAATTATGAAGAACTCAAGAAAGCATTCTAAGAGAGAGAATGCAGAGAGAGAAACTGTATTATCATTATCTCCAACTATTACATCATACATCCTTATAAATACAATGACACATAACTGACTTCTAGAGTTCCCAATACAATTGTGACACCTGGCAATGTAAAACAATCCTAATCTTTTATCCTAACATTCCCCCTCAATTTTATGCTGGGCATTGGCTAGCATAAGATTGTGACAATGAGAACTAAACAATGGAAAACAGAGACCCTTTGTAAGAATATCAGCAAACTGTTCGGATGAGTTAACAAACTGCAACATAATGGTGCCTTGCTGCACTCTTTCCCTCACAAAATGAGTCTATTTCTATGTGTTTAGCTTTAGAATGGAGAATGGGATTGGTTGCTAAAGCCATGGCTGATATATTGTCACAATGAAGTAAAGGAGTTGTTGAAGGAGATAAAGATAGATCCTGGAGTAACTGCTGAATCCACACAACTTCAGCAGTGGTAGTTGCCATTGCGCGATATTTTGCTTCAGTTGAAGAACGACTAACTGTATGCTGTTTCTTGGAACTCCAGGAAATTGGATTATCACCTAAAAACACAACAAACCCAGTGGTCGACCGTCGATCATTGGGATCCCCAGCCCAATCAGCATCAGTGTAAGCTCTTATATCCAAATTACCAGGTTGGAAACACAAACCAAGATGCAGAGAACCTTTGAGATACCGCAGTATGCGTTTGACAGCAACAACATGACTGTCAAGAGGAGAATGCATAAACTGACATACCTGATTGACAGAATATGCTATATCAGGGCGAGTGAAAGTCAAATACTGTAATGCCCCGATGATACTTCTATAAAGACCGGGATCATGGAATGGAGGACTACCATGATTTAAGAGCTTTTGATTTGGATGACAGGGAGTGGTACATGGCTTACTGTCAAACATATGTACCTTATGCAGCAAGTCCCTGATATATTTGGACTGATGAACTAACAATCCCTGAGGTTGATACTCAATTTGCAGCCCAAGAAAGTAGTGGAGGACCCCTAAGTCCTTCATATCGAACTCCCTGGTTAATTGACTGATCACAGACTGAACATGTACATCATCATCACCACTGAGTATAATATCGTCAACATATAACAACAACACAACAAGGGAAGGACCGTCACGTTTTACATATAAGGAAGGATCGGCATAAGAGGATGTGAAGCCCAAACTGAGAAGGAAACTCGAGAACCTTGCATTCCAAGCACGAGGGGCTCTGATACCATGATAACGCTAAGAACAAACTATGAAGAAGAAATTATGAAGAAGAAATTATGAAGAACTCAAGAAAGCATTCTAAGAGAGAGAATGCAGAGAGAGAAACTGTATTATCATTATCTCCAACTATTACATCATACATCCTTATAAATACAATGACACATAACTGACTTCTAGAGTTCCCAATACAATTGTGACACCTGGCAATGTAAAACAATCCTAATATTTTATCCTAACACACATATGTATTCTGCAAACTCAATATCGCTTTCATCAATAACCCCAGTACCGGGGCTAGATCTGTACAAAAATTCTTTGGAGACATTCATCAATATTTGGAAGATGTTACTCATTGCAGAATCAAATTCAGGAGCAGAGGTATCTGTTTACTCCAACATGAAATTGGGGGGTGCGGGTGTGCCACTACTAGATGCTCGCAGACAGAGAGAGACTGAGTAAGAAAGAGACACTTGCCAACAGCTTCAAATCAACATTCACAAAAACATCAAAGTAGGATACCATACCCATGAACTATACCAGATTTAGCAAGATCAGGCAATGGAGCCCATTCAGAATATGCATTAACAGCATTTAAAGTAGCTGTTACTGTTGCTGCATGTTGCTTTGCAAGGTCGAATTGTAGTTATCCTGCTTGCCTCTCTAGTAACTGCACATTTTAATTCGTTAGGACAAACCATTGTATGCAACTTCTTTTAAAATTTAATAAGCAAGACATACAGTGTATAATACAGGCAAAATATCAGGTAAACATTGGGTCAGCCCACGCAGCAATAGCCTTCTCCAATCTCCTGTACTAACAGTTAAGAATCAGGGTAAGGCCGCATGCAGCAATCTAAATCTAGAGAACAAGCATTGCATGCACGCACACACACACAGAGTCCACTCAATTCACAGGCAAGAGGAAAAGAGTGCACAAGACACAATTATGGTTAAATCTTCCAAATCTTCATTGTGAACAGTAATATCTTCAGGACACCACCTTATCGTCATGGAGACTACTCAGCCTAATATTAAAAAGGAGTAGGTGATTACCAAAACCATGTTTTAAATGAAATACAGAGAGAACATGCAAGGAGGAAAAATATTTACTTGAATAGGACCATCGTAGGATAATGAAACCAGAGTTGGAAACAGTTATTGCCATAGATTTAGAAGAAAACTAACGAATGAGGCTTGAAAACTTTGAGTTTTAACGATAAGGACAAAATAAATGGTAAAATGAACAATACCATGATTGACTTTTTAGTGTAAAAATGTGGTTTTTCGTTAAAGTAAACAGTACCGGGAACTTTTGTTAAAGTTCCCTGGATTTAGTTCTTCCCTTCTAACCATCTGTAACAGATTAAGTGAGTGTTACAATGGAAAACTAACCCTTGACAGTTTAAATAGTCAAGAGAAATGCAGTGGAAAGAAAGAACGAACCCACTGTCTGTGTCTGGAGGGCGGAGAGAGTGAGATGATGATCGAGGGTTTTCTGCAACGGAAAGAAAGAACCCACTGTCTCTGTCTGGAGGGGGGAGAGAGAGAGAGAGAGCTATGAAATTTTTTAGTGACAGTTTTAGAGAGTGCTCAGTGATGTGTTTTGTGGCGGTTTTGTTCTCTCAATTTTTTTAAGAGAAGTGTTATTGGCACTTCAAAAATCTCATTTTACCCTCCTCATAAGTATATATTTTTTTCATAATATAGAAAGTTTGGAGTGTAGAATGAGATTTTTAGAGTGTTAATAACAATTCTTTTTTTTTTTTAATTCTTTTTCTATTTTCCCCTTCTTTACTAAGTTTAGCAGTTGCGGATTAAGTCAGTTGAAAAACAATTTGAGTCTGAGTTCTTTTATATTTTTGTTTGTATTCCATTTTCCGCAATGAATGCAACCGTAGTGAGTTAGGTTAGACGAGTTATGCCAATTTGTCCATCCTCTTAAATTAAGTTCGAACCCTATTTTTATAAATTAGAGAATCTTAAAATGTGATTGGTTAAGAAAAATGGAAGCGAGACATTCCATTTTGTTTATTTATTTTTCCTTTTTGGGTTTGGGGTTTCTTAGGACGTGTCATCTAAGAAAAAAAATAAATAAAACGTCTTCGTTGGAAAGATAATTAGCCAGATTTTATACCATAATTGTCCATAAATTGTACCATTTCTCTCTTTTTCTTTCAGTCTTTGTCAATTAAAAAATTATTATTTAGGGTCAACATTCTTTTTAAATTTTTAGGGCAAAGAATTTGTTCTTTCTTTATTTCTACTTTGCCTTTATGTGGTTGCATTAATGGAGGGGTGATTTCGAGAATTGCAATTTCTTCATACGTATTTTACTTTTTACACACTTGTTAATTTCTTTATATTTGATATCATTTATTTTATTTAACGATCAAAATTAAAAGGGATAAGTGAAGAATAAAAAGAGTTGTGCATAACACCACTCAATTTCAAAATTTCATTTGACCTTCTGAATCAACTCTTGGATTGGTTAGATAAAACTCGAGTTGACAAGCGAGTGCTTACCGACATCTCATTTGATGAACAAAACTTGACGAAGAAGTTTGATGTATATAAAATTGGAGAAAAAAATAATAATCAAGATGAAGATATACATAATAGAGGCAATTTCTCTCACCAATCCACCATCCAACAAATTGAAAAATGAACAAACAAACAAAAACAAGACGATATCTCGTAAATATTGGGAAAGAAAAAGAAGGTAATTGGGATTATAAATTTTTTTTTTTTTAAAAAAATTGTATTTACCCCTGCATTTCTAATGAAACAATTACACTGTGCTAGAAGAAGCTGGGGCTGATAAACTCACTCCGGCACCAAATCCAAACTCCGAAACTCAGGATTGTAAAGAGGCATCCAACATTTCGTGATTACGTTCCCGAACCTCGGGAGTTCGTAATTACGTTCCCATCGTATGAACTCGCGTTCAAGCCACACTTCTCTTTCCTCTAACACGAGCATCGTGATGTTTCTCTCTATGGTTTCCTGTAAAGGATTTTGAAGTTTCTCGCCCATCGTGTCCAGTATGTTTCTTCCGTCTTGGACCACCGGCAGAAGCAGGGTCGACCAACGGACCTGACCAAGCTTGCAGTGACTCTTTAGGGTAACTGAATGAGGTTGTGCTGAAAGGAACGTCAGGAGGAACAAGGGAGGGATCAAAATGATGTGAAGATCCCAAAGGGTAGCCAACTGCCCCATCCTGGTGCGGTGGAGGAAACTTTTCACTTTTGCTCTTTGCATTTGCATGCGTAATTAGGCGCCTTCTCTGTTTCAGAAGAAAACTGACGTGTTAACATACTTATAAATCGAAACCTGAATCAAATAACTAATGCCAAAGTCGGCCAAATGGTCATTTCATGTGTATGCATATGGACGTCAAGTGCACTAAATCGAAACTCATTTACGTCTGCAAAACCACACAGGTTAATCTCATTCACATCTCAGCAGTAATCTTTAGATAAAGCTAGACCACTTCTTTTTCATTTATCATTTTGTAATGGATATGTAATCTACAAGCATACGCATGTGATTGGCTAGCGAAAAGAAGGATGTTTACGTAAATGGAACTGTCAAAGTTAAAGAGGACACAATAATTGATAGACGCAACTTATTAGACATACATCAATATTGGACTGAAGCTCGGCATTGGCTTCTGGAGCTGGCATACCCCTAGGACCCCGTTCCCGTGTGCGTGTTTTCTTTGGACCATCAGCCTGGGCTCTCCCAGCAGCTCGTAGTCTGCACAACCACCAATATTATGCTTGTCAGCAGACTTCACACATTAATAAAGATAGGAGCATTTATGAAATTTTCACTTATTGTGGTTGAGTATCCAAACATAGCACTATCTCACAAATATGTCATCAGGACCAGGAATATACCAAAAACAAGTCTTTTGCCAAAATAATATACCAAGACGAACAGCACTAACAAATTAGCTACGAACATTTCGAGGTAGCAGGAATGCATGTTTGCGCTCGAGTTGCAACAGAGAGAGAAAGAGTGCAGGGGAGCGAGAGAGGTCCCAGGGAAATTTTACATAGAAATAGAAAGGAAAACCAGAAAATGAATAACTTTAAACAAAAGAGGTGTCTTACTGACATATTTACAATTTTGTCCAAAGCTCTATTTAATAAACAGATAAACTAATAAAACCCTTACGGAGTATGCATATGATCGCACGACTTTATTATACTCGTATCCTCAAAGGTCAAGGGCCTAAGGCTCTAACAACATGCATGATTTATTCTAGAAAAGCAGTTCATTAACAGCAAGATATCAGAAGTTGATAGAACAAAATGTCAACGAGACCATACCTA
The DNA here is from genome assembly GCF_963583255.1 of Pyrus communis. Taxonomy (NCBI): domain Eukaryota; kingdom Viridiplantae; phylum Streptophyta; class Magnoliopsida; order Rosales; family Rosaceae; genus Pyrus; species Pyrus communis. The sequence goes on along the minus strand of NC_084811.1, from coordinate 1,861,482 downwards.
CGAGCTTCATCGTCCCGGCGTTTGGCGTCAATTTCTTTGGTTGGGGGATACTTTGGGAGGCTAGAAGGTTCACAAGCATAAGGCTCTGATAGAAAAAACTGCAAATGAGGAAAGAAAGAGCAAAACAGAGGATGTAAGCCATTTATCGAAAGGAATTATAAGAACTGCAGATATCCATCAACTAGTACACACATGATTGTCATCGATGCGGTCATGGATCCACATATAGACCCAATTAGCATAACTATAGTCTAAACACTAAGGTGATGGTTAGGGTCCACACTATGAGATATCACTTGCACACCAATTCTAGACAGGCGACAGTCTGATTAGTCTCATTAACCACTCCACACTCCAAAATCCAAAAATAAAATAAGGGGAAGGGATGCAGAAAGTAAACCATCAGTTTGTTGAATCTAAAATCCGACAAGTCTACTGTCAAGAAACCAAGATGTGTCCTGATTGATTATGTTGGTAGAGAGAAGTAGAATACATAGAAAGTAACCATACAGTATCAAGATCTTGAAATTAGAAAACAAGGTCATAGTGTAAGAACTCACCCCACTGCACAATGCAGCTGTGGCTGTCTGACGTTCTGCTGGATCGATTGCAAGAAGAGTTTCAATAAGGGGCAATGATGATGGGGGAAAATCTTTGAATGTCTCTCTTATGCATCTTCTGTAAGGCTCCCGAGGCCTAAATAGAGTTGCATTAGGCAACTTTGCCTTCCTCCAGTATTCATCCGAAGGTGAACCACATAGTTTGTATATCTTATGTAGTTGCTCCACCTACGTGAGCAGTAAAAATGTGAGATTTACAGTTGCGAGAAACCCAAAAACATCCTCAAATATGTTATCATCTCAGAATTTTAAATTAAAAAACAATGAAAAGGGGATGGAAAAGGTTGAAACTTCAAACATATACTTTAACCAACAGAAACTCAATCTTATGAAAGTAACTAGAAAGATGTGCGCATTGAACATTCCGGCGCAATAACTATTATTACCGGGCGATGTTTTCCAATTTAAAATTAACTTTTAAATGCCTTCCCGCTCATTTTAGCCTGTTACTAAGAAAGGACCTAAGGAAATCAAAATGAGAGTCAACAAGTTACCTCAGTACGACCAGGCATGATAGGCTTCCCAGCTAGTAACTCTGCTAAAATGCAACCTGCACTCCAGAGGTCCACACCCACACCATAATCAGTAGCCCCAAGAAGAAGCTCGGGAGGTCGATACCATAGAGTAACCACCCGACTAGTCATGGGATGCTTGCGGTTTGGATCAAAAAAAGAAGCCAACCCAAAGTCGGCAATTTTAAGAACTCCTCCATTGTCAATCAAAAGATTTGATCCTTTAATGTCACGGTGAAGCACACCACGGTTGTGACAGTGCTCAAGTCCAGATAGTAGTTGATGCATGTAACATTTTACCTGAACCATGAGATGCATCAAATTTCGAAACATTGGAGAATTTACTATAAACCATCTACATGTTTAAATAAGTGGTCAAAGGATTTCAAAGTTTAGCGAAATATTGGCTAACCTGAGATTCTGTGAATTTAATTTCTGGGCTTGCGGCAAGTCCAGCTAGATCATGCTCCATGTATTCAAACACCAGGTACAAACTACATGACATCCTCGACGTAACCAGACCCTCCAACTTTACAACATTGGTATGATCCAGTCTCCGCAAAATAAGAATTTCTCTAGCCATAAATCTCACACTCTCAGGTTCCAAATTGTCAAATCTAACTTTCTTTAGGGCAACAATTTTCCCCGTCAACATATCTTTAGCCTTGTACACATTACTATACGTTCCGGACCCAATCTAACATTAGGGAAAAGAAAATGAAAGGGATCAATATTATGCACAAAAAGAGTACATAAACTAAGAGTTTAACATTACGGTAAAAATATACACGAAAAAAGACGTGACCCAAAATTATGTGATAGGCATTGTTCAATTAATTGCAAACTTGTTTACGGCCACCTAATTTGTGATAGGCATTCCCAATAGGAATATTATGAAGAATGCATCTCAAATGATCTGACTTATCACATTTTCCCTTCAGTTCATAACAACGACCATAATTATGCTAAATTCGGCAAAACCATCTTTATCACATAATTTTAGGAAAGGAAGCAAGAATCACAACATCAACTTCTCCATAAAAAGAAGAATGAAAACTTACCTTATCAATTTTCTCAAACGTGTCTGCTTTCCGTGGAGTCCACCCATTGATCGCCTCCCCACACGCCTCAGTGAGCCAGGGTGGCCAGCCTGCAGCCACCTGGGCGCCACGCGATTGCTTTGGTACACTACCTGACCTCGGGTTGGGCTTCGATCGCCTTCTCTCCCCCCTCGGCGGTTTCTCACCTCCATGTCCATTTTCCTCCTTCTTACCCTCACCCCCACCAACATGAACCTCGGCGTTTTCACCATCTACCTTCTGCACCACAACATCATCTACCTTCCTAGCAGATTCTACACTCAAATCTCTCCTCTGCCCCTTTGGCTGAGAATCGACTCCCGAAGACCCTTCTCTGCTAAACACACAGCCCATTCTTGAATCTAAGCTTCATCTCAACATGGTCAATGAAAAAAGCTCTTCCTTTACAATTTAATCACTACAAAATCAACCAATTTGCCAGCACACATGGTCAAATTAAAAATTACCCACCAAAAATCTACAACATAAACACTCAACAACCACAAACAACTACCAAATATCAAATTTTTCCACTAAAACACATACGATTAACATAACCCAGTAATCGAATCACCATAAAAACAAAAGAAACCAACAAAAAGGCAGCTAAAATTCACAATTTTGGAACTAGGTTTCTTCAAGATACACTAATAACTCAAAAAATATTGATCTGGGTATTGAGAGAGCAAGTAAAAGAAAGAGATTTTCCCGAGAAAGTGACAGATTTGTCCTAAAGAAAGAAAGTGAGATTGGATAAAAGGAAGTGCTGTATATATATTTATGTGTGTGTATATGTATATATATATATAGAGAGAGAGAGAGAGAGAGAGAGAGTTAAAAAAAACTTACTGTGAATTGAGTTGAATCTGTGATTGGTAAGATTGGTTAAGGTGATGTTTTGTTTTGGAATGGAGTATGGCGTCCTTTCTGCGTGGCTCGGACAAGAGGACGAATAAAAGGAGCAGCAGCAGCAGCAGATCTCACTATTTTTCGTTCAAGTCAAAGCCGACAACTCCCTTTCTAATCTACTACCCCCCACTCTCTCTCTCCAAACAAATAAAGCAAGGAATCGATTTATATTACTAATTTTCTGGGCAAATAGATTATTATTATTTTATATTTATATGTTTTGCGTGTAGAGTTTAATATTTTTTTTTTATAAAAAAAAAAAAAAAAAAAAAAAAAAAAACTGATTAAATTGAGTACAAATTTCGAAAAAGAAAACATAAGGGGAGTCTAATTTTTTTTTTTTTTTTTAAAACATAATATCTTATCTTGTACGAATTTTGATGTTTAACTTAATTGATCAGTTATTTTACAAAGTCTTTAAAGTTAGCTCAAACGATGAGAAAATACATCGAAATTAAGTTAAAACATTGATCGTTTTCAATGTAAAAAAAAATGTTTACTTTTCTTAAGATACATTAAGTTCTTGAGATTGATTACTCTCCCAAACAATTTTGAAGGAGATTTCATTTTCATTTTTTACTTATTTTCATATAGGCAAGGTCAACATATTAATTTGCATATTACACGTATTTAGAAGACCCTTCTCAAAAACCAATGGTACATCTGGACTCTGCAAAATGCAAAGTATCCCAAGTTTTCTAAAAGGCGACGTAATTTGAGTAAATTACACTGTACCCTCAAGTCTGAAAAAAGTCGAAAAGAAAAAAGACTTCTTATGCAAATGCAAAGTGAAAAAAAAAAGTTGAGACTTCGTGTTTTACAACCAAAGAACAAATCAAAATTGCAAATTGACATTGCAACAATTCTCATTGACCAACTTCATGCAACATTTTTGTCCATAAGAAATTAGAGGTTACAGAACTGCAGAAGCAGCTTCAAATGAGCACAGATAAATAAAAACAACATACCCAGATTTTACATATAGAAAAGCTGTCACTGATTGCCTAAAAGTTGAACAAAATTTGCCGAGTCGTTCGCTACAATTTTTCCCAAACTCATCAATCCTTGCTCTTCTTCTTCTTCTTCTTCTCTTTCTTCTCGCTTGGCACCTCCGTTTCTTCTTCCTCAGCATGCTTTCTTTTCCTCTTCTTCTTCTCTCCCGCATCTTTATTTTCAACCACAGCAACTACTTCAGCATCCTCAGCCGAATGCTTCTTCTTCTTCTTCTTTTCCTTCTTTGCAGGCTCCTCAACTTCTGGTTCCACATTGGCATTTCCGTCAGGCATGTCCACGTCATCAGCCTTCTTCTTCTTTTTCTTCTTCTCTTTCTTATCTTCAGTAACGGGAACCTCGGCAGCTGGTTTCTCGGTATTAGGTGTCATTTTCCCAAGAACCGCATCTGCTGCAGGATTATATGCCTACAATGAACAAAAAAGGGTTTATAATAATCAACTGACACTGAAATAAACATCCACGAGAAAAATATAAAATATCAGACCTTGGCAGCAGTTATCAATCCTGCGGCTCCCTTCTTGCGATCCTTGTCATAGACTTCAATCTTTGGTTTGCCTTTAGCCGACCCAGCAGAGTGACCCAATTCTCTGCCTTCAAGATTCCTTAACCGTGCTTCAAGCTGCACAGATGTTTCTTTATAAGCTGGAGCGTTCAAAATGTTAAAAGGAAATAATGAGAAGCAAGAGATACCTTTTGATAATTTTCCACTCCCATTGAGTTATCTTGACTGTCTCCAAGAGCATCAACTCGAATTGCCAATGCAGCTTTACTAGCAAGTGACCGAGAAATTTTACCCTTCAGCTTTGGCGCTGCTTTACCAATCAAGGATGCATGGTAGATAAGTCCATATTTTGGTGTTGCATGCTTAGTCTTCAGTGCTCTGAAAAGGGCCTTTTCAGCTCCAAGAATCTGAACTGTGCTCCCAGGCTGCTTTGCAAGGTTCAACAAGCTACCACCATGAGAAATGAGGCGAGCACCGACGAGCTCTCCTACAAGAGCAGTCAAATTTGGTGCAATGGTGTTCATCCTATTTTTCAAATAGTCATATAGCTGAGCTCTGTACTCAGAGAGAGAAAGGACTTGGTCACAGAGTTCTTTGATATTCATCAAATCAAGCTCGCTAACTTCTGTTCCCATGGATATCATTGCCGCATCCTTCAATTCAGTTTCAACCTCCTCTGGCAATATCTGTTATATTTGGACCAAGAACAATGAGATCCATTATCAGCATCACCATTTGTTGCCTTATATCAGATATAATAAGATTACTACCGTTAAATATGTTATTATAATGAATATAATGGGTTTACTACCAAGAAATAGTATGATGATAAAATAAGGCACCCTTCAGGCATAATGAGCAGTCATCTATAGTAACTGGATCATAAAGAATATTCAATCATACATATAAGGTCCATATAATGGAAATGCATAAATCACCAAATCTTACCGCGGAGAAATCAAGCTTTGCAGCATTAGAACGGTAGCCCATCAGCTTCACTACCTTGGCATAATGGATGTTGTCCTGTACAATCTTAGCAAGCTCTGGAAAATGCCAACCATACCATTCTCGAACCCTCATTGCATATGTATTTAACTCTTTATCAAGATCATCAAGCAAACCAATGGCTTGAATCACCATTGTATCAACCTGAAACAGTAACTTATATTAGGGCTACGGTACATTGATGAACCACAATATGGAGTCCTGAAACAATAATCACAGCTAGCAAACCTATTGTACTTTCAGTCAGCTTGGAGACCAGAAACATTCATTTACAGTATAGAAAACTGACTGAACATCATTTCCGGTAACTTAACTTTCATTTTACTGAGTTCAGTATCAGTCCTTTACCAACACCAAGTAAGAAAAACCAACAAACTGATCATATGTTTTCTTGCTGATCTACAAGAAGCATGCAGAAGAGTAAAATAAACATTGCAGGCAACAAAGAGAAGCAGAACTAAATGCGTTCTCTTTTGGCCTTTTCCTTTTTTTTTCTAGTAGAAAATGAAAGCAGGTAATGGAAACACAGAGCCACATGCATTACAACGCATTGGTAGTACATATTTGAATGACCAAATAATCCTTTCCTTGCAAGGAAGGAATACATTAGACTGAAAGAACTTAAATTATGTAATATAACGGTATTACGACAAAACAATGCACCACCCAATACCGTTATTCCTTTCTGAAGAGAAAAAAAATGTAATCATAGCCACACACCTTATCAGCACTGAACTTGAGCTTGAATCGAGATAAGCTGTGAGATAAACCCAAGCTCATTGGTGCCAAATCTTGAACTTGTAGACCGGCTATGAGCTCAGTCAACTGAGCTCTTACACCTCTCATCAACTCCATCACAGCATTGTTGTGAACACAGTCTATTTTCTGCAAGAAATTAAATGCTCAACTTAAATAATATGAAGCATCAAAGCATCAGATTACTACAGACCCAAGACTACAAAAAATTCCAACTTTCATCAAAACAGAACAGGAGCATACCAGTTTTTCCTTAATGATATTTCCAAGCTTAGAATCGGAAACAGCCAGCGTCTCACCACTGCAGTGCGCTTTCAAAAATTTGCGCAGACCTTTGCTGGGTTTACTGTCAATCAGCAGGGTTGCCGCTTCCAAAGCTTCTGACGTATTCTCAAACTTGGAGAAAGCTTTCAGTTTCACAACCTAAACCACCACCATATACGGATTAAATACATAACAAACAAAATGCTCAAATCAAGCAGATAAATGAGAAAAATCATTTTAAACAAGAAGAAAATCAATCTGGAAGTAAAAAATGCACGGTGCCATATCATGTGTAACAGCAATCAACAAGGATGTGATTTCGGTATAAATTAAAATGCATATACATATTAGATAGACAGACTCATAGATACCTGTCTAGCTTTATCTGCACTTGCAAAATCCTTCCATAAGTCCTGCAATACCAATTAATATGGGAAATGCAATCAGACCCAACACTAAAAATAAATAACAGAAACACCGATGTAAACCCGAACTCAAAAATTAGATTTTTTTTTTTTTTGCGTTTTGCTTCATTCTTCTCAAAAACAAGACAGATAACACATACATAAACACACATTTACGCCCGCAATTACCTCAACTTTGGAGAGCTTCCCTTCATCCAACACTTTAAACAAGGCGAAACCCGCTGGAGTTTCGAACAGCACGAGCATTTTTCCGACTCCTCAAAACACACCTACACCGAAATATACAAAAACCAAAATCATCCGTCAGATCAATCACTTCTTATAATCTCACACCAACTCCAATAGCAGTGAAAAAGAAAAACCCACAAAAATTTCCTATCAATACACCCAAAAATGCAACAACCCCAAAATCCTTATGCAAAACCCACATCACTGATAAATTTTCAAACTTCAAAATCCATACTTTTGACAAGAACAAACCAACCACCCACCAATATCTACATGCATATATGTGTTTGTTGTGCGTGTGTAGATAGAGGGAGGAGAGAGAGAGAGAGATAGAGAGAGAGAGAGTAAAATCGTAAAGTCATACCTTTTCCTGTGTTGAGCTGCGTCGGAGAGAGGAAGCAGGGGAGGGAGGAAGCAGAGAAGTGAGGGTCTAGGGTTTAAAAGGAGACGAGTTGGGTAGAGAAAAGTTGTATATTTATACAGTGGTTTCTATCTGATGACTGACAAAGATGCGCGAGGTGTTTGCGAGAGACACCTGTCGCCGACAGGGGTACTTTGGGGTTTCCAGTATCTTTTGTGGGCATTTTTGTCCAAATATTTGAAAAGAAGTGCGGCACTTGGTCACGTGGCAAGCATACAAGGCAGGTGCAGAACTGTTTCCCGTAGTTACATAACACTTGATACATTAGGGTTTTAAGGGGTTTTAACACCGGTGCTCCTTCTTGTGGGGTTGAAATTGGATTGAAAATTTTGGGCCGGCCTTTGAAAGGAGAAATTCTAATATCTGAAGGCCGCAGAGCGTATCGCACGTTATTGTAGCATTCTGAATAACACAAAGATACATGTACATATTACATTAAATTAGTGGCTTCATACCTCGACAAAGTAATAAACTCATTCTATGTAAGTCTCTTTACTGTTTTTTTAGTTGTACTCACACATATGTTGTGCTTTCAACTAGACAAACACATGGTTTGTTCATCTAACTGGAGAATTTATCTTATGATCGAAACTTTTGGGCTACATGTTTTTTCCCTTAATACCAGAATATATTTACACTTAAGGGGTCAGAGAATAAATTGTTATCAAACTCATCATCTACGAGTTTCGAACTTATTACCTCTTACTCACAAGTGATTAGAAATATATATAAACTATAAGTGGCGCCCATGTTGGTTTTTAGTTTTAGTTTTGCATCTCATCCTATGTATCCACTTCGTTTTTCCTCTTTTTGATCTCTCACATAAACAAAAATGGTTATCAAACGGGCTATAATTCATTTGAGAAAAAGTGGGCGTGGAGCATGACTAATGTTGTCTGTTCTTCCATTTGCATTGAGTATTTGTATACTGCAGTTTCGTTGAATTAGGATGAGAACACATTACTATGATACTATCCAGACATGTAAACAAATAAACTGCAACATTCCCTTTAGATTATATCTACGATGCATGGACACGGATCCGGAAATACGTCAAATTAACAAGAAGAATTGATGTTTGACCACAAGAGAAATACAAGAATTGTTGTTTGACCACAAGAGAAATACGACACGGCACGGGAGTACGGCACCGGTGACTTGAGAGGATACCACCGTTTCCATGCATTCATGGGATTATATCAAGCTAGTTGTCTAACAACTTCTGCCAGTAAATATATCGCGTTCATATATTTGAAAAATCAGAATCAATGTCTCAACCCTGATTAAGCTCAAAGAATAGGGAATCAAACTTACACATCCAGAAATCCTAAAAAAAATACGACTCGTTTATTCTAATCTTTGCAGAAGCATCAACGGCTTCTGGGTTTCATAAACTGCTGCATTCCCCACAAGGTAAACTATTCAAATCTATTAGAACTTCTGTATTATGTATATTTGGAATATATGAAGCTTACCAAGCTCTCAACGTTCTTTTGGCATGTCGTCTCTATTAGCATCCTTCTTCATCTCGGGTAACACCCTCTCCTGGCCGGGACTTGCCATTTTTCTTGCTGGTGGAGCTGAACAAACTGGCACAACTGATCTAATTCGCACAGCCGGTGCCATGAAGCTAGGTCGCAGTCCTCCCAGTTGCATTCTTTCAGGCAATTGTGTAGCTGAAGATGAAGGGATCCCGGTTCTCATTCTTGGTGGAGCGGGATTCCTGCTTGGAAAATTTTGTGGTCTAGACCCCGGAGAAGAAGAGGGCCTTACAGTTCTGATTATTACAGGTTTTGCAGCAGATGGCGGTCTTAGAATTCTAGCACTACTTACTCTCGGAGAATTTTGGGGTCTCAAATTGGGCCTACAAGAGTCGAAACCACGAGGATTCTGTAACCTAAAGTCAACTGGCCTAAAACTTGGATCCATGATTCTAGGGTGAGCATGTCCAGATTGCCCAGTTGGGTTGTTGCATTCCAGCTGAAGGTTTCCAATTTTGCTTTCCAACTCTCCTAGGTTCTGTTTCTCAAGCTGAACTTGTTCCTGGACTCTTACTTCAGTGCCGCTGTTTCCAGGACTAAAGGGATCTGAAACTACGGAAGGAGAGTACCCGGGTGATTCTTCTGGCTTTTCTTCCTGTATCTCTCGAATAGTCACCGTGGACTTGCCCCTGATTGGCGGGTTAGGAACCAAATGGTTTGAGAAGCAAAATGATGGGCCTGAGGTAGCAATTGTAATTCTGGGTCCTGCTGAGGTCGGCTCTTGCTCTCTTGCTGGAAAGTATAGACAGTGATTTGGGCGAAGCACAGATTGCATAAATGGATATATCTGAGGAATAGATGGAGTAACTGGTGAAACAGGAAGTGCCAGCAGGTGATTTTGTTGCTGTAATAATTGCTCTTGCTGCCATAATTCGTACATTGCTATTTCAGGGGAATAATTAGAATAACCCCAGTTATGGAATTGCAAAGGATATAAGCTTGGTGGTGGCAGAGTGGATTTCTGGAAGATGGGAATGTATGTTTGCTGTCCATGTCGGCGATCATTTTGAGTATTAATAGACTCAGATGGCCGCAAACTTCCAAGAATACGACCAATAATGACTTGTTCCTGTTCTTCATTGCCTCTAGGCTCCACCGAGGAAGAAGATGAGTCACGTTGAGCCACTGCATGGACAACATACAATTTACATGTATAGGACTTGTCTTCGATGGAATACATATTTGGGAAATTTCATTGATTGAGTTGGTAAGCAGCCAAAAGAAGGAAATAAAAATGCATGCAATCTTTCAAGGGAAACCACAAAATGCTTTTTTGCTAGCGTGCATTTAGAAGAAAGAGAAAAAAAGGAAGATAACGGGAAAATGCATACATCTTTTCAGGGCTGCCCAAGCAGCCATTGCAGCATTTTTCTGAGCTTGTTTCTTTGTCCTAGCCGGTTGCCCCGTAAAGCTCATTCCTGCTAGCTCAACTGTACATGAGAACACAGGCACATGGCCTGGTCCAGATCGAACAGTTGTATAAACAGGAAGGTTCAACCCAGCTCTGTGCGCAGTCTCTTGAAGCAAGTTCTTGTAAACCCCTGTTTCATCCTGTGCAGCACAACACACAATATAATTATTCAACAACTATTTTCTGTGGCAGTTTGCATTAAGTTAGGGATGAAAAAAGGAAAATTCTGGACAGTAAAAGTAAACAATATATTAAGAAGGTATCAAAGAGTCATTCCATTTAAATATAGAGTCCATCAAGAGGAGGAAGCAAATGCTAGTTAGTTTTAACCGGTTTTCTTATTTTCCTTCCTGGTTTTCTGTAAAACTAAATTCTTAGAAACCTTAATCCATCTGTCACAAATAAACTCCCGCTAATGCAAGGTCTAAGGATGATTCAACACGCACAGCCATACCCCTCTTTCGGGAGAGGATTTTTCTGCAATTCGAATTTGTTACCATCTGGTAGCTCAAGGCAAACTGTACTGTTATGCCAAGATGCACCCTCATCAATTCTCAGGGTAGTTTCCAGGAAAAAAGAATACAGTAAAGTCTTGGAACATTTTTCCCTTAACAGTTCAATGTTATGATTTTAGTTTTGTCTCTGGCAGTGGAGGAATCTGCACTCATTGACTATTGGATCACACGTATAAACCACAACAGACATATGGTAATTAGTATTAAAAAATTAATCGTTACTCCAACAAACAAAATAGAATCACAAACATATCCACCCGAAACTAACAAATTTTGAGCACATAAAGAAACTGTTGTTACCAAAGTAAAAGAAGTAAAGCACTATAAGATGCTACTAACCAATACTCTTGCAGCCAGTGCTCTGGAAGGGCCTCTTGTTGCGAGTGTGTTCAATGCTACCTCCGCCGCAGCATGCTCGGCCTGTCTAAGAGTAGGGCAGAATGTAGGACTTTCAAAAGTATCTCCGTTGAAGTTGACAGTTACTTTGAATCGAGGAGCATGATCTGGTCCTTCCCGAATGCATGAATAAGATGGCAAATTGAAGCAACTTCTCTGTGCCAACTCCTGCAATTGGTTCTTATACATACCTGTGTATACATGTAACATTTTAGGCAACAATTATAAACGTGTTCTGATTTCAACGACTGACAGATAGAGATTTCAAATTTCAAACTATACAAAAACTGTCCACATACCAGGAAAAGCAAGCCATACCCAAAAACAAAAACATCCCAATTAAAAATACCACAGAATAATGCGGAATTCATGTCTTTCTTAAAACCATATTCCATAGCCATAGTTTGTGATTTTAACTATTTTATGCAAAGGCTTAGAGCTGTAACCTTGTGGCACAGCAAGACCATGGAAAAACGCAAATTCACGAACGAACACACACCTTTCACGCAAACTAAAGCCAAACAAGCAGTTGTTTGTGGGCATTCATAGTTAGACCAGCGTCCGGAAAAGAACTCGTCCGGTTTCTCTATAAGCTTCCTCTTTCCAAACACTATAAGAAGTCAATTCTGAATTCCACTTTCAGCTTGCATTTTGCATCTTCAAAATACAAAATGAACCAAGCAGCTAACCAGTTTCCATTTTTCATTGATCGTCAAATTAATGGAAATTCTCAATTTTTACCAAAAAATTAACTTAAAAGTATCCCAAGAAACCCTTTTTTCACAAAAATTAGGTCTTTCCCTTCTAAAGCTTTCTCAGCAGACAATTATATCCAAATCACGAAATATACATTGAGCTAAATTAGCTCAGAAATTAAAAATTCGGAACACAGAAAGGAGTATTTTTTCCATCCCTGTTTTCCAATTTTTTTCAGCAACCAAACGGAGCTAACCCAATAACGATATCCAAACCCCACATCAATCCCAAACCCAATTAATACCCAAGTAATCAGAAAATAATCACAATAACTCCAATTGAAAATCAAATGAGCTCAAAAATAAACAATAACCAGCTCGGAAAACTCGAAATATATCGAAACAAATGCGAAAATTGATCAGGGTAAGAGCCAAAAGAGGAAGAAAACCACTCACCTTCGCGGCCGAATCCAATTTTCCCAGAGTTTTCCCCGAGAAGGTGACGGAATAAAAGGGTGAGCAAGAAAGTGAGATACAATGCAATACAACACTGGCGGTATGGTAAAGTGAGGGACTTTTGTTTTGGATTTTTATTTTTTTTCTCACTACGTTATGTGATTTTCTCTCTCTACTTTCTCTCTCATCATCTGCTGACGGAAGGAGCTACAGAGGCGCTGTAGAGAGAGAGAGAGAGAGAGAGAGAGAGAGAGAGAGAGAGAGCGAACAGCGACGCTTCTACAGTTTTGAGCTCTGTCATTTTTAACGCCGGAGAAGGACGACATCCGACGCGTCGCCGTTTTGTTGGTTACGGTGTCTAGCTCTGCCTACTTGGATAAGCAATTTTTGGGTGTAACCGACATGTGTTACAGTTTCTTTCAAAATATAACGTGTATTCAAGAAGTAGTTTGATAATTATTTCATTTTCAATCAGATTTTTTATGAAAACTGAAAATTGGAATCGCATCCGGTAATTATTTTTAGTTTTTATACAAAAAATAACCATTCAAGGCCAAATTTAAAAAACGTAGTAGTAGCAGGTGGTCCTTTATCATAATGATAGAAAGGTGTTTTGCTCTTGCATGATAGCATGAGTTCAAAATCCGTCAGTGACTAATCTAACATTTAATATTTAACTACTCCACTATCATTTCGATCAACAAAAAAAAAACAAAACAAAAAAAGTAGTAGTAAACAAGATTTTAATTAAAAAAAAAAAGGGAAAATAAAAACATAAAATGAAATAGATATCAAACAGTAATATATTTAGAAGTTAGATTTTCTAGTCATATAAAGGAGAGATGTATCAATCATTTCATCTCTACTATCATAACATATAAAGAAATGTATCACGTGATGAGTGTTCTAGGTACAAAAAAATTTCATCTACTTAAGTACATTATTTTGTTAATTAGTGGTGGAAAGAAACGGCCGAACCATTCAAGCCGACCAAACCAAATCAATTAAAGCACTTTGGTTGGTTTTCATACTAAAAAACATAAAATCTTGAACCAAATCGAACCAAACTGCAATTAATTATGTTTGGTTCAATTTGACCTATTGAAAAAATAGCTCCAAACTAAACCAGATTGCTTATGCTAATTTTATTATTTATTAGTACTTTGGCATTTTCTTATCAGTAAAGTCTACAATCATATTACATAGATTGAAAAGTGTAACGTAAGGGTGAAATGTTGGGGATGCTGAAATGTCTTTATGAATCCTTCTTGTTCCCGAACGGTAGGTGTAAGGACTACATGTGTCAATGACAAAACCGTCGCTCCTGTCAATCCTCATTCTGAACAATGCATATTTTACGGCGCTTTCCGGCTAGACCAACACATTGACATGGTATCTGGCTGCAGGCACTAGCCGTACTTGTTGTCTGAACTCTTCCACTTCTTACTGCATCACTACCAAATCGAAGAAATGTATACGTTCCCTTTCGTGTAGCACATGACGGTAGGCAGTAAGAGAAGCGCATGTTGGTCTAATTAGCTTGTTGCGTTAGGACAGACCTCGGCCCTGCCCACAAACCAAAATGGCCGGCTATCAAAATTTTAGGTCCATCATTTAGACCGAAAGTTATGTTCCGGTTATCATAGCCACAACCAAATGCTACTGGGTACTTCAGACTGGTTTTAATAGAGCTTGGGAAACCGAAGATGTCAGTTTAAAACCAACCTGTGGTGCTGCCTCCGGTGAACTGTGGAGACACAATTTATTGCTACTACACATTTTCGGAACACAAAGAATGTGGCTGCAAGGTAAAAAATGGAATGTCGAGGAGGCAGTTGGTGCATCTGGCGCATTGAACCTGTGTCTCATCAGCGCCGGAATCCACCATTAAGTAAGGTTTATACTGTCTTGAGCCGATAACGTTTGTGACGCATTGTAATTTCTAAGAGCACGGGAAATGTAAGGCTGTATTCCATTAGGGGCACCCTCAGCTGACCTCATGGACATGAGATTAAGTACTCGTTTTCTTGATCTCTCCTCCCATATGCGATGCCCTTGTTCTAGAGTTATATTTTTCGGGAAGAGAACTGAATCATCGGGGCGAGCTTGATGCTGAAACAACAGGTTCCGATGGGAAAGGTGGCGGTGAAAATGTACACAAGGAAGGCTAGTAGGGCATTGTTGCAGACTTAATATTGAAGCCTTTTTTTTTTTTTTTTTTTTTTTGCTTTCTTTTGGTTTGGAAGTATGTGATTAATTAGTAGACGTACTACTACTTATGACCTTGTATATCTATTGTTCTGTTAGATTTGCAGTTAATGTATTTTACTAAGAGAGAATTCTCTTGTAATTTAATGGAAATTAGCTTTTAATTACTTTATAAGATCATAGCTTTGGAAACCAGAATCCACATATTAATGGCTAAAGTAACAAGCACACATAGTTATTCCAGGCTTTGTCGATACAAAAGCTTTTTTTTATGATCGTGTAGTCGAACATAAGCGGACAACACAGGTAGAAGAGCTAAATTAGAGCAAACAAACAGATGAAAACAACCCGAGAAAATCTATAGAGGAAGTTGAAGGAAGCATAAAGCCCTTTTGCAGCATCACATAGTTGCGTGAATGTGTTATGTTGTTCGTGGCCAAGGTGGCGCATTGAATGTGGCATTTCTTTTAACAGCATCTGTGGGATACTCGCCATGTTTTGGCACTGTCGAGTATTGAGAGTATTGAGGCATAGTAGCTGCGGCAGATGAAGACATTGCACTTTCCTTCAAGAACCGTAGGGCTGTCTCTATGTCATCTGTTGCACTGCTGAGTCTGCCCTCACGGCTTGGCGGAGTCCATGCTGGACCGCTTGGTGGTGGAGTCCATGCTGGACGGCTTGGCCTAGGCTGGTGGCCACCATTTGTCACCGTGTTTGGTCCCTTGTCACTGTAATATTTGGGGGGGTAGCCATCATGGTTGTCATTGCGAATGGTGTTTCCGTTTGGCTTGTAGGATGTTTTGTTGTTGTAGTTACTATAGTCACCATAAGTATCATTATGTGCAGCTTTCGGGGCTGGTTGATGCCTATTTGCACGCTGGTCACGGCTTGCTTCAGTCTGAACTTTGGTCAGGAAATCACCAACTTCTTGCGGATAATCATCTTCAGGGCTGGAAGGTCTATGCAGCTGTTGATGATCAGCTGAGAAGCCATAACCTTTCACGGGACTTGAAGGCTTACGTGGGTAGCGATCACCAACAGCATAAGTTTTTGGGGGGCTTGAAGGCCTACCAACAGCATAACTTTTTGCGGGGCTTGAAGGCCTACCAACAGCATAACTTTTGGGGGGGCTTGAACGCCTACCAACAGCATAGCTTTTGGGAGGGCTTGAAGGCCTACCAACAGCATAACTTTTGGGGGGGCTTGAAGGCCTACCAACAGCATAACTTTTTGGGGGGCTTGAACGCCTACCAACAGCATAGCTTTTGGGGGGGCTTGAAGGCCTACCAACAGCATAACTTTTTGGGGGGCTTGAAGGCCTCTGCGGATATTGATCACCAACAGTGTAACCATAATTTTTTGGGGGGCTTGGAGGCCTACGTGAGTATTGATCACCAATAGCGTAACCATAATTTTTTGGGGGGCTTGAAGGCCTATGCAGCTTGGGATCAGCAACAGCATAACCATACCCTTTCGCAGGGCTTGAAGGCCTATGAAGCTTGTGATCATCAGCTGCATAACCATAACCCTTCACAGGGCTAGAAGGCCTACTCCAGTCATCGGCATACCCGTATTCTTTTGCAGGTGAGAGAATACGTTCACTAATAATTGTCTCAGTTTTCATAACATAGCTCCCTTGTTGCTGGAAGGGGGCGCAACCAATGATTGTTCTTCGTGTTCCATCAGCACCAACAATGATTGTGCGGCACTCATCATCTGCATAGCTTGTCTTGTTCCATTTATTGGTGTGCGGTCCTCCTCCCGTGCCATTAGAGTAACCAGATCTATAGTTGTGATCATAACCGGCCATTATTCAGCCCAAAGTTTTAAACTATATGATTTACTTGGATCTCTAGGATTTCTTTCTCACCTGCAACATTTGAAGCTTCTTTTTGTTTATATAAAAGGTACAATTATTTTTACCTTTATATCACATATGCTTCTCTCTTTCTGATGCATTCCAAGATTCCCTTCAGGTTCTTTCATTGAGAAAACAGTTGAAAGAATCATATTCCCCCGAATCCATGGATTTCGACCTCCATCATCTTCCCTTCCATTGATTGAAATATTTTCTTCCCTTAAGACTAGGGTAACTTGAACTACAAGATGAGTTGCGGGACCATTCGGTTTCAGTAAATGCAGAAAAATCAGTAATTGTGGGAGCATAGTTTCACTGACTGCTGCACTGAAATGTGAGAAATCCAAAAAACATGCAGTTACCAAAACTTTCTGTCGAATATAAGATTGTGAACCTTTTTAGAAAGGTTGAAGAATCGTGTTCTGCTCATACAAGGGATTGAGACCTCCATTAACAAAATCTTATTCCTTCCAGCAAAATCAGTATGCCATATTCCATCGAGCACTTCTCAAATAATCTTCAATTCTGGGGTTGATTTCGTGTGAGGTTAGGAAGTGGCCCAACTACTTATAAGCATATATAAGGTCCCTCCTTTCCCAGACGTAGGATTCATACTCTCAACACAACTCTTTACGTGTGGCGAATTTTCAAGCTTAGCACATGAACAACACAAATCGGGTGACGTGGAGCACGTATGGCCGTTGACTTCACAGGCGGGACAACCTGCTCTGACCATGAAGAAAGTTTGAGAGGAGTAGCCCAACTACTTATTGAAAAATATCAATACTCAGTATAGTAAGAATGCTTGAATTAATAAACTCAAAATCAATGAATTAATGAGTGAGGCTACACTTTGAATATATAGAATTACAAGTGATCAGGTTGTTACAGAAGAAAGTTATCTCTAATTATCAATAATTCAAACATACACAAAAGTTAATCAACTGTGGAGGAGTTGTAGATAGAGTTTAACTGTGGTAATTATCTATCTGCGCAGAACACTTGTGGAGAAGAGCGGGAAGGGAAAATTCAAACTAGCTTGGCTTATCACTTATAAGCACATGCAAGGTCCGTCATTTAACCGATTTGTGATTCATACTCTCAACATACGCAAGGTTTTGTATTGACACAGACTGGTTTGGCAAGATGTCATCAGTAGAGGTGTAGTTACAAACTCATAAATTTGTTGTTGTGTACGATCTGCAATAAGGGAAATGATTTCCGCATGTCAAAAATAAACGGGTGCGTAGAAGAAGAAAAATAGTGTGCGGAAATCATTTCTAGTGCAATAAATGTATTTTTACTACGAGGAAATTCCTTTTGTTTTGCCTTCAACATCTATAATATTTTTCTCCTTCTTACAATAGAGGAAGCGAACTCGTTGCCTACCCTAATCCTAGTCCATTTCCCAATAACTCTCATTACTTGAGCTAACCCGAAGGGGAAAAAAAAAAAAGGAAACACGAATTCACGAAATTACTACAACGCTTATTTTATTACTTATTTCACAAGGCATACATTGTTGAATAAGAAGAGTATCCAAGATAACTCTAATGAGCCCAAGAAGAAGAAAAATAGAGCACACTCTCAAAGAAAGCTCACAAAACAAACTAATTAGCAAAGCTTTTCTTATTTAGCTCTAGGCTTTGTTTTTCCTTGGATGATTTACAATGCTTGAGAACTTGGGTATTTATAGCAAACCAAATGAAAGCTACACCACACACTTACTTCACCTACAACATCCACCTACTTCACCTACAACCTCCACTTACTTCACCAACCTCACACACTTACTTCACCAACCTCACACACTTACTTCACCTACAACATCCACCTACTTCACCTACAATTGACATTGATTCTCAACACTCCCCCTCAATGTCAGCTCACACACTTACTTCACCTACAACATCCACCTACTTCACCTACAATTGACATTGATTCTCAACACTCCCCCTCAATGTCAGCTCTCATTCTTTGCACTGTGCTGAGCAGACAGCGAAAATTTTCGAGCTTGCCTGTACTTAAACTTTTTGTGAACAAGTCCGCAACTTGATCATTCGTCTTGACCTGTCTCATCTCAATCTCTTCTTGTAGAACCTTTTCTCTGATAAAGTGGTAGTGCACTTCCACATGTTTAGTTCTTGCATGAAAGACTGGATTTTCCGCCAAGCGAATTGCCGATTGGTTATCACAGTATAATGGTATTGGATAATCTACTGGTTGACGTAGATCACTCATCAACTGTACCAGCCATGCATTCTCTTGAGCTGCCATTGCTGCTGCTCTATACTCTGCTTCTGTGGTTGACAAAGATACCGTTGGCTGTCTCTTGCTACACCAAGAGATAGTTCCAGAACCAAGCTTAACCACATACTCAGTTGTTGATCTCCTGGTGTCATGATCTCCCGCATAGTCAGCATCACAGTAACCAACTAACTTGCAGTCTTCACATTTCTTGTACAAAAGACCATAGTCAATTGTACTCTTCACATATCTTAGTATTCGTCGAACTGCTTCCAAGTGAGGCTTCTTTGGATTTTGCATGTACCGACTCATCAAACCAACTGCATAAGAAATGTCAGGTCGAGTCAAGGTTAAGTAGATCAGACTACCTACCAATTGTCGATACATCGTCGCATCTTCCAAATATTTTCCTTCATGTGCACTCATTTTGACATTTGGCTCCATCGGCGTAGAGATCAGCTTGCATTCGAGCATTCCGAACCTCTTCAATAAATCTTTGGAATACTTCTGTTGACAGAGAAATATTCCTTCTTGTGTGCGATCAACCTCTAGACCAAGGAAATGCTTGAGTTGACCAAGTTCCTTCATCTGGAAACGGACAGATAAATTCTCCTTCGTCTGAAGAATTTCTGCCTCATCATCACCGGTTATGATTAAGTCATCCACATACACTAGCACAATAGCTAGCTTTCCTTCATTGGCTTTGACAAACAAGCTGGAATCTGCAGGTGTTACTGAATAACCACTTTGTGTTAGAAATTCAGCAATCTTACCATACCACGCCCTGGGTGCTTGTTTCAATCCGTAGAGTGCTTTCCGCAGTTTACACACATATTCAGGATGATCTTGGTTTTGAAATCCCATTGGTTGGATCATGTAGATCTCCCGATCCAGCTGTAGACATCGAAATTTCAGTAAAACAAATGTTCACCAACGCATTAAAGTTTTGACGTGTCAAGGCATACATGGCATACGCCACGTGTTGTACAAATTGTACACATGGCGTGTGACTCAACAAAATAGGAAGAAATACCCTTGAAGGATTAAACAAGTTTTTTCTTCTCATTTTGGGCAATGACAAGGCAAGCACATTTCAATCCATTGAGGATCAAAACAAGTTTTTCTTCTCATGTTGGGCAATGACAAGGTAAGCACACTTCAATCCATTACGGATCAAAGAAAGTTTTTCTCATTTGGGCAATGACAAAGCATACACATTTCAAGTTTAAAATGGTATTAAGTGGGAAATTAGGCCATAAGTTACACCACTTCAATTTCAATATTGCATTAAGTGGGAAATTAGGCCATAAGTTAGACCACTTCAATTTCAATATTGCATTAAGTGGGAAATTAGGCCATAAGTTAGACCACTTCAATTTCAATATTGCATTAAGTGGGAAAATTAGGCAATGGTGCTTGGAAAGGAAAAAAATATTTTGTGGTGGTGATTCATTCTCAAAGCCTATAAATAGGCTTCTCCATCAAGGTATCAAGCATCAAGGAATTCACAAATACATTTCTCTACTCCCAAATTGGAAGAGAATTCCCCAAATCCTTGAAGCTTTGAAACTCCAAAGCTCTCGAGCATCCAAATTCCCAAGAATTCCGAAGGATCAAGAAAGCATTCTTCGTTCTTCGTCAAATCCTCCTTCAAGATCAAGCCCCAACGACCCTTGAAGAACTCCCACCATTATTCAAGGTCAAGCCCCGACGGCCCTTGAAGAAAGTGTTCATCATTCATCATCCGTTCATCCTAAGATCAAGCCCCAACGGCCCTTTGGATCAACAACCTCAACAAACCCATACACCCATTCTTCAAGATCAAGCCCAACGCCCCTTGAAGATCCGTTCAACAACTGTTCATCCAAGATCAAGCCCCGACGGTCCTTGGATCAACAAACAAATCCACACATCTATTCTTCAAGATCAAGCCCAAAAGCCCTTGAAGAAAACCAACTGTTCATTCAAGATCAAGCCTCGACGGCCCTTGAAGAAAACCAACCGTTCTTCAAGATCAAGCCCAAAAGCCCTTGAAGATCCGCTCATCCATCAACATTCAAGATCAAGCCCCGAAGGCCCTTGAAGAAACTTACAACTGTTCATCCAAGATCAAGCCTCGACGGCCCTCGGATCAACAAATCTAGATCTTACGGAGATAGAATCAGAGGACCAAATTTAAGAGAGATCGTAACCCCAAAAATCATTAAACACCAAAAATATTATTTTGTACACGTTATTCTGGTTTCTTGTTTCAAGGAATCTTTCGTGTTCACAAATTTGGCACGCCCAGTGGGACAATCTCTACCTCTCATCTCTGTCTCCGTTCAAGATATTCAAGCACAGTCCATGGCTTCAAACAAAGAACAAGTCACGACTATCGGCACTACCTCCATTGAAAAACAGCTGGTTCAGATGAAGGAAACAATTGCAAGGCTGCTAAAGACTGCAGAGGAGAAAAACTTGCAAACCGCCGGACTCATCAACCGTCTGGAGGCGCAACATGGCGTCAAAGTGAAACCAAGCTCTCTTCCAACTAAGAAGACCGAAGAAGGCTTTAACCCAAATGCCTACGAACTCATGTCAAAGGCTAGGCATGACTTTGCTTCCTCTTCAAATCTTGGAAAGAAGGTTTCAAACACCGTCAACGACAAAGATCGTGACCTCACCAAAACTCAAAAGAAGTTGAAGGAGCATGGTTACGGAGTTGACAACAACCAAAGCACACCTCCAAAATCAATGGCATCAAGCAAGGGACAAACCGTTCTTGCAACCACCAAGGGAAGAAGCATAAGCACTTCCGCCGCAAATGGAGCATCCATTGGTGCCACAACCACTTCTCAACATGCCGCTGCAAAGTTGGTACTGCTAAGCAAGCAAGAGCAGCATCAAAGGCGCGAGTCGGTTATCCACCTGACCTTGATGGGGGCACCAAAGCATGCTATTGAGGCACACAAGATGACACCCCAAAATGGCCAATGGGGTTCTTCATCAGCACTATGGATGTCTGAAGGAAAGTCATGTCTATTGGTTGCACAAGTCATGACCATCAGCGTCACCTCTGTTGAAGAACAACTGGCTCAAATGAGCGAAGCAATTGCAAAGCTTACACAGACTGTGGAAGAGAAGGACTTGCAGATTGCCGCACTTGTCAACCAACTAGATGCGCTGCCCGACGTGAAAGTCGACCCAAATGTTGGCCTATTAAAGAAAGAAGTCGACGAAGAAGAGGAGCCTCCAGTGGAGAAAGTCGAAGAGAAGCTGAAGCTAGACCAAGCAACGGCGTTCATGGAATCTCTCTCTATCCAGCAGCTACAGGAGATGATCGCAAGCACTGTCAAGACACAGTACGAAGGAAGCTCGCATGACTCCGTACTGTACTCAAAGCCTTACTCCAAGAAGATTGATGCTTTGAAGATGCCAAGGGGTTATCAGCCCCCAAAATTCATGCAGTTCGATGGAAAAGGCAACCCGAAGCAACATGTCGCCCATTTCATTGAAACTTGCAACAATGCTGGGACAGAGGGAGACTACCTTGTCAAACAGTTCGTACGTTCGCTGAAAAGTAACGCTTTTGACTGGTACACCGACCTCGAACCCGAGTCTATCAACAGTTGGGACCAGCTAGAAAAGGAATTCCTTAACCGTTTCTACAGCACTCGTCGTACTGTAAGCATGCTAGAGCTGACCAGTACGAAACAGTGGAGAGATGAACCTGTCATCAACTACATAAATAGATGGCGCTCCTTAAGTCTGGATTGTAAAGATCGGCTTTCTGAAATCTCTGCCATTGAGATGTGCGTTCAAGGCATGCAGTGGGGACTACACTACATCCTTCAAGGCATTAAACCACGAACATTTGAGGAGTTAGCCACCCGCGCCCATGATATGGAGTTAAGCATCACCCGTCATGAGAAGATAGAACAGATCGCCGACTACAAGAATGACAAAGTTTTAGGGCCCAAGGTGGATAAGGCTGCGTGGAAACCCACCAAGGAAGCAATGACGGTCAACACAACTCCAGTCAAAACCCATACACGAGGCAAGGCGATTCAAACCGAAGCTTTTCGTGATCAAGAGATACGTAGACGCACTTTGAAGGAGCTTGAGGAGAAGACATATCCATTCCCCGACTCTGACGTGGTTGCCATGTTGAAAGACTTGCTTGACAAAAAGGTGATCGACCTACCTGAGTGCAAACGGCCGGAAGAGATGAACCGTACTGACAGTCCAAGGTACTGTAAATTCCACCGCTTCATTGGTCATCCGACGGAAAAGTGCTTTGTGCTAAAAGATCTCATCATGAAGTTAGCTCAGAAAGGGATCATCGAGCTAGATCTTAATGATGTGGTGAAGTCAAACTATACCACCGTCACTTCTGGCTCTTTGAACTCAAAATCTTCACCTCAACCGCTGGGGACATGCTCCAAAACCATGTCAGTCACGTCAAGTGAAGTTGAAGGATGGACTTATGTCACTCCAAAGAAAATGCACAAGAAACATAGGTCTCCTCCACAAGTTCACCAATCGGAAAGGGGGCAAAGCAGCTACCGTCAACCTTCAAAGCTACATGAAAGTGTTGAGGATGAGGAAGTTATGACACAAAGATCGTCCGTTGCCATCACAATGTGCGATTTCTTCCCCAAAGACTTCTTCAATCACTCGGTCAAGACTCCTTGCTATGAAGATCGCAAGGAATGCCTCTCTAAGATCGTTTGACAAATTCAAACAACGCTCCTCGTTCGCACGAGCCTAAAAGGCGACAACCGACGCTCCTCGTTCGCACGAGCCTAAAAGGCGACAACCGACGCTCCTCGTTTGCACGAGCCTAAAAGGCGATAACCAAAGCTCCTCGTCCGCACGAGCCTAAAAGGCGACAACCAAAGCTCCTTGTCCGCACGAGCATAAAAGGCGACAACAAATGCTCCTTACCTGCATGAGCTGAAACTGCAAACGGCACCAAAAACTCCTTGTCTGCACGAGTTGAAACTGCAAACAACAACCAAAGCTCCTCGTTCGCACGAGCCTAAAAGGTGACAACAAACGCTCCTTGCCTGCACGAGCTGAAACTGCAAACGGCACCAAACGCTCCTTGCCTGCACGAGCTGAAACTGCAAACGGCACCAAAACGCTCCTTGCCTGCACGAGCTGAAACTGCAAACGGCACCAAAACACTCATTGCCTGCACGAGCTGAAACTGCAAACGGCACCAAACGCTCCTTGCCTGCACGAGCTGAAACTGCAAACGGCACCAAAACGCTTCTTGCCTGCACGAGCTGAAACTGCAAACGGCACCAAACGCTCCTTGCCTGCACGAGCTGAAACTGCAAACGGCACCAAAACGCTCCTTGCCTGCACGAGCTGAAACTGCAAACGGCACCAAAACGCTCATTGCCTGCACGAGCTGAAACTGCAAACGGCACCAAAACGCTCATTGCCTGCACGAGCTGAAACTGCAAACGGCACCAAACGCTCCTGGCCCGCAAGAGCATAAACTGTGTACGGCAAAATCATCAAAAAAAAAAAAAAAAAAAAAATCATCACTCATTTGAACTACGTCATGACTTGATCCCTCCTCAACCAAGGGTACGTAGGCAACTTAAAACTTCAAAACTTCAAGTACAGTCACATCATCAAAAAAAAAAAAAAAAAAAAAAAAAAAAAAAAAAAAAAGAGGAAATAACACATCTTGGTGATGTATATGTTTTATCTGTATTTAGCACTATACACTAAATAAGTAAAGCATGTTCATTGATCTCCGAGAAATTACAAGTGCGTACAAAAAAAAAAAAAAAAAAAAAAAAAAAGAGATGGAGCTTTCATAAAGGTTGTTCACGTGAAGCCCCACTACTTGGGAAAACTACAGAAGCGGGAGGCATCAAAGAAGAGGCCTCAATACTTGGTGGAACGCTAGATGAGCCAGGAAAAAGGTGCCTCTGGAAGAAAGCAGCAAGCCTTTGACGGTCACTTTGACGGTCACTTTGAATTCGACCACTGGATTCTTGCAGCTCATCAAGCTTCCTCTTCATGCCCGTCGAATAGTTATTTGCAAGCACATGCAAACTTCTATTCTCGTGCTTAAGCTGTTTGATCTCTTGCTTAAGAGTTTCCACCTCCGCCATCAATGATTCCACTTGGCGGGATCGAGCAAGTAGGCGTTGGCCCATGTTGGATACAGAGCCTGCGCACTGAACACTGAGAGTTAGGGACTCTTGAACGGCCAACTCATCGGACCGTTCTGAAAGCAGCCTACTATCTTTTGGAGTGAGGAAATTCCTAGCTACTATCGTAGCTGTTGTTGCGTCCTTCATCACAGAATCTTCACCTGTCAAAGGGCCATTAGAAGATAAGAAAGAAGGGCACCATACATTTACCTGACGCGGCGCACTCGGATCACTGCTGAGACTCAAATCTAAGCAAATGTTAGACGGGTTAGCCATTGTCAAAAGGTTAAAAGAGAAAGGTGGATGGAGTAAAATCAGAAAGGGCCGAAGACGATTTTCACAAACGGGCGATCTTCAAAGTGTGCATGTTGGAGGTAATCGATACCTCTATAAAAAGCCAAGGCGACACGACCACCGATTCAAAAAATCGGATTTTCCTGCGTGAAGTTCGGCGACGCTTTCGCGGCTTTTCAGATAACGCGTTCAACTTTGTCAAAAGATCTCTGACAAAGTTGAAAACACGTGAAGGTTATCATCCCAACTACGCACCTTTGCCAACAAGCGTGGTGACAGAGCCGCACCCGTGACTACTTTTTCGAAGAGGCGCTCGCTCAGAAATCGAAGAGACGCTTGTTAAAAAATCGAAGAGACGTTTGTCGACAAGGGTAAAAGAACATAACCACCACTTGCTATTGGGAAATCCCTATATATGTCGACCTTCATCTTTTATGGCAAGGCAGACCTGAAAAAAAAAAATGCCCAACTCTTCCTCACCTCTGAGGGCGCACTCCCAGCAAAGCCTTTCGAAATACTCAATTTTTTCTTTTTCCCCAAAGAAGATACCAGATGCCTGGAGTACAGATGACCCAGGAGGAAACGGTAGATTGAAGTATGTGGAGACAAGCACAACAAATACATGTGCTGATCCATTCGCCGCTTCTTCAAAAGCAAAGGTATCTCATATCATCAAGGTCGAAAGCAAAGGTATCTCATATCATGCTTTTTCCTTGTCTTTTCCTTTGTCCTTGTTCTTACTCGCATGGCAAAGTGAAAGAAGCAATCAGCCGGCACTTGGAGTCAGTCTTCCGATCTGGAACCGACTGCCTGGAATCTATTCCCTGGTTGCTTACCTAGCGTTGCTCTCGAGTAGTCATCTTCAACGGTTGATACACTTCCAGAGAAGGGACCACTTCTGCAAAGGGGAGCAAGTAAGGCAAGTGAAAATGATACATTAAAGCATGTGGAGACAAGCAACAACTGCATATGCTGAGCTATCCTCTAACCCTCTTCAATACGAATTGGAGAGATTGAACAAAGAAACAGAAAAAAAAAGTAAAGCTCAGACCTTCGGGGGAGGCCAAAAGAATCCTGCTGCCCAGTTCAAGAGTAGCACAAAGGAAAATCAACGATTGGAGGAAACCAGAAAATCTTCCAGTCGAACTCAAGATCAAGCCTCG